>NC_072404.2:33501500-34180500 GCF_028858775.2 Pan troglodytes
TCCATCGTTGATTTCTTGGTTTTGACAAATGTCCCATGTCAAGGTAAGATGTTAATATTAGGGGTAGCTTGTTGGAAGGTATAAGGGAACTTTTTTATATAGTGGTAAAACTCACCATTTTTAAGTGTCCAATTCAGTAATTCAGTGGAATCAGTGCCTTCACAGTGTTACGCACAATCACCACTGTCCAAGTCCAGAACATTTTTGTAACCCCAAAAGGGAGCCCTGTACTCATTAAGCACTCTCCACTCTCCCTTCTCCCCAGCCCCTGGCAAACCACTAATCCATTTTCTGTCTCTGTGGATTTGCCTGTCCTAGATATTTCATGTAAATGAAATCATACAATATGTGGGCTTTAGAGAGAGTAATCAGAAGACTGGCTTCTTTCACTTAGCATAATGTTTTCAAGGTACGGGAATTCTTTGTACTATGTCTTTTCAACTTTTCTGTAAATCTAAAATTATTTCAAAATAAAAAGTTTATTTAAAAAATCTTAGTAGGCTTATGGTCTGTTTTCTTCTAATACGTTCCCCTTGCTAGTGACTATAGTCAAAGATCAGGCTACATTTGTGTATGCTGAAGCCATCATGTTCATATTCCAGACAGGAAGCAGGAGTGGGAGCTGCAGGATGCATGGGATCATTCAGCAACTTCTGCTTACATCATGGCTGGGGAGTTGTAGTCTTTTAGCTGGGTACATTGCTGCCTGAATAAAACAGTGATCCTGTTACTTACTAAAGAAGAAGGTGAGAATGGACATTGGGTAGGCAACTAGCAGTCTGCCACAGATCTCCAACAAAATTCCTCATGGCCATGAAAATTTGAAGCAAGTTTGCTTGCTTGAAGCTGTTTGCTCTAGGGAGCAACAGCATGAAACTTGAAGTCTCTCTGAAACCTGGCTTTGATACTATCTTTGTTACTTACTAGCTATGTGACCTCAGACAAGCTGATATCCAAACCCTAATTTATCTTGCATAAATGCAGAGAAATAAAATATGCTCAGTACTTGTCAGAGTGCCTGGCCATCATCATCATCATCATCATCATCATCATCATCATCATCATCCTCATCATCTTCGACGCCTTATCTCCCAGTCCAGAAAATTTTCTGTTACAATATTTTGACTTTTTCTTTTTTTTTTTTTTTTGGCAGGGTCTCACTCTGTCTCCCAGGCTGGAGTGCATAGGCACAATCTCGGCGCACTGTAACCTCCACTTCCTGGGTTGAAGTGATTCTCCCACCTCAGCCTCCTGAGTAGCTGGGACCATAGGCGCGTGCCACCACACCCAGTTAATTTTTGGTAGAGACAGGGTTTCACCATGTTGACCAGGCTGGTCTCAAACTCCTGACCTTAAGTGACCCGCCTGCCTCGGCCTCCCAAAATGCTAGGATTACAGGCATGAGTCACCATGCCCTGCCAATATTCTGCCTCTTTTAAGATTCTTTTTTGGTTTTGTTTTTTAATAATTTTTTTAAAAAATTAAAAAGTAGATAAATTTTTAAAAAATAAAAATAAAATAAAATATGCTTAGCAAGAAGATTAACTGTAATAGTAAGTGGGAGCTATTTCATATTTATCTGATGAGAAGTGATTTGAAAAGATAAGATCTAGAGCTGGAGCAGGACTTGGAGGGGTTTCTCAGGAACAGCAGCCTTGATGTTGAAAACAGGAGCTAATTGGTTCTCACAGATTTCAAAATTTTCTCCAATAGGCTGCTGACTAGCAGTGACAGCAGGTATTCTTGTTTCGTTATGGAAGACCTCAAAGGCTCTTCTGCCATAGTTCTCCATGATGGTTACTTTTATGTGTCATTTTGGCTGGGCCATGGTGCCCAAATATGTGGATTATTCAGGATGTTTCTATGAGAGTATTTTTGGATGAGATTAACTGTAAATCGTTTAAATCGGTGGACTCTGAGTAAAGCAGATTACTTTCTCTAATGTGGATGGGCCTCATCCAATCAATTGAAGAAGCCCTGACTACAACAAAAGGCTGACCTCCACCACCCCCAGAGGGAGTTCTAGTGGCAGATGGTCTTCACACTTGAACTGCAGATTTGGGGTTTACCAGTCTCCGTAATTGCTTTAGCCAATTCCTTAAAATAAATCTCTCTTTCTCTCTTTATATATGTACACACACACACACCATCCCCTGTTGGTTCTATTTATCTGGAGAACCCTGACTAATACATTCTCTGACAGAAAACCTAGGGGTTAATTTCACTGTAGTCTCTTTTAGCCTAGATCCCTTAGTAAAACTTACCCTTTTAAGATGTGTCTTAAAACATCACTGTATCTGAGGAAAGCACAGGATAATGACCCAATTCCAACAAGACTGGTTACAATGAGCCTCTGTTCGGATGATTAAGTGGGGAGAGAATTAACTCTTAGCTGGGTATAAATGTGCACTGCCTATTCCAACCATGTTTATGATAGACAAGGCCTTAACACATAAAGTAGGGGCTATATAAACACAGTGTTATAGTGACTATGTGTCTTACTCATATTACTTTTCCATATTGAGCTGGTGATTTCCTGGAACGCTTATTAATGTGCATATTAATTGCATTTCTAAAAGCCTTTTGCAGCTTTTAAAACACAATTTATTAGCAAATATAGTTCACAACCACAAACTCTTACTACTTTCCAACTGTGAATGCATCAATTCATCATTCCTTGATACTTTTTCATCATACATTTCAAAAGTGCATTCTCAATGTTTGGTTGGAAAAACTTCAAGTTGGCACTGAAAACAAATTATTGAGCATGAATGTGATTTTCCAATTCTAAAATATAAAATTATACATGTAATGATGACCCATTTACACAGGTAAACTAGAGTTTTATATAAGTAACTGAGAAAGGAGATATTTACGTTATTATTTTTCTAGTGTTGAATAAGAATTTGATGACTAGGTATGAGCCTTTTCAATATAAAGTAATAATTATTTTTCCACTAAAGATAATATGTAGCTTGTGCATTCAGATGTTTTTGATCACTTAAAGCATACAGCTTTATTTTTAGCTTTTGCATTCTAAAGAGCTGAAATAGTTTTAGGAACTCTCTCATTAATCTTCACTACATTCCCTTTGAGCTATAATGGGAATCAGTCATTATCTTTGGGTAACATAAGGATAATATAATATAGATGCATATTTATTAATATAAGTATTAATATGCTATATGCAGAATACACACATGCTCTGAGTATGTTCAGTTCCTAACATTTTTACTTAGACACAGGTTAAGTAACAGAGCCAAGCAAATGAACCTCTTTCATGAAATCTTTACCATCCGTATCTCACATGCATATGAAGGTCTAAAGACATTTAGTCTTGACTGGGCACAGTGGCTCACGCCAGTAATCCCAGCACTTTGGGAGGCAGGTGGACGGATCACTTGAGGTCAGGAGTTCAAGACCAGCCTGGCCAACATGGCCAAACCCCGTCTCTACTAAAAATACAAAAATTAGCCAGGTGTGGTGGCAGGCGCCTGTAATTCCAGCTACTCGGGAGGTTGAGGCAGGAGGATCGCTTGAACCCGAAAGGCAGAGGTTGTAGTGAGCTGAGATAGTGCCACTGCACTCCAGCCTGGGTAAAAGAGCAAGACTCTGTCTCAAAAATAAAGACATTTAGTCTTGATTACATTTGTATTAAACACACACACAAAACAGTACTATATTTTTCCTATGTATATAATGCATGGAAATAATCTGGAAGGATGCATATTTAACTAATAACAGCAAATACCTTTGGAAAAGTAGTGCTTGCATCAGGATGGAAGTGGTGTTCTAAGAGACTTTAGTTTTATCCATTACATATATAAACTCCTGGTCTCAAGTGATCCTTCTGCCTCAGCCTCTTGAGTGACTGGGACTACAGGTGTGTGCCACCACACCCAGCTGTTTTTTATAAGAAACTAAGTTATGTATTGTTTTAGTAATTAATTAAAAAAAAAAATTTCCATCCTACCCAGCCTGAGGCAGAATAGGGTCTGGAGGCAGGGAACTTAAGGCTGACTTCATGCTGACTTCCCTAGAACTGAATCAAAAGGAAAACTCCAACTTTCCACACCCAAGTAACAAAAGGATCAGAGGCTACTTCCTTTGCAACACCCCCCACCTTCTGTGTTGCAGATGAAAAATGGAAGGCACCTCTGATTGGTACCCTCCTGCAACCAATCAGACATTTGCATACGGTGTAACTTTGTAACTTCACTTCAGCCTCACTGGTTGCCTTGTGCCAGAAAATTCTGTAACCCGCGCTCTTGAGCTGCTTGCTGGAAACTGCTCCCACTCTGTGGAGTGTCCTTTTATTTTAATAAATCTATGCTTTTGTTGGTTGCTTTGTTTGTGTGTTTGTCCAATTCTTTGTTTAAAACACCAAGAACCTGGACATCTTCCACCAGTAACAACCAGGCAGGCATAATTAAAATAATTTGTAAAATGAAACTGCTGGGCTGTTTTTCCTCTTTGCAAGATAGAATTACAAACAGTATTTGTCATGCCCATCACCTGGGTCCCTATAATCCTATATCACCACTTTTGACCCTGGCCACCCAGTATCCGGTTTTAGAGACTCTTCTTACCACAGAGGAAAGGGTTTTGTGGAAATTTGTACATGAGGCTTCCTTGTACATATATGATGGCTGAGAAAGAATAAGTAACACACGTATCCCTTAAAGCTCTGTTTGCAGTTTTGTTATGAATAATAATCTGGGTTTAAGTAACAATTATTTATTCAGTGTCTATTTGGTATCTAGGACCAGGGTAAACATTGAACATATAAACATGCATAAAAGTGTTCTTGCTTTTAAGGAAAGGTGGAAGGAGTGGGCAGACATAAACAAAAGAATGAAAATATAGTGAGATGAAAGCTAATGGAAGTCTGGGCCAAGTGCTTGGGCAACACAGAGGATGAGGTAACTAGTAGTGCAGAGGATAAAGGTGAAGAATAAATCAGGGAAGACTCATAGTGATATTTAAGTTGATTCCTGAAGCAAGAGTAGGTGTGTGCTTGGCAAACAAGAAGAAAATGAGCATAACCAGGCAAAAGAATTGTTAGACTCTCTAATCAAAGATCACCAGGAGTACCTGTTGATTATCCAAAGCTGGGTTTATTATGCATACTGAGCAAGGCACAGCACGACTGTGACGGTGTCCCAAAAGGAAGGAGTCAGGGAAGGGTACTTGGGTAGGGGCTGCAGTTAATCATCAGGTGGTTTTAGGTGGCAGATAGTAAGTGTGGTCTTAGCAGGGATTGGTCAGAATATGTAAATGAAGTGAGCTGTTAGAAGAGTCAGTGGTCCCATCTGCACAAGATATGAGTCTGCAAAATTTCAGTTAAGTCAGTTTATCTGTGGTCTTACTTGGAAGATGTGAATCTGAAGGAGATAGGGTTAATTTGATCTTAGATTGTGTGTGTGGCACATTATGGTTTGGTGCAGTTTATCTGTTTTGTGAGTCATGGTGCATTTTCCAAGTTGCATTTCTGTTTCATTTCTAGGATCCATTTGTGCACTAAATATAAGGCCATAATCTGAGAAATATGTCACATGAAAATAATGACTCAGTCTGGATGTCAGCCTCAGGGCCAGGGCAGTGATCCATCACAGATGGTTTTTTGTTTCTCATTGCCCAGCAGGTCCATGGGACGGTATGGGGCAGAAGGACCAATCATAGCTCCAAGTTGTATGTCAGAAGGGTAAGAACAAATCTGCGAGATTTCTAATGTTGGAGCTGGAGAAGTGACTCCAAACAGGTTGTCAAAGCAAGGAAAGCCTGAGATGAGGATCTTGAGCCAGAGTAAGAAAGAACAAACAATAGTGATTTAAGCTGAACAAGTGGGATTCCTAGTGATGTGTTTGCCTACAATACCAGGGGTCAAGAAGAATGTCAGAAAATCACACCCCAGATAAGAACTACTCTGAAGTCCTTTCCAAATTCAAAACTTAATGGATCAAAAGGATGAAGGTAGAAAAGGGCAAGGTAGAACCGATGGACATAAGGATAAGCAAATGGTCATAAAATATATACAATTTTGTCAAGTGAAACTTCCTATCTACTCACTGCAACATCCCCTCAATGGGTGGTCATCTGCCTTCTGCATGACAACTTTCAAAGAGTTTATATACTACTTTACAATGTGTCCATTTTGTGTGTGTATGTGGGGGTACAGTTTTAATCATTAACTGAGGTAAAACTGGATTATCTGTCATTTCTGCTTATTATTTCTGCCTTGGGAACTATACGGCATATATCTTACCTTCCACACAATAGAGGCCTACAAATATTTTAAGAAAGTAACCAATATTATTATCTCCCCAATGTGTTTCTTATTCCTGACTAAAGGTCCATTAAAATAATTTCTTGGCCAGGCATGGTGCCTCAATGCCTATAATCCCAGCACTTTAGGAGGCGAGGATGGGAGGATTGCTTAAGGCCAGGAGTTTGAGACCAGCTTGGTCAACATAGTGAGACACTGACTCTACCAAAAAAAAAAAAAAAATTCCACTTTCATTCTGATAATTTCTTGTCATGTACATATAGGAATAAATTATAAACATATATGTAAATTTTGACTTTTATGGTTTTAATATTGATAAATATTTTAACAGTGAATAAACTTTTTATTTTAGAATAGTATTAGATTGATATAAAAGGTGCAATAATATTACAGCGAGTTCTCACATATCCCACACCTAGTTTCCCCTATTATTTATGTCATTATGGTACATTTGTTACAGCTAATAAACTGATATTATTAACTAAAGTCCATACTTTATTCACATTGCCTTAGTTTTTACCTAATGTCTAAAAGTCCACTTTTCACATGACAGTTTTCTGGCCTTTATAGTCCTGGACAAAGCCCTCTTCAAATGCTCAGAAATAAACATGATTCTCCAGATGTAATCTTCCCAAAGAAGATCCCTGGTCAGAAACTAGAAAGTGAATGAAAATAAGAAAGAGAGGTTGGGGCAACCCCAAGAAAGGATACGAGGCCAGGCGCGGTGGCTCTTGCCTATAATCCCAGCACTTTGGGAGGCCGAGGCAGGCGGATCACCTGAGGTCAGGAGTTCAAGACCAGCCTGGCCAACACAGCGAAACCCCGTCTCTACTAAAAATACAAAAATTAGTTGGGTGTGGTGGTGGCATACCTGTAATCCCAGCTACTCTGGAGGCTAAGACAGGAGAATCGCTTGAACCCAGGAGGCAGACATTGCAGTGAGCCTAGATGGTGCCACTGCACTCCAGCCTGGGCAACAAAGCAAAGCTCTGTCTCAGAAAACAACAACAAAAAAAGAAAGGATGTGAGATCAGCATCAAGGAGACTATGTCTTAAAAGCTGTGCACTGCTCATTGATGGATTCATTTAATCCTCCCAACCATTCAGGAGGTAGGTGCTGTCATTATCTTCATCCTTATAGAGACTCAGATAGGTTAATTGATCTCCCCAGGGACACAGATGTGTCTGACTCAGAAGCTCATTGCATTGCCTCCCCTTGGTATATTTCAAAGAAAGGATGCCACGTCTCTCTCTCTCTCTCTTTTTTTTTTTTTTTTGAGATGGAGTTTCATTCTTGTTGCCCAGGCTGGAGTGCAATGGCGCGAAGTCAGCTCACCGCAACCTCCGCCTCCCAGGTTCAAGCGATTCTCCTGCCTCAGCCTCCTGAGTAGCTGGGATTACAGGCATGCGCCACCACGCCCAGCTAATTTTGTGTTTTTTAGTAGAGGCGGGGTTTCTCCATGTTGGTCAGGCTGGTCTCGAACTCCTGACCTCAGGTGATCTGCCCGCTTCATCCTCCCAAAGTGCTGGGATTACAGACATAAGCCATTGCGCCTGGCCAGTATGCCACGTCTCTTATCCATGAACCACTCATTGTTCATCCAAGATTGTAACATGAAGGGCATTTAGCCATTCTCTGCTGTGAATTCATTTATTTAACAAGTGCTTTAGCTCCTGCTATGGGGCAGAAATGACTGCACTTTGCAGAAAGGACTTTGGATAGAAACAAAGGTCAGGCTGGGGCATGTGGCCCCAGCTAGTAAATGTAAGTGTGAAATATCAACACATTAGTGTTAAAGTCAAATTTCTTGCCTTTAACCTTCAGACTCCTAAGACCAATAAATGCAGGGAAACTGTGTTCAATTACGATTTGGAGTTGTCAATAAAGATAGACCATAATTAAGAAACCAGTAGTACCCAGGTCCATACGTGTGCTATTTGTACTTCTATCTTAAGAGAGTAGGACATTATTAAGATTCAAGGGTAAACAGGTGACTCTTAATGTGTATCTCAAGGTTGAGAACCACTGGTTTACTGAGTAGGTTCTACATGGGTGAGAGACTATGTAAAAGAAAGTCCTTTTTTCTTTTGATATGTATTGTCCACCTAACTGTTGATGTAAAGTAGTTGTGATATCATAAACATGTACTAATGATGTTGGCCACCATTTACTGAGCCTGTGGTGATGTGGACCAGCCTCTGCATTAAGTGCTTGACATTCATTTTCTTATTTAACCTTCACAAAGACTCTTGTGGGAGATATCCTAATCACAATTCCACAAGGAGTGAATTGCAAATTAGAAAGATTAAGCACTTACTATTAGTAATTTCATACTGAGCCCAGGTTTGAGCCTGGATTTGTCTGATGCCTGGCTGGCAGTGAAGAGGCTGTGGTTTACCTGGCTCAAGCATGAGCCATATGAGTCAGGGAACATGTGATGAATGGCTGGCCTCGAGGAGGTTCACCACTGGGGTTTGGAAAATAAAGATATCCTTTAAACATGAAATAGAAATGTTTAGCTAGTTCTGATGTATTAGTCCATTCTTGCACTGCTATAAAGATTTACCTGAGACTGGGTAATTTATGAAGAAAAGAGGTGTAATTGACTCACAGTTCCACAGGCTGTACAGGAAGCTTGGTTGGGAGGCCTCAGGAAACTTACAATCATGGGCAGAAGGTGAGGGAAGTGAGCATGTCCTTACACATTGGAGCAGAAGAGAGAGAGCAAAAGGGGAAGTGCTGCACATTTTTTTTTTTTTTTGAGACAGAGTTTCGTTCTTGTCACCCAGGCTGGAGTGCAATGGCGCGATCTTGGGTCACTGCAACCTCTGCCTCCTGGGTTCAAGCGATTCTCCTGCCTCAGCCTCCCAAGTAGCTGGGATTACAGGTGCCCGCCAGCGCGCCTAGCTAATTTTTTGTATTTTTAATAGAGACGGGGTTTCACCATGTTGGCCAGGCTGGTCTCAAATTCCTGACCTCAGATGATCCACCTGCCTCAGCCTCCCAAACAGCTGGTATTACAGGCATGAGCCACCGCACCCGGCCTTGCTACACACTTTTAAACAACCAGATCCTGTGAGAACTCACTCACTGTCACAAGAACAGCAAGGGGGAAATCCACCCCTATGATCGAATCACCTCCCACCAGGTTCTTCCTCTAACATTAGGAATTACAATTTGACATGAGATTTGGGTGGGACACGGAGCCAAACCTTATCACCTGGGATGTAATATTGTGTCATTATACTAAAGTCCAGATGCCAGGCTAGCACTGTAGGTAAAGAAGCCAAGCTTCGCCTAGGGGTGGATTGATGAGTTTGATATAGCTTATTCCAACAAATCTATGATATAGTTTATTCAATCAACAGGGCAATCAGTTTAAAGGAAAAAGAAATAAACTTTACCTACCCATGAGGGTAGGAGGAATGTGAGAAAGAATGAGGAAATTAATACATATAAATGTAGAGAGAAGGAAGACAGAGCCAGGTGGTGTCTTCCCATGATGATATCATTAATACCAGTAATAATAATAATGATGATAGCGTTTTAGTCAGTTAGGGCTGCTGCAACAAAGTATCATAGACTGAATGGCTTAGAAGCAACAGAGATTTACTTGATGGAGTTTTGGAGGTTGGAAGTCTGAGATCAGGGTGCCAGCATGGTTGGTTCCGGGATGGCCCTTTTCCAGGTTGCAGACTGCCAACTTCTCAATGGACTCTCACAAGGCAGAAAGAGGACAAGAGAGCTCTCTGAAGGCATTATAAGGGCACTAATGCCATTCATGAGGGCTCCACCCTTATGACATATTACCTCCCAAAGGTCCCTCCTCCTAATATCATCACACTAGGGGCTAGGATTTCAATATATGAATGTAGGGTGTGGAGCGGGGGGTATATATTCAGTCCATTGCAGATAGGAAACTTTTTTGAGTATTTATCATATGCAGGCACTTATGTGAATGTTTCATAACTATGAAATAGGTGCTATATGGATGATAAAAAGCTCAGAGAGGTGAAGTAATTTTCATAAGGTCACTCAGGTCTATCAGAATCAAAAGCTAAGAAACAGTACTATTTCTTTATCCATGTGTGTATCACCTATTATCCAGCCAGGATGTCCTTCAAACCTCCCTCTAAGAAGGCATGAAGACTAAGAAGGATGTGGAGCGAAAGTATCTGGGTGATCTGAGATACAGTTTCACTGGAATGGATTCTCAGGAGGGTGTGGACACCACTGGTGAGAGCCTAGTGCTGTTTGGTTATTGTAGGAGGAGAAATCTGTGCTTTCTCAGCCTCACTGTACTTATGAACTTTGTGTTTTCTTTACGTTCTTTTATCTTCAATCATATTCCTTTGGGAAATTCCAGCTTGCTTTACTGTGCTGAGATAACAACGTTCTTTTGTTCATGTCTGAGCCAGAAAGTTTCTCTGCCAAGGGTAGAGGAAAGGATGTGATGGGATGGGGGTGGGCATGGAGTTAACAGTGGATTTCAAAATGTGAGAAGCTTAAAAGGGCGACCCATCTGCACACACACACTCCTGGGTCCTTTTCTCCTCCATGTACCGTTGCAAGGGAGAGGGCAATGAAAAATGGCGAACATCTTTTTACTTAACCTCGCTATGTTGTCCCCTCTTGGCTGTAGATGGTCTCTGCAAAACAGGCATCCAGTGGAGCATATGTAGGGTTCTCTGGGGACTGCTATAGGGGTCCTCCCCACTGTTTAGTTCTCTGACTAGAGAGAAGCTAGCCTGATGCTTTTTAAAATCCGCCAACCCCCTCTCCTATCCCTCTTTTCCAGTCCTGCCGCCCCTTGATCTTGGGTCCTTTTGCCCCACAGGCAGCCCTCTTGGGCGGGGCACCTCCAAGATGGCTCAAGCCTATCTGTCTTCATCAGGGTCCACTCAGATCCTTGCCAAGCCCAAGAGAAATCTGACAAATTACTCATATAAAAAAATAAAACCAAAACACACAACTGTTTCCACTGACCTATTTGCGTTTTACCAGCTAAGGCTAACATGGTGCCCTCTTTGAGTGCAGCTGTCCTACTACCTCAGCAAGGGAGCAGCCTGCTCCTAAACTGTCCTGTCTCCCTTCCTTGTTGTCACTCCCTGATTTCTTTTTCCTTATGCTCAAATGGGCATAAAGGATAAATCAGCAATATCAGGGCATAATTATAACTTCAGCCGGGGAATGACTCTCTCCTCACAGGCCCTTTCCAAATGTACAAATTTACCAGAGATTCTCTTACTGTCCTCCTCATGTGGCTTGGGTTGGGAATGGAGAAGGAAGAAGCACAAAAGAAGCGTGGTGAAGAGAGGGAACTCACCACATAGCTAAAGGATTTCTTGAAAATTATGAATGGGAAGTACAAGCACCTATTTTCCTCAGTTTTAGGATCCAATATTCTCAGCTTTGGGGTTTTCCCAGCAATCAAGAGGTGACAGGAAAAATCTTATTTAACTTTCGGTTATATGTATATACTGAACATATAGGTGCAGAAATATATACTGAACAGCAAAGGTGCAGAAATATGTTTATCTCAATCATAGGGTTGATGTGAGAATCAAATGAGATAGTCAAAAGGCTAATAGCTCCAGCCTACGGTATCTCTTAAATTAGTGATAGCGATTCTAGTTCCACGATCCCTTATTTGAAACCTGTAGGGCCAACCATATTCTAAGATTCAGAAGTTTTGGACTTTAGAATAGTAATTCTATATATTATAGCACCTCCAGGGAGTCTGGAGCAAAGTCTTCTAATCAAATACATTCATATTTCTGCAGTGAAATGTATAAATAGTAACAGTAAATGGTTTAAATAGGTTTTAAATAGCCTGACATCAGTTCAGGTGATAATTTGCCACTAAATGAGTTCAGACTAGTCCAAGGTTTTGGCATTTTGAGATATGACAAATTGTCAATTTCAAGAGTTCTTTGGATTTCAAAATTTCAGATAAAACATTGTGGACTTGTATTAAGAATACAAGGTCTTTGTCCTAGGAACTAAAGCCCAACAAACCAAGTGCTAGACTGTAGCTTTCCTTGCTGACAGTTTCCGTCATTGTGTCATTGACCCGGCCCTTCACAAAATAAACTGTGCTTTGTGTGACCCATTCATATTTTCCTTACCCAGCCTAAAACAATACCCTTTCTAAGTGTATCAATTTTTCTCCCACTCTGGCAAGAGCAGTTGGCTTCTAGTAGGCAAAGCCTCTTGGGTGACTATAACAGTACAGAGATTTATTAAAGGGTGCCCTGCTGGTTAACAAGCATTCACACAACTCTGAAACATGCCTAAGTTATAAGTAGGGATGGTCAAACACAAGGCTGAGTTCATTGGGAATTTTGCTCCCCTTAAAGAGTATAGAATACACTGTTTAGTCATTAGCCCCTTTAAAGTGTTTGGTTCTGGCTACTGTCCATTGATTAGATATGCCATGAGCATTGGCCAAGCTCCAGGTAATCAAGGGTTCCTTCTACTTTTGAATGGCTGATTTTTTTTTCAGTTTAAAATATGGTAGAATGAAAACCATAAATTTAATCCTCAGAGTCCCCAGATCACTTGCAACTATTATTTGACTTGGGATATTTACTACCAATTAGTTGACTCATTTAAAATAATGTATGGTGGAAAGCTTCATTTTATGCTAAAAATATTTTTAATATAAACTTATTATAGCAATGAGAGATATTTTTAGCACCATTTAAAAAGTGCCCTAGAGCTTTAAATTGAAAGAGTATGTTAATAACTTCCACAGAGTTGGCATGAAATATAACTTTCAAGAAACACATGGGATGATAAACACTCAATTCAGAATATTAGTTATCCCTGTATGGAGGGGAATGCAATCTCTGGGAGTACACAGAGCCCTTCTTTATCAATAAGTCAATACTCTGAGAGATTGATTGATAAAGTCAATATTGATAAAGTTTTGATAAGGTTTTATTTTTAAGATGGATTAAGGGTTCATGAGAATTTATTACTCTTTCTTTTCTCCCTTCCCTTCCTTTCCCTGCCCTTCCCTTCCCTTCCCCTTTTCCTTCCCTCCCTTCCTCCCTTTTTCCCTTTCTCCCTTTCTCTCTTTCTTTCTTTCACAGGGTCTCACTCTTGCACCCAGGCTGGAATGCAGTGGCATGATCATGGCTCATTGCAGCCTCAACCTCCCTAGCTCAGGTGATCCTCCCACCTCAGCCTCCTGAGTAGCTGGGACTACAGGCACATGCCACCACATCTGGCTAATTTTTGTATTTTTTGTAGAGATAGGGTTTTGTCATGTTGCCGAGGCCAGTCTCAAACTCCTGGGCTCCAGTGATCTGCCTGCCTCAACCTCTCAAAGTGCTGGAACTACAGGTGTGAGCCACTATGCCTGGCATTTATTATTCTTTATGCTTTTTTGAAAGTCTGAAATATTTCATGATAAATTAAATATAATATACATACAATTTCATGAATTCATCTAGGCTAGGGTAGTGAAGCACAAAATAGACTTCTATATCATACATCTTGATAATGATGAACTATTTACTACAGCCATCCTTCCATGAGTTTGCTTCTCCCGTCCTCCAGTGATCAATGTTTCTTCATCACTGGCTGTCCCCCAAGCTCAGAATTCATTTTAGGAACTAGTCATTAGACAAAGGGAAAGGCCTCTCCATACAAAGTCTGTGAAAAATGATTTCATTTTAATGTGAGGTGTGACATTTTATTCTTAGAAGGAGATTGAAAGCACTCCTGGCCTCCCCTAAGGCCCACTGTGGTGAACATTTTTGCTTTCTTGCTCAGTTCTTGCATTGTCTCCTCCTGGCCTCACCTTTGCATGAGGCAGAAGTCGGTCATGCTATGTGTATTTTTTGTTCTATGCTTCCTTTCTCATGGAAACTATTGAAAATAAGGCATCATTACTGCATGGGAGTGGCCCTTCCCAGAATTCCAGGCTCTTTTCCATAAAAATTTATTTGTGAAAAGAGCCACAGTCCACATTAGTCAGATTTACAAAATGTGGGAACCTAATACTGGGCCTACTTGGTCTTTTCTAAGCAGAAAAATCTCCTTAAAGGCAGATATAAAGCAAACATTTTGAAAATGCTCATTTAGCACTATTTACACAAACTTTAGTAAGTTTAAGAATTTCTCATATTAAAATCATATTCTCCTTTTATGCATCATTATAGTAATTATGTAACACTCCATTATGAGTATAGTTTAGATAAGAAAGGTCTTTGATATCATATACATATGCTACATATGTGTTATGTGTAATGCCTGCAATATGATTGTTCATAGAATCTTGGAGAAGTATGTTTATTTGTCTGAAGTAAAATACACTAAATTTGAAATCCTTAAATAAACTCATGATTTTCAAAATTTGTTGCTTCATAAAAAAACACTGAAGTTTTGTTGGAGTTGTTTACCTTCTGCCTGTGGGCAAGTCTTTGTGGAATGGGCAGCTCTAAAGCCTTCTAAATCAGTAGCTGTCTTTACTATTAACTCCTTGAAACAGGTGTGGGGAGCAGAACCAAAGTCCCAGAAGTCAAGATCTGGCAAGTGTCCAGAAATGACTGATATCACATTAAACAGAGCAGGGAAGGTAAGGAGGGAGAATGAGAGGCATATGTCCTTCAAGTCCCTTTGGTTTGCTGAGTGAAGATGGGATGCTGATTTCCTTGGTTCCATGGGCAAAGGCCAGGTCAGTCTTGTGTTAATGTGCACAATGGTACAGAAAAGGATCAGTCTGCAGCTGGAAGGAGCTCAGAGTAAATTCAGTACTATTGGAAATGCAATCCAAAATTACGTTTTTCAAAGGATAGGGCAGTTATATTATGTCCAGGAAAAGGAGAAGCCAGTGTTCATTTGTGGAATAACATGATGGTCTATGTTTCTTTTCTTTCTTTTTTTTGAGATGGAGTCTTGCTCTGTCACCGAGGCTAGAGTGCAGTGGTACGATCTCGGCTCACTGCAACCTCTGCCTTCGGGTTCAAGCAATTCTTCTGCCTCAGCCTCTTGAGTAGCTGTGACTACAGGCGCCTGCTGCCATGCCCAGCTAATTTTTGTATTTTTGTAGAGACGGGGTTTCACCATGTTGGCCAGGCTGGTCTCGAACCCCTGACCTTAAGTGATCTGCCTTCCTCGGCCTCCCAAAGTGCTGGGATTATAGGCGTGAGCCACCGCCCCTGGCCAATGTTCTATGTTTCTAAGGGTTGAGTTAGCCACAGTACATTTGTTTCTAGGCAGTGACCTCGAGAAGAGCCTATTCTAAAATGGAAGCTTTTCTAAGACATCACTACACTGCTGACCTCAGTGTAGTAATCTGACAATTCTTTTAGTCCCTCCAAACTGGACTGGAAATAATGAAAACTAAACTATATAGGGCCTTAGCATTTGCAAAGTGCTTTCTCCCATCCCTAAACGCATGAGTCAGACAGACTCTGGACAGACAATCAATTGGTGGCAGATAGAGTAACTCAATATAGCAGGTTTACTGATTTGGCTTTGATGAGGACTCTGAGCTGTATAACATGTACATTCATTCATTTAAATTATACATATATATATATATATTTTTTTTTTTTTTTTTTTTTGAGATGGAATCTCACTGTCACCCAGGCAGGAGTGCAGTGGCACAATCCTGGCTCACTGCAACCTCTGCCTCCTGGGTTCGAGTGATTCTTGTACCTCAGCTGCTGAGCAGCTGGCATTACAGGCATGCGCCACCACACCCGGCTAATTTTTGTATTTTTAGTAGAGATGGGGTTTCGCCATGTTGGCCAGGCTGGTCTGGAACTCCTGGCCTCAGGTGATCTGCCCGCCTTGGCCTCCCAAAGTGTCGGGATTACAGGCATGAGCCATTGCGCCCGGCCTATTTATTTAAATAACATTTTTTGAGTTTTTCTTACATGCAGCACACTGTTCAAGGCATGGAGACACTGCAGTGCAAGAAACAAATTAAGTCCCTCTCCGAATGGGGCCTATAATTTTTACAATCGCAAAGATGACAAATATCAGTTAATGAAGAGTATTATTTAAAAAAAGCAGGATAAAGGACTAGAAAAAAGAGTAAGTAAGTAGGATAAAGGACTAGAAAAGTAAACAGGATAAGAGGGATGCTGTTTTGCGTAAGGTAGTCAGAGAAGGCCCCTCTTAAGAGGTGACATTTGAGCAGAGGCCAGAATAAATTAAGGAAGCACACTATGTGGCGACCTGGAAGAACAATATTCCTGGCAGAGGTGACAGCATGTGCATAGGCCCTAAGGCAGAAGCATATTTGCATCATTTTTTCTTACTTTTTATTATGGAAAAATTTAAACTATACAAAAGTAGACAGAATTGTATAAGGAACCCCATGTATCCATTAATCTGCTGCTATACTGCCAACCAATTAATCAACACCCCCACTGGATTATTTTAAAGCAAATCAAGACATCATATAATATCATCCAAAAAAAAATTCAGTATGTATTCCTAAAGATAGGAGCACTTTCCTTTGACATGCCACATCACTGTCACACTTCAAAAATTGTCAATAATTCCTTAATATCATTGAATATTAACTAGCATTCAACTTTCCCAGATTGACTCATATATATTTTTACTAGTCGGTTTGTTAAAAATCAGTGTGTAAATAAGATTATCTACAACATCTGAAAAATAGCAAGGAGGATGGTGTGGCTGGAAAGAACACAGCTTGATACCAAAGATTACAGCTTCACAGAGAGGGAAAAAAAGCAGGATTGGAATCAAGATGTCCGTTAAAGGAAGTGGGAGAAGGTGATCAGTAGTTATGAGGATGCAATGAACAGGCTAGTGCTGGTTGGCAGAGGTGCACAGGCTTCTGTCAACATTTATGAGAAGTGTTGTCCTGTGGGTCCAGCTCCAGGAGGGGCAATCTAGAAGATGCTATTGCCCCATCCTTGAGATCCTTGGATCCTCTTGCCCCAGACAGGAGAGAATACTAATCTTTATATACCAGCTCCTAATTCTCACAGTAGCCCTGCAAAATGATAACTGTTGTTTATAAAAGATGAAAGAGGCTCAGAGAAGTCAAGTGTCTGGTGTGGTGTGGAGAATGAATTTGAGCACTGGCCTATCTGGCCCCAAAACTGGCCTTCACTTTCTGATATTATATCCTAAATCTATTTCTTTATTGTCCCCATCACGAGGGCAAGGACTTGTCTGTTTCATGCACTGTGATATCCTTGGACCTAGAAAACTAACTGGCACTTGGAAGAAACAAAAATATACATATATATTAATTTAAGGTATGAATGTACATGTTACATAACCTTGGGTCTCACTGAAAATGCTTTTGCAGGGATCAACTCAATTTCAGATCAATTTCTGTGTCTCCATGGCTCAACATGATGCTTTCTACCTCTCTCTATTTCCTTTAATTTTTTCTAGATCCACAGGTCTTGGATGGCTTGGAATATGGTCAGAGTTGGGAAAGATGAAAACAGCTCAGGAATGACCCCAACTGAGATACTATTTTATACTTACTAGATTAGTAAAAAGTAAAGGCTGACTATATCAAGTGTTGGTGAGGATGTGGACTAACAGGAACTCTTACATATCACTGGTGAGAACGTGAGTTGATAAAATCACTTTGGAAAAGCTTGGCACTGTCTTGTAAAATTGAACTTCTGCATATTCTAAGACTCAACAATTCTACTCCTAGACCTTATTCCTGGAGAACTCTTGTACCTCTTTACAGGAGACTTTCATGGCAGCCTCATTCATAACAGCAAACAACAACAATACTTGTAGTTCTATTCACAGTAGAATGAGTTCATAAATCATGCTATTGTCACACAACAGAATTTTGTTGTTGTTGTTGTTGTTTTGAGAGGAAGTCTCACTCTTGTCTCCCAGGCTGGAGTGCAATGGCGTGATCTCGGCTCACTGCAGCCTCCGCCTCCTGGGTTCAAGCGATTCTCCTGCCTCAGCCTCCCGAGTAGCTGGTACTACAGGCTTCTGCCACCACGCCCGGCTAATTCACACAACAGAATTTTATACAGCAGTGAAAATGAATGTGTGAGCTACAGCTACAAGCAACAATATAGATGAATCTTGAAAACATACCCTTGGGTGAACAAAATCAAGTTGCAGAAGACTATTTTAAATATGTTGTTTTTATAAAGCACAAAACAAGGAAGGTGAAACAGTGCAAAGTTTAAATATCTATATATTATATCTATCTACTAAAACCATTTTTTTAAAACAGGAAAAACAAATGCAAACAAATCAAGATTTCAGTTACCTCTGAAAAGGCGGCAGAAAAATGAGAAGATTCTGTGAGGTAAAGGAGAGAAACATATATAGGTAGGTGAAAAAAATAGATAATGTTGTCATTCTTCTTAAGTTTGGGTGGTGTGTTAATGGCTACTTATTTTATTCTAACACTTCCAAGCTCAGAAATTAACTATGTGACTTGTTTTGTAGGTATCAAATAAATAAATAAATAAAACAAGCCAGTCAGCAGGATGGAGCAGTGTGTGAGGGCATCCTGTCTGCCATCCACACAGCCATCTGCTGGCTGCTGGCAGGAGTGTGCTTTTGGCATCTGGAAGCTGTTGTTTACTGTATGGCGGGTGCCAGGAGGTGTGCTGAATCCCTTAAGTGAGAAATGAAACACTTGCTCAAACTTGGAACTCCCAAGTACACATCCAGTAATTACACACCAGGGAGCAGACTTCATTCAGGGAATGCATAATTTATTTGTGCTTAGACATTCCTTTACTGTTTGACAATGTAGTGATCACACCGAGAGGTACCAAGGATTCAAATGTGTTCTTTTATAAACATTTTTCTTCATGCCCATCACGCTGCATAAAGCTGCCAAAGATCACGCCTTAAGTTCACTGAGCTTCTTTCACAGACACGGAGGCACACACATTCTCAGCTACATGTATAGAATTAATATGTCTGATCTCACTTGGTCTCATGTGAGAAAAGTCACAAATTTCATCCATCTTTCTAGTACAGTTTCAGGACTCCTGGCAGCTCTTGCAATCTATAAATGGGGTAACTTTATTAATTCTAATTAAGTGTCAGAAATGAAAATAGAAAACATACAGAGGGACTTTTTCCTTAATAAGAAATGTTAACACCATGTGATCTCAGCTTGTCCCAAAGACAGTAGTTGTACTGGAGTCTAAGGTGTCAGACTGTTTTGAAGAGTTTTAAAAGTATTGAAAAGGAATTTATTCATTCTTTTTAATGATAAGTTTTAGAGAATAAAAATCTATGCTTGCTCTCCCCACAACGAAAATGAAGATTTATAAATCATCCAGAAAATATGATCAATGTAAATAAACTGGTAATCTAGATACCTTTAGTTTTAGGCTTATATTGTCAACTGAAAGTCTTTATCCCATGAATCAGACAATTGCTATATCTCCATTTTACTTTCTTCAAATTAGACACAGTGTTAATAATTACTCTGGCCTACAAGATCATTTTCTTGCAAATTAAAAAAAAACTTTGAATAAACCAATTGAAGAAGCCATGTGCATATATATAATATATAAACATATATGTGTGTATAATACATACATATTATATATGTATATAGTAATAGTACACACATACTTAAATACATATATATGGAAAAACATTTTTTTTTTCTTTAGAGACAAAGTCTTGCACTGTTGCCCAGACTGGAGTGCAGTGGCATGATCGTAGCTCACTGAAGCCTGGAACTCCTGGACTCAAGCGATCCTCCCACCTCAGCCTCCTGAATAGCTGGGACTACAGGCATGTGCACCATGCCCAGCTAATTTTTTTTTTTTTTTTTAGACAGAGTCTCACTCTGTTGCCCAGGCTGGAGTTCAGTGGTGCGAATTAGCTCACTGCAGCCTCCACCTCCCGGGTTCAAGCGATTCTCCTGCCTCAGCCTCCTGAGTAGCTGGGATTACAGGCACCCGTTACCATGCCCGGCTAATTTTTGTATTATTAGTAGAGATAAGGTTTCACCATGTTGTCCAGGCTGGTCGCGAAACTCCTGACCTCAGGTGATCTGCCCGTCTCAGCTTCCCAAAGTGCTGGGATTATAGGCATGAGCTACTGTGCCCGGCCTGCCCAGCTAATTTTTAATTTTTGTGTAGAGACAGGGTCTCTACACAAACTAGCCTTGTTGCCAAGGCTAGTTTCAAACTCCTGGGCTCAAAACAATCCTCTTGCTTTGGCCTCTTAAAGTGTAGGGATTACAGGCCTGAGCCACAGCATCTGGCCAGGAAAAGCATTTTTTAAAAACTGCCTACTATTCTTAGACTATGTAGCAGTGGGTTTATAAAAATACTTGTATTAAAATGATATTCCATTAGATTAATTCACATGAAACTTTTTATTTATTTATTTTTTTGAGACGGCATCTCACTCTGTCTCCCAGGCTAGACTGCAGTGGTGTGATCTTGGCTCACTGCAACCTCTGCCTCCCGGGCTCAAGTGATTCTCCTGCCTCAGCCTCCCGAGTAGCTGGGATTATAGGCACACACCACCATGCCCGACTAATTTTTTGCAGTTTAGTAGACATGGGGTTTCACCATGTTGCCTGGGATGGTCTTGAACTCCTGAGGTCAGGCAGTCCGCCCACCTTGGCCTCCCAGAGTGCTGGGATTACAGGCGTGAGCCACTGTGCCCAGCCCACATGTAATTTTTAAAACTTACAATCATCAGAAGATGAGATTCAGGTGGGGAGAGAACCAAACCATATTATCACTATATACTTACCCGTTCAAATGTTAATGAACAATCTAGGCCGCAGCCATGGAGGGAGGCGGCGGCGCCGGCGGCGGCGGCTCGGGTGGCTGCGCTGGGAGGCGGCGGTGAGAGGCTCGCACGCCTCCAGCCCGGCCCCGGCCCCCCGGGACAGAGACCCGAGCAGCCCCGGCTCTGGGCTACGGACTATGGGCGAATAGCTCTGACCACCCGGCGAAGCATGCCGCCTGCCTTGGCCTCCCAAAGTGCCGAGATTGCAGCCTCTGCCCGGCCGCCACCCCGTCTGGGAAGTGAGGAGCGTCTCTGCCTGGCCGCCCATCATCTGGGACGTGAGGAGCCCCTCTGCCTGGCTACCCAGTCTGGAAAGTGAGGAGCGTCTCTGCCCGGCCGCCATCCCATCTAGGAAGTGAGGAGCGCCTCTTCCCGGCCACCATCCCATCTAGGAGGTGAGGAGCGTCTCTGCCCAGCCGCCCATCGTCTGAGATGTGGGGAGCGCCTCTGCCCCGCCGCCCCGTCTGGGAAGTGAGGAGCGCCTCTGCCCGGCCGCGACTCCGTCTGGGAGGTAAGGAGCGTCTCTGCCCAGCCGCCCCGTCTGAGAAGTGAGGAGACCCTCCACCTGGCAACCACCCCATATGAGAAGTGAGGAGCCCCTCCGCCCGGCAGCCACCCCGTCTGCGAAGTGAGGAGCGTCTCTGCCCGGCAGCCACCCCATCCAGGAGGGAGGTGGGGGTCAGCCCCCACCAGGCCAGCCGCCCCGTCCGGGAGGGAGGTAGGGGGGTCAGCCCCCTGCCCGGCCAGCCGCCCCGTCCGGGAGGGAGGTGGGGGCGTCAGCCCCCCGCCTGGCCAGCCGCCCCATCTGGGAGGGAGGTGGGGGGGGTCAGCCCCCTGCCCGGCCAGCCGCCCCGTCTGGGAGGTGAGGGGCGCCTCTGCCCGGCCGCCCCTACTGGGAAGTGAGGAGCCCCTCTGCCCAGCCAGCCGCCCCATCCGGGAAGGAGGTGGGGGGGGTCAGCCCCCCGCCCGGCCAGCCACCCCGTCCGGGAGGGAGGTGGGGGGGTCAGCCCCCCGCCTGGCCAGCCGCCCCATCCGGGAGGGAGGTGGGGGAGTCAGCCCCCCACCCGGCCAGTCGCCCCGTCCGGGAGGGAGGTGGGGGGGTCAGCCCCCCGCCAGGCCAGCCGCCCCGTCCGGGAGGTGAGGGGCGCCTCTGCCCGGCCGCCCCTACTGGGAAGTGAGGAGCCCCTCTGCCCGGCCAGCCGCCCCGTCCGGGAAGGAGGTGGGGGGGTCAGCCCCCCGCCCGGCCAGCCGCCCCATCCGGGAGGGAGATGGGGGGGTCAGCCCCCCGCCTGGCCAGCCGCCCGGTCCGGGAGATGAGGGGTGCCTCTGCCCGGCCGCCCCTACTGGGAAGTGAGGAGCCCCTCTGCCCGGCCACCGCCCCGTCTGGGAGGTGTACCCGGCAGCTCATTGGGAATGGGCCATGATGACAATGGCGGTTTTGTGGAATAGAAAGGCGGGAAAGGCGGGGAAGGGATTGAGAGATCGGATGGTTGCCATGTCTGTGTAGAGGGAGGTAGACACGGGAGACTTTTCATTTTGTTCTGTACTAGGAAAAATTCTTCTGCCTTGTGATCCTGTTGATCGGTGACCTTACCCCCAACTCTGTGCTCTCTGAAACATGTGCTGTGTCCACTCAGGGTTAAATGGATTAAGGGTGGTGCAAGATGTGCTTTGTTAAACAGATGCTTGAAGGCAGCATGCTCGTTAAGAGTCATCACCACTCCCTAATCTCAAGTACCCAGGGACACAAACACTACGGAAGGCCGCAGGGTCCTCTGCATAGGAAAACCAGAGACCTTTGTTCACTTGTTTATCTGCTGACCCTCCCTCCACTATTGTCCTATGACCCTGCCAAATCCCCCTCTGTGAGAAACACCCAAGAATGATCAATAAAAATAAATAAATTAAAAAAAAAAAACTTACAATCATCAATAAAGAATGACACTATACACAACATGATGTACAAGTGTCCTTTCGTAGCTTAAGGGTCTGGTCACGTTGCTGGGACTATTTCTTACATAGTTATTAGTATTTTCCTTTACAAGCTTTTGGTTCTTGGGCACCATGATTATACAATATCCATTCATTTATTGATTAATTTATTCAACAAATATTTATAAAATATTTGAAAATAATACTGTGAGATGCTACTCACTTTGGTGCTGGGGCCATAATGATGGACAAAATCAAATATGACTCTTACCTCACAGAATCTTCTGTCTAATGCTAAATATATTAATAAAATAATCACCAAAAAAGTTTTTTTTAAATTTTTTTAAATTTTGAGATGGAGTCTTGCTCTGTTGTCCAGGCTGGAGTGCAGTGGCGTGATCTTGGCTCACTGCAACCTCTACCTCCTGGGTTCAAGCGATCGATTCTCCTGCCGTAGTCTCCCAAGTAGCTGGGAAATACAGGCGCCCACCACCATGCCTGGCTAATTTTTTTATTTTTAGTAGAGTCAGGCTTTCACCACATTGGCCAGGCTGTTCTTGAACTCCTGACCTTGTGATCCACCTGCCTCGGCCTCCCAAAGTGCTGGGATTACAGGTGTGAACCACCGTGCCCGGCCCCAAAAAGGTATATAATTATGAAATGTGAATAAAGAAAAGTATGTGGTGCTGAAAGATTATAATGGAAATATGCCTTAGTTTGGGAACATCTCAGAAGGCTTTCCTGAGAAAGCCATGTTTAAGGCGAAGAGGGCCTGGTATACAGAATCAGCCATGTGAATCTCATTTTCTTTAGAATTCTTTTTAATGCCTGGTGTTTTGCCAGTTACTCTCTAATTACTTTCAAAGTTGTATGATTAGTTATAATCAAATTCACAAAAACCGACTGAATACTTACTATGTGATGAGTAGTATAAGTACTAAAATAAAGTCCTTCCCTTCAATGAGTTACTTAGGGAAAAAGCACAATGTGATAATACAAAATAAAACTTACAAGCAAAATAAGAGATATGCAAGCTAGAGCACAAAAGAAGGAAAGCTTTCTTCTAGTTAGAAGTAGATTCTAGAGCATTTTCACTAAGCTTGTGGCATATATCTTGGGCCTTGCAGTATTGATAGGAGTTTGAAGATACAGATGGGGGAAAGTAATTCAGTACGACGTAGGGATGGGAAAACATGAAACATATTCTAGAAATTGTGGGTCTAGTTTGAGTTCTGTAACAGGAAGTGGTGAGAGTTGCGGCTGGACAGTTAGACTGGAATCAGCCTGTGACAGTCCCTGATGGCCATGAGTTTGTATGGGCTTTTCAAAGTAGTAGATGAGCCAGCCTCAGTGGCTCACACCTGTAATCCCAGCACTTTGGGAGGCGGAGGTGGGCGAATCACTTGAGGCCAGGAGTTCCAGACCAGGCTGCTCAACATGATGGCACCCCGTCTCTACTAAAAATACAAAAATTAGCCAGGTGTGGTGGCTCACGCCTATAATCCCAGCTACTTGGAAGGCTGAGGCAGGAGAATCACTTGAACCCGGGAGGTGGAGGTTGCAGTGAGCCGAGATCGAGATCGTGCCACTGCCCTCCAGCCAAAAAAAGAGAGGGAGGCAGGGAGGGAGGAGGGAGGGGGAAGGAGGTAGAGAGAGAGAGAGAGAGAGAGAAGAAAGAAAGAGGATAGATAACTCCTTAGATGTGTAAAGAAGTGGATGATAGGTAACTCCTTAGACGTGTGCATCCAGCCCTGCTCAGCTCTCCTACTCCATACTGTGGCACTAGGTCAACAAAATGATTAACGCTAATATCCCCGTCCGTTTCTGTTCCTTAAGCTGGGCAAAAGTGAGGCAGATAAATTGTGTGCATTTGGAGGAACACAGAGGGACTATATCCTTGAGGTTAGGGACCTTGTCCTATTCATATTGATATGCCCATCGCCTCACATAAGCCTGGCATTTGATTAGTAATAAGTAACTGTTAGCTCCCATATTAATCTACTCAGTCACTAAGTAGAAGACAATAAAAGATCAAAACCCATATATTGCCCTTTTTTCAATTACATTTTTTATTACAAGACACTGAGCAGACATAACCAAATACAATGTATTTTATTGGACCTTGGCTTGAAAAAAATAGATAAAAAAGGCATTCTTGGGACATTTGGTGAACTCTGAATATGGCTCATTTATAGGAAGATATTATGAAATTATTATTCATTTTCCTAGGTGTTTGCAACTTTCTCAAATGTTCAGAAAGCACACAAACATACATATAAGGCAAATATATAAGAATATTACTAATTGTTGAATCTGGATGGATGATATGCAGTTATTCATTTTACTACTCTTTTAACTTTTTTTTTTTTTTTGAGGTGGAGTCTTGCTCTGTTGCCCAGGCTGGAGTGCAGTGGCACTATCTCTGCTCACTGCACTCTACCTCCTGGGTTCAAGAGATTCTCCTGACTCAGCCTCCCGAGTATCTGGGACTACAGGCACATGTCGCCACGCCTGGCTAATTTTTGTATTTTTAGTAGAGACAAGGTTTCACTATGTTGGCCAGGCTGGTCTCGAACTCCTGACTTCAGGTGATACGCCTGCCTCAGCCTCCCAAAGTGCTGGGATTACAGGCGTGAGACACCGTGCCTGGCCTTAACTTTTCTATATGTTTGAAATTATTCATAATAATAAGTTAGGGAGGCTTTTCATTTCAAAAATCAGTGTTTTTAGTGTCTAGTAAAGAAACAAACTCTGGCTTATCTAGGAAAACAGTTTTTACTGAACAGGGAGTGGACAGCTCACAGATCCTCTGGGAAGGCTTGAAAATCATAATATGAGGGACCAGTCCTTCGAAGAACTACTCACCTTTCCCCCACCGTCCACACAGCTGGTTCTGCTAACACTGATGCTACAATTACTGTCATGTCTCCCTCTGGAGACCCCATAGTTTCCACTGAGCTGCTGCCTCTCCTGGGCCAGAATGAATTCTATATGCAGCTAACTGGTGGAGCCCAGGACCCGATAACAAGGGAGTATGAAAAAACACATTTCTTCCATTTTCAATATTTATAATTGAATACAAAATCTGCTTCATAAGGTGGGGGATTCCCCAAAGCAAGGTGGTTCAGAAGTTGATTGGTCAAGAACAATAACAAAGGTCAACTACAGAAGTATGTATGTATGTATTATTATTATCTTTTTTTTTTTTTTTTTTGAGACGGAGTCTCGCTCTGTCACCCAGGCTGGAGTGCAGTAGTGCAATCTCTGCTTACTGCAAGCTCCGCCTCCCGGGTTCATGCCATTCTCCTGCCTCAGCCTCCTGAGTAGCTGGGACTACAGGTGCCTGCCACCACGCCCGGCTAATTTTTTGTATTTTTAGTAGAGACAGGGTTTCACCATGTCAGCCAGGATGGTCTCGATCTCCTGACCTTGTGATCCACCCGCCACGGCCTCCCAAAGTGCTGGCGTGATCCACCGCACCCGGCCCAGAAGTATGTATTATTGAAGATGAAAGTTATACTCCTTCTCAGAAAGATAGGAGACATATGAAAAAAAAGAGTTATACCCCTTTCCAGAAGGCATCACAATTTTATATGTATCCTTCCATATATACAGATAGATATAAATACATATAGATATATAAGATACTGGTAAAAATATATATATTTTATATAAACAATAATAATGGTAGTAGCTAACATTTACTGAGTAATAGCTATGTACCGGATACCATTTTGAAATATTGCTTATGTAAACTAACACATTTCTGCTGACAACACAATCCTCTGAGATGGGTACTAACATTACTACTCTAATTTTCCTATAAGAAAACCGAAGGCTAAGTAAATATTTAAACTATCCAGGTTTCCAGAACTAGTAAGTGGTGGAGCCAGGATTATGAATTCAGATAGAGCATACACTCTTTAAACACAGCCTCTCTAATATCTATTGTTTATTATTTTCCTTATTCACTTACAATATGTGATTGTCTACTTCATTCTTTTAATGGCTACATATTATGGGCATATCACAATTAATCTAACCATTCCCCCATTAGTCAACATTTAGTTTGTCTAATTTTTCCCTATTCAAAGTAATATGTCCTATTAAATATTTTTCTGCATATGTGTAAGTATTTCCAAGAGTCCTGGAAGTGCAGTTGCTGGTCAAATAGTACAAACACCTTAAATTTTATGTATATTGCTAAATTGTCCTCTAAAAAATTTTGTACCAATTTACATCCCACCTCTCTGAGTATGAGGGTCTCTTTCTGTTATCAATCTCTACATTTGTATCAATTTAATGGTGAAAAGCATTTCATTGTGATTTTATGTTTCCCTGATCATTAGTGTAGCTCAGCATCTTTTCATGTGTTCATTGACTGTTCATAATTTTCCTTCTATGAATTGCTTATTTATGTATTTTAATCCATTTTTCCATTGGTTAGTCTTTTTTTTTAATTTGAAGCTTTATAAAAAAAATCCTTTGTCATGTTACTAATGGTTAAACTTTATCTAAACTGAGAACAAATAATTTAAAAAGCAAGAGACATGTGTGTGTCTGTGTATGCACTTGTGTGGTTAAAAAATCTATCAGCGGTGAAATCTACACAGGGCCTGTGGTCTAGTTAACAGTATGGTACTAATGTCAATTTCCTTGCTTTGATATTGTACTATAGTTATACTAAATATTACCATTGGGGCAAGCCGAGTGTATTAGTTTCCTAGGGCTGCTGTAATAAATTATCACAAACCGGATAGCTCAAAATAATAGGAATTTGTTCTCTCTTAGTTCTGCAGGCTAGAAGTCTGAAATCAAGGTATTGGCAGATCCATGCTCTCTGAAGTGTCTAGAGGAGGATCGTTTCTGGCTTCTTCCCCAGTTTCTAGTGGTTTCTATCAAATCCTTGTATGCTGGTGTTCCTGTGCTTGTACATACAGTACTTCAATGTCGGCCTCTGTTGTCATGTGGTGTTCTCTGTGTACCTATGTCCAAATATCCCTCTTCTTACAAGAACACGAGCCACTGGATTGATGCCCACCCTAATCCAGTATGACCTCATTTCAACTTGATTATACCTGAAATGATAAGGTGACATTCATAGGTTCCTGGGATTAGGACTCGAGCATATGTTTTTGGCACACGCAATTCAACTCAGATACTGGGTGAAGGGTACAGCGGACTCCCTTTACTTTTTTTTTTTTTTTTTGCCACTACCTGTAAGCCTAATTATTTCAAAATAAAAACATTAAAAAAAATCTATCTGGAAAAACATAACAAAATTATTAACAACGGTTACCTCTTTAGAAAATTTTACATTTTATTTAATACACTTCAGTCCAGCTTGGCTTTCCTTGGGAGTTATGGTATATGACTTTTGTCATTTAAAAACTAAAACAAAAAAAAAAATAGAAATTTGGGAGAAAAGAATGGTCTTGTCATTAAAGCACTTAGATCTTAGCCTTTTGGAAAGAAAACTTTAGTAGCAGTGTGAAGGGATGGTAAAGGGATGGTTTGATGCTAGAAGCTGAGAGACTAGATAAGAAATGTGTGCACTTATCAAGGTGAAAAGAGATAAGGACCTGAGCTAGGAGCACTGGTAGGGAATGGCAAGGAGGAGGTAAATGTGAGAAACATTCAGAATACAACATAGACAGGATTTGGTGACTGATTGCATATAATGGAGTAAGTAAGAGCGAGAGTTGAGACAAATTCCCAGGTTCCTGGCAAGCAAGACTGGGTCCTTGGTGTTGCCATTCATTGAGATAGGCTGGTTTTTGTCCATTTGCCCCAATAGAACTATTCTCCACCCTTTACCTCACTACTTTCTGCCCAAGAAGCTGACCTCAAGAGACCGAATCCCTGGGCTCCTTTTATCCCTGGTTTCAGGTTGGGTTTGGCCAATGAGTGGTATTAGCAAGAGATCAGAGAGAGGCCACATCTTCTGACAGAGAGCCCTTCCTCCACATCCAGGTCTCAAATGCTTCCCTGACCCAGTTGGGGGATAACAGCTTCCTCTCTGTTTCTGCTCCTTCTGCTGCTAGAGAGAAACTTTACTGGATTCTTAAAGGGTCCTATCATTAAACTCTCATCAATGACTTACAGAGTGTGTCATCCATTTCCTGCTTGGACCTTGATTGGTATAGAAAAGGAATGCAGGTGAAGGGGAGTGAAGTGAGAGAAAGATGGCAAATTCACTTTTAGAAATGCGGGGCTGGACATGGTGGCTCATGCCTGCAATACCAGCACTTTGGGAGGCCAAGGCGAGGGGATCGTTTGAGGCTAGGAGTTCAAGACCAGCCTGGGCAACATAGCAAGACACTGTCTCTACAAAAAATGAAAAATTAGTCAGGTGTAGTGGTACATGCCTATCATCCCAGCTATTCAGGAGGCTGAGGTGGGAGGATTGCTTGAGTCCAGGAGGTCAAGGCTGCAGTGAGCCGTGATTGTGCCACTGCCTTCCAGCCTGGGTGACAAAGCAAGACTCTGTCTCTTAAAAAAAAAAAAAAAAAAAGAAGGCCAGTTCGCATTGGCTCATGCCTGTTAATCCCAGCACTTTGGGATGCCAAGGCCAGCGGATCACAAGGTCAAGAGATCAAGACTATCCTGGTCAACATGGTGAAACCCTGTCTCTATTAAGAATACAAAAATTAGCTGGGCATGGTGGTGTGCACCTGTAGTCCCAGCTACTCGGGAGGCTGAGGCAGGAGAATCACTTGAACCTGGGAGGCGGAGGTTGCAGTGAGCCGAGATTGTGCCACTGCACTCCAGCCTGGTGACAGAGTGAGACCCTGTCTAAAAAAAAAAAAACAAAAAAACAAAAAAAACCTGGGTTTAGGATGTTTGTGTGACATGTAAGTGGATATCTATTATATATAGGGTTGATGTCAGGAGGAAAGCCTGGGCTGGAGATATAGATCTGGTAGATCTGGTAGTTATTAATAAATGTATTAGTATATTTGGCAATTGAAAATATGCAATCATAATCAGAAATAATTTAAACCTGAAGGGACTGATGGCTGGACTCTGAGGAAGATTAGTACTTATGGGAGCAACTGCAAAATGAGAAGCCCACAAATGAAATTGAGAAGGCATATTCAGAGAAATAAAAGGAAGACTAGGATGCAATTGTATCCCAAAGGGGATAAGGAAAAAGTTTTAAGCAGGAAGGAGTGAACAATTCTATCATTAGAACTTCTTGGTTGAAAAGTTTGTGGAATAAGGTCTGAGAACTGAAAAGTAGGTTGGGAAATGAGGGTCATTGATGACCTTACCATGGAAACTTTCAGTGGACTGGTGGGGGTTGAGCACACTTTTTTTTTTTTTTGAGATGGAGTCTGCTTTTGTCACCCAGGCTGGAATGCAGTGGCACGATCTTGGCTCACTGCAACCTCCGCCTCCCGGGTTCAAGTGATTCTCTTGCCTCGGCCTCCTAAGTAGCTGGGACTATGGGCACCTGCCACCACGCCCAGCTAATTTTTGTATTTTTAGTAGAGACAGGGTTTCACCATGTTGGCCAGGCTGGTCTCGAACTCCTGACCTCTGGTGATCTGTCTGCCTCGGCCTCCCAAAGTGCTGGGATTACAGGCGTGAGCCACCATGCCCAGCCTGAGCACATTTTATGGGGTGAGGAATGCAAGATTAATGAACATGTAGCAGTATGAATTTTAGCCCACAACTCAAGCTTGTAAAGAAATATGTTTTAATATATTCCACCAATTCAATTTCTGTTTTGAGTCTCCATTCTGGTTTTGTCAGGATTTTGAAATATTGCTCTGTACTAAGATAGGGTACGGGATATTTTGGAGACCCAGGAAGGTTAAACGGGCTGTGTGGTTTTGTCCACCTAGAAGCACCCTCCCACCCTCTCAGACCCAGAGAAATCTGTTTCTAGAGTTGAGGGGGAGGAAGATGCTGCCTGTTCTCCCTCCACCTATATACCCCTGCCCTTGGCTTCTCCTGAAGCCATTTCTCTGTGGCCTGAATCCTCTCCCCATTTGTGGGGTTTGAGAGTCTAGAAACAAAAGCCAGAAAGATTTTCCTTCTACATCCTTTCTTCAAGGCAACAAACCTATGGGTGAGGGTTGGGAAAGTGGCAAGCTATACAAGGAATACCAAGAAAAATAGGTTAATATCTAAAATATCACATCATATAGGTTGGTCCTTAAGAAGTTCAGCTGGGAAGGAAAGAAAAAAAATAGGATGCTAGTTGGAAGAAGATATGGGTTAAAAGGAGCTTCTCCCGGAATGATAGCAACTGTGCTTAAAGAAGCACAAGGAAGTTTCCTTACTTAAAGAGATCCTCCCCCATGCATGGAAATCCAGCTTGACAGACTCATTACTTTATGCTCGTAGGTCTTATTTTGAGATCCTGAGACTTGCATTAAGTTCCTCACAGGCACAGAGATTACTACTGAGAATCAGTCTCTTTTTTTTTTTTTCCTGGCTAAGACTGCTTGGTGCCCGAGGGGTGGAGGCTGTTAAACCTGTGAAGGGTACCTGAAAAAGAGGAAAAAGTATAGAAAAGGAAAGATTCAGGAAGGGGAATTTTGTCTACTCACAGCTTGTCTTAGAACTTGCTATATCGCACTATGTAACGTCAGAAGTCAATTTTCACAATTAACTAATAAAATGTATTACAAATTACTTTCTAAAGATGCTCAGCATAAGTACTTGGTAATAATTTCATTTTTCCTTTTGTCCTCATGGCAGGATCAGCCTAGCCACGGTCTCTTGTGAGAATAAAGGCATTTCTTTCATCTATTAAACCCAATGCTAAATGGCAATAAATCATCATTCATTGAATTCTGCAACCTAAACTATACCTCACTGAAGAAATTCTAGCCCCTATGCATCATAATTAACATCAAGTAGCAGTAGAAAATTACAGTACAACAAAGACCTACATTTTGGCAGTAACCCTACTTGGTCGGAACGGAATGAACTCTGAGCAATTACTTCAGGGGAAGAAAGAAAAATAAGACAGGCTTTACCTATGAAGCTAAACAAAGCAGTAGAATGGTTGTGTCAGTCTGGGTCCAATTAGTAGAGAAAAACCATATAGGTAATATGAACAAGGAAAGTTTAATATAAAGAATTATTAACTATAACAGGAGATTGAAGTAACAAGGCTAACAGGAGTAAAAGGAACTCTAAAAAATATAAGAATGGCTGATGTAAGGAGAGGCACCACCCCTAGATCTGAGATAGAGTGTCCAAGCAAGATCACCTCTCAGGGCTGACATCTAGGCCCTGGAGAGGGCACGTCTGTGGGTCCCTGAATAAAGTCTCACAGAGAAGTCTCACAGAGAAGTCCTTGTGTTGCTGAGCTGGTGAAACTTGCTGGAAATTCACCTTCTGGAACTTGCCAGAAATCTACCATCTGGAACTTGCTGGACATCCACTATCTGGAACTTGCTAGAAATCTGCCCTCTGCATCTTGCTAGAAATATGCCTTCTGGAACTTGCTGGAAATAGATGGAAGATGAGGGAGTATAATATAGACAATTCTTCCTAGAAGCGAGAAGGTTGCTTGTAAAGACAAAAGACAATAGGAGCTGGAAGGAAACAGGGAGCTGGGAAAGTTTTTAAAAATTGAAGAGACTTCAATATGTTTAAAAAGACAATGGAAAAGATCTCGTGGAGATAGGGGGCTTGAATATAAAAATGAGATAATGCAGAGTTCCTGAGAAGGTGGGAGGTGTTGGGATCTGTGAAATAAAAACATATTTGAGCCTAAAACTTTGATTTAGCCTTGGTTAAAATTAAACATTTGAAGATTATCTTAACATTTCCTTAAAATAATTTTTATTAACTTTAATTATCATTGATACACAGTGACTCACAAAATACAGGTATTTAATAAGAAACACTGGGAAGGAAGAATCTTGTTGACATAAGTACCTTAAAAATTCAAAGTACTTTGCTGGCTATTACTCTTCTCAGTAAGATGAGGAAGAGAGGTTAGAAAATATTTACATTCTAGTGACCTTTCAGTTGCACAAGGAACAAAGAACACTGTTAGGAGCCAATGGGGCAAAGGTCTTATATAAACCTCTGCAGGCTCTGTTTCTTAGTATCATAAATTATAGTTTCTCTTTTTGATAGTGCAAGAAACTTCCCAAAACACTCAATTTTAACTTCAAAGTTTCTGCTTAGTATTTCCAGACGTAAACTTTAGTGTAAAGCATGTGATGACTACAAAGTCTGTAATGCATTTGTTATAGGAAATTTTCCTTAATGTGCAAGATAGGAAGCCAAGGGAGTTTAAGGTGTTGGAAGTCGTGTTAATGAAATTATAGCCTATGGACTCTAAGTTGGATACTGAGGGAAGTATTAAAAAAAGAAATGGATTGAGATGCTGATGAGTTTGAAAAATAGTTCTGCTGGGCATATTTGAATGAGCAAGTTAGAAGAATAGGAGATTGTGGTCAAAGAGTAGGAGGCTTGCTTTTCAAGATGATGGCAAGGGCCAAGGTGTGACCACAGAAATAGGTATCTGGAGTGGAGTATTTGAGATGAGGGATTCAGGAAATTAAAATGCTGGGATGTTGGCCTTTTCATTTTAATCTCATCCAAGTAGACAATGAATGGCTTAGAATGGAGGAGACTGTGCACTAGGTGACACTCTTCACTGAATGAGGAACAGTGACTTGGAGATCAGAAGACGACAGCCACAGGGAGGGAAGACGGAGCATAACACAACAGTGTATATCTCAAAGGAGCAAAGGTGTGTTACAAGCACCTAGGTAGGTAATGATTGGGAAACAAGGAGCAATGAATACGTCAATAAAATCTAACAGACAGGGAAAGAGAAAATAAGCCTATTTTAGAGTGTTTGGAATCCTCTCTTTCTCTGCCTATCCAAAGCCTACAATTATTCAAATCTCATTTTTAAAGGCTCTCTTTTTAGATTGAGACCATCCTGGCCAACATAGTGAAACCTCGTCTCAACTAAAAATACAAAAAAAATTATCTGGGTGTGGTGGCACGCACCTGTAGTCCCAGCTACTTGGGAGGCTGAGGCAGGAGAATCACTTGAACCCGGGAGGCAGAGGTTGCAGTGAGCCAAGATTGCGCCACTGCACTCCAGCTTGGGTGAAAGAGTGAGACTCTGCCTAAAAAAAAAAAAAAGCTCTCTTTTTAAAACAAAGGTTTACAAAGGTGTTTTTTTCTTTTTAATTAAGAATCATTTATAACAAAAGGAATCTTTAATACAAATTCTAATGTAAACCATTGTTCTAAGAAAGGAGAACAACTCATTTGTCTGGCTTTTAAAACCTGTAATGTTTCTAATAAAACATGTCTACTTGAACTTTTTCAAAAATTTTCAATCCATGTTTTGCTATCTAGTTGTCCCATCTGTGCCTTTTAAATTATATTATTCTCACTATGTAAGCCTTTTTTTCATCTTTTCAAATCTTATCAGTCTTTTGAAGTTTAGAGACCAATCTCTTTTACAAAGTCTAGCTAATTTCAAAATTAATTATTCTGTATATCTTTCTACTTTATTTCTCATAGTCCATTTCCTTCAAATTTGACAGTTATCTACACCATCCGGTAACATCTTGACCTGATTTTAAGCAGTTTCAGGGAAGAAACCATGCTTGATTCCTTGTTTTTCCCAGAGCACATAGTAAATGAACAAAATGCTCTTATTAAGAAGCGACATGACACAATGGTGAATGAATGAACTTTGGAGGAAATTATTATTTTTGGTTAACAATTTTCTTCTTACCTGATTCCCTTGCCCAAGCTCTTAAATCCTGACTGGAAAGTCCTCCTCCTCCATCTCCTCATCGAAATCATACCTCACTTTGACAGTCCAGGCCTGCCTCCCCCATGAAAAGTGTACTGCTAACATAAGCCTGTACTTTCTCCCATCTCTGAATATCTGTCTTCCTATTCATTTACACTTTAGTTACCTACATTTTCATGGGCTCATTTCTTTTCTTCCCTTTGCTATCATAAGTTCCTCTAATGAAAGAACAGTGCCTTTTAAATATAGTCAGCATATTTTCCCAATCAAACGCAGGACAACTGCCTAGAAACTACTTGACACTGTAGTTGCTCCAGAAAAATCATGGGTTACTCACTGATTTACTTTCCAATAATTCTCTCAATATTCACCACTTCGAAATCTAAAAAGCTCTGAAAATTGGCCAGGTGCGGTGGCTCACGCCTGTAATCCCAGAAGGAGAATCACTCGAACCTGGGAGGCAGAGGTTGCAGTGAGCCGAAATCTTGCCACTGCTCTCCAGCCTGGGTGACAGGGAAGAGGGCAGAGACCCCGTCTCAAAAAAAAAAAAAAAGCTCTGAAAATCAAATGTTTTCTCAACATTTGGTGGCAAAACCTGTTTGACCTGACTCATTTGTCATTAAAACTTGACCTGAACCCAAGGGCAAAGTGGCAGAACCTGACCTGAAAAACTTGACTTGAGTGAGACTATACATTTCATTTATCTTAGTGTGATATTCATAATTGTTCCGGAAAAAAAAGTTGACTGTGGGTGCTGCCCCAGATAGTGAGGAATGTCACATAAAGCACACCTCTCTAAAGTCTGAAAAATTCTGAATTCTGAAATCCATCTGGCAGAAAGATTTCACTTAAAGGAAGTGAATCCATATCTCTTCTAGCCATAGTCCACTGCCATACAAATAAGAGGCTAACTTTAAGAAATTCAATTAAAGCCGGGTGCGGTCTCTCATGCTTGTAATCCCAGCACTTTGGGAGGCTGAGGCAGGCAGATCACCTGAGGTCAGGAGTTGGAGACCAGCCTGGCCAACATGGAGAAACCCCGTCTCTACTAAAGATATAAAAATTAGCCCAGTGTGGTGGTGTGCGCCTGTAATCCTAGCCACTGGGGAGGCTGAGGCAGGAGAATTGCTTGAATCTGGGAGGTGGATGTTGCAGTGACCCGAGATCATGCCACTGTACTACACCCTAGGTGACAGAGCGAGACTCTGTCTCAAAAAACAAACAAACAAACAAAAAACCCAAACCCTACTCCCCCAAAACCCAGAAATTCAATTAAATACTAAGAAGGTATCTATTTATCTTGGTGGGAAAAACTTGGTCTAAAAATTAAAGGATCATTATTAAAATGAATGAAGCAAGCTAAAATTCCAGAACAAATACCTTCCTGGGGAAAATAAGGTCTAAAAATTCAAGAAATAATTAAAAATAACAAAGTAAAAATACTTGTGAAAATGTCCTTTGAGACCAGCCTGACCAACACGGCGAAACCTCCTCTCTACTAAAAATACAAAAATTAGCCAGGCGTGGTGGCTGGCTCCTGTAATCCCAGCTACTTGGGAGGCTGAGGCAGGAGAATTGCTTGAACCCGGGAGGCGGAGGTTGCAGTGAGCCGAGATCGCGCCACTGTACTGCAGCCTGAGCAACAAGAGCGAAACTCCGTCCCTCTCAGGGCAAAAAAAAAGTCTTTCAATTATGGTTTTTATTAAGCATACTGTTTTTCTGATTTCATTAACTGAAAATTAGTGGTAATTAAAAATGTATTACATATAAATAGGAATGTGATTTAAACATACAAAGAGTGACATCTCCGACAAATTGTGCTTATAAAATTCACTGCTATGTTTACATTTCTTAAGGGACACAGTTATTTCTACTACCAGAAGGTTGCTACCAGTAACGCAAGTGATAACTTATGTTGATTATTCACACCGTTTTCTTCATCCATAAAATAAGGAGACTGGGACTAAATGACCTATTAAGGTTCTTCTGAAATTCTATGATCAAGTATAATACCCAGCACAAGACCAAGTTCAAAAATGTCAATACACAGGAAACAAATCAGTCTGTAAATATTGAGAACCTATGTTATCAAAGCTAATGTCTTCTGAAATAACTGGAAGTAAAGATGAAAGTATATGAAAGATAATTTTGAATGTTCTGTATTTAGAATGTGCTTCAACATTTAATGCGATCTAATTTACATATCCTTTCTGGTGCTATTGCAAGGTTTATCAGGGTTTTATGGCAACAGAAGACTATGATGAATTCGAATGGGACACATTTGCCTCTGTGGAGTTACGATTCAAACTGAATGTCCAATATAGCAAGGCAACATACACAACAAGCAAAAGTGATTTTAGAAATAACAGAACGCGGGAGAAAATTCACACACGGAAAGTGATACGGATAACAAAAGCAGGTAACTCACAGAAATGCGGCTAGAAAAGAGGCCTCTGCTGGAGCGAGAGCAAATAGAATCAGAGGGCATTAGAACTGAAAAGCTCCTAGGAGCTTTCAGTGAACAAAACTTCATAGCCAAAAAAGCACAGGACTGGGCCAGGAGTTCAGAGACAGTCTTGGTGCTCAGGGGTTTGCAGCCCTAGCCGTGTGGTCACTCCCTTGCTTCTCTGGCTATTTCCTTATCTATAAAATGAGTGGGCTAGTTTAGGCCGACTGAGACGCAGACAGGGATACGGTACTGTCCATGGACCTCTGAGCTGCCCTTTCCACATCGCTGGTGAGTTACTTAAACCTCCTGTGTGTTTCCCCCTTTCGTATGTCAATAACATAAAATCAGAATGTAAATCCAGACGCATTGTTTTGCTGCGATTAAGTTGAACGAAAATAGCAAGGACGAAGTAAGGAGAGAGCCAGCCTACCCGCCGGATGAGACGTCCCACGGCGGAGTGGGCTGGGGGCGTGTCGTCGCGGAGGGGAGCGGCGAACCAGCCAGGAGGCGGAAGAGACCGCCCCGTGGGCGGAAGTGACGCAAGGCCTACTGTCGGCTGGGAGGGGAGGTGTAGCCGGTCTTTGGGGGTAGGCGGTAGTGGCGGAAGAGGTTCGGCGGCTGATGGCGGATCAGGATCGGAAGCCTGCGTAACTTTCTCCCTTGATCCGGGAGTCTTTCCACTGGGTAAGGCGCCTCCCCGGTCCACCCCAGCGCCTTGTGCGGGGCGGCTTCCAGCTGCATATCTTTTAGGGCTCGTGCTACACCCTTCAGCCCCTGTACTGTAGGGGCCTGGCCGGTCTCGGGAGAGGTCTCTGTGGTGACGAGGCTTTCCTTCCCGAAGACAAACCTTCCTTTCCAGACTGCGATTGTGATGGGGGTGTGGGCGACTCGGATCAGCTGTGGAGTTTTGGAATAGCAACGGGTGGCCGCCCCACGCGGTGGGAGGCCCGCGGGACAGGCCTTCGCGATTTGGGGGAGGCGTGTGGGACGGGGGCCCTTTGGCTGGGGACGAGTGACGCTGGCGACCCCCGAAGGAAAAGCTTCTGGTGTCCAAGGCTAAGCTCTGGGGTGACTGTTTTGAGGGCAGTGTGGGTTTTACCGGCGCAGTAAGCTGAGAAAACACGTAGGTCGCGTCCGAGAAGGACGCTCGGGTTTGCCTTTGCGGAGAGAAACCCAGCTGTTTTGGTTTGAGTCGCCGGTGGCGAAGGGGGCGGAGACTCCCTGCGCCGCCTACTTTTGAGGGCCGCGGGCGGAGTTGGCGGTTCTGGCTGATGGCCTGCTTCACCTGGAATCCATTCCCCACCCCGCCCCGTTCGCAAGGTGTGGACTAGTCCCGACCGAGTTGCACTCCTGGCTTAGGGAATCTGCGGCTAGAGTTTAGCGTGCGCGCGCGTACACCTTATTAGTAAAAAATTGAGCTTAGCGTGCGTCTGTGTGGGTGTGTGTACACACCTTATTGGTAAAAGTTTTGTTAGAAAACACTGGCATTTGACTTTAGACATACACAGTGTTAGATTTCCGGTTTCACACAGTGGTTATGAATTGCTATTATGTTAGGCTTTAGATGGGAAAATAAATCTTGATTTTTCAGCTGTCTGCATTCTGCTAATGTTAAAATTTCTACGAGCTGTGCACGAACAATTAATAGTTACAAGTTTGGTGCTCAATTCCTAAAGGATTTAAAGAGATCATTTGAATAGAAACTAAAAGTGGGTCGATCGTCCTCAAAGTGCTTTTCGGGTTTAGGGAAGGAGCTTAGGACAGCCTTTCTCTTTCGTTCTGTTCAAGGGTAAACTTGAAGGATTGTTTGATGATGCCGACTTCTAATAAGGTTTTATTTATTTATTTTTCAAACTGATTGTTCAACTTCAAAGAACATTGTAGTTTTTGTTTTCTAGTCATCACGTTTTTTTTTTTTTTTTTTCCTTGAGACGGAGTCTTGCTCTGTCTCCCAGGCTGGAGTGCAGTGGTGCGATTGCGGCTCATTGCAACCTCCGCCTCCCAGGTTCAAGTGATTCTCCTGCCTCAGCCTCCTGAGTACCTGGGATTACAGGCGTGCGCCACCACACTGAAGGGGTGGGTTGCCCCTCCACACCTGTGGGTGTTTCTCGTTAGGTGGAATGAGAGACTTGGAAAAGAAAAATACACAGAGACAAAGTACAGAGAAAGAAATAAGGGGATCCGGGGAACCAGCGTTCAGCATATGGAGGATCCCGCCAGCCTCTGAGTTCCCTTAGTATTTATTGATCATTTGTGGGTGTTTCTCCGAGGCGGGGCTGTGTCAGGGTCACAAGACAATAGTGGGGAGAGGGTCAGCAGACAAACACGTGAACAAAGGTCTTTGCATCGTAGACAAGGTAAAGAATCAAGTGCTGTGCTTTTAGATATGCATACACATAAACATCTCAATGCTTTACAAAGCAGTATTGCTGCCCACATGTCCCACCTCCAGCCCTAAGGCGGTTTTTCCCTATCTCAGTAGATGGAACGTACAATCAGGTTTTATACTGAGACATTCCATTGCCCAGGGACGGGCAGGAGACAGATGCCTTCCTCTTGTCTCAACTGCAAGAGGCATGCCTTCCTCTTATACTAATCCTCCTCAGCACAGACCCTTTACGGGTGTCGGGCTGGGGGACGGTCAGGTCTTTCCCTTCCCACGAGGCCATATTTCAGACTATCACATGGGGAGAAACCTTGGACAATACCTGGCTTTCCTAGGCAGAGGTCCCTGCAGCCTTCCGCAGTTTTTGTGTCCCTGGGTACTTGAGATTAGGGAGTGGTGATGACTCTTAAGGAGCATGCTGCCTTCAAGCATCTGTTTAACAAAGCACATCTTGCACAACCCTTAATCCATTTAACCCTGAGTTTGACACAGCACATGTTTCAGAGAGCACGGGGTTGGTGGTAAGGTCATAGATTAACAGAATCTCAAGGCAGAAGAATTTGTCTTAGTACAGAACAAAATGGAGTCTCCTATGTCTACTTCTTTCTACACAGACACAGTAACAATCTGATCTCTCTTGCTTTTCCCCACACACACCCGGCAAATTTTTGTATTTTTAGTAGAGACGAGGTTTCTCCATGTTGGTCAGGCTAGTGTCGAACTCCTGACCTCTTGATCCGCCCGCCTCGGCCTTCCAAAGTGCTGGGATTACAGGTGTGAGCCACTGCGCCCAGCCCATCACGTTCTTAAATTGTAGACCTCTGTTTATAGTTCTCACTGCAGCCATGTTTGTAGAATTAACCAGCAAATACCTTTTCCATAACAAAAGTAAAATTTTGGAATTCAAAGTTTCAACCTTTTTAATAATGTTAAAATAATCATGAAAGATCCTAATGATGCTCCTTGTATACTTCTTTTGGGGACTTTGTTGTATTCTTTTGGAATGGATATGTTAAATCTGGGCTTTATGCATTTCTGTCTTTTTAAAGCTTATTTTGTCCCAAATAAACCTTTAGAAGAAGATAAAAATGTCCTCTCCCCTAATATGTGTGGGCCAATATCATAGCATTTTAGAAACCAACTTATAAAAATCTAAAAAGTAAATAAAAGTGGTGCGGGTGACACCTGGGCGGAATGTCTTGGCACTCAGGTGTAAAGGATTCTGGAAATAGGGATGTCTGCAAGGGTGCAAATTAATAGACTGGGGCTTTTGCTGTTGCCTCCTAGAAAAATTGCTGATTACATTTTTTGGGAGCAGAGGTCTGTTAAGAGTTGTTAGTCTTTCTTTTTTTGAGCCACAGTGTGAATAATTGGAAACTATTTGAATGCTGGACATTTTTTCCTTTCATATGTTTGTGTGTCCTATCGGATTAAAGTTTGGAGATAATTCTAAAGGTTTTTTAGCTGAAGATGTGAAAAACTTTCAGTAACTCTATCAACCATTACCTGAATTACAACACTTCTAAGGGTACAAAGCGTTCATATTCTAAAATGCGGTGTTTCTGCTACAGTGGGTCATATGTGGAGTGTTACTAATCTGTTTCATTTCTTTATTTGCTTTGGTTTTACTATTACAGAAATTTTCAAACATACACAAAGGAGAATGAACAGTAAAATGAACCGACACTTTACTAATCTTGTTTTATTACCCCCTCTAACATTAATTTTTTCCCCTGGAGTTTTTAAAGCAAATCTTAGACATCAAGACATTTCACTTACAGTTAGTTTAGTATCTTTATTTTTTATTTTTATTTATTTTTTATTTTTGAGACGGAGTCTCGCTGTCACCCAGGCTGGAGTGCAATGGCGCGATCTCAGCTCACTGCAGGCTCCGCCCCCCAGGGTTCACGCCATTCTCCTGCCTCAGCCTCCCGAGTAGCTGGGACTACAGGCGCCTGCCACCTCGCCCGGCTAATTTTTTGTATTTTTAGTAGAGATGGGTTTTCACCGTGTTAGCCAGGATGGTCTCGATCTCCTGACCTCGTGATCCGCCCGCCTCGGCCTCCCAAAGTGCTGGGATTACAGGCGTGAGCCACCGCACCCGGCCTAGTTTAGTATCTTTAACTGATGAAGACTTTAGAAAAACACAGAATCACCATAATTATATTATCACACATAACAAAATTACCTTATTTTTGAATTCTAATTGTTAGGACTGGCAAATTATGTTTAGTATTTATCTAAATTAAAAAGCTTAATTTGGCTTCATATGTTTAATGTACAGAAGTTCTTACTATGGTCTATTTTTCAGTAAGTTCACTAAGGCTTACATTTTTGGGCTAAAGTAAAACAAGTATTGGGAACCACTGGAAAAATACTACCACAAAAGTCAAATCTGCTTTGGGCTTGAAAAAGTTACAAGAGGAGTAAGTAAAGATAACATTGAAATGCTTCCCCGCCCCCACCCCATGTTTATTTTAGCTGTATACATAACTGAGTGCCCACTATGTATTATTTATCTTTTTTATAGACATTAATGCATTCGCAAAATAATAAAATTGGAATTTAGACCAAAGACTTTATAATATACAGTTTACAGCATAACACACATAAAGAAATTCTAGAGGCATTGGAACTTGGGGAAGTGTAGTAGGAAACCTGGAAGAGGGCACTGTAGCCAGCATGTATAAGCATTTCTGATTTTGTTTCCCAGCCAAATGTGTCTGGCCCCTTAATTGTTGACTGGACGTTTCGTACTTATCCTTGGCTTGCCTACTTACTATACTCCTGTTTGTAGAGGTGCACTTTAGAGAAGGGGAATCAGAATTTGACATGGTAAAGCTGCTTGCTTCTACTTTCCTTTTTGTGTAGGGAGTGTACTTCTCTCCAACTGAGGGGAGGTTTGTACTTTTTCTCAGGATGTTAGTGAAGCTACACTTCCCAGGCATTACCACAAGGTGATGCAGTGACTTTGCATATTATTTCTCCACTCCCGTGCGACCTTGACATTCTCAGTGAATTCCAACATTTTTATAAGCTTGCCTAAGTCTGTTATCTGTAGGAGGAGTGAACCAGAGGAACTATGTGGGAATTAGAAATTTTATTATTTAAAATGGGTTGATTAATGACATAATTATATTTGATTGCATTCATCCATGTAAACTTTTTAAATGATTAGTAGCTATATTGTAATTTAATAAGAGTAAAAAATGACAAGGTACTGGAATGACTTTTGTAAAATATTTCTATAATTATAGCAATGAAATTTTAAAAAGATTGGAGTGTTGGAGAGAGATTAATGAAGGCCATTAATAGGATAATCACAAATTATTTTACTTTTCAGACTTGTAAACATTGTGAATACTATATTTTAAAGTGAAATACTAGTGTTTTCTATTAGAAAATGTGAAATTCAGGGGAGGGTTTAAAAATGGAATTTCTTGTTAATAGGGCTATTTAAAACAATAGAAATAATACATTTATATATACTTGTAAAAATTCAAACAATAAATTGATGTAAAATTTAAGGTCCTTAAGTCTTCTTTTTACACACATCCCTTATAAGACTATTAACTCTATAGTGTATACTTCTTGAGTTCCTTTTGATGCATTTGTAAACATACACAAATACATATATGTATACCTATGTGCTATTTTGTACCTCAAAAACTTCAGTGAACTAAAAGTATAAGGTTGGATTGTGGATTTTTAAAAAACTGTTATAATTGAGGTTAACAGAAGTTGAAACACTTTTGCCTTGTTTTATAAAAAAAATAGTTACAGCTTTGTTGGTTTAATTTATTTTAGGAAATGATATGTTAAATTTTAAGAAAAAAGTATTATCCTTAATCAGCTTTTGATTAAAAACATGGGACGTTTATTCTAAGCTAGTTTATTTCCTTCTTACTGAATATCTTTCTTAAAGGAAGCGTGACTATTCACTCGCTTCATAGAAAAATATTATTCTCTCAATTCAGTTTTGGTAGTTGTATCTAATAGATGTTGGTTCTGTTGATTTAGCTATAGTTTCTTTTGTTGGTGTCTTATAACCAGTAGTGAGTTTTTTTTTTTCTTTTTTTTTAAAGAACTGGAATTGGTGTTTTTTTTTTTTCCTTTGTGAAGCCAGTGACTTGAAAAGAGATAATCATTAATGACTTCATTAGTATCATGACCTCCCTGGGAGCCCAAATTAGCTCAGACAACTCAAAGAAACAAAATAATAAAACTCTTCAGTTATTTTAGGCAGAGTTCTCCAGTGTTTGTAAATGCTACCTGTTCATTTTTCTGATGGCTTTAGGTTACCAGGTAGAGTATTCATACTTAAGTCTTTCCATGAAATATGGTTGCTGGTAGCAAAGTCCCTTTATTAGTGCAGAGGTAAAGGAGGATTGCTACTGAATATACTCTTTATCTTGGAATGCTTGCAAACCTCAGGTAGGGAGAGGCTGACAGCTAGCCTGATACTCTACAGTGGTTTCCAGGTTCATGATTGACAGTCTCTTTTTGGGATATCCATTATATTCAGTAAAGCAGGACTTCGGCCATAACAGAAGCAGAGGGGACACAAGAAGAAAGTTGATATTTTTTAAAGTGCTTATTATTACAAAACTTTAAAAATTTGCCTTAGTATTTCAAACAGGTCAGCAAAAGAAACAGTTGTAAAAGCACACTGTTTTAGATCTTAGCAATAAGCCTTGTTACTAATGGCTAAAATATGAGTAGAGCCTTACTGCTGTGCTTGCTCTGTAGAAACTTCATTGATTTGTGAAGTAAATTAGATTAATTTGGTTAGCAAAAACCTTGCCCCAGTTTTCCCCATTATTACAGAGATGCCTGTTTTAATGACTCAAGCAAGTGCAGTCAGGACAGTCATAGTTTCTTATGTGTATTGTAGAATTAGTGATTGTACGGAGCCTGTGACAAACTCTACAGATTGCTTTTTTGGGTAAATCCTCATTTGTTTCTGTTTTCTCAAAAGTAGAGCACAAAATAGGGAAAACATTTGGATCTTGCAGTTTTCATAATCTGCTTTCACCATTCATCTGCTATCCAGTGCTTGGTGTTTACTAAGCCAGTGAGCGTTCATGAATCTCTAAGAGATTTTCAACAGTGTGTATTTTATTAACACTACACTTTTATTTTTATTTTTAAATATAAGTTTATTTTAATCAGTAAACATGTGGAAAGGGTACGTGAATACTAGAAGTTGAGGTAGGATCATTGATTGGACCTATGATGAAATGATAGGTTTGTTATAGGTGGAGAAGAACAAATAGGCTGAGCCATTTCAAGTAGACCAGCTAAGGTTTTACATGGTTTGAGAGATTTGAACAAGCTTGTATCAGAAGCCCAAGAAGACAGGCTGGGTTTGGGATCTGTGGAAATGAGTGAGAGGTAGAAGTTGTTGGATAGTGGTTCTCTTTTCTGGTTGCATACAGGATTGAGATTACTTGGGGCGATGTAGGGGCAGGGCTATGTATATTCGTATACACACCCACAGACACACATGCACACACTCCCAGGCCCCAATCCCAGAAAGTTGTTGTCATCTATTTTTTTTTTTTTAAAGGCCCCTAATGATTCTAATGTGTAACCAGGGTTGAGAAATGCTGGTCCAGGGGATTAGAAGGGCAGGAATGTAGGCACAGAGATGTTAGCGTCAGGTTTAGTTATAGGAACCCAAAACCTAGGGAGAGGGGAAGAGATGAATGGGATGGGTTAGGTTAGGGAGGAGAATGACGAAGCTCAAGGGTTCTACATAGGAAGGAAAAGTTAATTGACCCATAGCCAGTAAAATACTGACTTTTAACTGTTCTTGTTTCTGTTTCTTAGTGTTTGTTACTAGGAGCCAGCAGGTTTATATTGGCAGCGTGTGCACGAAAACACCTCTGGTTCATTTGCTTTTGATTTAAATAGAAGCAGAGGGCTAGGCTTTCCAGGAGAGTTAATTTTTGGTTTTGGTTTTTTAACTTTTAAATGCCCATATAACTTTCTGAGCCAAATGGGTTTTAGTTATTTTTCCAGTTTGTCTGTATTTTTATATTTAATCATATTTTTAAGAAGTTCCAGTATTTACAAAGTATATATTTTCTTAATTATGACATGCAAATATTCATGAAACTTATATTAAATATTATGTATTTTCTGAAGGCATAAGTTTATTCTTAGTTGGTATAATTTAACTTGTATGAATTACTTGTTTCAGATTCACAATGACATCCTTTCAAGAAGTCCCATTGCAGACTTCCAACTTTGCCCATGTCATCTTTCAAAATGTGGCCAAGAGTTACCTTCCTAATGCACACCTGGAATGTCATTACACCTTAACTCCATATATTCATCCACATCCAAAAGATTGGGTTGGTATATTCAAGGTAAGAAAGCTTTCTGAATATGTTCTCCATGTAAACACTTAAAATTTTCTTTTAAAACAGATTGGTAAGTAGCTTTTACTTGCCTTGTCTTAACTCTGCATTAAGACTCATTTTTGTAAACATCACCATGAAATATTTAACAGTGGGGAGTAGATAAAATGGATGTTGGGAACTCCATTTCACCAGATTTTCCTCTCCCTGATCAGAAAGTTTACCTTCACTTAAGGACTTGTGAAAATTTTTTCAGAATCTTCTTTTCCTATTTTCTCCATTCATTACCTGCAAAAAAAAAAAGATCTTTTTCTTTGGGTTCTTATATTATTTACCATTTTTTCCAGTCATTTGAAATTAATTTTATACAGCTTGACAGCCATGTTATTATCCCTTCTACTGTCCTGCGTGGCTTAAATATTGCTCAGATTGTATTACACAGTTTTAAGAGTATTCTGTTTGTATTACACAGTTTTAAAGTATTCTGTTTAACATGACTGAATAGTAAACTCTTTGATGGCAGGAGTTCCAGTTCTTATATTTTACCAGTGATTTTGTATAATACTTTCTTGAAAATAAAGGTGATCATTACAGTGGTACACCTCACTGTGCAGGACTTTTTCTGGCAATTTTAACTCTTCAAAATGTAGTGGAAAACCAAAACATAAGAATGTCCTCTGAGCAGTCAAAATAATGTCACGAATGTCCAAACAGTAAAACACATTCACTTTTCTCCTGTGTTATTCTGTAGTCTTCCTCAGAATCAGTTTGTTTTATTTTAGTTAAGACTTTTATGGGCTTGAAATTTTGATTGTCTAATCTGTATAAAGTTAAACAACAAGGAAGAAAGAAATGAATAGCTGCTAGAAATTAGGCACATTGAAAGTGTCTAGAAGTAAAAGTCCAGCCTGACGGGAAGGCAGAAAACATTTGGACAAAACAAAGTTTTGGCATTTAATGACTTAGTTCCTTTCTTTGAATTCCTCATTTCTTGATGTTTCTGAATACAACACAATAGTTATTTACTGTTTACTTTTTGTGTCAGTTTTTTAGGCTTGTCAAATCCCAAAATGGAGAAACATTCATTGTAACAATTTTATGAAATCAGGAGTAGTGTTAAAATTTTATTTCTTATTTTTTGAGACAGGGTCTTATTCTATCACTCAGGCTGGAGTGCAGTGGTGGGATAGTGGCTTACTGCAACCTGACCTCCTGGGCTCAAGTGATCCTTTCCCCGCAGTCTTCCAAATAGCTGAGATTATAGACACAACACCACGCCTGGCTAATTTTTAAATTTTTTGTAGAGACAGGGTCTCACTATGTTGCCTAGGCTGGTTTTAACTTCCTAGGCTTAAGTGATCCTCCTGTCCCAGCCTCCCAAAGTGCTGGGATTACAGGTGTGACCCACCGCACCTGGCCTCAGTAGTAGTTTCGATTTTATGGGAGATACTGGTATCAAGTTAAAGATACTGATTGAGAACTGATGTTTTCTGTAGTAACAGAGCAGAGAGGAAGAAAACAGAAATGTGACTGAGGAAAAAGAAGGGCATTTCCAGCAGGAAAATGGTACAGGTTGAACATCCTAAATCTGAAAAATCTAAAATCTGAAATGCTTTAAAATCCAGAACTTTTTGAATGCTGACATGATGTGCAAAGGAAATGCTTATTGGAACATTTTATGTTTTGGATTTGGGATGCCCAACCAGTAGGTGTAATGCAAATACTCCAAAATCTGACAGATTTAGAAATCCAAAGCACTTCTGGTCTCAAGCATTTCGGATAAGGGATCTTATCTGAATCTGTATAAGCAGAGGCTTAGAGGTAGGAATGTTCATGAGAATGAGTAAGTCAGTTTAACTAGAGCATAAGCTTCAGTTAGGGAAGTTGTGGGAGATGAGATTGGAGATAAGTTTCATTCTGTCTATGGACGACCTTCAGTGTTAGAGAGTTTATGGACTTTTTTCTGAAGGGCAGTGGGAAGTCTTTGTATAGGTATAGGTTGTTTGAAAAAGTATGTTTCAGGAAGATGAATTATTACCTTTTTCCTGCAGACTACTTGTTTATTTCTTATATTTTTTCATTTTTTTAAAGCCAAAAGCCTGTGACTTTCCCTTCAAATCCAAACAATCAGTTCTAACCATTTTACTGCTTACATATTTCTAAATCCTTAATATCACTAGTTCATGCCTTCCATATTTTTTACCAAGACTATTGCAATAGGTCAGCTGTTTTACCCACTTTCATTCTTGTCCTCTAACCTTTGTTTTTTAACTGCTCTATATAAGCTGTAAAATGGAAACCTGAACATGTCTTTCTGTTGTTTGAAACTCTTCATTGGTTCTTCATCATCTGTAGAATAATGCCAAGACCAAATAACCTAGAGCCATACAGGGCTCCTGTATAAGATTTTATTTCCAGCTTCAGTTTTGGTCATTCCTGCTGCTGCCTTTTTGCTTTGGTAATGCTAAACTATACTTCTTTCATTGTGCACTTTAAGGATTGTAAGTTTTCTCTCAGCAAAAAAGAAAAAAAAAATCTTCTGTTTAATACCCTTTCCATCCTTTTTGCCAGCATAAAACTTTAAAACTCAATAGGAAGTTCAGGCATGTAGTAAAAATTTCAGGTAATACAGGAAGGCTCAAGGAAGAAAATAATCATGCTTAACACTTTTACCTACTGTTAACTATTGTTAACATATTGGTATATAGCTACATGTAATAAAATTACAAATAATTATACACATGCATAATGTGTGTATAATAAATATATACACACATACTACTGATGCATCATAGTGTGTGTATATATTCATTGAACCAGTTTCTTACTATTGGAATTTACATTGTTGCTAAATGCTTATCATTAATACTTAATAAAGATCTCTACCTATCTTTATTTTGTCTACTTATTTCATAAGGTAAGTTCTTGGAAGTAGAATCACCATGTTTATGGCATTGTATGTTTTTAAGCACTTTATGTGTACTGCAAATTGCCCTCTAGAGTGATTTTGATAGACACCATATTGACAAGCAGGCAGGAAGAGAGTGCCTGGGTAGCAATTGTAAGGGAGGAGGAATGAAGATGGGAAAGTAGTATGCTTGAGAAAGTGTTAAGGAATTTGATTTGCCTGGGACAGCTATCAATTAAAAATTTATTATTATTATTTTTTTAGAGACTGGGTTTTGCCATGTTGCCCGGGCTGGTCTCGAACTCCTGGGCTCAAGCGATCCACCCGCCTCAGCCTAAATATGTGCTGGGATTGCAGGCGTGAACCACCATGCCCAGCTACAGATACCAGTTTTGGAAGATGAATGGGAAAAGTTAGTTTGGATCATGTTGTAGATTGTTTTAATATTTGAGGGATAGTTTTTAAGTAAGGAGTAATAAAGTTTAGAAGTGAAGCTTAATCTTATAGTGCTGAGTAAGATAAATTGGAATTCGAAAGGAATGGAGGTAAAGAGAACGTTTAGACTATCCTAATTTTCTATGTGAGATAATGAAAGCCTAAAGTGGAGAAGGAAGTAAGTTGTGTGTAATAATCCATAAGTAGAATTCATAGGATATGTCAACAGTCAATTGAATTAGAACTGGCACTCATTCTATGGCATCTCAGTAAGGAGGAGCAAGGTCATATGTTAAAAGTTGGGGAGGGCTTGAGTATAGATAATTGGCCTTGCTACTGTGGAAGAATGTCATAGGGAATCGGAGTGGCTTAACCAGAAGATTACTAAGCAGCAATTTTATGACTTTTTCCAGAGAGATTCAGCATCTGGAGTTGTGTCAAGAGTGCCAGAAGTGGCTGTCATTCAAATTGGGTGTTGGAAAAGGGTGGGAATGGGAAGGGAAGTTAAGAGGACAAAGGATACTATGGTGGTTTTGAGTACATTATTGAAATGATTGACTGATAGTGAAGTCCAGGTTGGGTAGGGAAATGAGTGAAGCCAAACAAGGGATATAGACCGGGTTGGAGGTTTTTGTTCCTTTTAGTTTTTTTACTCCCTCTGAAGTATTGATTGATTAGTTTTAATTATAATGAAAATAAACATTTAACATGTTGGGAATTTTATACATTCACCTCTCATCTGAGCATTATACTCCCTGTTTTACAGATGAGGGAACTGAGGTCCAGAGAATAAAGTGACTTGTTCAAATTTATCCATTTTACATTGGAGCTGAGATTTGAACCTTATGTAAATTGGCATTCAATAATTATTCTCTGGTTGTTTGGTTAAGTGAGAGATCTGATTATTCAAAATTAACAACAGAGTTGCTAATAAGTTCAGCATGGATTTTCTTTAGTGACAGAATTGAAGTAAAATTACAGGGAAAGATTTAGAACTGCACCTGATGCAGGCTGGGCACAGTGGCTCACGCCTGTAATCCCAGCACTTTGGGAGGCTGAAGTGGGCGGATCACTTCAGGTCAGGAGTTTGAGACCAGTCTGGCCAAAATGGCGAAACCCTGTCTCTACTAAAAATATAAAAATTAGCCAGGTGTGGTGGTGCATGCTGGTAGTCCCAGCTACTCAGGAGGCTGAGACATGAGTATCGCTTGAACCCAGGAGGTGGAGGTTGCAGTGAGCAGAGATTGTACCACTGCACTCCAGCCTGGGCGACAGAGCGAGACTCCATCTCAAATAAAAAAATAAAAAGAACTGCACCTGATGCCATATCTTTATTATTAAACCAACATTAATTGCAGTAAAATATTATATGTTACATTATATTTGAGTTTTGTTCCGTTTTGTGTTTATGAATTTGATTTGGTCTTAGTTGTATAAGTACATAAGCATGAGGAATTGGTGTATGTTTAGATTTATGCTTAGTACAAATTAAGTTACCTTACAGTTAAAGACCCCCAGTGGATGCCTGAAATTACAGGTAGTACTGAACTCTATTTACACTGTACTTTTCTGATACAGTCATACCTATGATAAAGTTTAATTTATAAATTAGGCACAGTAAGAGTTAACAACAATAACTAAAAATAGAACAATTGTAACATGAAATTGTTATATTACCTGATACCCAGCCTGCATCATTAGCAACTCTGTTGCTAATTTTGAATAATCAGATCTTTCACTTAACCAAACAGCCGGAGTAAAAGTTATGTGAATGTGGTTTCTCTCACTCTCAAAATATTAAAATATCTTATTGTACTATACTCACTTATTTTGGGGTCTTGGTTGACCTTAGGTAACTAAAACCACACAAAGTGAAACCTTAGATAAAGTATGACTACTGTAGTAATGTTAAAGGTCCATGAGTTTTTGTTTTTTAAACTTTAGAGTCTTAGAATTCTCACATCTCTGAGATACTGTTCTAATTGGAATTCTCACATCTCCGAGATACTTTTCTAGTTGAGGAAACTGGAAGTGCAAAGTGGTCATGTGATATATTCAAAGTCACATTGCTAATGCATAACATGTCCTATACTAGACAAACAAAACCTCCCTGTAAGGTACTGTTTTCACTGCATCCTGCTGTCAAGCACATCAAAAACTAAGTTGCCTGATTAGAAGGTGGATCCAAACAGTGATTTTATGCTTGAATATCCTGTTTCAAGCTTTTGTTTCTTTGTTCCTTGTTTTTCCTTTTCAAATTTTTTTCCTCCTTCTTCTCTTTTCCTGCCTTGGTCTCCCCTTCAGTCCTGTCTCATTCCACTCATTTTCTGTTTTTAAAAAAAGTCCTCTGGTTGTAAAAAAAAATTACAATTATAATATATATAATATATAAATATTTATAATTATACTTATTTATAATTATAAAATTAAAATGTCCTACAGTCCCACTACCCAAGTATATCCCTACCTAATTAATATCAATGGTTAGCACTGTTAATGTTTTAAGTATTTCCTTCCAGCCTTGTTTTATTAATGGAAGGAGACTTTCAGTCTTTTTTGTTTTTTGTTTTCGTTTTTGTTTTTTGATACAGAGTCTCGCTCTATCGCCGAGGCTGGAGTGCAGTGGTGCGATCTTGGCTCACTGCAACCTCCGCCTCCTGGGTTCAGGCCATTCTCCTGCCTCAGCCTCCTGAGTAGCTGGGACTACAGGCACCCGCCACCACGCCCGGCTAATTTTTTTTAATTTTTTTTTATTTTTAGTAGAGACGGGGTTTCACCGTGTTAGCCAGGATGGTCTCCATCTCCTGACTTCGTGATCCCCCCACCTCAGTCTCCCAAAGTGCTGGGATTACAGGTGTGAACCACCCCACCTGGCCTGTCTTTTTTCTAATGCATATATTTTGAATGTTGCTGGCATATCTCATGCCTTTTTTAATGCCGTGATTTTTTCACTTAATCACTTACAATTAGTTCTGTACCATTTTATCTCATTGAGGAATTTATGCTGTTTATGATATTTCTCTTTTGAATCAATGTTGCATACTCCCTGTGTATATCTGGGCATTTTTGCAGTCATTTTTTTCCTAAAGGAACTTTTCTAGTAACATGATTTTTAGAAGCTACATTGTATACAGAAGAAGGAAAATGAATGCTTCTACCCATTGTACTCCTGCCTTCCCCAGTGATGTCTGTTGTTGTATGTTTCTGGATTAGAAAAATTCATAGGCTCATTTGATACTTTTTTGTGGGCGTTTTTCCTCACTTAATTATATTTCTTGGGAATCCTCCTATATCCATATGTAATCAGCTCATTTATTTTCAGTGCCTTTCCTGCTCCAAGGCTTGTCTCCCTTTATTCATCTCCAAACATCAGTCCCCTCTTCTCTATTTCTTTCTTTCCAAGTGGTGTCTCATATGCTTTCCTCACCCTAATGTTTCTGTCTTTTTCTCAGTGTTTCTCCAGGATTTATTATCTTGATGTTTTTCTAGGTAACTTTGATGTTATTCTGGTCTTCTGTATGTTCTTTCTCAGAATTTCCTTTATGATCAAAACTTATCCAACATGTTTTTCTGAAATGTTAATCCTATTTAAAAGGAACACTTTGTGGCTTTCTCCCTTCTCTGTCACCCTTGTTTAATTTCCATTTTCTCATTTATTTTGCTGTTGCAGTAGTAACAAGAATGATGCCCACTGCTGTTGTAATTCTTCAAACTAAAGTACGTGACATATTCATTGCTTTATTTCTCTCTTAACATACATACAGCCTCCAGTGGTATCTGTGACTACAGTTAACTGGTTAACTAGATTCAGGTATATCTCCTAGAAGCAATGTATTTTGGCAGTTTTATATAACTGGTATTTTGTCCCATTGTCCGAAGTGTTGCCATGTTCTCCCTGCCATTTTTCAATGTTTGAAAATTGCTGTTATTAACTTTAAGTGTAATAATTTTCTTTACACTTGGTAATGGTGGACTAAAAGATAAGATTTCTTGCATTTCAGTGTGTCCTGTAGCATTGAGCAGCAAGTTCTAGCCCGGTGACCAGGAAAATAAAACAGAGAATCAACCTTTGGTTTGGACAAATAATGGTTTATTGACCCTTCTAATTAGATTTATTATTATTGCAGTGGACTCCTACATAATTTCCTGATGTTCATCTTTTGTGTTCCTTCCAGTATTGTCCACTCTAGCATACTTTCATGTGGGAGCTTAGATATAAGACAGTTACATCCCAAAGGAGCCCATTCTCTGTATCTTTCCAGGTTGAGAGACTTCTACATTTATTTTTTATGTATGCCCAACATGCCCCTCTCTAAGTAACTTAAGAACTATTGTTTAGTTTTAGTTTTCCTTACTCAAAAGCAATTTGAAGTGTAGTTCTATATTTCTGACTTTTTACTCAGGATTGTATCTTGCCCCCAACTTCTTGGTAGGCTCAGTTCTCAGGCTGCTAACAAGGACTTATGTGATAGGCACTGTGCTAAATACAGGGATGAACTCACTTAATACAGACACAACCTTTTGAGACTGTTTTTGTTATCAGAGGAGAAAATAGAAATGAATAACTTTTCCAAAACCATACAGCTAGCAAATTATCTTTTCTGGTATTCTGACCTCACACCCTATGCTCTTAGTTATTACAAAATACTACACCTATAATAACTACCATTTATGGAGTGTTTGCCATGGATTAGGCACTTCAGATGCTGCTTTTAGGTTCCTTATCTAATTTAATTCTTCCAACAACTGTGAAAGGAAAAAATGGGCTCAAACAGGTGAGGTAAATGACTTGTTCACTGATTCCTCAGGTTTCATATCTGTAAAGAGATGAATAGTGTCAAATGTTTTTTACCTTGACACAGAACAAAGTAAATTGTAAGATTTGTCCCAGCATGCAGATACACCAGAAACTAAATTTCATGAAACACTTACCCTTAATATACTCCAGTACTTTCTCTTCTATATAATTACAAAATAAATGCCAGTCATGAACCACTAAATTGGTTTTATCACTTCTTACTGGGTTTGTAACCTGTAGTTTCAACCATTCCTTTGGAGGCTAAAGGTGACTAAGGTTCGTCCAGCTTCAGTATTCTGTTGTCTACAATCAGGCCAATCAGAATCATAGAACATGTATAATCTAACCTTGTGGCTGATGCATAGATTTTTGTAATATTACTAGCAAATGGATATCTAGTACCTGTTTTAAACATCTCCAATTTTCAATATTTAACATGGTATTTAGTCCATCTGGAAAATACAGATTGAGATATGTATATATTCATGTTGTAAGTAGAAAATGTGTTAGCATTAGGTGAGACATGAGTGGTCTGTTTGTGCATATATAAACATCTTGGTGCTAAAGGTCTTTTTACAAAATTTGCCAATTGGCTGCAGGCAAGACTTGCCGAAGATGAGAGATTAGTGAATTTAGTGGATTTAGGGGGAGGCAGATGTCTAAGTAAAACAAACAAAACACTGAAATTGGAGGTATAAATTAAGTTTTTTGAATTTTGATATATCTGAAAATTCTTCAGAGGTGAATTTGTAATGCATGTCTAATGTTTTAAATATTAATTTTCTTTAGTCTATAACTCCCTCAGTTGTTGGATCTGCTAGACATTCAGTATGTGCCACCTTTGAAAATAATACTCTGTGGTCAATAAAAAATAAATAACAAGTATTTAAAAACTCACTGTGTTTAGTGAAATTAAATTTTAATCAAAACACATTTTTATATTTGATCATATGGATAGTTAGATTATCCTTGAGAAATTGGATAGCAAATTGCATTTTAATATAGTAGAAACTCTACTATTCAATTTATGTAGATTTTTATAGCATTAGGCTGTAGTTTAATTTAGAAATAATTTGACATGCTTGTTAAAATACTCATCATTTGTAAAAATATTAAATGTATATTTTAACTGTAAAATACAATAAACAGTATGCTGTATGAGCCTAATATTAAACTATTTGCTTATAAATCCGCCTTTTTTGTTATTTCCCTTTAGGTTGGATGGAGTACTGCTCGTGATTATTACACGTTTTTATGGTCCCCTATGCCTGAACATTATGTGGAAGGATCAACAGTCAATTGTGTACTAGCATTCCAAGGTAAGGACTGAAAACTGCAGAACTCAATGAAACTAGATGTCTTATTGCCATTAAAGATGTTGTACTCCATTGTAATGATTTGTTCAGGTATCTCCAGGGTACCAAAGTTGAATTAATTAGTGTCTTTACTTAGCAAAAGCCCTAAGAATGTAACTGTCTGGTGTAGGCCACATGATATTTTATGTAGACATTTAAAAGTTATTGGTTGTTGTCTTAACTTTCACTGAAGAGTGGGTTTCTTTTTAGGTACTAATTTTTGGAGATTTTTTTTTTCAAGTGAGAAAACAATACAATAGTAATAACAGATATTAGAATAATGTAACAAAAAAGAGGTGAGGAAAATAGTCCAGATGAAAACCACAAACATGATTAACAGAACTTATAGTTATTTGAATTCTGTCATGTGTAAGTTCCTTTATTATAAAATGATAAAGTAATATAAAATTCATTTTTGTGTTAGCTTGGCATTATTTACAAAATTTAAAAAATACTCTTATTCTGGTAATTCTGACATACGCTACAATATGGGTGAACACTGAGGATGTTATGATAAGTTAAATAAGCCAATCACAAAAAGAAAAATACTGTATAATTCCACTATATGAGGTACTTAGAGTAGGGATAGACACAGAAAGTAGAATGGTGGTCTGCAGGGCATTCAGGTTCCCTCAAGGGAGGAATGGGGAGTTATTGTTTAATGAGGGTAGAGAGTTTCAGTTTTAAAAGATGAGAACAATTTTGGAGTTAATGGTGGTGGTGGTTGCACAACAATATGAATGTGCGTAACATTGAACTATACACTTTAAAATGCTTGAGATAGTAAATTTTATGTGTTTTTTAGCACAACTTAACTTGAAAAAAAATAACACTTATTCAGAGATCTATCACAGAATTTGCTACAGAGTAATTTTGTATTATAATTGTACTGACTTTAGGATTGTATTAAAGTGAATTCTTACCCTTGTATATGTCATAGATTTCTTTTGGTCTGGTGAAGTTTATGGACTCTGTCTCAGAATAATATTTTAATGTATATAAAATAAGACATAAAATTGCAAAGAAAACCAATTATATTGAAATAATTAAAATATCACAGTAACAAATTTTTGATATATTAATACATGTGCTTCAAAATCTGTGTGTTAACAAGATGTATTTTATTGGCAGATTTAATCACTGCCATGATTTCCAAGTAAGACAACATTGAGATACCTGTAACAATTGTAATGTGGTATTAACATATAAGTAATTCCTGTTAGTGACAAAAATCACAAATACTGATAGTAATCAAAGTACATGCTAAAATTTTAGTTAGATGTTAGTAAAAATAAAAATATAATGTTTTTCTCCATTAAAGTTGATGGATGACCTGAATTTTCTTTATCCTTTAACCCCAGGTTGAATATTCCCTAAAACTGCCTCTTTGCTATTGAGAACTTTATTTGCCTTTATGTTTAAAAAAAAAAAAAATTCTAGGACTTTATTGCTTTCCCCTGGGGCTGGCTATTAATAATTAAGACTTTTTCCTCTGGGTTTCTCATATCTTTAAGCAATGGGCTCTGTTAAGAATGTTCTTATGTTAGCAGAAAGAAGTTTACATTGTATGAATCACTACTTTAAAAAAAATGTGCTCGGGATTATGAGATGAATGATTTAAAATAAAGTTTATTGTCTCACACATTTTCACATATTTTAATGCAATTTTAAAATTTTGTAAATTTTTTTTTTTTTTTTTTGAGCCGGAGTCACACTGTGTTACCCAGGCTGGAGTGCAATGGTGTGATCTCAGTTCACTGCAATCTCTGCCTGCTGGGTTCAAGCGATTCTTGTGCCTCAGCCTCCTGAGTAGCTGGAACTACAGGTGCTCACCACCACGCTTGGCTGATTTTTGTATTTTTAATGGAGACGGGGTTTTGCCATGTTGGCCAGGCTGGTCTCAAATTCCTGACCTCAGGTGATCCACCCGCCTCGGCCTCCCAAAGTGCTGGGATTACAGGTGTGAGCCACCATGCCTGGCCCTAAATCTTTAAAGTGAAACCCCAAATCATTTCTCCCTTATCTGATCTGGTTTACCATATTCAGAATGTTAAAAATTAAATTTGTTTTAACAAACTAAAAGAAAAACCTTTAAAAAACCAAACTATACTAAAATATTTATTTAATGAAAATACTTTGTTAGCATGCAAATACTTACTTCAGAAGGGAACCAAAAAACAGTTTGAATTTGGAATAAACATTTCTAGTATTATTTATTTTAGAATTTTTTTTTTTTTTTTTTTGAGACGGCTTCTTGCTCTGTCTCCCAGGCTGGAGTGCAGTGGCGCGATCTCGGCTCATTGCAAGCTCCGCCTCCTTAGTTTACGCCATTCTCCTGCCTCAGCCTCCCAAGTAGCTGGGACCAGAGGCGCCCGCCACCATGCCTGGCTAATTTTTTTTGTATTTTTAGTAGAGATGGGGTTTCACCGTGTTAGCCAGGGTGGTCTCGATCTCCTGACCTTGTGATCCGCCCGCCTCGGCCTCCCAAAGTGTTGGGATTACAGGCATGAGCTGCCGCACCTGGCTGAAAAATTTTTACAGTGATCCCTCCCTTGAGTTTCAGTCAGTTTTTGTTATAGTCGCTAAGAGAGAGCATCAGCCTGTTTTAAGGGCAGCATAACTTGGAGCCTATGCACATAGCTTTGGTATAGTGATTTCCAAACTTAACTTTAATTTGGAATCCTGCGTGCTTTAAGACACACAGAAATTTATGTCCCACCTCCAGATGTTGTGATTTAATTGGTCTGTGGTATGGCCTGGGTTTTAGAATTTTGAAAAGATCAACAGGTGATTCTGTTATGTAGAAGTTTGGGAACCAGTGGCATGGCAGACAGTTTTCAGCAAATAATTGTTAACATTATCTAATTGATATGGTCTTATCTAAGTTAAAATGTCCTGTTTTTTTATCAGGCAATATCTGACTTGGATTTTGGTGACATGTGCAGAGCAGCCTTCTAAAATAACTAGGCTCAGATTAATCAGCTTCAGATGGTTTAATTTTAAAAAATTAACATACTTCTTTGGAGCAGTTTTAGGTTTACAGAAAAAATTGAATGAAAAGTAGAGTTCTCTTGCAATCCCTTACACCACCCTTCCCTGCTTTCCTTTATTTTAACATCTTGTGTGCTCCATTTGTTATAATTGATGGACCAATATTAATACACTATTATTGTCTGAGTTCATAGTTTACATCAGGGTTCACTGTGTGATGTAAATTCTGTTGATTTTGATGAATGTATGAAGGCATATACCTACTGTTGCAGTATCATAAAGAACAATAACTTCACTCCCCTAAAAGTCTCCTGTGTCCCACCAACTCATCTCTCCTTCCCTCCTGGTAAAACCCTGGCAACCAGTGATGTTTTACTGTCCCCACAGTTTTGCCGTAAAATGTCATAGAGTTGGAATCATAACGATATGTAGTCTTTTCAGATTGGCTTCTTTTACTTAGCAACATGTGGTTAAAATTCCCTCATGTCTTTTAGTGGTTTGAATAGCTCATTTCTTTTATTACTGATTAATATTCTATTGAATGGATGTATCATAGTTTATGAATCTATTGAAGGAGATCTTGGTTGCTTCCACGTTTTGGCACTTACAAATAATGCTGCAATAAACACTCTTGTGCAAGTTTTTGTGTGGATGTAAGTTTTCATTTCATGTGAGTAAATACCAGGGAATCTAATTAATTAATTGTATAAGAGCATGTTCAGTTTTGTAGGAAACTGCGAAACTGTCTTCCAAAGTGGCTTGTACCATTTTATATTCCTACCTGCAATGAATGATGAGAGTTCCTGTTGCTCCACATTTTCAGCAGCATTTGATGGTGTCATTGTTTTGGATTTTGGTGGTCTGTTTGTTTAAAAACTTTTTTTCACCTTATTCTGAATTTTGCATATGTTTGGTCTAAACATTAATTGGCAATGTGAGTTCATGGAACTTGCATATATAAAGAAATTTCCTTCTGTGCCAGGAAACCAGTATGCAGAGGATAAAACTTGTGGTGAAATATGGGCAATGATTTAGGTACTCATAGATGTTTTTTGGATAAGGAAATGTTGTAAGTTATATATGTAGTTTATCTTTTAATAGCCTTTTTTAGATAATAAAATTTAGGTGTGTATTGGAACCAGTTTTGTTACATTTAAAACTTCTTTCCTGAAAGCTGTTGGTTTATTTTTAATCATTTTTATTGTGATTGGTTTCCCCTTAAAAAATAAGTTAACTGCCAGGTTAACTTATTTTTTAAGTGGTGACTCACACCTGTAATCTCAGCTGTTTGGGAGGTTGAGGCAGGTGGATGGCTTGTGACCAGGAGTTAGAGACCAGTGTGGGCAACATAGTGAGACTCCATCTGTTGAAAAAAAAGTTATTCAATTTGTTACAGTGACTATTGCTTTTGTTTATTAGGGACTTAGGAGTAAGTTTAAAAGTGGTTAAAAAGTAGAGAAAAGCATCCAGTTTATTTCTGTTAATACTTTAAAAACATTTTTGGGCCAGACATGGGGGCTCACACTTGTAATGTTAACATTTTGTGAGGCCAAGGAGGATGGATTGCATGAGCCCAGGAATTTGAGACCAGCCTGAGCAATTTGGCAAAACTTCATCTCTACAAAAAATACCCCCAAAATTAGCCAGGCATGGTGGTGTACACCTAAAGTCCCAGCTACTTGAGAGGCTGAGGTGGGGAGGATCACTTGAGCCCAGGAGGCTGGGGTTGCGGTGACCCGAGATTGTACCACTTCACTCCAGACTTGGCGACAGAGCGAGACCCTGTCTCAAAAATTCATGGGCACTAAGCCTAAATGCAATATGTTTTACAAGTTTCTGAAAACTCAACAGTTCATTTTTATTTTGAATTTTGAAATTCAGAAATAAAAGCATCTCCCTGCCTAGAACTTTTTTGTTATATAAGGAAGTCAGGGAAAGCTTAGTCATTGAATATTAGAGTTATAGAAGGGCTTTCAAGCATAATGCAAATCACTTTGCTCATTTTGTGGATGAGTCATGAGAATCCTGAAATGCAAAACCCAAAACATCTAACAATACCTAAACGTGATTGTTTTCCTAAATGAACCCTTATTTATTTATTATAATCTTGTTGAATACTAAAGGCACAGTCTGTAAAATTTGACTCGAAAATTTAGTTTTCACTTTTTCCCATTTTATTTTCAGTATCCATCTGACAAGTTTTTCCAGGCAGCTTTAAATTGCAGCTCTGAATAATTATGTCTATCTCAAATGGTTTTGAACCATATTTTTTAGCAGTTTATTTTAGTGAAGTTTTTTTTTTTTTTTTTAAAGAATCAGACCTTGAGGCCGGGCACAGTGGCTCACACCTGTAATCCCAGCACTTTGGGAGGCCGGGGCGGGTGGATTACCTGAGGATAGGAATTCAAGACCAGTCTTGCCAACATGGTGAAACCCCGTCTCCACTAAAATACAAAAGAATTCGCTGGGCGTGATGGCGTGTGCCTATATTCCAGCTACTCGGGAGGCTGACGCAGGGGAATTGCTTGAAGCAGGGAGGTGGAGGTTGCAGTGAGCTGAGATCAGGCCACTGCACTCCAGCCTGGGTGACAGAGCGAGACTCCGTCTCAAAAAAAAAAAAAAAAGAATCAGACCTTGAATACCTAGTTTGTACAGTTTCTAATGTCTTGATGCCAGAGCTGATTAATTATGCTATTTATTTGTTTTCTAGTAAAGCTTTTAAATAAGCCTAGTGGCTATTTGGAAGTTGGTATGAATTAGTAAGTTTTTAGTAGATATTAGGAGGGTGGATTTTTAAAAACTTTAAAAATGTATGTTGCCAGATACATGTCTATGATATTTATTTAAACTTTGTATTTTGAAGTAATTTTAGATGTAAAGAAAACTTGCAAAAGTAGTACACAGAATTTCTGTATGCCCTTTGCCCATCTTCGTGTCATGTGAGCATCTTACATGACCATGGTACATTTATTTAAGAAACCAATAGTTTAACAGTGGTACAGTACTATTGACTAAAGTACAAACCTTACTCAGATTTCACCAGTGTTTCCATTACTGTTCTTTTTCTATTCTTAGATCCAGTCTTTAATCCCTCTTTGTATTTAATTGTCATGTTGTCTTAGTCTCCTTGGTTTCTTCCTTATCTTTCATAACCTTTACTTTCTTGTGAAGTACTGTTAGCATTTTGTGGTGTTGTTTGTTTTGGTAGCTTGTCTCTCATCTTGGTTTTGCTCGATGTTTTCTCATGATTAGATTGAAGTTATGCATTTTTGGGAAGAATGCCATAGAAACAGTACTGTACCTTTCTCAGTACATTTTATCAGGGAGTATGTGATGTCCATACATCTTATTACTGGTTATAATAATCTTGATTGCTTGTTTAAGATTGTGTCTTCTGGATTTCTCCACTGTAAATAAAGTTATTATTTTTTTCCCTTGTAATTAATGAATATTATGAGGGAGCTACTTTGAGACTGTGGAAATATCTTGTTTCTCCTCATATTTTCAGCCACTAATTTTAGTATCCCTCTGTGCATCTTGCCTACGATTATTGTGGTGTTTGCCTAATGAAGTTCATTACTTGTATATTTATTAGTTGATCATTACGTTAGAATTGTCTTCTTCTCCATGGAATCATTAATTTCTTCTGTGAAATAAAGTCTAATACCATTTTTTTTTGTTACTTAAATTGTTTCAGCTTTAGCCATTTGGAGCTTTTCAAGTGGGCTCCTGTATTTTTTTTTGACATGCTCCACCCCTCTCTTAATTCCTTTTTGTGGACTGCTACTTTGCTTTAAAGCGCCACAAGAATTTCTCTTATCTTATAGATTGTCTGCCTCTCCTCTCTGTTTCTTTTTCTTTTTTTTTTTTTTTTGAGGCGGAGTCTCACTCTGTCGCTCAGGCTGGAGTGCAGTGGTGCAATCTCGGCTGACTGCAACCTCCGCCTCCCGGGTTCACGCCATTCTCCTGCCTCAGCCTCCTGACCAGCTGGGACTACAGGCGCCCACCACCACGCCTGGCTAATTTTTTGTATTTTTAGTAGAGACAGGGTTTCACCGTGTTAGCCCAGATGGTCTCGATCTCCTGACCTCGTGATCTGCCTGCCTCGGCCTACCAAAGTGTTGGGATTACAGGCGTGAGCCACTGCGCCCAGCCTCCCCTCTCTGTTTCTAAGGAGAAAAGCCAGCTGTTTTTTAAAGAGTGAAATCAGGTGAAGTAGGTATAATAACTGAGGCTGAAAATTTCAAGACATGAAAGAACAGCAGGTGTAGTGATTATAGCTTTTGGGGTAGATATTAATAAGGTAAATATATTCATCTTTGTTTATTCATTTCACAATTATTGAATGTTTCCTTTTTACAAGTCATTCTGGGGAATTCTGAATTTTTTAAATATGTATGTGCACAAATATGTACATATATATGTGCCCTCTGTGTGTGTGTGTGTGTGTGTGTGTGTGTGTGTGGTATCTATGGCGTTTTTGAGGTCTGATGTAGTTGTAAGGCATGTATATAGTAACTAGTAATGTTAGGTTTGCCGTGGAGGTATGTAGTTTTTACATTTGATCTTAGCCAAAAAGGCTGAGAAGCAAAAGGAGATATTTATTTTTTAATGTAAAAAGTACTATGTGAGCTTTGGTGAGGAGGCAAAGATTAATTTTAAGTTATAATAATCCAGCAGAATTTAAAATGGGATAACAATTAAATTGAAGAAACAAGGGGGCAAATATTGAACACATTATTCTAGATACTATAAATATATTATCTATTTGTTAATATTTTGGATCTCTGAGACAGATGGCCCCTTTTTTCTTTTTTTTTAAATTTTTTTTGAGATGTAGTTTTGCTCTTGTTGCCCAGGTTAGAGTGCAGTGGCATGATCTCGGCTCATTGCAACCTCCACCTCCCAGGTTCAAGCGATTCTCCTGCCTCAGTCTCCCGAATAGCTGAAATTACAGGCATGCGCCACGGCACCTGGCTAATTTTGTATTTTTAGTAGAGACGGGGTTTCTCCATGTTGGTCAAGCTAGTCTCAAACTCCCAACTTCAGGTGATCCACCTGCCTCAGCCTCCCAAAGTGCTGGGATTACAGGCGTGAGCCACCGCCCCTGGCCTTTTTTTAAAAAAAAAAAAAAAAAAAAAAAACAGATTAAGAGCCTGCGGCGGCCGGGCGCAGTGGCTCATGCCTGTAATCCCAGAACTTTGGAAGGCCGAGGCGGGGAGATCACGAGGTCAGGAGATTGATACCATCCGGGCTAACACGGTAAAACCCCGTCTCTACTAAAAATACAAAAAATTAGCCAGGTGTGGTGGCGGGCGCCTGTAGTCCCAGCTACTCAGGCGGCTGAGGCAGGAGAATGGCGTGAACCCGGGAGGTGGAGGTTGCAGTGAGCTGAGACTGCGCCACTGCACTCCAGCCAGGACAACAGAGCGAGACTCCGTCTCAAAAAAAAAAAAAAGAGCCTGCGGCTCAGGGAGGTTAAGTAAATAATAGTGGTAGAGCTGGATTTCTGAATAGATCTGTGTGGTTCGAAAGCTTTTTTTTTTGGAGACAGGGTCTCACTTTGTCGCCCAGGCTTGAGTTCAGTGGCACCATCATGGTTCATTGCAGTCTTGACCTCCTGGGCTCAAGCAATCCTCCCGCTTCAGCCTCCCTAGTAGCTGGGACTGCAGGTACATGCCATCACACCTGGCAAATTTTTGTATTTTTTGTAGTGACAGGGTTTCACCATGTTGGCCAGGCTGGTCTCTAACTCCAGGTGGGCTCAAGCGAATCTGCCCACCTTGGCCTCCCAAAGTGCTGGGATTACAGGCATGAGCCACCGCACTGGGTCCTAAAGCTTATTTTTACCATACTGCACTAGCAGACCTCATCTTTTCTGCCTTCATATAGTTCACATGTGCAGCATATTACTTTAGTTAATATCTCTTATTTACATGTAATGAATGTCAAATTGGAGGGAAGATTTCTCTAAATGACATATTCCCACCCCCACTCCCAGTCCTCAGTAGACTTTTATATTGGTTCTTCCCTTGCTCCTCCTCCAGCCTCTTTCCCATTGTAAAGTATATACTTGCCTGTCCTAAATGAGTGGGTTTTGCCCTAGTGAAGATACAAGGGGAAAGGATATTCTGGGAATATAAGCTTAAACCTAAGAGAAGAAAAAATTTAACTTTGAGTAGGAAGGAAGAATCTAGTTTTGATAATTTGCGAAAGGAGGAAGGACATATCCCAGATTCTTGTCAAGAACAGTGTGGGGAATGAGACATGGCAAGTATTGTTACATTTAAATTGAAATAACATGAATTTTATAATAGGAAGTTTAATAATTTTGTTTGTTAACTTCCTCTTAGGATATTACCTTCCAAATGATGATGGAGAATTTTATCAGTTCTGTTACGTTACCCATAAGGGTGAAATTCGTGGAGCAAGTACACCTTTCCAGTTTCGAGCTTCTTCTCCAGTTGAAGAGCTGCTTACTATGGAAGATGAAGGAAATTCTGACATGTTAGTGGTGACCACAAAAGCAGGCCTTCTTGAGGTTGGTGTTCACAGTGAGATAGTGATTCATTGATAATTTTAAGAACAGAGCTCATGTTGGTTGGCATTTTAAGAATTTTAAGGTTATGTGAGAGTTGCCACAAAAATCGAATGCTTTGGCTGGGCGCAGTGGCTCACGCCTGTAATCCCAGCACTCTGGGAGGCCGAGGCAGGCAGATCACGATGTCAGGATATTGAGACCATCCTGGCTAACACGGTGTAACTCTCTCTCTACTAAGAATACAAAAAATTAGACGGGCGTGGTGGCAGGCACCTGTAGTCCCAGCTACTCGGGAGGCTGAAGCAGGAGAATGGCATGAACCCGGGAGGCAGAGCTTGCAGTGAGCCGAGATTGCGCCACTGCACTCCAGCCTGGACGACAGAGCGAGACTCCGTATCAAAAAAAAAAAAAAAAAAAAAAAATCGAATGCTTTTTAACTAAAATAATAAATTTAGAGTGTCTTTTTTGAAATGCTTAAAAAATCTTTTGGCCACAATTATGCTGTTGGTTCCACTGTGGCAGAGACTTTCCCTAGGGCCTATCCTTATTTTGCGCATAGTGGATAATGCAGTAAGTACCAATTGGGAGAGTTTAGGTCTAAAGCTTTCCTTATGTTCCTTTGCCTAACTTTTTGTGGTGGCATAATCAGTTCATTGTAGAATGTTACCGATTTGGGGATGAAGCTGCTTGGGATAATGGTGTAAATCAATAAATCTAACTGTAATTGGATGTGAACTTTGTTTCACTACCATGAGCATTCTCTTTCTAAAGTGTGGCAGTGAGTCAGGGGAGCTTCCCAGTCTCTTAATTTAGATTGGACATTTTTAGAATGATTCCTGTTGTACTTCTGATGAAATGAATAAGCCTAGATTAACCATAATTTAAAAAGAAAATTTAAAAAGCTATTTACTCCTTACTGTTTTTGTAAATAGAATATTGTGGAGTCATGATTATGGCTTTAATATAAATTTACTATGTAGATGGTCTAATAATGCCTTGTGTATTAATTTTTAGTAGTCATTGACAGAAAAAATAGAGTGACATTCTTTTCTCATTTTAAGATCACATTTTTCAATATCTTTATCCTATACCTAAAAAACTACAGTGTTATATTTGAGTTATTGTGATTAATTGTATATAGTGCCCTCTATTATAATAATAAGAAAAATAGCTTCTCAAATTGGTTCAGTATACATTTTTGGCTAATTTATATTCATATTTCTTCTATTGCAGCTATTGCTTTTTCTTTATAGTTGGATAGATTTTTTTAACATGTAAATATTTAATACCTTTGATTTTACTTTTATTTACCTCAAAGAACTGAGACTGGAGTAAAAAGACAAGAGGTTACAGATAGAATACTTTTATTAGACAGTCAAACTAGGTTAGGAGGAACTAATGATTTTTTATTGTGAATTCTTTCATATCTTTCCTTCCCCTTTACAGAAATTCCTCTCTTATCTTAAAGAAATGTAACTTTTATAGGGTGACTAAAACATTTTGTGGTGCAACTGCCTGATGATCAAGGTTTTTAGCTTTGTATTTGAATGCCAGTCAAAGATGCTGAAACAAACCCAGATCTTAAGAATGCAGTCAGTATTTATATTGTAGCTTTTTGAATACTTATTAGACCACCCTCATTTCAGGGCCTCCAACAGAAAAGTGATGGGCATTTTGGCATTCACATTTATCTTGTACTTTTTCTTCAAGTAGATTGAGACATATCTCATTCTGTTTCACTCCTTCCTACTCCACAAAGGGTACTTTATAAAGAAAATGAAAATTGCTGTTTCTTAAGTAAATATTTCTGAGATTAAATGTTTTTTTAACAAATATTTTGATGAGTTTAAAATTCTCACATTCATTAAAATCTTTATCTAAAACTGCACAAAATTATTACAAATGTGAGACATTATCTGGGACCCTGTTGACATTAAAAGTGATTAGTGAGACATAATTTTGCAATCTGTGGACCTTGATTGTATCCTAGATTTAAAAAAAAACTGGGGGGATAGTGAGGGATATTTGACTATGGCCTATTGGAGGATATAAAATTATTCTTAATATTCTTAGCTATAATAATAGTGGTGGTTTAAAGCCAACTGTCCTTATTAGGTGATGCTTGCTCTGAAGTATTTAGGAGTGAAGTGTCTGCAATTTCACATTAAATGGCTTAGAAGAAAAAAGGATACATAAACTTAGGTATATAAAGAGATAAACATGCAAGATATTAATAATCAGTGAATTTAGGTGATGGATGTTTGGATGATCATTGTAAAATTTTAACTATTTTGTATGCTTAACATATTCCAAAATGCAAAATTGAGGCAAGAAATGAGACATATACATTCTTATCTAATTTGAATTCTTCTAAAAATGTCTACTTAAGCTTTAGTGAACTCTTGAGAAAGTATATGTGAATTAAATAAATCACTGGAAAAGGTGATTCTTTTATAAAGTCTATGTTGTGCTATGTCAAGATATATCTTTATTTTTAAGTTGCCAGAGTTTTGAGCCAGATTTAATGCCAAATTAATAATGACATTAACCTTTATGGGTGATATACTTGCCTGGTTCTAATTTTCTGTTGACTTTATTGAATGCCATTTATTGCAAACTATTTCAAATCATTTTTTAAAAATAGATAAGATATAAAAAAATTCAATGATTGAATAAATAAACTTTTCCTGGCATTTTGATTTGATTTGTTGGAACAGGTAGAAGAGTCAGTCAGAAAGTTTGCAGCTATTCAATTTTGATAAGAGCCATTTTAGAATTTAATCAGTTTGATTTCATAATCCCATGACCCTGGAAAACCAATTTGGGGTGTATGGAGGAAAAACATTTTACCAATTAAATGTATAATACCACCTTTGTTAAGTCTTCCCTCTGAGTCTTCATTCTTCCTGTAAGAGAAATATTAACTTTGTTTTACTGTCTTATGACCATTTATTTAGTAATCTTTTAGAATATTGAAGTTTATATTTTCCTGAACTATTAGCTGTTCCCATAAGAATCAGGTATGTTGTTAATATATTGTTACAGTCTGCATGTTTGTCCTAAAATTTGTATTTTTACTTATGAAGAGTGTTTTAATTTAGCCAAGTAGAGGCCATTTTATATATAGAAACTATACATTTCTTGGTGTCTTAAGGAATCAGCACTTTTAGTAGTAATTCCATAGATGAAGGCCTTATATACCATATAGTAAGTTTGTGATAGATTCAAAGATTTCCTATAGGTTTGCATTCAAGAAGAGGTACAACTTTTCCTCTTGGAGTATCTGATTATTACTGTGGATAAGAAAGCCCCGTAATTAACGGGAACATTAATATGCCTTATTTTTGGTTCTGATCTCAAAAATGATTAGCAGCCAACTTCATAATACAGTTCTCTCATTTTGTAATATTTTCTTCTTTGCTCAACCAAAAGAAGGTTTAAATTTATGATTGATGAATTTTTCTAACTGAAGGCTAAAAAAAGGCTGATTGATATAAAGTAGGTAGAATGTAAGAGTTCTTTCTGTGAATGTCTTCACTATTTTTTTGGAAATGGAAAACTAAATTTGTAATAACATTTTAGGATTAAGCAAAAAACTAATTAATCTGAGTTTTTTGCTTTATAGTTGAAAATTGAGAAAACCATGAAAGAAAAAGAAGAACTGTTAAAGTTAATTGCCGTTCTGGAAAAAGAAACAGCACAACTTCGAGAACAAGTTGGGAGAATGGAAAGAGAACTTAACCATGAGAAAGAAAGATGTGACCAACTGCAAGCAGAACAAAAGGTTAGTTATGTCTTATGTAACTGATTGAAGTTGATAGTATATTGCCTGAAACCCACCTTTTTAAAGAGCTGAACCAATTAAGTAAGTGAAAACCAGGTACTGAGAAAAGCAGCCTTTTAGATAGACGTTTATACAAGAACAGGTCAGTTCCTATTAACCTTCTGCCACAGCTGCTTTTATGTTTGTAAGATGGTTAAAATACTTTTAGACTTTTGGTACCAGGCTTGTTGAGGTAGTCCCTGACAACTATTTCCAGATGTTTTACATCTAATTGTAGAATACTTGATTTTTTTTGTTGTTTAGAAATACAATTAGAAATGATAAACGCTGAATAAAGGAAAAATGGGATACATAAATTAAAATTACTTTTCAAAAAAGCATAATTTGGTGAAATAAGATGTAGTATTAGACAAAATTTTGAAATTTTTAATGGGTGAAATGCTATGTTATCCTAAGAAACAAACTAGTTAAAATTGGCAGAATTTCTTGAGCTAAGAAAAAGAGAGACAGGTACAATGAAGCAGAAAACATTGTGGCTTCATTAGTGATAGAAATAGACTTGTAAGAAGCCAGAAACAGTGAAAAAACAGTTATCTAGTCATTGACTTGTTTATTTAATATTTTCACAAGAAAAGCAGTTTGTTCTGATGAAACTTAGACTGTGATCATATATATTACAGTCTCATGTACAGTAGAGCCGGTTGGGCATATTTATGCCCATTTACAGTATTGAGCTATTGTTTCCTGAGGGTGGGGTCTGTTCTGTTATCCTTTTGTCCAACAAGGCCTCCAGCAATTGCTTAATAATTGCTAAATGAACCGCTAGTGCAGTGATTCTCAAACATTTGTATACTCCAGTGGAGTGGTTATATATTGCACACCTGGGCAGAGATGTTATACAGGTAAGTCTTAAATTCTGAAAAGATTTTCCTTGCTTTGTTCTATTTGTTTGAGGATTGCTCTTTTGAGTTAGAGGGTAAACATAATGTCAAGTACTATGTACATTTACAAATCTCCTTATAAATGTGAAGTCTTCAATTCTGTCTTTTCTGTCGTTAGCCTTTTTAGTTAAAAATATGCAAGTATTTCCCAGTTTTACTCCTGGGGAACACTTAGTGTCCTGCAGCAGACTATAGGAGTAGGATTTTCCATTTGGTTAAGGAACTACTTTTTTCATTTGAACCTTTGAAGCAGGTATACCAAGTATTAAAATATAGTAAAATCTCATAATATGTGCCCTCGATGACTATTAGGACATTCAGCTATTTTTTTTTTTTTTTTTTTTACTCATTTGTTGTAATTCTCTTGCTGCTTTGTGTAGTTATTACTCTCTTTTTCTCCATTCTTCACATATTTTTCTCATGATTTATACCTGGATTTGGCAGTTTTCCAAAGTTTAATGTCAATCTTTTTTTTTTTTTTTTCACTGTATTACAAGCCAGAGGGATCAAGGTGAGATAGATGACTCATGAAAAAGGCCCATTTCACCATGTCCTAAGCCCATGAGATCAAGAATATCCTGAAATGTGGCCTTTGAGGTTTTGACTCTGATTACTTTGAAATCCAAGGAAGGAATGGATGATTGTGAGAATAGGAATGGCGGAATGATAGGCCTTCATTTGTGTGAAATTACATATATATATATACACACACACACATCGGGCCATTTCTCTGGTCCATTTGAGTAGTAGCTGAGATTTAAACAGTCTCAGATTCTCTGCTCTCCAGGTGATAAAGGGGTTAAGGACTACAGACAAGACTAAAGTGGTAGACTGAGGTCAGGGGATTAATGAAGCAAAACTTGTAGGACATTGTGGCCTTGGTGCTCAGAAGAGGTCTTCAGCAGAAGTTTTTATGCCAACTCTTAAATCTTGATGACAGTCACGAATCTTGGAGGAGACTACTTCTCTGCTGCCATTCTTGCATTGGGGCATATTCTCTGGGAAGCACTTGAAAGTGATTTTTTAAATGATACTCCATATTATAGAAAAAAATTGACAAAGGACCTGGAATGGTACTTGATGCATGGGAAGTTCTCTCTAAATGTAAGTAGCTATTATTATTTTACTGTTTTTCATAATAGGAACCAGAGAATCATCAAGGAAGGACTACAATATAAAGTATCATCCAACAGGACTGGAAATTCATAGCATTTCCCTCAGATTCTAAAAGTATAATGGATACATAATGTAACCAAAAAAACCCTCTAAGTTATAAGACATATGTGGTGACAATTGTTTATTTCTGGGGATAAAACGTGTTTGCCAGGAGAGAGAGTTCCTCTTTGTTACTAGTCAATGGACTTTTAGTTGTTTTTTTTTATGAATTTGCTTCGTATTCCAAAATTAGTCTCCATTTTAATCAAGCATGCCTGCTGGGCAGCTACAACTCCAGACTTTCAAACTGGTCTGGTTGGATGGCTTATAAAATCTGTGACATTTCTTGGCACTTGTTTTAAATCTGTTCCATGGTGTGAATCCTATAGTAGTTCTAGAGGTCTTCTATTTGAGGTACTGAGTATATAAACTGTTGAATATCTGAAAGATTGTTCTGATGTATCATCTATAATTTCATTTAAAGTTTTGTAATGGATTCTCCATGTAATAAGCAGAGACCTTCATTTTCTTCATAATAGGAGAAATTTATTGCATTTCCATTATTTTATAAAATAATATGACTAGCTTATTACCTATTCCATACTTGACAAAAAATAAAAGTGAATTAAATTCTGTAATTGTTTATTAATAAAATTTTTCATCTTTTATCACATTGACTTTTATCACTCTAAAGTGCTCTAATAATTAAAACTAAATGAAATTCTGATAATTACAATTCTTTAACTTGGTAAATTAAAAGAATTGGATATGTTGGGATTATTACAACAGATTGGTTTAAATTATGTGTTTGTTTTTAATGTTATTTTATGAAATTGGCTGCTTGAAGGAATAAACTAGGATTACAAAGTAGATTAAAACTAAAACAAGATAATGTTTATAAATTGAGAAACAATAAATTACATATTGTATTTCCCCTAGATTTTTGTGGTATCTACTTCATTATTCATGTACATCCTAGATTTAAAAAGTAACTCTATTATTAAGGATAATTTTCCATTCCTTTCTGGTTCAACTGTAAGGGAAGATTTCTCCCCTCCTCTCTTGAAAAAGGCTCATTAATAAAAATAACTCATATAACACTTAATAAAAGCCAGATGGTGATTTGAGTGCTTTACATATGTTAGCTAACTTCGTCCTGTGAAGTAAGCAGTATCGTCTGCATTTTTCAGAGGTAGCACAGAGAGGCTACTTACTTGTCCGTGATTGCACAGTTAGTTAGTAAGTGATAGAAGCTAGCAGTATGGCTCCAGTCCGTGCTTTTAACCACTGCTCTATACTTCTGAGGGCCAAAGATGTGAGCTGATCTAATTGATTATTTTTCAAAACAGCTTTATTGAGATGTCATTTGTGTATCATAAAGTTCACCAGTTTATACAATTCAATGGATTTTAATGTATTTACAAAATCATGCAACCATTACCATAGTCTAATTTAGGAACAAATTCATCCCCAAAAGAAAGCTTTTACTTACTTGTGGTTACTCTACCGTTTACCTTCTGATTGCTTCCCCCAGTCCCAGACAGCCACTAATTGAAATTTCTGTATCTATGGATTTGTGTATTTTGGACATTTCACATGAATGGAATCATATAATATGTGGCCTTTGTGACTGGCTTATTTCACTTAGCATAATGTTTTCAAGGTTCATCCATGTTGTAATATATATTGTTAATTCACTCCTTTTATTGCCAAATAATCTATTGTACTGATGAGTATTTTTTGAAACCCCATCTTTACATTTATCAAAGACTTCTGTGAAAATTAGCAGTTTGTGTGTTTCATTGTGTTCTTGTTTGTATTTTGGAGTGCTAGATACATATTGGAAATTGAAAGAGTTAAAACTGAGGCTCAGAGAACCAGTGATTTTGAATCTTGTTTTTCAAATAGGAGTAAAAAGAGCTGTGCCTCTGTTAAGTTTTTCAGTTAATTTAGCTTATAATTTTTTTGGAGCCTAAACTATGAATTGAGTTTTTTTCATATAATTGTATTTTCAACTTGAATAATAAGATGGATATGATGTACTTCAAGGCATTTTTGAACTATATTTTAGAATATTAAAGTAATAATATTGCCAAAACAATGTAATGGAGAATGTTACAAACTGTTAAATGTATTCATACTGTTTTGATTCTTAAGTTTCACAAACTGGGTAGGAGACATCACCAGGTATTTGGGAAGTATCATAGGTATGGGAGTGAGAGAATGTGCAAGATCTCTTCTCTGGTTAGTGTGGACCTCTTAAGCTATCTTTATCTTTTTGGCTGTTTCTTCTCTAAAACGTAAAGATATTTTGTGTTGTTGTAGAGTGACAGCATATACTGCAAAGAATAACTTGTCATTAGATAGAGTTTTCCTTTTTATTCTCATTGAAATAAGGTGGTCACTTAGTTTTTCTGAGTTCAGGCTTCCTCATGGATAAGTCGTCTAGTTAACAAGTGGCAAAGTTGAGAACCTGAAAACCCAAGCTAGGTGTTTTTGTTACTATATTACAATGGCTTATAATAACAGATACAAGTATAGTATGTCTCTTTATTCATCAAGTATTTGTGGAATAAATAGATAACAATGAGTTTTGGGGCTTGTGGCATTCTGACCAGCTTTAATTGTAGTCAAAAGAAGGGTCTGAAGGTGACGTTTTATTTGGAATATGGGATTTTATGGTCTTGAAAAAGGATTTAAAAAAACATATATTTAAAAACTATCATTCTTGGACAGTCCTGGTTTACTATATGTGAGCTATTTACAATGTTTTCTTTTTATGCATCTTTAGTGTTTTTCTGTGGCCTTCCAGTTCTTTTAAGAAGTTTTAAAAAAGCACTATTTTGTACTTTATCATTTTATAAATATTGTGGGTATTCTGCTATTTAAAGGGATGAAAATACCAGTTTTTAACAGCTAACAAATGAATTGAAAGATTTTGTATTACTAAAACTCAGCAGTCATTTGTCTCCCTCTAGCGATCACATAACTGTGCCACATTGCCCATTTACTTACCATGTTTTGATTGAAAACCAGAAAAAAGAAGTTTAATACCTTTTAAATTATGTTGCACATTTTATGGAATTTGGTTTACATTTATTTAAGATTGTCCTGATTATAATTTTAATAGAAAATCAGTAGTTCCTGCAAAGATTTTGGGAAGCCTTTAATATCTTGCTTCATTGAGCCTGAGAAGCCATGGTGATACATCATTACCGCCAGGAAAAAAATAATCCAAGTAAACTAAGACATACCGTTGATTGTAAGATGCATCTCCATTTCAGAAAGGATAAATTGTGGGAAAAAATCAGCATATAGTTTTAGTACAGTAATGTAATGTCTTTGTGGATATTAGTCATTGAAATGGTTTTCTCATTTATAGAAGAAATTTTTCTTATCAGGATATACTAGGACACATAATGGTATGGTTAGATGAAACATTGATAATACAATTGAAGGATCATATGTATTAAAAGTTTAAAGTTTAGAATTTTGAGTTGCGGGAACTTAAGTCAAATGGAGTTCTTTCTGATAAATGGAATTTTGTGGTGGTAGCTTTGTAATATGTCACCTTGCTAGGCTGAACTTATTTTCCAGAGTTCTCTTCTCTATAATTTGTTTAGGATGAGACACAAGAGAGATTCTTGCATGAGATTTGAAGGCAGAAGTGAAGCAGCAGCCATTTTTGTAGCTTATACAAGTTGTGGCTTCTCTCCTGGCTCACCTTGTTGGTATGAGGTAGTAGTAGCCAGGCTGCAATTGCCCTACCTTCTGTGGAATCCTCTTTCAGTTTCTCCATCTCTTGGGTTAGGTCTGTCAGGAAGGACCCCAGCATGCTCAAGACATCTTGAGACTATCAGGGTCAGAATAAAAACCAACATGGACTTCAGTTTTCAGTCCGTTCTGGTGGGCTTCATCTGGTGATTGTGGATCCTATTTTCTTCTTGCTTTTCCCACTTTATAATGTCTTTCTTGATTGCCTGCCTTACACAAACTAGTTCCAGCTTCTACAGTTACACAAGATCAAATCTCTTAGTGTCTCTCTCAGTCTGTCTGTTCGTCTGTCTGTCTTTCTCTCTCTCCCCAGCTGTTTGCTTATCTGGTCAAGCACTGACTGATAAATTTACCATGGTATATAATTCTTAGGGAGATTTTATGCAATTTCAAATTTGAAATTCTAGTAATGTAAATTAACATTTAGGAAATTGAATTAACCATTTTCCCTTCAAAATGGTAGTGGTACCTTTTGGAGTACTTAAGTATTCTTCAGTGTATTGTAAGTAATTTTAAGGATTCTTATAAAGAACCAACCTGGTAAAATGCATAGATAAAGGTTTCTGTCTGGTATAATTTTCCTTCTACCTGAAAGGACTTTCTTTAACATTTTTGTAGTGCAGGTCTTCTGTTGATGAATTTGTTCAACTTTTGTATGTTAGGAAAAGTCTTATTTTACCTTTAGTTTTAAAAGAGATTTTTGTTGTGTATAGAATTCTAGATAGATAGTTTTTGTATTTGAGTATTTTAGAAATGTGGTTCTTCTCACGTTTATTGTTTTTGATGAGAAATTCAGTGTCATTGGTATTTTTCTTCCTTTATATTTAATGTGTTTTTTTCCTCTTACTATTATTAAGATTTACTCTTTATCATTGAATTTAAGTGGTTATGTTGTGTCCTCTTTATTTTCTTTATTTTTTATGCTTGGGGTTCAGTGACCTTTTTATATCTGTATACTTACAGTTTTCATTAAATTTTGAAAATTGTAGGCCATTATTTCTTCAGCTGTTTTTTCTGTCTTTCCTCTTCTTCAGGGACTCGAGTACACATATGTTTTGTTGCTTAAAGTTGTTTCACAGTTCACTTGTGCTTTTTTTTTTTCACTCGTGCTTTTTTTTTTAAGTCCCTTTTCTCTCTGTTTCATTTTAAATAGTTAAATTTTATTTGTCTCCAAGTTCACTAATCTTTTCTTTGCAATATTTAATCTGCCATTAGTCCCATCCAGTATATATATATTTTTTATCTCAGACATTGTTGTTTTCATTCCTAGAAGTTTGATTTGAGTCTTTTTCATGTCTTTCATGTTTCTATGTGTTTACTGTGTTCAATTTTCTTCTAGCTTCTTGAACATATGGAATACACATGTTTAAATGTCCGTTCATTAACTTGATCATCTGGCTCATTTCTGTATCAGTTTTGATTGATTGGCTTTTCTACTCATTATGGGTTATATTTTTCTGCCTCTCTGCATGCCTAGTAATTTTTGATTGGATGTCATATATTGTGAATTATACCTTGCTGGGTGTTGGGATATTTTTTATATTCCTAAAAATATTCTTGAGCTTTGTTCTGGGATGTGGTTTAATTACTTGGCAACAGTTTGATCTTTTTGAGCCTTGTTTTCAAGCTTTGTTTGGTGGTACCAGAGCAGCATTTAGACTGGGGTTACTCTCTCCCCACTACTGAGGAAAGACCCTTCTTTCAATTAGAGAATACTGTAATTGTTCTCCCATGAATTATGAGTTTTTCCACTCTGGCTGGTAGGAATAACCACTATTCCTGGCCCTTTTTGAGTTCCAGGCACTGTTCCCTATAGTCCTTTTTGGGTGATTCTTTCTCCAGCCTGGGTTAATTTCCTTACATGCATATGCTGATCACTAATCAGCTCAAGACTTGAGGGGGACTCCTTGCAGATCTCTCGAGTTCTTTTTCTACATGATTCTTCTCTGGTACTCTCTCCTGAAACTATTCTCCTTAGCTTTCCTAGACTCTCAGTTTCTCTCCATAACTCAGGGAGACCACTGGATTCTGCCTGAGTTTGCCTCTTTGCCCTGTGGCCTTAAAAGTCTCTCTAGACAGTAATAAGCTGGAGCAGTTATAGAGGTGACCTCTGTTGTTTCTTTTCTTTCAGGGATCACTGACCTTTTATCCTGATGTCCAGTGGCTTGAGAGCTGTTCTTCATTCAGTTTTTTAGTTTTCAGGTGGTAGAGTTCATTTGGTTCTTGTTACTTTATCTTGGCACTATTTTAGTTGCATCTAATTGTGTGTTTTAGAGTTGCTATCAGGAGAAATGTTTATTTAGAGGAGCCAAGATATTCTTTCTCAAGTGATTTGAATTATCTGGTATTCTAGGTACCCAGGTTTAAAAGCCTGTATGGTTTTTCTGCACGTATTTGGCATTCTGTTCTTAGTTTTCTATTCCATGGTACTCAAAGTAGCTGGTTCAGAAACTTTGTTACTGGTCTGTGTTGGAATGAAAAATGTACACTGCAATGTATGTAAATGCATTACTTTCTTCACTGGGAATGTATTGCTATGAAAAGCTGTTAGGTGAACCCAACAGTGTGGTTAGTGATGTAGTTGATTTATATTTTGTACAAGTGTCTTGTCTTGATATAGCCTGGTAACTGTCGGTGGTCTAGTACTGTTCGCCTAGTCACACTCTTGAGTAGCTGCTTGTACTTTATATTACGTAGTTTAACAAACGTGGACTTTTATTTAATATGCTTTTTATTGTACTCAAGAATATAGATAGGTTCTGTAAGATTGTATCCAGGATTATTCAGTTGCAGATATAAAAGAAAGCAAGCATCCAAAAGCCAACCTATATTAACTTCAGTTACCTTGATTTTTAAAAAACGTATACAATTGGCCAGGTACGGTGGCTCACGCCTGTAATCCCAGCACTTTGGGAGGCTGAGGTGGGTGGATCACAAGGTCAAGAGATCGAGACCATCCTGGCCAACATGGTGAAACCTCATCTCTACTAAAAATACAAAAATTAGCTGGGTGTGGTGGCGCGCACCTGTAGTCCTGCTACTCGGGAGGCTGAGGTAGGAGAATTGCTTGAACCTGCGAGGTGGAGGTTGCAGTGAGCCAAGATCATGCCACTGCACTTCAGCCTGGCAACAGAGTGAGACTCCGTTTCAAAAAAAAAAAAAAAGTATACAATTTGGATGGTTTTTTGTATATTTATAGAGTCATGCCACCATCACCACAATTTAATTTTAGGATGTTTTTTATCACCCTGCAAAGAAACCTTGAGTCCATTAACAGTCACTCCTTACATACCCCTGTCTCCAGCCCTAGGTAACCATGAGTCTACTTTCTCTATCTCTATATTTGCCTTTTTGTTTATATTTGTGTAATGATTTTGAGGTTCATCCATAGATCAGTACTTTGTTTCTTTTTATTGCTTAATAATATTCTATATCTTGATGTAAAATTTTCTTTTTAAAATATAGAGACAAGGCCTCACTATGTTTCCCAGCTGGCCTCAGACTCCTGGACTCCAGCCATCCTCTCACCCCAGCCTCTCAAGTAACTGGGACTACAGGTGTGCACCACTGTGCTTGGCTCATATCTAGATTTTTGATTTTTGAGGCAAATATCTTGAGGCACTTTCTGACAAGTGCTTTACTGTTTTGAGATCCTCTACCATATGTATTTGTTGCCCTTCAAATTGGCTGTTTTTGGATTAAGTGTACTCAGTATCATAGCAGTGTTTGAACTAGCTTTGTAATTTCCCTATTTTTGGCTTTTAGTTGCTACATTTTCTCTTCAAGATTCAGATATTTAAAGTAATTTACAATAGTAGTTGAATTTGGGTATGATCAGTGATGCATATCTTATACTTTATTACATAGCCAATTTAATTTTTTGTCTTAAGGGCAGTGTATCAGATGAGTTACTTGATTTGAATACTAGTCAGGGATAAATAATGAATTAGAGTGAAGACAAAGAAACCCAACAGTGTAAAGTTTTTGTTGTTCTTAATATAACAGTCTATGTCATAAGTCATTGAAGTCTGGGGAGGGGATCGCAGATTTGCTTTGCATGATTATTCAGGGGCCTTGTTACCTTTTATATCATTCCACTGCCCACCCTTAGATTCCTAGAGAATGTATGTCTTCGTGATAGAAACTTGGTCACTGACATATCCTGGTTTCAGCTGGATGAAAGGGGAAAGAGATCTTAGACAAGGCATGATCAATAGTGTAAGTTATAGAGGTGGAAGTAATATATATCATTTCATTTATATTTAACTGATGATAATTTAGATGACTATAATGCATTGCAAGAGAAGCTGGGAATACAGTGTAGTTGGGCAGTGATATGTAGTTACTGTGGTTGAAAGGAGGTCATAATTTGGCAGACAACCAGCAGTCTCTGCCACAACACACAACACCAATATAGTAGTCTTTGAATTTAGCAGTTTGTGAATGAGATCTGGAAATTATCTTTGGAGAGTATCTTATAACTTAATCTATTTATTAGTACCACTGTTAAGAAAGGTCATATCAAGAGTAGATAAAAATCAAATTACCAAAATTTCAGTACCTCAATTATTAAAATTTTCAGTTATTATTTTAGAAAACTTTTGTTTAAAGATATTGGAAAGTTGAAATCATTCTCAGTTCTTCCATTTACTAGCTGTGTAACCTTTGATAAACTACTTAACTTCTCTGTGGCTCACTTTTCTCATGTGAACGAGCCTTATAGTCGTTCCTAATTCTTAGGCCATGTGCTCATCAAATGAGAATGTATTATACATAAAGCACATAGCATTTCCTACACAGTAGCTCTCAAGATAGCTGTTATTGTTATCATAGCATTAGGTACCTGGTTTTGGACAGAGGCAGTTTAAGGCATTTAGTATCTAATACATGGAATTGCCAAAAACCAGTTTTGAATTTATGATCTCATTGAATTTGTTTTTGTTTGTTTTTGCCAATTGTCATCAAGAAAAGATACAAAAGGCTTAATTTTAATACATGGGGTGATGATTATAACTTATGTATACATAGCAATATATTTCTTTCAAGCCAATTACTTTAATTTTGTACCTGCTTTACAAAGTAATAGTTTTAAGAAACTCATAATATATTATTTCTACAATATATTTATATACTTTTAAACCCATAATTTTTGTATTGATAAGTACAGAACTGTACAATGAAGCATTTTCATAGTTTATTTCATAAGACTACATCATTGAGTAGTTCCCATTCAGTTTAATTAAAAGGCAATTTTAAGTAAAGTTATACTACCCTAAATTTTTGTACTTATTCCCTAACTCTTTAAAAATGTATATGAAACCTAATGTTAAAAAAAAATCACTAGTCTATGGAATAAATTCATATTCAGGAAATAATTTAGACACTAATATATTTGTAGCCTGTCTCTCTTCCCCCTCCTCTCCACTCCAACCACAAAAATAGTGCTTGGATCTGTTATTTTCTATAAAAGTTGAATTTAAGTACATTTGTTCATAGCAGATTTTTCAGTGAATTGAAGGTAGCCCTCATCACATTTTTTACTATAGTCATGCACCACTTAACAATGGGGATATGTTCTTAGAAATGTGTTGTTAGATGATTTCCTCTTTGTGCAAACATCATAGAGTGTACTTACACAAACCTAGATAGTATAGCCTACTGCGCACCTAGGCTATATGGTATAACCTGTTGCTCCTAGGCTACAAACCTGTACAGCATGTTAGTGTACTGAATACTGTAGGTAGTTGTAACACGTGGTAAATATTTGTGTATCTAAACATATCTAGACATCTTAGAAAAGGAAAGGTACAGTAAAAATATTGTATAAAATGTAAAATTTGTTATACCTGTATAGGGCATTTACCACAAATGGAGCTTGCAGGACTGACAGTGCTCTAGGTTATTCAGGGAGTGAGTAGTGAGTGAATGTGAAGGCCCAGGGCATTGCTGTACACTACTGTAGATTTTATAAATATTGTATACTTAGACTACACTAAATTAATTAATTAATTATTTTTTTTTTTGAGACGGAGTCTTACTCTGTTGCCCAGGCTGGAGTACAGTGCAGTGGCGTGATCTCGGCTCACTGCAACCTTCAGCTCCTGGGTTCAGGTGATTCTTGTGCCTCAGCCTCCGGAGTAACTGGGATTACAGGTGCGCGCCACCACACCTGGCTGATTTTTATGTTTTTAGTAGAGACAGGGTTTCACCATGTTGGCCAGGCTCTCGTACACCTGACCTCAGGTGATCTGCCCGCCTCGGCCTCCCAAAATGCTGGGATTACAGACATGAGCCACCGCACCTGGCCAGACTACACTAAATGTATAAAATATTTTTTTCTCCAAAAATAAATTAACCTTAGCTCACTGTAACATTTTCACTCTCTTTTTAAAAACTTTTTGATTCTTTTGAAATAACATTTAGCTCAAAACACAAACATGTACAGCTGTGCAAAAATATTCTTTCTTTGTATCCAAATTCCATAAGCTTTTTTCCATTTTAAAAACTTTTTGTTTTCTTTTCTTGTTTTATTTTATTTTATTTTTTTGAGATGGAGTCTTGCTCTGTCGCCCAGGCTGGAGTGCAGTGGCATAATCTAGGCTCATTGCAACCTCCACGTCGTGTGTTCAAGCAATTCTCCTGCTTGAGTAGCCTCTCAAGTAGCTGGAACTACAGGCACACACCACCACGCCCAGCTAATTTTTTTTTTCTTTGGTATTTTTAGTAGAGATGGGATTTCACCATGTTGGCCAGGCAGGTCTTGAACTACTGACCTCAGGTGACCCACCCACCTAGGCCCCCCAAAGTGCTGGGATTACAGATGTGAGCTGCCATACCGGCCAAATATTATATTTTTGTCTGGTGGATTTGTAGAAACCAGAGAAGATGTCTTTATAGTCTGTGTAGCTGTCATCATAACTTGGTATTATAGTTGATTTCAAAATTAGGTGTTTGAGAAAAGCCAGATTAAGTAAAATGAGTGATATTTGATTTAAAATCTGACTAGCAATTTTCATAAATAATCGTTTTGTCAATAATTTGTTATTTAAAGTGTTCAGGTGCTAGTTTACTAAATTTTACTCTGTGTATGTGTGAATCTAGAATACCATACCTTTTTTCTAGATAATTGTTAGTGATACTGTATCTGGTTTCTTCATATGCTTTTGTTTATAATCAGAATTTTATTTTTTAACATGAGAATAAATGTGCTCTGTTATTTTAAATACTTTTAAAATGTGTTTAGCCACCTAGATGAATGATTCATAATCTTTTTATCTGGTTATTCATATGTGAGAGTTATGACTTGTGGGAATTGGTAATAGTGGCTCATGGAAACAGTGATTTTTTTAGTTTAGGAGTGGGAGGAAAGTCCCTGCATGAATCTGAAGTACTCAAGTCTCTTTATCTCCCTTTGCCCCAATTTTTATGATTGTTTTCATATCGGCGTACAATGTAGCAGGCTTAATTATCTGATGGAGGTTTTCTTTGTTTTAATATTAGAATTATGATGTCCTTTTGGCATGATTTACAAATGACCAAAAGTGTTTTAGAAAAATTGTCTTTTAGATTTTATCTTTTAAAGTTAATTTTTGAAAGCATGATTCCTAGTTGTTTGAAATGGCAAAGCTCTTAGCTTTTTCATGTTAAGAATGACTGAGCCACATTGAAGATGCTTATGCTTAACTCAGACATGAAAACTACAGGCCTGAAGAATAATCCTTACTTTATCGTTTTCATGTGTTTTGAAAGGAGGCTTGGATGCTGGGAAGCTATCAGGTGCCTTTATGGGCACCAGAGAAAGAGTCTAAGACACTTGTTGTAGTCAGAGTTAATTTATAATTCACCGTAAAGTTAACTGACTCAAAGCAATTAGTTCATGATTTACATTCAGTTGCTAGTGATTTTTTTCTCTTTTCCTATGCATTTTGTAGAATGCTGTATACCCGTTATAGGGCTTCATTACTTACAGGATTGGAAAGTAATTTTGTCCTAGGGAGAAATACTTGGGTTAAATCTGTAGTGTATTTGCAGTGCCAAGAGAGCACTGGTAAAACTAAAAATAAAAAAAAATGTGAACATTATTTAGAAACCTCTCTGGCCATCTTTATAAATCAACAAGACAAATCCTGAAAATGTGCCCAATTTCACAGCAATCATTATGATTGCAGAGGAAATAAATATTATTTGTTTTTTCTCTGGTATTATGGCATTGGAACCAAAAAAGCATTTTGTACAACAGTTTTTGGTTAGTGTTACAAATTCAGTCAGACAAACATTTGCTTTGACCAAAAATAAATCAATAGGGTGTATCTGACTTTTAGAAAATAATGTAGCAATGTTCATACTCTAGCAAGATATTTAAAATGATATTCTATCAATAAAATACTTGGGTGAGTTCTTTTATGTGAATTAAAGTGAATTATAAATACTATATAATCTTTCATACTTATAACTTGGCAGAACGGTGATTTTTTTAGTTTTTGATGCTGGGTAGGTAAGTCTGTTTTGGGGAGAAATTTTAAAATTGTTCTTTAATAAAAATAATTTTATCTTAATTTACCAATTCTTTTATAGTATAGTTTTCTATAACAAAGCACCTCCCTATATACACTGTTATATTTGAGTCTTATGAATTGTCCATTTAAAGTAGAATATTCCAAGTAGAAATTCAATTCAACATTCAATTTGTTGCACTTACTACCTCTTTTATATTTGTCTTAGTGTCTTTGAATATTTGTTTAGGCCTCTGAGTCACACTGGCAAGAAGATTAGGAACATGGCTTTAGGCATATGTTAGTGCTTTGATGGCAGTTAGTGACCTGTGCTAGAAAAAGTGGGTGTTAACCTTGATGGTGTCGTGTAAGACTTGATATGTCGTGACTAATTTTTAAAATTTTTTTCTCATTTTTCTTGCCTGCCCCCTGGTGGAGAAAAGTTAGTAAACTCAACATACAGGGTACATGAAAAGTCTGAAGGTGGGGGGAAAATGTATATAAAAAAACTAATCGTTGGTCATGCCTGTAGTCCCAGCACTTTTGGAGGCCGAGGCAGGAGGATTGTTTGAGCCCAGGAGTTTCAGCCTGGGTGACATGGCAAAACCCTGTCTCTATTTAAAAAAAAAAATTAGCCAGGCGTGGTGGTGGGTGCCTGTAGTCCCAACTACCTGGGAGGCTGAGGTGGGAGGATCACCTGAGCTGTGATTGTGCCACCATACTGCAGCCTGAGTGACAAAGTGAGACCCCAAACAAAAAACAAATTATCGATTAATTTAGTATATGAAAATTTAAATATATGTTATCATTTCAGGTTTTATAGTCTTAGCTTCTCAAATTTGGAGGGAACAAATGTGGGATTAAAATTCTAAGAATACATAGTTTTCTTAAAGATATGCAAATTTGCTTTACTGATTATGTTTCTGTGTTTTCTCAAAATACCTTGTTGTCACTTCTCAGAGTCTTACTGAAGTAACACAAAGCTTAAAAATGGAAAATGAAGAGTTTAAGAAGAGGTTCAGTGATGCTACATCCAAAGCCCATCAGCTTGAGGAAGATATTGTGTCAGTAACACATAAAGCAATTGAAAAAGAAACCGAATTAGACAGGTATTTCTCATGCTTTTAAAAAATAAATTCAATAAAAATTTTAAAACTTTAAAACATTATAATGTTACTTTATTATACCTATCTCAGTTTAAAGGACAAACTCGAGAAGGCACAACATGAAAGAGAAGAACTTGAATGTCAGTTGAAGACAGAGAAGGATGAGAAGGAACTTTATAAGGTAATTTATTTTTTACCATATCTATTGCCTGTTGCTTCAAAAGAAATGACCCCAGAACTTAGGGGCTGTAGGTCAGCAATTTAGGAGCAGCTTAGCTGAGTGGTTCTGGCTCTAGCCTCTTGTGTAGTTGCAGTCAGGATGTTGGCAAGGGCTGCAGTCAGCTAAGGGCTTGATTGGGACTGGAGGGTTTGCTTTCAAGATGGCTTACTCCAGTGGCTTTTGGCAGGAGAACCTTCAGCTCCTCTTGAAGTGGTCTTTTCATAGGCTGCTTGAATATCCTCACAGCATGGCAGCTAGCTTCTCTCAGAGTGAGTGATCCAGGAGAGAGCAAGGAGGAAGTCACAGTCATGTTGTATATCACCCCTAAAAGTTAGTTTTCAGGGAATTAATTTGCTGCTGTTTTAGATACTTAACAGGTAGTGTGTAATAAGTTGAAGAGGTTTAATGGCATTAAGATACTTGTTTATCACAATTCATGTAACTATTTTTCCTTTTTAAGAACATACATATATATATATACACATTGGGGAGAACATTAATTTAGTAATAATCCCATTTTAGAGTTTGACTTTTAGAATATCTTCAGAGATGTCATTTTGTAAAAATATCCTCACTGCTAACAAATCTTGACCGCTTGAAGTTATGAATTTTTTTTTTTTTTTTTGAGATGGAGTCTCGCTCTGTCGCCCAGGCTGAAGTGCAGTGGTGCGATCTCGGCCCACTGCAAGCTCTGCCTCTCGGGTTCACGCCATTCTCCTGCCTCAGCCTCCCGAGGACCTGGGACTACAGGTGCCCGCGACCACGTCCGGCTAATTTTTTGTATTTTTTAAGTGGAGACGAGGTTTCACCATGTTAGCCAGGATGGTCTCGATCTCCTGACCCGCCTCAGCCTCCCAAAGTGCTGGGATTACAGGCGTGAGCCGCCGTGCCCGGCAGTTTTTATTTATTTATTTTTTTAAGCAACCCTGAAATATAGGGTAGTTAGCTTAATTGTCAGTAATGCTGTGGGTGCAAATTGAGACTTATTTTTTTAAGTGGCTCATAAGCATTTCCTGAAGGCAATTCCAGATGAGGAATTTCAAGAACATTCTGAGTTAAGTCCGTTTCTTGTTAAGTCAATTTAATGAGCTGATGATTATGAACATCAGGTAGTGTTTTAAAGTGATGCTGCAAGGGTGTTGGTTGCTGATGTCTTCAGAGAATCAGGAGTTAATATTCTATCCTTGTGAACAGGAATTAGTCCTTCAGCATTCTGTATATTTAAAGAGTAAAGTGCAAGAAGTAAGTTAATTCATTTCTCCTCAGTACTCTTAACTAAAGCAGGATATACTTGATAGTGTACACTACAGGTCTGTATTTATAATTCCAGTTATTGAATTTGATTTGTATGTCTGTTAGGAGCAAATCAGCAATAGCGAAAGTCATGGGAAAATCAATATAATTGGGTTAGTCAACAAATACATTTTTCAGCACATTGAAACTAAATGATATCGTACTTTTCGCCTGCAGAAAATGGAATTGTTTGAGATGTTGTTTTTGAATGTACCCCTTCTAGTTTTCCAGAGTCTTGTCGTGCCAGATTTGAATATGCCAAATAACATAATTTGTTTCCCCAAAAGAACAACCAAATCTATTTGCATTTTTAAAGAGAACCTGAAACCATTAAATCAAAGGAAAAGACTTTAGAGATCAGGTAATGTTGTTAGGGCTTAGAATAATCTCTCTGGAAAATAAAAAAGCTTAGAAAAGCTGTGTTCTGCTCCTGCATGCTTAACTAGTCATTTGGCAGAACCTGGGTCTCCTAAATCCTAGTCTAGTATGTCTTTCCTTCCTTTCGTTGTCTTTGGGTTAGAAATATAATGGTATTTTAAACTTTGACTAACTTAGGTCATGGAGTTAGAATATTCTTGACATTTTCAAACACCATTACAGGTACATTTGAAGAATACAGAAATAGAAAATACCAAGCTTATGTCAGAGGTCCAGACTTTAAAAAATTTAGATGGGAACAAAGAAAGCGTGATTACTCATTTCAAAGAAGAGATTGGCAGGCTGCAGTTATGTTTGGCTGAAAAGGAAAATCTGCAAAGGACTTTCCTGCTTACAACCTCAAGTAAAGTAAGTACTTTTGCTATATGTATTTGAAGATTGTAAAACATACCTATGAAATGTATGCAATATGATTTTCATTTTTAATTCCCCCAAGCTTTTGTTTTAAAAAAGTTCAAACTTACAAAACAGTTGGAAGAACAGAACAATGAATACTAATGTACCCTAAAATATTTTGCCATTCTTTCTCTCCCTCATTTATATGCCTTTTTTTCTGAGCGATGTGAGTTGCAAGTATTATGATAATTTACTCTAAATACTTTAGCATGTCTCCCTTATGAACAAGTGCATTCTTCTTCATAGCCATAACACCATTATCACACCTAAGAATTTAGCATTGATTGAATAATAGTCATTCTCATAGTTAGTTCACATTCAAATTGCCCCAAATGTATTCTTATATAATCTTTAAAATTTTGTGATTCACAGTTAGTCAAAGACTACATATTATTTTGATTGTTGTATTTTGAGTCGGTTTCAGTCTAGAATAGTGTCCCTACACTTTTTATGACATTGATATTTTTGGAGAAGACAGGCTAGTCTGAGAAAATGTTCTATAATCTGGATTTGTCTGTTGTTTCTCATGACTAGATTCAGGTGAGACATTTTTGCAAGAAAAGACATAGATGATGTTTTGTCCATCCTGTTGGAGTCATATCAAAAGTTATATAATGTCAATTTGTTCCGTTCTTGATAATGTTAGGTTTAATAATTTGTTTAAAGTTATACCTACCTGTCTCTATATAGGTGCCTTTCTTTTCTTTCCCTGTTTGTGATTATTAAGCAATCTGTATAAACACCCTGTTCTCCAACAGCCTTTCCCCAATGTTTTTATTGTCCTTTGATGCTCCTCACCTGCATCAGCTATTATGTTGGTAATAATTAATGATAGAAAAATGGTGATTTAAAAAATTCTATTATGCCTTCTACATTTATTTGTAGGTAATCTTTTATCATGAGGACATTCCTGTCACCCCTCCCTCTTTTTTAAATATAACTTTGGACTTACTGATTTTTTGCTGCATATTATGCATAATCATCATTATTCTTTTTCATACCCAAATTGTTCTGAATTTAACCAGGGGAACCTTTTCAAGCCTGCTTTTTTGTCCTGATATGTTCCTATAATGCTTTGAATACTTTCTTGCTTTATGGCACAACTGTATGTTCTAACTTCAGGTTGTTCCCCCAGACCTGATATTACCATTTCTCCAAGAAACTCTGTTTTTTTTAGTAGGTAATGGTATTTTGAAACCAAGAACTGGATCCTATTGCTACTACGGGGCTGCTGCTTTGCACATTCAGTGGGTATTTTGCATCTTTAATTTATATTGATAGCTCCAATTCAGATTTAGTACCTTAGGATTCTTCCTTCCTTTGCTCCATTCCATATTTATATCTCTCTTCTTGCAATGTGAGAACTCTTGTTTCCCAAACATCATTATTACTCATGTGTTTCCATCCAGCCGTACACACCAGTGTTTTCACAATTATTACATCAATGCCACTTCCAACAATAAATGTACTAAATAAAGCTAAGGTATTTTTACATCTCTTTTTTCTTAGAATATGTTTCACTAAGGATGTATAGAAACGCCATGTTCAAAAGTTACTTGAACTATTTTTTTGCATACCTATGTTATAAATTTGTAATATAATTTCATTTGCTTGTATTTAATTTTAATATTTGCTTTTATTCTTCTGTTTGATTTAATTTTATTGTTTGAATATGTAAAAACAGTTGCTTTGTTCAGAAGTCAAAATGATAGAAAAATTTTACTCTGAGGTCTCAATCTCTTCCTTGTTTTTTTAAACCCTTTTCTTACCTATGCCCATAGATAAACATTTTCATAAGTTTCTAGTTTATTCTTATGTTTCTTTTTGTAAAAATAAGCTTATATATGCATGTGTACATGTACATACATACTTCTTTATCCTCTTCGTTCTTAAAAAAGGTAGCGCTACTATACATACCATTTTGCACCTTTTTCTCACTGAACAAAATAAGTTGCTAGTTACTCCATATCAGTTTGTAGAGATCTTCCTCATTTGAAAAAAATGGCCACATAATATTCCATTATATAGATTTACCTTGATTGATTCATTATTTCTTATAATGTTATTTTTAGTAATTTGCTATTAAAAATACTCAGACATAGTTAATGTAATACCTAAAATGTCAGAAGCGCATGACATTTAGAATTAATGGTTAATCCTTGTTACTTTTTAATGTAACAGATTGCCAGTGCAAACATGAGAAGTGTATTTGATTATTTGTTATTTAATAAGATGCTAAAAATTTCTCTAAGCATCTTTTTCCTATTTAAGCAAGACTTCTGTGAGGAAAAGCATAGTTATGGAAGTACCTGAGAAAAATGACTACTAGTTGCTAAAGCTTTTAAAAGATTGTGAAAGTAGTTTGAGGTGATGGTTATAAAAAAATTTAAACAGTACATGAGGATACAAAGTAAAATGTAATCCTCATCCCTTCTCAGATAAGTAAGTTATTATTGAATTTATGAATATACGTATATTTATATTTTAACACAAATTAGAATTTATACATTTTTTCCTTTTAAAAAAATTTATAAATGGATATCTTGCACTATGATACACATGTGGATCTTTTTCATTCATTATAACAACTGCCTAGTATTTCTTCTCTTCATTTAACAACTGTGTAGTATATGTTTTTTGATTGTTTTTGATTGTTTATAGTCTTCAGCTTTTATAAGCATCCTGCAGTAAACATCCTTATAGCAATATGTAGGCACATTTATAATCCGTAGAATAAGTTCTTTCAAGTGGAATTACTGGGTCAATGAGTGTTTAAATTTTGATAGTTATTTTCAAATTACCTTTCAAAAAAATGTTCTATTGATTTTTTTATTCCCACCAAGAGTATATGAGATATGTATTGTTTGTAATGTCTGCACAGACTTTGATTATATAGAGGTAGTATATCATAGTTTATCATAAATTCTCATGTTGGTAGACATTTTAGGTTCTTAATGATTTTTCATTATTTTAGTATTTTATTGAATCCTTGTAAAGCTAAACCTATGTCTATACCCTTTGATAATTTTCTTGGAAACTTATGGAAATAAAATTGCTAGATCAAAAGCTGTGAGAATTTTTAAGGTGCTGATGAATGTTGTAAACATCTGATGAGAAAAGATGCCAGTTACAGTTTATATAAGCCCACCTGTTTGTGAATGTGCCAGTTGCCCTAAACCCATGCAAATATTGGAATGTTACTGTTTTTTTGATCTTTGTTAGTTTGAAAGGTGAATGGCATTTGTTTTAACTTATTTATTTGATTGTTGGTGAGTTGAATTGTTTTACTGCATAATCGCATTTATTTCTTTAGAAAATTTTGTATGTTCATGACTTTTGACTTTTGTTTTGTTTCTCCTTATTGACTAGAAAAGTTATTTATATCAAGTATTATTATACCTTTCTCGTATATTACATATAATTTTCTTCTAGTTCTTTTTCTTCTCCTTTGACATATAGAAGTTGGCAATCTTTTTATGAGTAGATCTATTAGTGTGATGCCTCCGAAGATTTTGTCCATGCCAACACTGCGTAAAATCATCATTTACATTTCCTTCTAAGGGGCTAACAGTTTAGAAACCAATATTGGGTTGCATTTTTTTCCTGATTTTACATTATTTTTAGTACAGAGATTAAAAACAGGAAGTTGAATAAACTAAATTTATTGTGTTTATAATGTTTAAATGTTATAATGTTTAAACATTAATATTAAAGGAAATAATTTCACCATGGCAATTTTAGCTTTTCAAAGATACTTTTAGGTTTGTCAAGCAGTATGAATTACTTTTCATTTTCCCAGTGCCTCGTCTTTACTATTTGTATATCAATATTTTGTTTTTAGAACTAAGGCCTAAATCTGTTCTGTGTTTTTATAATGATATGAAATAGATTTATATTGTATTGGATGTCTCTTAGGGTAGAAAGTAGGAAACATGTTTTAACCAAAATTTTTGGTGTTACAAAGAAGCTTTCGGAATGATTTTTACTGGTAGTCATACAAAATGAGGGTCAGTATTTCTAGCTGGAGAGATTCTGGGGGATGGGATCTTTTGTTTGAGCCTCAGTTTGGGCAGGTCCTTAAGCACTGGGTATGTTGCCTGACTCGCTGTACTTTAGCTTCCTTGTGTATAAAGTAGTAGCAGTGAAACCAAGTACATAGGGTTGTTATAGAGGGAACCTAAAACAAAGTTACTTCTTAAGTTTTTTGTAGGCATATACTCTGTAAGTCATGAGTAGAAAAACCAATATCTAAAATTTTGGCCCTGTTGAAATATGTGCGAAAATTGTTTCTGCTTCTGTTTTTTACTTGAGTGGTTGAATTACAAATATATTTATCTGCTTTCTTCAGGAAGATACTTTTTTTTTAAAGGAGCAACTTCGTAAAGCAGAGGAACAGGTTCAGGCAACTCGGCAAGAAGTTGTCTTTCTGGCTAAAGAACTTAGTGATGCTGTCAACGTACGAGACAGAACGATGGCAGACCTGCATACTGCACGCTTGGAAAACGAGAAAGTGAAAAAGCAGTTAGCTGATGCAGTGGCAGAACTTAAACTAAATGCTATGAAAAAAGATCAGGTAAAGCAAGTTAATTTTGAATTTGCATTTTGATTTAAAAAACCACTATAATCTCACAAAGTAGTAAATTGTGTTAAGATAAGACAGGTCAGATTTCTGCCTTATTTTCAATTTAAAATTTTCATTCCTTTTGTTTAGTCATTGTGACTTCTTGGCTTACAGTTAATGTGTGCTGTAAGGAAAACTTCTGTAAGCAGAATTCTTAATGGTTGGCGAAAGCTGCCCCATTGATTAAATATATTGATGTCAGATATGTATTGTTTTGTCTGGAATTTCTTACTAGCTGTATAAAACAGTATTATGGTTGTTTAAGGGAGTAATAATTGCTCTTCAGGAGGTGGATTATTTTTCTCTAGTTTTTTAAATGAACCTTAGTCCTAAGAATGTAAAACTGGACTTAACAAGAGACCCTATGTTGCTCTGTAGCCAAAATCCCAAAATAAAAAAGTGGCCGGGGACAGTTGCTCACACCTATAACCTCAGCACTTTGGGGGGCTGAGGTGGGAAGATCGCTTGAGCCCAGGAATTCAAGACCAGCCCGGGCAACATAGTGAGACCTCATCTCTAGAAAAATTTTCAAAAATTACCCAGGTGTGGTGGTGTGCAGCTGTAGTCCCAGCTAGTCCAAAGGCTGAGACAAGAGGATTGCTTGAGCCAGGAGGTCAAGGCTGCAGTGAGCCATAATTGGGCCACTGTGTTTCAGCCTGGGTGACAGAGCAAGACTCTGTCTCAAAAACAAAAAAAGAAAAAAGGTAAGATTGAAGTTGGGGTTACTATTAACATTAGGAGGTATCAGATTTTTATTTTTTTCTTAGAATGTTTGTTTCTTTCTAGGACAAGACTGATACACTGGAACACGAACTAAGAAGAGAAGTTGAAGATCTGAAACTCCGTCTTCAGATGGCTGCAGACCATTATAAAGAAAAATTTAAGGAATGCCAAAGGCTCCAAAAACAAATAAACAAACTTTCAGATCAATCAGTAAGTATCATTAAATTTACACATAATAAAATGTGTTGTTAGTATTTTTGTTCGAAAATCAAATTTGTAATATTCCAAATATCAACCTTTTAAATATTATTTATCTCTGCTTGATTTCAAGTCATTGGCCAAATATTGTAATAACTCTTCTTTAAAAAAGTCTGGAATTCTAATTTACTGGACAGCCAACAAAGGAAGCAAGGGCAGTAGCAAGGAAAAAACAGAAAAAAGTCTTCTTTTCTAGATAATTTCCCTCTTAAGTTCTTGATAAATATCTGCCACTCAAAACTCAATACTTATTATTGACTCTTGTGACCATGACATCTATTCTCATTGGAGTTCACCATTAATCATCCCTAGGTCTTAGATGGTGTCTCAGTTGTAATTGGCAAGTTCTTCATACTCATATTATGAAGATTCCTATTCCTATTAGATTAGGAACAGTTAAAGAATGTTAGCTAATTCTTTTTTATTCCATTTGAGAATAGGTAGGTAGATTTGTAATATACCAAAGAAGATGTTTTTGTTTTGAGGTATGTATGTTTCAATGTGGGTCCTTAAACTGTGCTTAAATACAAGGCTTACTATCTGAGGAACTCCTGGAAATGTAGAAGAAACATATTTAAAACCTGAAATTGAAAGTGGTACTATAGCTCTCTTTTACTATGTGATGCATATGATACTTTCCTGGTCCTACTTTTTTAAATCAGAGGAGACAAGCAAGGAATGCATGTAGTAAAGTAGGAAGGCTTTTGTGAAAAAATAAGATACTTTAAGTATGACTCACTCACATGTATGAATTTGGCCTGGGGCCTTTTGAGTACATTATAACTTTGTAGTAGATTTCTGTGAATGACTTATTTTGGTGGTCTTTTGATGAGTTTATAAGAAAAAGCAAAATATAGTATATTTCTTTTGCAACATTTAGGTCGGTTAGCAAAATGATGTGTATAACTTCAGTCTTTGTTGGCTTTTAAAACAAGAGCAGCTTTGTGGACTTCTTAGGATTTCCTAAAGTAATATGTAAAAATATTATTTACTTAGTTACTGCAAGGAGGAAATATAACTAATTCATTGACTCATTTAACAACTTATTAACATTTTGAATAGGCTAATAATAATAATGTCTTCACAAAGAAAACGGGGAATCAGCAGAAAGTGAATGATGCTTCAGTAAACACAGACCCAGCCACTTCTGCCTCTATTGTAGATGTAAAGCCATCACCTTCTGCAGGTAAAAATCTTTTAGACTTTTTGTGTAGGGTGTCCTACATTGAAAAGTACTTATACTGCCTTCTTCCATGTGTAAGAATTTCAGGATGTTCATAAAAATTTTCATGTGATAAGTGAAGGAATTGAGGCAACAAGAAAATAAGAGTATAAATGTAAAATAGAGTCATGCATGTGGTGAATATACACAACATGAATATATAAAATGTGGATGTAAACTAGTAGTTATCTTCTTGAGACTATTCACACATGTTAAAAATGAGCTGGTGCTTGTGAGTACTCATTTGGGCTACATAGGACAAAAGCCACGAATTGAATTTTTACTTTATGTTCCATTAAATCTATGGAATTTTGAAGCATTTTATTTGTGAATTTTAATTTTTAAATTCTGCAGGGGAAAAAAATCCCCTATTCTCATGTTTTCCTATTTATTCATTTATTTTTGGCTGCTTTGGATCAATGGGGGTACTTCTTCCCTTGTCAATGTACCTGTTGGCTGATGAGTTAAGTTTTTATTAGTTGATTAACTTATAGAACAGAATAGAGAGACATAGTGAAAACATTAATAACATGAAAATTTGGATTAACTAGGTTTTCATCTGTCCTGATTTTTTCACTTTTATGTAAATTTGACAGTAATGACGTTAAATACTAGAGAAAGTATATTTTCTTGTTTAGTGTGTGTAGTAATTGATCTTTTAAGTCTTTTTAAATGTAAACATCTTAGACTATTAAATATTAGGTTTATCCCCTGTAGGACAGAATTGAGCCTTCTGTTTCCATGTATCCTCTGTAGTACCTAAAATGGTGTTATAGGGTATTTACTTAATAAAGACTTAGTGGTAATGAAGGGCTAGAAGAATGATTTAAAATGTGTTCTTGGTGGGGTATGGTGGCATGTGCTTGTACTCCTAGCTACTCTGGAAGCTGTGGCAAGAGGATCACTTGAGCCCAAGAGTTTGAGGCTAGCCTGGGCAACATAGTGAGACCCTGGCTTTCAGAGAGGGGAAAGAGAATTCTCAGAGTATGGTTTTCCTACTTACCCTGTCTATTCAGTTATATAAGGAGAACAATTTTTGTGCTGTTTTGGAACTCTTTTTAGCAAATTTTGTTTTGTTTTGTTTTTGAGACAGAGTCTCACTCTGTCCCCCAGGCTGGAGTGCAGTGGCGCGATCTCAGCTCCCTGCAGCCTCTGCCTTCTGGGTTCAAGCAATTCTGCCTCAGCCTCCTGAGTAGCTGGGACTACAGGTGTGTGTCACCACGCCTGGCTAATTTTTTGTATTTTTAGTAGAGACAGGGTTTCACCGTGTTAGCCAGGATGGTCTCGATCTCCTGCCTCGGCCTCGACCCGCCTTGGCCTCCCAAAGTGCTGGGATTACAGGCATGAGCCACTGTGCCCGGCCGCTTTTTAGCAAATTTTTAAAAAATCAAAGAATAATCCTTTATTATTGAATGTGAACTTGGTTCTGGCCAAACACACATTTAACAATTCTCAACTAGAGTTTATATATCCTTCTTTGTATATCTAGGATATGAATAGATATTTCTGTCCTTCAGCATTCCATTTACTATATTTTACAGTATACTGACCTTTAAGTTATTCTGAACAGGAAGATAATATAAGGGGCAAAATACTTTTTAACAGTCTTATATTCTGCCTTTCTACAGCAGAGGCAGATTTTGACATAGTAACAAAGGGGCAAATCTGTGAAATGACCAAAGAAATTGCTGACAAAACAGAAAAGTATAATAAATGTAAACAACTCTTGCAGGTAAGTTAACTACCTTGTAAGTGAAAGAGATTTATAAAATGTTAATGACTTAGCTTACCTTTATTGTTTCGACTGATTGGTATCTTTGAGTTTCTTTTCCATCTCCATATAGTGTTACTTAGTTTCACTTTGGCTTTTGGGATGATGAGGTGGGCGTTTTGTGTACCTGTTCACATAGGCGTGTGTGTAGCATCATGAGACCTAAAGTTACTATTTTCTTTTCACCTAATAAAATGTTCTTGTTTGGGTAATGGGCAAATAGTTAATTGAGGTTAGAAATTATCTGTCATCGTATAAAGATGCATGAAAAATATTTGAACTTCATAAAAGGGAAGTGCTGTTTTTAAATTTACTATTATCGGCCAGGTGCGGTGGCTCACGCCTGTAATCCCAGCACCTTGGGAGGTCGACGCGGGTGGATGGCTTGAGGCCAGGAGCTCGAGACCAGTCTGGCCAACATGGTGAAACCCTGTCTGTACTAAAAATACAAAAATTAGGCAGGCTGTGGTGGAGCATGCCTGTAGTCCCAGCTACAGTCTCCTGAGGCAGGAGAATCACTTGAACCCGGGAGGCGGAGGTTGCAGTGAGCTGAGTTTGCACACTGCACTCCAGCCTAGGCAACAGAGCGAGTCTCTAAAAAAAAAATAATAAATAAAATAAATTACTATTATAATAGCAAAGATTTTTACATCTTAAAGTGACTAGACTTGCATAGTGGAAAAGGGAATGTTAACCAAATGAATTGTCTCTTACGGTGTTTATTTTGATTATTATTATTTTATTTTATTTTATTTTCGATACAGAGTCTCACTCTGTCGCTCAGGCTGGAGTGCAGTGGCGTGATCTCAGCTCACTGCAATCTCCGCCTCCTGGGTTCATGCCATTCTCCTGCCTCAGCCTCCCAAGTAGCTGAGACTACAGGCGCCTGCCACCACGCCCAGCTAATTTTTTGTATTTTTAGTAGAGGCGGGGTTTCACCATGTTAGCTAGGATGGTCTCTATCTCCTGACCTCGTGATCCACTCGCCTCGGCCTCTCAAAGTGCTGGGATTACAGGCATGAGCCACCGCGCCCGGCCTATTTTGATTATTTTAAACAGCTTCATTCAGACTTTTCTGGTTTGCAGCCGCCTTGGTGTAGTATTCAGTACTGGAATATTTAAAGGAAAAGGGAAAATGCTTCTCATTTATATCAATTTGGCATAGAGAGGAAAAAGTGTTGTTTGTGCAAGTGATTTTTGTTTGTTTTTTTAAATGTGCTTTGTGTGTGTGTTTTTGTGTGCATTGGGGAGGGGAGGGGCATTTTTTAGAGCTATAGAATAAAATTTACACATTAGCTTCATGTTACTGTAATTTAATTTACAGTAATTATTTAAAATATTTTGTTGCTTATAAATAGCAAAATCTTTTAACCAAAGTTAAAATGAATTTTTTTTTTTTGCTTGAGAGAATCCTGTGGAAGGGTTGATTAGAACAGTTTTACTCTTGAGTTCAGGGTAGTTTTTTGTAAGAGTGAACTACATTTTCGTTAAAGATGAAACAATTCTGGATGAATATTTCAAGATTTTTCTATAGAAATAGTATTGAAAGGAAGATAGAATAATGTTCAAGCAAAAACCTTCCTCAGGGTGCTTTTTTTTTTTTTTAAACAACCATATTGAGGTATAATTGAAATCCAATGAATTGCACGTACCTAGAGTATACAGTTGGATCAGTTTTGACATACACAGTTGTGAAACTATCACCACAGTGCCATCACTCTCCCAGTTTTTTTGGTACCTGTTTGCAACACATCCCTTTCGTTATCCTTATCTCCAGGAAATTATTGGCCTGCTTTCTGTCACTATCAATTAGCCTACCTTTTAGACAATTTTATAAAATGGAGTCATGTAATATGTACTTTTTTCTACCCACTTTCAGCATGATTATGTGAGATTTATTCATATTATTGCATATATTTATTCCTTTTTTATTTTATCATTTGTTTATCCATTCACCACTTGATGGGTAGTTGGGGTTGTTTTTCGGCTGGTACAAATAAAGCTGCTTATGAACATTTGTTTAGAAGTTGTTTATGGACATATTTTTTTTTTTTTGTTTCTTTTGGGTAAATATCTAGGGGTGAATTGCCTGGGTGATATTGTAGTTGAATAACTCAGTAAGAAATTACCTCCTGGGTGCAGTGGCTCATGTCTGTAATCCCAGCACTTTGGGAGGCCGAGGTGGGAGCATCACTTGAGGTCAGGAGTTTGTGACCAGCCTGGCTAATATGGTGAAACCCTTTCTCTACTAAAAATACAAAAATTAGCTGGGCATGGTGGTACACTCCTGTAATACCAGCTACATGGGAGGCTGGGGCAGGAGAATCGCTTGAACCCGGGAGGTGGAGGTCGCAGTGAGCCAAGACTGCACCACTGCACTCCAGCCTGGGTGACAGAGTGAGACTCTGTCTCAAAAAAAAAAAGAAATTACCAAACTGTTTTGTAAGGTGTTTGTACCATCTTACATAGCCAGCCTAATGGGTGTGTACTGATAGCTCATTGTGGTTTTAATGTGCATTTCTATAATGACTTGATGTTGAGCATCTTTTCTTATGCTTATTTGCTCTTTATCTCTTTGTGTGAGTGGTCGAATCTTTTTGGTAGTTTAAACATAGGGTTGTTCACCTTTAGTTGTGTTTTTTTTTTTCTGTATATGTCTTTTGTCTGATATATGTAAGGTGAATATTTTCTCCAAGTCTGTAGCTTGCCTTTTCATTTCCTTAATGATGTTTTTAGAAAAGCAAAATTTTAATTTTGATAAAGTACAGTTTATCAGTTCATTTATGTTTTATGCTTTTTACCTTCTAAGGAATGTTTGCCTAATCCAAGGAGATAAAGATTTTCTCCTGTGTTGTCTTCTAGAAGTTTTATAATCAGCTTTTCTATTTAGGTCTGTGAATCATTTTGAGTTAATTTTTGTGTATAATATGGAATGTATGGTATGGATATTAAACTGACCTAGCGTTATTTGTTTAAAAGATTTTCCTCTCCATTGAATTGCTCAAAGTATATTTTTAAGTGTTCACATTGAACAAAATGTTCCAAATGGAATTGGCCTAATTACCTTTTTGTCATGATTTGTAACTCCTCCTTTAAGATAATCTGGGTTGTAGAGAAGAGCAATGTATAAGAAGTCAACCTAAAAATTATCTTGGTCAGCAAATCCTAGAGTTTATCACTGCATGGAAACAACAGCATTATAAATATGACTTTATTTCCTCCCTTTGCAAAAGTAATATATACTTATTGTGAAATGTTGTAGTGTTCCAGAAATGAAGAGTAGAGATGGCAAAAATTACCTCTATCATTCTGATCCCCTGAGATAAGAACTATTAATATTTTGGTTTATATTTTTGTATACAACACAAACATATAGATATTGTATTATAACTGTGTAAAACAACTTATAAACAAAAATGGATATTATATATTCTATTTTAGCAACTTGCTATTTTCAATTAATGTATCTTAACATTTTTTCTTGTCAATTTGTACATCTGCCTTATTTAAAAATATATATACTATTTCATTGTGTGGATAGAAAATGATTTATCCAATTGTCTATTAATAGACATTTGATTATTCCAATTTTTATGCTGTTACAACAGTGTTATAATAAATGTTCAGCCCATATCTAAGTACATTAGTATAGATTTTCACTCTACATGAATTTAAAATCTTTTGGTAATTATACTAATTTCATTTAGGATGAGAAAGCAAAATGCAATAAATATGCTGATGAACTTGCAAAAATGGAGCTGAAATGGAAAGAACAAGTGAAAATTTCTGAAAATGTAAAACTTGAACTAGCTGAAGTACAGGACAATTATAAAGTAAGTTTGGTACTCCTTGTATGTAAACTTAAGGCATAAACTTCTGAAAATTAGTTATGTATAATTTTATTCAATCTAATGTACATTTTAAATATGGATAATTGATAGTTTTTTCTACAAATAAAAATGTACTATATATTTAGTTACATAAATACTGTTCATTAACTTTGAATTGAGAAAATGGATACCATTTGCATTGCTATTGTGGCTTTAATTCTGTGGGTTCAGATGGCTATTAAAATTACATCTTTTAATTGTGTTTATTTTTAAAGATGAAAAGTGATCATTATCCTCCTGTTCATTTTGAAACAAACATGAATGCATATGTAAAATTATTTTAGGATGGCTGGGCATGGTCACCCACTCTTGTAATCCCAGCACTTTGGGATGCCAGTCTGGGAGGATTGCTTGAGTCCAGTAGTTTGAGATCAGCCTGGGCAACATAGGGAAATACCCACCCCCCTACCAGTCTCTAAAAAATAAAAATTAATAAATAAAAATAATTATTTTAGGGCCTTGACTTTTTTTGGAGTACAATAATATGTCATCAGTAATTTTAAAAATTTGGCTAGAGTTTTAACATTTATCACTAAAGTATGTGACTGTGATCCTAAATGAAATACTGTAAAAGCAAGTGATGTAATCTTAACTGATGGAAATTATTTTTGCCAATATAATCTTAGGCAACAGACAAGCCCAAATGATAAATGATACTGTAAGAATGTTAGAGAAGGTCAGGCATGATGGCTCACGCTGGTAATCCCAGCACTTTGGGAGGCCGAGGCGGGCGGATCACGAGGTCAGGAGTTTGAGACCAGCCTGGCCAACATAGTGAAACCCTGTCTCTACTAAAAATACAAAAAATTAGCCAGGCATGGTGGTGGGCACCTGTAATCCCAGCTACTCGGGAGGCTGAGGCAGGAGAATCGCTTGAACCCTGGAGGTTCAAGTGAGCCAAGGTTGCAGTGAGCCAAGATCATGCCATTGCACTCCAGCCCGGGTGACAGTGTGAGACTCCGTCTCAAAAAGAATGTTAGAGAAAAAAAAAAAAAAACAGGCTGTCCAGCTACTTAATAAGTAGAAATATGTATTTCTTCTAAGGAATAAAGTATAATTTAATATATTTTAAGAAATGTATGTAGATATAATTTACATTTTTTTTTTTTTTTTACTGAAGACCAGGAATTCTAAATGGTTTAAATATCATAGCTAATTGTACCTATGATCTAATTTTAAAGTTAGAATTACTTTAGTTTTCCCTTTTAGGGGCTGGAGATATAGCACATTACAGGCTAAGTTACATTAGCTTATTATTTCTGTGATCCTTGTGGATATTCTTTTCAATAACTGGAACCTTCCTTAATTATTTAGTAAGTGTGAATCATTAATTCATATGAAAAGAATTTTTTGCATATTGACTAGGAAAATGGTTTAGTAAATGTCTATTGAAGCCTATTTTACATAAAGTGCTATGTTAGATATTATGTGGGCGATCACATAAGGCACTGTGCTATGCTTAAGGAGTTTATAATCTAGTAGAGTGCTAGAAGTGTAATGGTAGTATGCACAAAATTTTCACACCACCCTAGGTAATCATCTATAAGCCATGGGAAGCTAAACAGGTAATTTTATTTCATTAATGTTAAAAGTAAGCATTGAGATCAAACAACATATCTAAAATTACGTAGTTGGTAAATGTGTTTGGCTTTTTATTTAGTTTCCTTTGCCCTATTTTGTACTGTTTTGACACAGACTAACACTGACCAGACAAGGCAAAATGTGATAAAGCTCCACATGAATGATAAGTTTAATTGCCTTAGAGTTGTGTCCAATCAAATATTTAGGGGGAAGACATTATGGAGTAACTAGACCTTTGAAAGAACAAACTGGAGGGGAGGAGAAGCAGAGCTAGGGAAAGGAAGCAGCAGCATTCTAAGTAGATGGAAGAGCATTAAGACACGTTTGGAGTTCAGAAGTGGAGCCCGTAGTCTGCGAACTGTGAGCAGTCTTGATCATTAGGACTTGAGTATCTATAATGGAGTAGCTTAGGCTTGAATGATAGCTTGAAGCCATGTTTTAGAAGGCCTAAAATGGAATTTCGGTGCTAGTTCTGTTAAGAATGTTCTAGGAGAAAAGAGACCCAATCACAGCGAGTCTTTTTGAAAATAATTTGGCAGCATTGAAGAGGATTTAGAGGTGGGAAGGGTTTGAAGGTGAGGAAATCAGGTAGGAATATTCTTAGAATGAATTGATAAAGACCACCTCCTTTTGGGTACCTTCCCTGATCACCTGCCATTGAATGGGTTATGTGTCTACAAGAGAAAGCTGTGAAAGACATCTTTAGGGAAGAACCATTGAAGAATGATTTTATTTGTATTTGTATCCATTAATGCTTAAACTGTAATAGGTGACCAGTGGGTGATTGCTGAATGAATGAATGGTTTAGAGACTGAAAGTGTTGGGGAGTGGAGAAAGAGGAAAAGGAAAAAGTATTCCAATATAGTTTCTAAGCTTTAGTCACAGTGTAGTCTGAGATTGAATTCTGTTAACAGAAGTACGAAAGTAGGCTTGGGACATTAACCATCAATTTAAAAGGCAGATTTGGAACTTGGGAAAGAGAAAGTGGTACACGAGTTAATATTTGTGATTTATTCCCGGGGGCGTGATATTTGAAGGTATGGAAGAAGGTGAGTTTTCAGAGAGAATATTGAGAGAAGAGGCCAAAGAAGAAACTTTGGAGAATACTCATATTTGGACTGGGAAGAAAAAACACACAAAAAAGGGCATGGGATGATGAAAATATTCATGCAATTTCACATAAACCAAAGGAATAGTTTTAAGAATAAGGCAAGTTGGTCAATAAATGACAAGTAATTCAGAGAAGTCAAAGAATTAGCTGAGGAAAATACATGGATTTAGTAATAGGAATTATTTTCGTAAAACAGTATAAACCAGATCTCAAAGTTGCAAGGAGGGAGTAGGTAAATGAAAAAAAATAATGAAATTTCTTTCTTTATTCAGCTTCAATTGGCAGAGAAAGACAAAGAAATAAGTGGTCTGACTTCACATTTGGAAAACCTCTCCAGGGAGAAGGTATCGAGCAATGTAGTTAAACAAATGTGTATCACATGAAACTGAATAATAATAGAGCTTTAAGAAGAGACACATTTTGAAGTTCATGTGACAGTACAATGTTCAAATTTAGGAAAACAGTGAAATTTCTAAAAATTACATGAACTGTTTATCTGGTTTTCTTTTGTAATAGGAAACATTTTTGAAGTTGTTTAATGACTTACAGCAAACCTCACATTCACATAGAGCAATACATTTGTAATGTAAAAGATACTATAGTGCAGCATTTCTGAAAGTGTGGTCTGTGGTCCTTTTGGTGGTTCCCAATCCCCTTTCAGGGGCCTGCAAAGAAACAATTTTCATAATAATACTACAACATTATTTGATTTTCTCCGCACTGTGACATTCGCACTGTGTGAAAGCAGTGTGGAAAACTGCTTGTGTATTATTATGAATTAAGGCAGTAGCACCAAACTGCATTAGTAGTTATTGTATTCATCACCACCATGTGCTCACAGTAGAGAAAAAAAAAGCCAGTTGCACTGAAGATGTTAAAACAATAAAATGTGTTAATTTTATTGACGCTTGATCCTTGGGTACATGTCTTTTTAGTATTCTGTGTGATCAAACGGAAAGTACCCCTAAAGTTCTTTTGTTGCCTAATGAAGTATGATGGTTAGTAAAGGAAAAGTGCTTGTTTGTTTGAGTTGTGAGTTGAACTAGTCTCTTTCTTCATGGAAACCATTTTTACTTTAAAGAACAATTTCTATATTCAGACTTGGGTATTTGACAGATATTTTCTCAAAGTGAAATGAAATGAGCCTGTTATTTCAGGGAAAAACAATTGATAATTTTTTTTGCCATTGATAATATTTGAGCTTTTAAGCAAAAACTGGAATTTTGAAAAACTTGTTATCTTCCAGTGTAAGCTTGATGCTTTCCAATGTTTACAAACTTTTCTAATGAGATGGTTGTAATATTTAGACTGTATTTTTTTAATTGTATAGCAAAATTTGTCAGCATTTAGAAGATCCACATAACTCAGTGAACCAGTAGTTTTCCAAATGACCAGCGATGTTACAAAATCATGTATCATAAAAGAGCCATTCTAAGTGCAAGTTAGATTTCAAGGTTGTATGAGGTTACTGTGATAGTTGTGAAATTCTGATTTTTCAACTCATCACTTTTTCCACATTTGTCCTTTGGCATTCTACTATAAGGACGAACCTTCCTTTGTCCTTGTTTATGTATGTCTGTGTGGTATTGTTCCAGCAACGATTTTCTGATGCCAAATGCATCATGTAGTTTTCTGGTGTTGGGGTGGTACCTTCAAGGTAAATTCCTAGAAGCGTGATTGCTGGTTTGAAGGATAAATGCATGTGTAGTTTTGTTAGAGATTGCCAGATGCCCTTTCATAGAATTTGTATTATTTTTCGTTTCCACCAGCAATGTATGAGAAGTGGACCTGTTTCCCATATAAATTGTAATCAGGCTTTCTAATTTTTGCATATGGGAGAGATTAGGAATAGTACCTTAGTGTAGTTTTAATTTGCATCTCTATTATGAGCAAGGTTAAACATCTTATCTTTTTTGTGAGTTCTTTGGCTCATTATTCTCTGATTTTTGGTTTGTTTTACTTATCTTGTTATATATATATTTTTCCCCTGTTAGAGATATTACCCCTTTATTTGTGATACATATGTGGTAAGGATTTTCTCTCAGTTTATTTGACTTTTGACTATGCTCACTATACTTACTTTTACCATGTAAATGTTCTTTATTTTTGTGTAGTCTAAAGTGTGGTACTGCCTTGACCAGCAGTGTTAGCACCATCTGGAAACTTGTTAGAAATGCATATGCTTTGCCGGGTACTGTGGCTTATCTTATGCCTGTAATCCTAGCACTTTGGGAGGCTGAGGCTTGTGGATCACCTGAGGTCAGGAACTCGAGACCAGCTTGGCCAACATGGTGAAACCACGTCTCTATTAAAAATGCAAAAATTAGCCAGGCATGGTGGCTCGTGCCATGAGCCCAGCTACTTGGGAGGCTGAGGTGAGAGAATTGCTTGAACCCGGGAGGCAGAGGCTGCAGTGAGCCGAGATTGTGCCACTACACTCCAGCCTGGGCAACAGAGTGAGACTCTGTATCAACAACAACAACAACAACAACAACAAAATGCATATTCTTGGGCCCTGTTCTGGTCCTGCTTAATCAGCAGCTCTGGAAGTGATGCCCCAAAATTTGTGTTTGACAAAAACCCTCCAAGTGTTTCAGATTTATGCTCAGCTTTGAAAACTACTGATGTGTTGCATTTGAATTTTTAGTTTTCCACAGAAAGCATTCCCTACACCCAGGTTATAGAGGAGTTCACTTGTGTTTTGTTCTAATACTGATAGAGTTTCAGTTTTTTTTTTTTTTTGAGGTGGTGTCTTGCTCTGTTGCCCAGGCAACAGTGCAGTGGCACGAGCTCGACTCACTACAACCTTTGCCTCTCAGGTTCAAGCAATTCTCCTGCTTCAGCCTCCTGAGTAGCTGGGATTACAGGCTCCCGCCACCACGCCTGGCTAATTTGTATATTTTTAGTAGAGACAGGGTTTCGCCATGTAGGCTAGGCTGGTCTCAAACTCCTGACCTCAGGTGATCCACCCACCTCAGCCTTCCAAAGTGCTGGGATTACAGGTGTGAGCCACCATCAGTTTTTTTTTTTTACATTAAAATTTCTTATCCATTTAGAATTTATTCTTGGATATCACAGAAGGAATGCATCTAAGTTTATCTCGTTCTAAATTGCTATCTAGTTATCTCAATCCATTCATCAAAATGCCAGTTTTATGTCAGTGATTTGAGATACTACATTTATTGTATAATAGATTTCCATATGCAGTTGGGTCTCTTTCTGTACTTTGAGTACTGTTCCATTGATCTGTCTACTCATATGGTAGTAACATGGTGTTTTAATTGTAAGAACTTTGTAGTCTATTTTAATATTTGGTTGGGTTAGTCCTTTCTCATAACTCTTTGTTTTCAGTGTTTTTCTGGCTTTTCTCTTGAAGGGTTAGTTTTCCATAGCAATTTTAGTACCAACTTTTCTAGCTGTAGAAATGATTGTTGGTGTTTTTATTGATATTGCATTAAGTATATACATTAACTTAGGGATAACTAACATCTTGGTGATATTTCTACCTTTTAATAAAGAACAGGCAATATGAGATGTTTTGTTCAAATCTGTTTTGTGTCTTTCAGGAATTTTAAATAATTTTCTTCCTATGGGTGTGGAAGAATTCTTTTTAAAGTTTATTCCTAAGTATTTTTGTTTTTCCTCTTGAAAATGGGATTTTCTCTTTCATTGTATGTTGTAACTGGTTATTGTTTTTGAATATGGGGCTCTTGAACTTTTTGTAGTTTTAAATTTTTATGTAATTTCAAACTCAAGTTGAAAAAATAGTATAGTGAACTCTCATTTATATTCTTTCCCCAACATTTGACAGTAACTGGAGGTGAAGACATAACAGTCCCTGCATATTGTATCCTCAGTACAAGGATGTTCTTTCAGCCATGTTAAAGTTAACAGATTTAGGAAGTTGAACACTGACACAGTATTATCATCTAACCTACAATACATATTGAAATTGTACCCTTAGTACTTTGTTTATTGTTTATAGTCTTTTCCTCCCTGATCTAGGATCCAATCCATGATCATACATTGCATTTAGTTGTCATGTGTTTAGTTTCCCTTTATCTGGAACAACTTTATAGCCTTTCTTAACCTTGACATTTTTGAAAAATATGGGCCAGTTATTTAATATAATACTAATTTTGGTTTAATATTTCGTCATGATGAAACTTAGGTTATGAATTTTGCCAGGAATACTATAGAATTTAAATATCCTTCTCAATACTGGTGATCTTTCATTATTTGGTTAAGGTATTGTCCACCAGGTTTTACTGATGTAAAATTAATATTTTCCCTTTGTAATTAATAAGTAATTTGTAGGGAGATACTTTGAGACCATGTAAATATCTTGTTCTTTATCAGACTTTCACCTGGTATTTTAGTATCTATTAATGATCTTCTAACTCCATAATTCCTTCTATATTGATTAGAATTTTTCTGTAAGAGCTGTCTTTTCTTTCTCCCCAATTTGTTTATTTATTCATTGATTTTTATCATTGTAGACTCATGGATTCCCGTTTTAGTCAATGGATTACAGTCTATTTTTATAATCATTTTGATACTCAGATTGTATCAGATTTAACTAATAAGAGCCCCTGCATACTAGCTCTTGTGGCTTAATATGTCTTTCATTATTCTTTGAGCACTTATTACTTTCTGGTGCAGAAGGATGTTCCAGGCTCATCTTGTTATTTTCCTGCCCCAGCCTGGAATCAGTCTTTTCTCCAAGGAACCCTGTTCCATTTACTGGTGAATGTAGTTTAGAAACCAAGATCTGGGCTGTAGGTGTACCCTCATTGATTCAAAGTCCTTAGCAGACAGAGCTAGAAAATACGTTTCTCCCCCTCTCTTTCCCTCTCTGTATATTAAAAAATAGCAACACACAAAAAAAACCATGAGTAAATACTTATACCTCCAATTGTAGTCTAAAACTACAGCATAAATTCTACTTCCAATTGTAGTCTAAAACTACAGCATAAATTCTAGTCTTTTCTCTTTCCATAATATAACTTCCTTTTCTAATTAGACTAGGAACCTGGTCTGAGTTTCCTTGATATATTTACTCAAGTGTTGAATACACAGAAAATAATTTCAGAATTGCTAACCCATAGCACTGTGAAAAGCACATCTAACTAGAGTTCAACATTTGTATCATTTTTTTGATGGGTGGGGTGGAGGGTGTAAAATTTACATATTTAGTTGTCCTATGGTGTACTCTCCGTGCTCCTTTACTCTCAGAACATTCCCATGATGGCAGAGAAGAGGAATATATTATTTCTCCTATTTACCAGTTGGAGTATCAGAAACATCCTTAACTTGTCAAATAATTTGTAAAACCGGGGTCACTGTGAGCCATTTTGGGTACCGAAGAAAAAAAGTATTTAGGCACCCTGGCAAAGGCAACCAGCTAAACAGACTTGTTCCTGGGAGCTGGAACAGTAAGAGATGACTACTTCTGACAAAATCTCTTTCTTAAATTGTGGTGGCTATTTTAGGAAAATTATGAGTCAGCAGTTAATATTGTTTTGCTCAGTTAAGATAGCTACACTTATGTTATCCATGCCTTTGTAAGTAGGAGAGGTCCCCCAGGGATTCTTGACCATTTTTGTTTCTAGAACCCTTTGATATTTTGACAAAGTCTATTTTCAGAAAATGATTTAAAATGAATAGAGCAAAATATGTAGAATCACAAAGGAAACACATTATTGTAGTTATCAAAATATTAAGACAAATTTGTGATATATATGATAGTAGAGTATGTGCTTTTATTCTTTTAAATGTTAAATAAGATTTAATAGCATGTCTAATAATGACTGTAATTTTGAAGTGGTGATCAATAGAAAGGCTATTTTGAGATGGCTACAACAAATGTAATTCGAAACAAATGTAAGATTTAGCAGCATGTCTGATAATGACCATAATTTTGAAGTGGTGATGAATATAAAGGCTATTTTGAGATGGCTACAACAAATGTAATATGAAACAAATCTGTTTGATTTCTGTAGGTGGCCAAGTTACAGGTACTACAACCATTACTGTGTTTTTTGGCCTACATTCCTAATGGAAGAAAATCCTAAATTTTAGTTAGAAGTTAGTGAATAGATACAATTTTTTTGCCCATTTAAGTTCATGGACCTCCTGAAATCTAAACATGGACCCCTTGAGGGGCTTTGTGAATGCAAGTTTAAGAACATTCTCTAAGTCCAGGTATTATGTTTTGGAGGGGAGAGTTCAGTCTTCTGATTTGCAAAAGAATCTAACCTTAACTATCTTGTCCATGTGCATGCATTCTCTTTCCCCCATGAGGAATCAAAGCTGCTTGTCACCAATCCTATTCTTACCCTGAATCCTATTTGCAAATAATTTATTGTATCTTTGATGGTAGAGTAGGCATATTAGATTAAACTCCCTATTAGGTTGGAACTCTCTATAAAGTTGCTTGACTGTACCAATGCAGCCTAAATCTTTTCATGAAACCCTTGACTCTATTTCAGTAGTGTATTATTTGCTTACAGAAGAATTTAAACTCTACTTCTTTAATTTGCATAAACTTTTGAATAAGTATTTTATTATCTCTAACTTCTTTTGTGCCTTTTTTTTTTTTTTGGAGACGGAGAATCTTGCTCTGTCACCCAGGCTGGAGTGCAGTGGCGCGATCTTGGCTCACTGCAACCTCTGCCTCCTGGGTTCAAGCGATTCTCCTGCTGCAGCCTCCTGGGTAGCTGGGACTACAGGTGTGTGCCACCACGCCTGGCTAATTTTTTGTATTTTTAGTAGAGACAAGGTTTCACTGTGTTAGCCAGGATGGCCTTGATCTCCTGACCTCATGATCCGCCTGCCTCAGCCTCCTGAAGTGCTGGGATTACAGGCGTGAGCCACCACACACAGCCCTTTTTTTTTTTTGAATTGTGTTTGAAATGTTTCTTGGATTTAACCTTTCTTTTTTTTCTGTAGTCACATGCCAGTCTTGAATGACTACAGTAGCATCTCTGGGGTTTTCAGTCATGGCAAGAGATGAAGGATATCTTTTGAATGCCTTTCTTGTTCTAAATGTATCTCCTATTTCTCAATAGCCCTGTAAGGCTTAGAAAAGGTAAATTCCTTAGGGTTATTAGTGCTGATCTGATAATCGAATCTAGGTCAGCCTGATTCCAATCTACCATGCTGTGCTGCCTTCCTACTAATTTGCTTCTGGTTTTGAGTATGCCCATTATTGTTTTGCTAGATTAACCTTACCAAGGACCATTTTTACCGTGTTGTTATTGTTAAAAAACCTGAAGGCCCATTGTAAATTGTATGACAGATTTGACACATCTGACCTCCAACTTGTCTTTTCAGCTATATCTCCTGCCTGAGACAGGGTCTTGCCTTGCTATGTTGCTCTCTAACTCCTGGGCTCAGGTGATCTTCCCTCCCAAAGTGCTGGGATTATAGGCGTGAGCCACCATTCCCAGCTCCTGCTGCTCTTAATATGTATCCTTTGCTCTAGTCATATTTTACCAAGGCTGAAATACGTTATTATTTCTCATATGTTCTGTATCTTTTTATTTACTTTATGTCAGAATGCTCTTCATCTGCTTGGTGAAAATTCCTTAGGATCCATCTCAAATGGCTCTTCTCTATAGTCTCTTCCTAGTATACAGTGTTTCCATTTTGATACATTGCATTTTACCTTCATCTCTATACGAGACCACTTACCACAATTAATTGCTAATTATTTATCTAGAGTTGTACCTTTTATTAGACTGAATTCTTTGCAGGCAAAATCCATTTCAAGTTAATCTTTGTATCTCTAGTTCCTAGTACGGCACCTGTTACATAATAGATGGTGTGCTCTAGGTATCTTGAAAGAGTATTTTCCTTTTTTGCTTAAAATTTCACAAGTCTTATTTTTGCAGTTAAATAATGAGTGATTGAAAGGCAGGAATGCCATCTTAACCTCACAGTTTTACACAGTACCTGGCATAGTTGATATGTGGACGTGTATGTTATGTATGGACTTGCTTAGAAAGAACTTTTAATTCCTTCATCTCTTATCAAACCTAAGTTGACTTGCATTTTTCTTAATGTTTGCAAGTTTTGCTCTTGATGATGACTTTCATTTTAAGGTTACTTAGTCCATTTATTGGATCATTTATATAGGTAAAAATGTGTTAACTTAGACACAATCTCATCTCTACCCCCAAGAAATGACAAGCAGCAAAACCAGCTCAACTTTCCGGACTAAATTTTTCATTCTTATATCCTTTGTTAATAAGGCCTCTGGTTGATTTTTTTTTTTTTTAACAGCTCTGTTAAGGTGCAGTTTACATGTAATAGAATCTGTTCATTTAAATAGAGTTTGATGACTTTTGGCAAATGCATGTAGTTCTGTAACTACCGTTTCATTCAAGCAGTGTAACGTTTCCATTACTGCACAAAGTTCCCTCTTGCTCATTTGCATTCGTCCCCTCTTGCTACCCCCCGTCCTAGAAAACCTCTGGTCTGCTTTCTGTCCCTGTCATTTTATGGCTTCTAGCATTTCATGTAATTGGAATAAAGCAGAATTTATCCATTCATTAGTTGATAGACATTAATCTACCAGCTGATGGACATTTAAATTATTTCTGATATTTTGCTATTACAAATAATGCTGCTATGAACATTCTTACGTAAGTCTTTTTGTGGACATATGTTTTCATTTTTCTTGAGTAGATACCTAGGAGTGGAATTGCGGGCTTATATGGTAAGTGTATGTTTTTAATGAAACGGCCGAACTGTTTTACAAAGTGGCTGTACCATTTTTGTATTCCCACTGGCAGTGTATGAGCATTCCAACTGCTCCATATCCTCACCAGCACTTGGTATTTTTGTCAGTCTTTAATTTTAGTCATCCTAGTGGGTATATTAGTGTTATCTCATTGTGGATTTTAGTTTTAATTTCCCTGATAACTAGTGATGCTGAGCATCTTTTCATGTGCTTGCAGGCCATTTGTACATATTCCTTTGTGAAGTTTCTGTTCAAATCTATTTTTTTTTATTGAGCTGTCTGTTATCTTTGGTTGCGACAGTTCTTTATATATCCCAGATATAATTCCTTTGTCAGATATTTTGGTGTTATTTTCTTCCAGTCTGTGATTTGTTTTTTCTTTTTTTACAACATTATCTTTTGAAAAGCAAAAGCCTTGAATTTTGAGGTAGTCCAGTTTATCAGTATTTGTCTTAATGCTTCATGCTGTTTGTCCTATCTTAAATTTTTGCCTAAATCAAGGTTATGAAGATATTCTCCTATTTTTTTCTTCCAAAAGGTTTGTAGTTTTAGCTCTCTTACTTTAGATTTATGATCTATTTGTTTTTTATATGGTATGATATGTAGTCAAAGTTTATTTTGTATGTAAGTACCCAGTTTTTAAAGATCATGTTGAAAAGACCATCCTTTTCCTCCATAGAATTTCCTTTACATCTTGAGGTATTTTAAATGTTGAAAATACTCTATAAGTATGGGTCTACTTTTAGAATCTATATTCTATTTTATTGATTTTTATCAAGGGTCAGCAAACTAAGGCCTATATGCTAAATCTGGCTTTATATAAATAAAACTTTATTAGCACATGGCCATGCCCATTCATGTAGGTATCATCTATGACTGCAATTGCAGAGACAGATTTCAGTAGTTGCAACAGAGACTGTGTGGCCTACAAAGGTGAAAATATATACTGTTTGACCCTTTGCAGAAAAAGATTGCCAGCTCCTCATCTGTATTCTTATGCCAATACTATACCGTCTTGTTTACTGTAGCTTTATAATACGTCTTGAAATCAGGTTTCATAAGTCCTCCAACTTTGTTCTGCTTTTTTTTTTTTTTTTTCTTAAAGACGGCATCTCCCTGCCATCTTCCAGGCTGGAGTGAGTGGCTTGATCGTAGTTCACTGCAGCCTTGACCTCGACCTCTTGGGCTGAAGTGATCCTCCTGCCTCAGCCTCTGAAATAGCTGACTACAGGCATGTGCCACTGTACCTGGCTAAATTTTTTCTTGTTTTCTTTTCTTTTTTTTTCTGAGACAGGGTCTTACTCTGTCACCCAGGCTGGAGTGCAGTGGTGCCATCATGGCTTACTGTAGCCTTGACCTCCCAGACTCAGGTGATCCTCCCACCTCAGGTTTCTGAGCAGTTGGGACTATAGGCACATGCCATCACACCCAGCTAATTTTTGTATTTCATGTAGAGAAAGGGTTTTGCCATGTTGCCCAGGCTGGGCTCAAGTGATCCACCCACAGCCTCACAAGTGCTGGGATTACAGGTATGAGCCATGGTGCCTGGCCATTTTAAAATTTTTTATTGAGATAGGGTCTCACTATGTTGTCCAGGCTTGTCTCAAACAGGCAATCCTCCTGCTTTGGCCTCCCAAGTGCCACATTGTGAAAATCAGTGAGAAACAGGAAATGAAGGTGGCTTGTCCAATCTGATTCTAAGGCTTGAGGAGTTGTATAGTGGCCAATAGTCACACACATCCCATTAGTAACTACTTATTTAGGAATGAAATAAACACATTAATTTTCTTTCAATTTATGTGTAGTTTTTTTTTTTAACGGTCGCTAAATTTGTTAGAAGACAAATACTTAATGGTCAGTAAGTCCTCACTTAACATCATAGAGCAGTTCTTAGAAACTGCAACTACAGCAGGTTGAAAGAAATAACTCCTCATGATCCGCCTGCCTCGGCCTCCCAAAGTGCTGGGATTACAGGTGTGAGCCACTGCACTTGGCCTTTTTTTTTTTTTTTCTTTTTTTTGAATCGTGTTTGAAATGTTTCTTGGATTTAACCTTTCTTTTTTTTCTGTAGTCACGTGCCAGTCTTGAATTACTACAGTAGCATCTCTGGGGTTTTCAGTCTTGGCAAGAGATGAAGGATATCTTTTGAATGCCTTTCTTGTTCTAAATATATCTCCTATTTCTCAGTAGCCCTGGAGTTACAGGCATAAGCCATCATGTCCAGCCTGTTCTGCTTTTTACATATGGGCAATTACAGGACCTTTGTGTTTCTGTGTACATTTTAGAATTATTTTGTTAATTTGTACAAAAGCCTACTGGGATTTTGTAGGTATTGTATCTATAGTTAATTTGGGGGGTGGGGAATTAGTAGCATAAAAGTACTAAGTTTTCTAGTCCATGAACATGTTATATGTCTCCCTTTGTTTATGCTCTTCTTAATGCATTATTTTGTTTAGCGTATAGGCTTTGCACATCTTTCATATATTTATTCCTAAACATTTTATCTATTGATTTTACTCTAAGTAGAATTATTAAAAATATCATTTTCCAATTATTTGTTGCTGTATGTAGAAATACAATTGATTTTACATATTGATCTTGTATACTGCAACCTGACTAAATTATTTACACTCATTTTTCTAGTTTTTTTTTTGAGACGGAGTCTCATTCTGTCACCCATGCTGGAGTGCAGTGGCGCGATCTCGGCTCACTGTAACCTCCATCTCCCAGGTTCAAGCAATTCTTTCTGCCTCAGCCTCCTGAGTAGCTGGGACTACAGGCGTGTGCCACCACGGTTGACTAATTTTTTTGTATTTTTAGTAGAGACGGGATTCCACCGTGTTAGCCAGGATGGTCTTGATCTCCTGACCTTGTGATCCATCTGCCTCGGGCTCCCAAAGTGCTGGGATTACAGGCGTGAGCCACTGTGCCTGGCCATTTTCCTAGTTTTTATAGATTTTTTGGGATTTTTTACATTTATCCTCATACCATTGTGAATAAAGATTGTTTTACTTCTTCCTTTCCAGTCTACCTTAATTTTGCCTTGATCCACTGGCTATTTTGAATGGAAGTGTTGAGAGCAGACATCATTGTCTTATTATTATTGATCTCATTTTGATCTTCAGTAGAATCATTTAGTTTTTCACCATTAAGGGTCACAGTAGGTTTTTATAGCTGCCTTTTATGAGGTTAAGAGAGTTCCTTTTTATTCTTTAGTTTCTGAGATTTAAAAAAAAATCATGAATGACTTGAATTTTGTAAAATATTTCTTCTGCATCAATTGAAATGATCATGTTTCTTTTTCCCCTTTATTAAAAGGTAAATTACATTTATTGATTTTTGGATGTTGAACTGCATTTGGTTTTTGGATGTTAAAATGACTTTTTTTGTGATAAAGTCCATTTGATCATGTTTTATTTTTTAATATTGGGTTTGACGTGCTATAAGTTAAGGCTTTTGCATCAATATTTATGAGGGATAAGGTCTCTAGTTTTTTTGTGAAATCCTTGTTTTTGGTATCAGAATAATACTGGCTTTGTAAAACAAGTTAGGAAGTGTTTCTTTGTGTTTTGAAAGAGTTTGTACAGGACACATTTTTATAAAAAAATCTTAAGTGATAGAATTCACGTTTTTCTTTTTTTAAGGAGACTTTTTGGCCGGGTGCGGTGGCTCATGCCTGTAATCCCAGCACTTTGGGAGGCTGAAGTGGGTGGATCAAGAGGTCAGGAGTTCAAGACCAGCCTGACCAACATGGTGAAACCCTGTCTCTACTAAAAATACAAAAATTAGCCAGGTGTGGTGGTGCGCATCTGTAATCCCAGCTACTCAGGAAGCTGAGGCAGGAGAATTGCTTGAACCCGGGAGGTGGAGGTTGCAGTGAGCCAAGATCGTGCCATTGCACCCCAGCCTGGGTGAAACTCTGTCTCAAAAAAAAAAGACTTTTTATTCATACCTAAGTTGTAAGAGATTCACAGTTTACCCTACATTAACTCAATGAGAATAATGTACTTTCTTGGCACAAATAAATTTGAAAATACATCAGCTTTATCCTGCTTTCTGATTTTGTTATATGTGGAGGATACATTTATGAGAAGTTGAGAGCCAGCTTTTCTAACTGTGTTTCCACTTGCATTCCAACTTCATAATAGGAAATAATTTTATTGTTATATTTTGACTAAATGTTTAATACTGCTGTATTTATGAAATATTTTATTGCTTTGCTTATTCATCTTTGTTTTTGTTAATTTTAGGAACTTAAAAGGAGTCTAGAAAATCCAGCAGAAAGGAAAATGGAAGGTCAGAATTCCCAGAGTCCTCAATGTTTCAAAACATGCTCAGAGCAAAATGGTTATGTTCTCACATTGTCAAATGCACAACCAGTTCTGCAATATGGTAATCCTTATGCATCTCAGGAAACAAGAGGTTATTACAGTATTTTTGGTTTGGGATTAGCTGCATCTGGAGATTTTTTTATGGTTTATATTTTCATGGATTAGCAAACTGCTGGTATAATCAACCCTAATACAAACATTATTTTATTTGTATAATTAGCAGTTTTAATATTTAACACTGTAACTGGCTTCATCTAGAAGTGATGCACCATGAGATGAGTACTTTATTTACTTATTGCATATAGTTCACAATTTAAAAAATCACCTGGGTTAAAAATAAAAACATCTATTTTTTCACATACCAAAGTGGTTCTTTATATCCTGTTCATCATATCTGTATATACAGATGTTAGTGGTAGTAACCAGTTTCACTCTACCTTTCCAAAAATTTTATTACAGATGGAGCAGATGGTGCTTTTTACCCAGATGAAATACAAAGGCCACCTGTCAGAGTCCCCTCTTGGGGACTGGAAGACAATGTTGTCTGCAGCCAGCCTGCTCGAAACCTTAGTCGGCCTGATGGCTTAGAGGACTCTGAGGATAGCAAAGTAAATTGAATTTTCATTGTGTGAGCCTGTCCCTTTTTTATTTTTTAGCTTATGTAGAGAGTTAAGGGTATGTGTGCATATGTGTATCTTTGTGCGTGCATGCGTGTGTGTGGAAGGAGAGTGTGTGCTTGTGCCTGCACACAATTGCCTACTTGATTTTTTGAAAAATGTGCTTGTATTTAAATTTGAAAAATCTACCAGTATGCTTCAGACTTATACTTTAGGATTTATATACTAAAGTAAAAGATTAAGTTTAGAGAATAATCTCAGAATATTGTAGTTATCAGATAGTTTAATCTTAAACATCACTAAGTAACTTACTATATTGTTTTGATTATAGATGTTAGGCTTGAAGCAGCAAAGTGTTAATGGCAGTGTTATGCTTCAGTGTACATCTTTTCTTTATAGCATTTATATCCCACTGTAGATTTTAGTGTGGACTCTTTATTATCTTCAGCCAGAAAAAGAGAAAAGTGTATGTATCATATAGTGGTTTTCTTTTTCGGAGAAATACTATTTGAGATGTCTTTAGTATTTAGGTAGGATTTCTTATTCTCTGGCAGCAACACAATACTGATGATAATTGAATTAGTTTGTATAGCATGTCATTATTTTTGTAAATTTTATTTAAGAGATTCCTTCAACATTTAATGAATAGGTTTGTTTCCTTACAGCAGCTCTTTTTGGATAGATAATATGTTCTTTTCTTCATAGTAGCTCTTTTTGGATTTCCTGTGCATTAAGATGAATTTAAAAGAAATGCTTTATCGTGCTCTTTGCAAGTACAGTGGTATCATGACCTGTTTCTTATTTAATCTAGTTTGCTGCATTTAATTGCTATTAACCTTTGCAGAAACTGATCAGTGTTCAGACAGGCATGATTTTAGCCCTAGTGCTCAACACCCATAATGGAGAAAAATGTATTTCTCCCTCCTGCCTTTTGGCCTCCTGTGTCCATTACTGGGAATAATTAGGAAAACTGTCAGAACTTTTGTAGCCTATTTAAGGTCTAGAGTATCATCTTACTGCTTTTTCACACCTTTACTTCACATTTTGCATATTTAATCTGATCATTCTTGGCACAGATGTTACATGTGACAAGCCCTTCTCTTCCGTAGTCATCTGCTTCAGTTTAATTAGCAGAATGTTCTTTCTGATCTGTGTGCTTTGCCCTCCTGCAAACCCAGGAGAAGCAGTGTTAGAGTCTTGTGCTCATTTGCTGACATGCTTAGATTTGGTAATGAGATGGAGGACTCTTAATATGCACACCTCGAGTAACTTTATTTTGCAGTCAGAAGATTTTTCACATTAGAAAGTAATTCTTATGTATATTCAGAATTAAAAAAAATTCTTGTTGTTACAACAACAAAAATCACTTGCAAATAAAGTGTTTTAGTAAGTAATTTTAGTAAGAATATGGAAAGCAAATTTGAGTTGACCTGTTCTTTCTTTCTGTTTCTCTGCCCTGGGAGTGATTAATAGCCACAGGCCCCAGCACTTTTGAGTCAGGGTTGAGGTGACCTACCTACTCTTTCAGCCTACCCTAGTGCCTACACCTGCCATATCTCCTCTCTTCTGCACCAGAAACTGTGGTCAATTGTCAGATCAAAAACCTTTTGTGACTCCCGTTTACCTAATGATTGTAATAACTTTAACATCATAATTATGACAGCAGCAAACATTTCTATACCCCTCTTTGCCATTAATGCTGAACTCTTTAGATAGAGTCACTTATTTGTTCTTCATAGCAGTCCTATGAGGTAGGAATTGTTACTGTTACAACTTTATAGTGGAGGAAACCAAGAGACAGATTAAATAGCGTGCCCCAAATCACTTAGCTGCTGTGGGTAGAGACAGGATTGAATCTCATGAGATTGGCTATAGAAGCTGTGGTCTTAGCCACCTGTCAAATGGACTAAACCAGAGGTTTTCATACTTTCTTAGTTCTAGTAACCCCTAGGCCAAAAGAAATACAGTAAGTCCTCACTTAATGTCATATATAATAATGTGACTTTAAACGAAATGATGTGTAACAAAAACAGTTTTTTCCCTCATCAACGTTGTAATGAACCGACGAAAGAATGATGTTATTTCTTTCAACCTGCTGTAAGTCCTTTCAGTTAAAGTTGCAGTTTCTAAGAACTGTTCTATGATGTTAAGTAAGGACTTGCTGACCGTTAAGTATTTGTCTTCTAACAAATTTAGTGACCATTAAAAAAAAAAAGAAAAAACTACACATAAATTGAAAGAAAATTAATGTGTTTATTTCATTCCTAAATAAGTAGTTACTAATGGGATGTGTGTGACTATTGGCCACTGTACAACTCCTCAAGCCTTAGAATCAGATTGGACAAGCCACCTTCATTTCCTGTTTCTCACTGATTTTCACAATGTGGCACTTGCTTTATATCACAGCAACTGCCAAAACCAGCATCTCGAAGATAAGATGGCATTGAAAGGAATGTGTAGCACATTTAAAGTTGAATCTGTGAGCCATCTCCAATGATTGTAGGTGTTCACGTGGTATATGACAAATGCAGATGCTCCTCAACTTACGATGGGGTTACATCCTGATAAACCCATCATAAGTTAAATATGTGTTTTCGACTTGAAGGATGTTTTCAGCTTACAGTGGGTTCATTGGAACGTAACCCCATCATAAGTTGAGGAATGTACTGAATGTGTATTGCTTTTGTACCATCTTAAGGTTCAAAAATTGTAAGTCTAACCATTGTATGTTGGAGACCAACTCTAATGAATATTTCTGTGTACTTCTGCATATATAATATCCTTAGAAAATTAAAATTATCCCACAGTAACCCTCGGAATTTACTGTGGTGCCCTAGGTACTTTCATACCTAGTTCTGCGAACTATGGGTCTAAATCCTTGCTCCTCAAAAAAGTGGTTTGTAGACCAGCAGTAGTGGTATCTCCTAGGAGTATGTTGGAAATGCAGAATCTCCTGCCCCACTCTAGCCTTACTGAGAATCAGACTGCATTTAACAAAATCTTTAGGTGATCATATGATTTTTAACATTTGGGATACGCTATTTTAAAACTGCCTAACCCCAGTCATTCAAGGCCAGATTATTATCTCTTCCCTTAATTCATATCTTACTTTCTAGTTGCGTTCTTGCATTTCTTAGTGTGTCTCTTCTACCTTCATTCCTTTCTCCTCTATCAAAGACGAAAGCCCACACATTCTATTAATATGTGGCTTATTTGAAACTTTTCATATGAGCCCTTCACTGTGAACCCCTAAACTGCAGACATTTTTTGTTGATAGACAATTTTTTCTTTTTTCTGGTGAGTTCTAGCTTTTATTCTCAGAAGCGTCTGTTACTCCAAAATGATTGAGAACCAGTGCTTGAGAGAGTCGAGGGCTGTTTCCCATTTATCATGTTGCACTGTTTGAGTTTTTGCCTTTCTCAAACTTGCCATTTTTCATATATTATCTTACGTTTTAAATTTAATTTTAATGTGTTTTCTGTTCACAAAAATAGTGTGTGATTACAGTCAATTCATTTTTATCAAGAGAGCCAAGACAATTCAAGAGGAAAAGAATAGTCTTTTCAACAAATGGTACTGGAAAAACTGTATATGCAGTTCGATGAAAGAATGAAATTAGACTCTTGATTCATAGCCTGTGCAGAAATTAACTCAAAATTTGATTTTAAATGTTAAGAGCTAAACTACAAAACTCAAAACATACAGATAAATCTTTATGACTTAGATTAGGCAGTAGTTTCTTAGATATGACACCAACAGCATAAGCAACAAAGGAAAAAATAGATATAGGTTGACTATCCCTTATCCAAAATGCTTGGGACCAGAAGTATTTCAGATTTCAGATTTTTTCAGATTTTGGAATATTTGCATTATACTTATCAGTTGAACACCTCTAATCTGAAAATCCAAAGTCCACAGTGCTTCAGTGAGCATTTCCTTTAAGTGTCATCTCAGGGCTTAAAAAGTTTTGGATTTTGGAGCATTTTGCTCTTCAGATTGTTAGATTAAAGACAGTCAGCCTGTAATTGAATATGTCATCAAAAGGATTAAATGAATCTTTGCTGTTCCATGTAAAATTTTTTATACACAGTTATTTCCAACAGATAATATATAGCTGGTTGGCATCTCTTAATTCTGAATATTCACTTTTCTATACCATATTAGTATAATACCTTTCATATAGTAGAGGCTTTTAAAATGTTATTAATGAGTTTAAAGAAATGTGTTTGTTCCATTTTTGCCTATTAAACTATTTAAAATTCAGGCCATCTTAGAAAAGTAATTGTTGGGCTGGGCATGGTGGCTCAAGCCTGTAATCCCAGCACTTTGGGAGGTCTAGGCAGGCAGATCACTTGAGGTCAGGAGTTCGAGACCAGCCTGGCCAACATGGCAAAACCCCATCTCTACTAAAAATACAAAAAAAATTTATCTGGGCATGGTGGTGCACGCCAGTAATCCCAGCTACTTGGGAGGCTGAGGCATGAGAATTGTTTGAACCTGAGAGACAGAGGTTGGAGTGAGCCAAGATTGTGCCACTGTACTCCAGCCTGGACAACAGAGCAAGACTCGGTCTCAAAAAAAAAAAAAAAAAGTAGTTAATTTTTTGTGATAACTTGAGATATAATTCACATATTATACAATTTGCCATTTAAAGTATACAATTTAGTGGTTTTTAATGTATTCACAGAGCTGTGCAACCATCACCGCATTCAATTTTAGAACATTTTCCTCACCAGCAAAAGAAACCCTGCAGCCTGTAGCAGTTAACCTCTTCCCATTTATTCCCACCAGCCCAGGAAACCCTCAGTCCACTTTGTTTCTCTATAGATTTGTCTGTTCTGCATAGTAATATAAGTCAAATCATAAAATTGTTATCTTTTGTGACTGGTTTCTTTCACTTAGCATGTTTTCAAAGTTATCCATGTTTTAGCATGCATCCATGTTTAACATGAAGAATGGGTTTTATTCTTGTTTGTTTGGATGTTTAGATTGAGCATCCAAAATCCGAAACTGAGTGCTGACATGATACTCAAAGGAAATGCTTACTGGAGCATTTTGGATTTTCAAATTTGGGATGTTCAGCTGGCAAGCGTAATGAAGTATTACAAAATCTGAGAAAGTCTGAAATCTGAAACACTTCTGTTCCCAAGCATTTTGGATAAGGGGGACTCAACCTGTCCCACATTTTGTTTACCCATTCATGTGTTAGACATTTGGGTTATTTCACCTTTTGGCTATGGCATACGTGCTTTTGTTTTCATACCTTTTTACTTCTTTGGGGAAAGTGGAATTATTAGGTCAGTTCCACTAGCAACTGCTGTAGTGGAAATCCTAGGAGTGGAACTGCTGGGTCATGTGGTAACTCTTATGTTTACCTAAACCTTTTGAAAAACTGCCCAATTGTTTTCCCCAGTGGCTGCATGACTCTACATTCTCATCAGTAGTGTATGAGGGTTCCACTTACTCCACATCCTCAGCCACACTTGTTACTGTCTTTGTGAAATGGTTCATCGTTGTGATTTTGATTTGCATTTTCCTGGTGGTTAATGATGTTAAGCATCTTTCATGTGCTTGCTGGCCATTTGTATATCCTCTTTGGAAGAATATCTGTTCAAATCCTTCTGCTGTTTTCAAATTGGGCCCCTTATCAGATAATAGGGTTTGCATATATGTCTCCCATTCTGTGGGTTGTCTTCACTTTTACAATGGTGCTCTTTGCAGCACAAAACTTTTTAGTTTTAGTGAAGCTGAATTTATGTTTATTTTGTTGCTTATACTTTTGTTATACCTAAGAAACCATGGTCTCTCCAAGGTTTTTAATTTACTCATATGTTTTCTTATAAGGGCTTTATAGTTTTAGCTCTTATATTTGGTTTTTGGTCTATTTTGAGTTAATTTTTGAATATGGAGCAAAGTAAAGCTTTTGAAAACTAACAGATTTGCAAAATTATTTTTAATTTTTGAATATGGAGCAAAGTAAAACTTTTGAAAACTAATAGAGATTTGCAAAATTATTTTCTTTCTGATTTTAAATGCTTTTAAATTAGATAAATTATATAGTTCAATGTTATTTCTTCATTGATATATTATTAGAAATGAATGTCTGGCAAAGCATAAGCAATAACATCTCATAAGAAGAGGAGGAATACTAATACTGTATAGTAATACAAAGTTTTGAGGGGCAAAGAGATATTCTCTTGTTTTAAATAAAAGTTACCCAGAGTCATTGGATACTCTCTTTTCTCTTATGCATTGATTTTGGCCTTAGCAAATATGTAAATTTCTTAAAGTGTGAATGCTCTTGAACTAAAGTAATAATTATCAACTTAGTAAGAGTTTTGTTAAGTGGTGAAACTTTTCTTCCTCAATATTAATTACTAATTCCTGAATGATAACTAAATATTTCAATTAATAGTTCCTAGCAAAGGTAGAATTACAACACAGTTTGGGAAATGCTTAGTAGATAGAGTCCCACAGTCTGGATACTGATGATACAGATTATGTAACTCAGTCATTTACCCCTGAGTATGTATTGCCATAACTTGATCATGATAGATGGCATTTTTTTTATTGTGGTAGAATAAATATAAAATTTGCCATCTTAGCCATTTTTAAGCATATAGTTCTGTAATGTTAACTTTACTGCTGTGCAGCCAATCTCTGGAAACTCTTCATCTTGTAAAACTGAACTCCTTACCCATTAAACAACAGCTCCCATTCCCTCTTCCTCCAGTCCCTGAAAACCACCAGTAATTTGAATTTGACTACTCTGGGTACCTTATGTAAGTGGAATCATATAGTATTTGTCTTTTTGCGAGTGGCTTATTTCACTTAGCATAATGACTTCAAGGTTCATCCATGTTGTAAACATGTATCAGAATTTCATTCCTTTTGAATAAGGGTAAATGATATTCCACCCTATGGATATATGCCACATTTTGTTTATCCGCGCATATATCAATAGACATTTGGGTTGTTTCTACCTTTTGGCTATTGTGAATAATGCTGCTATGAACATGGGTTCGTGATTGAACATATCTGTTCAAGTCCTTGCTTTTAGTTCTTTTGGGCATATACCCTGAAGTAGAATTGCTGGATAATATGGTAATTTTATTTTTAATTTTTTGAGGAACTACCATGTATGATCATGATTGCATTTTGAAGTTAGTGTGATCTAACCCTAATTTATTTTCCAACAGGTTATAACCCCCTTTACCATCAGGCCAGGCAGGTGACTCATGTCTGTAATCTCATCACTTTTGGGGAGGCCAAGGTGGGAGGACTGCTTGAGCCCAGGAGTTTGAGACCAGCCTGGGTAACATAGTGAGATCCTGTCTCTTAAAAAAAATACCGAGTGTGGTGGTACACGCCGGTAGTCCTAGCTACCTGGGAGGCTGAGATGGGAGGATTGCTGGAGTCCAGGAGGTCGTGGCTGCAGTGATCCATGATCGTGCCACTGCACTCCTGGGTGACAGAGCAAGACCTTGTCTCAAAAAAAAAAAAAAAAAAAAAAAAATTACTATTCAAATGTCCAAGGTGGCCATATGCTTTTAATAAGAAAACAAGAATGTTTTTGTACAGAGTATATCCTGAGCAGATAATGAGAATTTTTTGAGTTTCAAATTGAATGTCAGTTTATCGTAGCTTGTTTCCTTTGCTTAAAAACCAGTTTGTAATGGAAAGAGTATTGTGCTGCTGGGTGTAAACATAGATGAAAACAATAGGGCGTTTAGATCTTTAAATGGATTAAAGTAATATTAATAAAAGTTTTCTGAAAAGGTATTTCTTAAAATTTGGAACTGTTCATAAATATATTTCAGTACGGTATTCTCAATAAAATTTGCTTACAAGATTATTTTAGTAGTTTAGCTAAAATACTAGGTGGTGATATTTTAAAATGTGCTGTTAAACCCTTTGGGTTTGTAAGTTTCAGTGCTGAAACTGATAATTTAATAATTTGGGGTAGAAATATTTCTAAAACAGAATGCATGATTCTCTGGCTTTCCATGCTTTCATTTAATATAACCTTGATTAAGGTTTATTTAAAAAATCAATGTTACATGGTGTCATATTCTTTTAAGATGTATAGTAAGGCTGTGTGATCTATTACTAATAGTGAAATGCCTAACATTGGATGTTTCAAGTTCTTGTCTTGCTTTTCTTTTTCCCAGTAGCTTTTTTTTTTTTTAACTGTCAGTCGGCCTGCTTTAAAAGCTTCATTTCCAAATTAAAGTATTTTTAATCTACTGTGGCTTTGAAACTAATTAACCAGGCTTGTTGAGTAAAATAGAATAAATGTATTCTCGAGTGAAGATTTCACTCATCATTTTGCCTGTCAATATCATGGGAGACTTTATTATATGTATTGGCTCCTTAGAGTGCTTACTGCATACTCTCTGATTTCAACCTATGCTCTGGGTAGATGGTTCATGTTTTATTTCATGAGAACTTATTGTTTCTCATTATAACATGTAGAATTATACTCTTGAGCCCCTCTCCCCTTTTATTAGGTAATAGGTGGTAGAAGATAACAGAATAATCGGGTTATCATTGCCAAATTATATATGACTTAGAAAGTATAAATTACTTCTACCTTTTTTCCCCTCCAGGTATTTAACGAGCAGGGTTAACATGTCTGACAGTTTGTCTGAGTCTGGAACCTTAGCTACAAACTCTACTGTTAGCTGATTCATGGAAGCAGTAAATTGGTGTAGGCTGTTAGCTATTATAAAACAGGAAAAGGAGGTTATGAGACTTTTGGTTCCATTACATTTTTGGCCCCTAGAAAATTGTATTCTATTTTAAATATTTGTCGTTAAAAATTCTAAAAAATATAATATCAAGACCTGCCCCATTTTATCTTTTCCAATTATTTTCTTCAGCATTTCAATATTTTGGATTTTTTTTTCAAAGATGAGTGAGAAAATTTTGTTCCTTATCACTGTTTTGTAGTTATTTAAGTATACTCAGTGTTTCAAAGATTGTTGCTGGGAGGCCTAAATCTGGGAGCTAGAGTAACCTGGCACAGAATCAGAATTCACTGTCCTACATACTAAGCTCAGCAGATTCAACTACGTTCTCATCTTCCTTCTTTGTATCTACAGACTTAAAAGCTGTCTGGATTTTAGTTACTTGATTGAATTTTTGAAGTATATAAAGTATTCGTGTTTTATCTCCCAATTTAATCCCCCATTAGGTTATCTGTCCCGTTTTCCTTTTGCTCAGTTATATCCTATGGGACTCACAGATAAACAAAAGTATTTTACCCCTTTTTTTACTTTTCAAGAGGGGAAAATTGTCAGAAGGATAGTCAAGTACTAGAAATACTCATTTTGTCTTTTGTTTGTTCACGTTGCACTTCACACCATATATACTTTTTTTGGTGCTCCTTCCCATGACAGACTTAACTGACCCATTAATAGCAGCTCTGGGGCAAGCATGCCTACCCAGTAACATAAAGGCTTCCTCAGTGCCGGCTGCGCTTGGGGATATGCTGTTAGTTCATGACATGAGAGCAGCTAACGGCTGCTGAGAGATAAAAAGGAAATAGGCAATTTAGATAATGTGCCTGGTTTCAGTGTTAAATGAGCCTGTGTGTTTGGCTGTTGATGTAGCACGTACAGATCTCTAAAAACTGACTGCTGGGATGCAGCCATGGGAATCCAAATCAGTGTTTTCTTTCTGATTAAAACTAGATGCACAAATTTTTAGAAGTCTCACTTGACAACCTCTGAAATATTTAACTTTGGATTTTGTTCCTCTATAGCAGAGTTTTGAGGCTTGTAGTTTAGTGCATTGCTTTGCTTTAACATGTGTTAATCCAGTTGGACTTGCTTCCCCCAAGAATATGCATATACAAACTCACACATACTTTATTAGTTTTTCATTATGATTTCTGTATATCATGCAATGGAGGTATCTTGTCAGAGAGACTGTCTTTCTTGTAATTAAGCTTACAGTTATTAAATGAGAACATTTGGGACAATAATGCAGTCTGACAGTATTGAAAGTAGGGCCAGGCACAGCAGCTCACGCCTGAAATCCCGGCACTTTGAGAGACCAAGGAGGACGGATCACTTGAGGCCAGGAGTATGAGATCAGCTTGGCTAACATGGTGAAACCCTGTCTCTACTAAAAAATACAAAAATTAGCTGGGCATGGTGGTGCACACCTATAATCCCAGCTACTCAGGAGGCTGAGGCACGAGAATTGCTTGAACCCAGGAGGCAGGGGTTGCAGTCAGCCGAGATCACGCCACTGCACTCCAGTCTGGGTGACAGAGTGACAACTCCATCTCAAAAAAAAAAGCAAAAAACTGGCCACCCAGTCTGCAGAATGATAAAGTCAGTAAAAGTTACCTACGTATATAGGTTTGAAAAGGTCTACTGTTCTCAGCTTCATTTACACATACAGGTATGGTAAATGGTATGTGTAAATGGTATGTCTCTATTCCTCTGAATACTGCTTTTTATTTCAAGAACACCACAGTGTTAGTTTATGGTGAAATACTCTGCAAAGTTTCAAACATGTTTATTTGAAAGTCTAATTAAATGATAGCAGAGAGAAAATTTCCTGAAGTGTAATCTTCTTTTATACTGTCAGTATGTGCTTGATTGAATTAAGGAATTTATATTTGGTTTTACTTTTCTTAAAAGTTCCAAAATTATTTTTCCCCTAGGAAGATGAGAATGTGCCTACTGCTCCTGATCCTCCAAGTCAACATTTACGTGGGCATGGGACAGGCTTTTGCTTTGATTCCAGGTAGTTTTTTTCTTTCCTTTGTAGAATTTGGGTTATATCGGCCAGTGGTTCTCAAAGGTGGTCCTTGGGAACTCATTAGAAATGCACATGTGTAGGGCCTGGCCTAGCTGAACCAGAAACACCAGGCGTAGGCCCAGCAATATGTGTTTTAACATGTCCTCCGATTTAGGGAGTTTTGTCAGAAAACATTTTTAACTTGCAGTATTTAAAAGAATATTTACTGTTCCTAAAATGTCATTCAAATGCATGTATTGTCTGTTGTTTGGGGATGGGAACTAGTTTTGCAAAAAACACCTAATGTTGTATAATAATGCACCAATGATCTTGCTGGTTAAAAATACAGTATTTTTGGCCAAAAACAAAAACATGTCCTCCGACTGATTCTGATGCATACAATCATTTGAGAACCAGTGCCATAAAAACTTTTTGCTATTAAACCAAATGCACTGGTGGGAAGTTATGAGTTGTATTTATCCTTACAGTCTTACAAAAGGCATTTTCTGTTAAACGTGGAAGAATTCTTGGTACTAATTGCACGTAATTGTGATTGGATTTGGGAGGTTTTAAGGGGGAAAAAAGGTTTTGTTAATCTAATTGTAAAACTGAATTTAGAGGCTCTATAAATGGGTTACACAATTGTCTACAGCAAGCATTTAGAAGCAGAGAAAGGTTTCTGGAGTAAAGACTTTTAAGGTAGGTTGTTTAGTATGAATATCAGCTAACTAGATAAATGGAACCTTGTCATATATGGACAAGTTGTTGTTCTACATTTATTAGAAATATGTAATTCTTTCATTTTTCTCTTTAAGCTTTGATGTTCACAAGAAGTGTCCCCTCTGTGAGTTAATGTTTCCTCCTAACTATGATCAGAGCAAATTTGAAGAACATGTTGAAAGTCACTGGAAGGTGTGCCCGATGTGCAGCGAGCAGTTCCCTCCTGACTATGACCAGCAGGTGTTTGAAAGGCATGTGCAGACCCATTTTGATCAGAATGTTCTAAATTTTGACTAGTTACTTTTTATTATGAGTTAATATAGTTTAGCAGTTAAAAAAAAAAAAAAAAACACACCTAAAATAGACCACTGAGGAGACCATAGAGCGGATGCTTTCATGCACCCTCTACTGCACTTTCTGACCAGGAGCTACTTTGAGTTTGGTGTTACTAGGATCAGGGTCAGTCTTTGGCTTATCAATAAATTTTAATCTCTGTTAATCTTACCTGCTTTAAAAAAAAGTTCTTGTGTGTTCATATCTTTATTTATTCCCTAGTTTGCAGAACTGTCTGAATAAAGGATACAAGGATTATTTCAATGTTACTGCACTGAAAAACGTGTATGTATTAGTGTGCTAGATTATTTAGCAGAATATTCACAAGTTTCTGTTGACCTTGTTCATTGAGCATGACTACTAAATATTATGTAATAAAAAGCATTTATCATAACAGTCTTATGAAGTAGTTCTTCGAATATAGAAAGTTCTATAATTTAGCCCATGAAATGATAGGTTTTTAATTTTCAGAAATGGAGCTGCATGTGGAATGAGATCACATGCTTTTATATGTGAAATATTGGTTTTAGCAATTAACAGAAGGCATACTTTGCTAATTTTATGGCAAAATTTTAGAATAACCTGAATGATTATTTTTAAACTATCTTGAAGTTGTATGTATATATCTAATGGGAAAATGGAACAAGAGATGTCAGTATAATTGTTTTCCTATTAAATGATCTCATAACAGGGGTGTTTGTGGCATAAAATCACAGAATATATATCAGTATCTTTTTTACATTTTCCTGATGAGAATATAAATTTGAAATATTCTAAGTGATTAAAAGTACAATACATAAACCCAAATCAAAGTAATGTGTTTCTTCAGTTATGTCTGTGCTGTATAGAACTCTCACTAACATTAAAGAGAGAGGACACATTTTTCAAGATCTGTAATTTCACTGTTGTCAAATTTATTTGTGAAAGTTTTTCATTAATCTAGCATCTTGAACATCTTTTTTTGGTTTGGGCCTTTAAAATACTTCTGAATTGTATTCCCTTTCCCTTTTATAATGTGCGTGTGAATAATTTAAAGTACCAACTTTTGATTTTGCCGCTTTTGTAGTTATCATCAAAATAGTTTACATTTGTTCTGAGCAAACTAGCTATTGAAGATGTTAACCTAATATTTAGACTTGGTGGCATTTTGAGTTGCTATATGTGAACTGCAGCATATCATGTCGTCACTTGTATTTGTTTGTGGAAGCAGAGTTTGTATATTGTTAGAATCCTTTAAAAAGTTTTTTGAGTCTAGGGCAAACCAGTATGAGGCATTCATATGCCCGCTGTTAGGACACAGCAGTCCTAGGAAGCAATAGCTTTGGAGACTCCAAGTTTCAGCTTCCAGATAGGTTATATGACAAGCAGAATATACTTAGGTAAAATATGTTCAACAATGGGAGCATTTTTGTTGGAGTTAATAATTATGGACCATGTTAATCCAAAAGTATACTTGGAATATTTATTATAGTAGTAGACGCTGTTCATCTTACTAGCCTAGAACTTATTTTAAAATAGTTTAAGTAAGTCCAAGCTTAATTTGTTATTGATAGAAAAGTAATACAGCCTAATCTAATCTAAGCAAAAATGTAAGGGAATAAAGTCTACATGCATCAACTGAGCAGCCTTAGAATGAGGAACTGAATGGATATATTAATTTCCATGGTAAACTTGATACTGGTTTTCATAATGGACACTAAGGAAAATAAAGAGCCATATTTATTTTTGGGTCAGAGGCAGTTTATTTTAAATGTGATTTCATTTACATTTATAAGCAGCTTTTCTTGACAGGAATTTTGATTAAATTGCCTTCAGTTCTAAAACAAACCTCTGTTGCTTTCAGACTTAATGTGCTCTGTCCCCAACAAAACATATGAAAATATAATTTAAAGCACAGTTTTCACAGACACAGTACAATACATTCACTATACACAGTATAACAAAATATTCCCATCCTTACCTGTTTAGTAATACTGTCACAATGAATAAGTAAATAGAAATTGGAATTTATCTTTGAAAGCATTGAAAGAAATTTAACATGCACAATGACTATTTTATGACTGTTTAGCTGTTGAACTACTGATCCAGCCTGCAGTTTCTTGCACTAGAAAGAGCGAAGCTAAATAATAATTGCTGGCCTAAAAAATTTTTTTGGTCAATTGTAGGTAGATATGAAATAGCCAAGTGGGGCCTTCTTATGCACCAACTAGTTGCGTCTCATGTCTGGATCACCCTTTTAAACATAGGATAACACTGTATATTCAGGACCAAGACCATACTTCAGATCTGAGGAAATTTTTAGAGGGCAGTGTTTGTTTTTATAAATACTTTGAATCCCTCATAATGAAGGATTTTAGAACTTACGAATATAGAGGTTTACTCATCTAGCAAACAGAACTGTCATCCTTTCAAAATGTCTGAAAATTGAGGAGGGACCCCTGCTTCCCAGTTATATGTGATGTAAGACTTTTCATCAAATGGGAACATGGGAAGAAACTTTTTTATAAGCAATTTGAGTTTGTTTTATGGGCAGTTAGCTATCTCAAAGCATTTTTTATTGCATAATTAGGCAACTGGTAAACTCTCGTGTTTAAGGAATAGCACTTGGGAGAAAAGAACACTCAAGGCATGATGGTACTGTCGGTGAGGAAAAACTTAAGGAATGGTCCAGATGTAGGTTACTCTAATAGGTCGTATTAGTCACGCTTTTCTTTGACCACCTGCTGCAAGAAGCACTTAATTGTCAATAAGGCTCATTTTCCTATTTCAGCAAAGTGTTTGTTTTATAAAGCTAAACAGACATTTCCAATGAGAATGCAGACCTCTCTACAATGTGATGAGAAAAGTGCCTTTTAAAGAAAGTAAAAAATGAGCATGAAGAGGCAATAGGGGTCTTAACAAAAGTGTTCCTCTTTGAAACGTGCTTAGAATTTTAGTTCTGATTTGCAACCCACAGGTTTGGTAGGGCAGTGGTTGCAAGAATTGGCAACACATAAACATTAAATTGTTGGCAATAGAGAACTACAAAGTGCTTTAAAACTTCATCTGAAGATGAAGATAGATATAACTAAACTTCACACACACACACTTTGCACTTAAGTATTTCAAAGTCTTTTCTAACAGATTTCAGGGAAAAAAGTATTTCACTAAATGGGTATCTTGGTCCGCAGATATCAACAGGCATAAATTGAATCCCTTGTACCCAGCAGGCACTCAATCAATGTGTGTTAAATGAATGAATGAACTGAATAGACTATTTTGTACAAAATGCCATTTATAACACTAAAATGACTAGTAAGTCAGATGGCAAGATTTTCAGCTTTTTAAAGGGCAAAAGGATTTGCAAGATAATATAAAACACAGAAAGCACACCTTTATGTATGTTATTTAAATATGAAAATATTTTTAGCATATTATGTTAAACATTCTTATTTATATTTCCATTACCTAAAGTCTTTCTACTCACAAATACTAACTCCATTATGTAAGGCATGGTAACCAGTTTGATAATGAAGGTATTATTTTGGTTTTGAACATATGTGAGTTGATGTGTTGAAAACTTCAATCACATTACAATCTTGAAAAAAAATCTCAGTGCCAGCCCCTCCTCCCCCCAGGTTGATACCACTGCAATACAATTCAACAATATGCAACATGCCCTCAATTTTATTTTGTTTTGGGGGAAATGTGCTGAAGAACCTAGAGCTTTTTTTGTTTAGCACCTTATATCAAAGTAATGAAAATGGGTATGATGATTACATGTGCAAATGTACAAAATCATTAACTCTACAAAGATACATCATTCCAAAATTACAGAAAAAATTTAAAGCATGCATTTAATTCTTTTTCTTTAAAGGGTTGCTGAATGCTTCCCCTGAAAAAAGGTGGCTGTTTTCAAAATCAGCAACTGCTGGTGAGGATTTCTTGGCACAGTTATGACCAGCATGTTATTGCTGCATCTTCCTGATAATCTCAGCCGACACCGGGGGATGGAAATTGATTGTGTGGTGCCGCAGGCCCTGAGCTGTCTTGTAACTCTTCCCACAGCGACATTTGAATGGTTTGCGGACACGAATCTGTGTTCTGTGACCATTCTTAGCGTGATACTTTATGCCATTCACATTCTGTGGAGAAGACAAAAATATTTATTACATGGATTCACAGGATACCTGTCAAACTTCGGAAACCTCAATTTGGGTCTGGATTGCAGTTCCTGGATGGCAGCTGTTTAGAGTGTAGTATTTTGCAAGGACTCCAGTTGGGACCCTTCAAGGACAGTCTGGTGTGTCGGTCATGGGCTGTACGGATGGTCACACACACAGCTGACTCAAAATTTCAGATGTGCCTCAATTACTCTGAAAATGAAAGTACTGATTTCTTCCAATTTTATATAAAATATATATTTAGGACTTACAGAGTGTATAAAGACAATCCTCTGAATCTTTTCTACTCTAAAGAAAGTTAACAGTGAACAATCCTACACAAATATCCTCAGCATGACCAACAAAATATCTTTCTAAAGAAAAACATCAGGGCATATCCCAAAAGTTTAACATATAGAAATTTTTCGTTTGGAAACTCAATTTACAGCTTGCTTCTAGACAACTGTGTTAACAGTTCCCTACCATGCCTTAACCAGAGTTTTTGTCAGTTTTCTGCTCTGCACTAAGCCACTATCTCTGATGCCACTGTGGGAGCTACTTGTTGCCCAAATCTTGTCCCCCCGTACAGTTGTACATGTTTAATAAGCACCTGTAGTCAGACTAGTCCTTACCTTAAGTATTACATTCCAAACATACAATGAACTTTAAAAATTTAAGGTTACATAATGTTAGTCACTAAGATTGGACTTCTTAGCATCTGGATACTAAAGTTATCAAAATGCTTTCTAAATTTCTGTTTGTCAGTTTTGCTAGTTCACCAGCATATTCTAGATAAGATTCCGTATTCTATGTAAGAGTCACTCTCTACAGTTTTAACCACCAGTAATCCTCATCCCAATTAAATGGTGAGGAAATGGGCTCGAGGGTAGTAAATAACTGGTGGAAGATCTAAGAAGGGACGGCGGACGTGTGGTATTTGAGATAGGTCTTAATTTCCAAGTCAGCAATTGCCAGATTAGAGAGTAAGGGAACACAGAAGAGACAGCCTGAAACAAAAAGCACAGATTTTAGGAGAGTGAGCTGTTTCCTAAAATATTACCTAAATCCAGTCCTGCTAGACCCAGTCCCTTGCCCAACTGAAGGATTCCAACACAATATTGTTCCCACTCTTCATGGGATGCCTTCAAAGAGCTCCCAGAAAACAGCTCCCTGCTGTTGTCTCACGAGTATCTAGCACAGTGCCTGGCACATTGTAGATGCTAAGTCTTTGTGAGTGAATGAAGTTACAACAGCACTTCCCAAGTTCATGCCTCACTAGTCTGGAAGAAGGGTTGCTACTAAATATAAACATGTGGTGGTTATTACTACTACATTAGAGATGTGCAGTACACATGAATGTTTTTTTAAAAGTCCTTGGAAGAGAACTCTGCTGGACTTTGTTGAACCCAGGGGTGCCAAGTAGCAGCTGGCTATGCTCAGAGTCTGAAGGTTGTCCAGTGATTTGAAGCAGAAGGACAAACACTCTCCCCTGAACACCTGGCTCCAGGCCTTCTGCACCTCAGCCTTGTCCTTCCAGCATCAATCCTTTCAAACATAAGGTACTTCAGTCTTGTTAAGAGGCATGTTGGGGGTTTCAGAGCCTGCTGGGGCAGGAAAGGGGAGGGTAGTGGCAGTGGCAGAATCAGACCCACTGAAATGTTAGATGGGTAGATATGCCCTGCCAGTCCCTGGCGGTTCCATCCCCTCTGAGGCCCAGGCACATGAGTGAAGAGGCCAACGTGTGTATCCAGCCCAAGTGAGCCTTCAGATGATTCTAGCCCCAGCTGGTGTCTTAGAGCAACTGCATGAGACCCCAGGCGAGAACCACCTTGTTGAACCAGGCAGCCCAGAGAACTGTGAAAGATAATTGTTTTAAGCCATGTATTGTGTGTGTGAGAGAGACAGAAAGAGAGTGAATGTTAGTTTTATGACCATTAGATAAAGACTTTCAACTTTAATATGGTGGAAAGTATCCTGGGTTACAAATGCTAGAAATGTGCACCTGCCTGCTTAGTAATATCCCGTGTATAGCTCAACGAATATTGAGCACCTAGCAGGGTCCTTTTCCGTGGATGAAGGGCTACTAAAATATTTCATGTCCTTGTTTTCATGGGGAACTTGATGCAGGACAGCTGATTAATAATCCAGCTACCTCTGTGCCCCAAAACCATTCAAACCCCTTGTCAGAAAATAGAGGAAACCAAAAATAGAAAAGCATTAACCAAGAAACAAAAAGGCACAGCAACTCTTAACAGTATCAGGGCTTAGCCATTCCATTGAGGGCTGAGGTTTTTATAACTAATTAGGCTTAAAAAAGATTTAAGACCAGAAATTGCTAAAGCCACAGAAGCCAGTCCAATGTGAAGCCAGATCTGTCGTTCACCAAGAGAAGGACGAGCCAGGGCTGAGGGGATTCCGGCAGGCGCTGTGGCCCGTTCACAGCTTGAATGTAAACATTATGTTGTGTGTCTGGCATGAGACTGTGAGGAAAACAGCCAACACCACACACACATCAGCTTTATGACTGTGGAAAAATCAGGAAGCACATTTAGAAACATAAAGTATTCCCAGGGTTGGTCAAAGAACCTGCTGTGCCATCACTCCTTTGTCTTTGCTGCTGTGATTAAAAAATGTTGACAAGTGTCAGTGGGTTGCCCTTATCACAAATGTTAGTACAAGGTCAAGTGAGACTCTATTAAGACATTTCCTCCATCCAGCCATTCAGTTATAGGCCGCGGGAACGTCCTCTTTACAAGACCAGAGGAGCTCTGAAAAGATTCACCAAAGTTTATTTCATCAGTCCTGAAACAAATTTGATCTTTCAGAAATATTAGTAAAAATAAATAAATAATGGCCGGAAACCTGAAATGCTGAAATTGCTGAAATTCTTTGGTCTTTGAAAAAAATGGAATCAAGCTTCAAAAGGGCAAGGAAAGTTGCTAACATTTATTAAGAGCTTACCATACTGGGTACTTGATGTCAATTGCCTTATTTAATACTCATGTTCTGGATGAGAGAATTGACTCCTAGAGAAGGTGAGTGACTTGGCCAAGATCACATGGCTGGTAAATTACAGAACTGGAATAGGAACCCAGGGATGTCCGATTCCATAGTCCATATTTCCTCATTTAGTCTCCTAATGTGCTAGGTACTTGTTAATTAGAACAACCAGCTAGTGGTCTTTGAAAAATCTTACCAGTTGGGAAGAAGGATTGGGATAATAGTCTGGAGAAAACTGTCTTTGAGTTTTCTCAAAGTGATGCTCTGACATCAAGCTAGTAAGGGAAGAAAGTGGGAAGGTAGGAGGTAGAAAGTGGGAAGGTAGGAGGTAGAAAGGAGAACTTAGGTGGGGGGTTCCACCATTAGGAACTACCTGTCCCCTCTGATGGAATTAGGCCAGTCAACAGACAGCAGGCGATTTAGAGGCTTTTCTAAAAAGTCTACTCCAAATCAAATCATGAGGCCTAAAGTCCAGATGCTGAGCTGGGCCATCCTGTCCTGTCCTTAACTTTGTTGAGATCTTTGTTGTCAGTACTCAGGCCTTCATGTGTACAACATGTGACACTTGCCCTAGATAAGCCCAGTGGTCAATTTCCCAGGGCCTGGATGTTGTACACAGCGGAGAAGATGAAGTTGCTTGGGGATTTGATGAGGAAGAAGAGTAAGAAAACAAATTGGGGATGGTAGTAGCGGTAATGGTGGGGGTTAAAAGTGAAACCACTTGCAGCAGTGTGGACACCTCCCCAGCCCCAGAAAGCAGGAGGCCGAGGCGCATGCAGTTCCCCACTGGCCACTGCACAGCAGCACACACTGTGTCCAGCAAGTTGGGTGGGGTCTTCAGGAAAAAAAGAATTGCCTCTTCCCTCAGTCATTTAAATAACATGTTCAGTTAGACAACTGCAGAAATTCAGAAAACACAGAAGAGGATAAAAAAGAACAGATACTATCACTTAATATTTGAGGTATTTCTTTTCACTATTTTTTCATACACACACACACACTCTCTCTCTCAATACCTTTTTTCCACTCAATGTTACTTTGTGAGCACTCCCTCATCATTAAATGTTTCTCGGTGTTTGAAAATGGGACACTGTATCTGGATCTGTCTCTGTTGCTGAAACAATCAATGTACTCTGCAGCAGAGGACTCCAGAGGAACTTTGGGGGGCGGGGTATTGTTCTGTTTTACATTTCTTAAAACAAAACAAAACAAAACAAAACAAAAAAACTTTAAAAATGCCTTTAATCCTCGCCATTCTAACATAAAAATTATCAAAGGTTAAGCACTTCAACCCATCTTTTAAACCTATCTGCATTATAAGGAAGGGAAGTCCTCTCTGTTCCCTGAATTCAGGCGAGCATGAGCAGGGCAAGGGTGGTGGGCTCAGTGGTTGTGGCCTGGAACGCCTCTGGGAAGGATACAAAGGAAAAGAATCCTCCCATGGCTTTGGGGCTCAGTGGGGAGCCCACATTTCCCCGTTCCCATGGGCTACACCTTGATTCCTTTGCCCTCAGAGCATCTGTCACATCTGAGACATGTGCTGGGTGCTGAGGGACAGTGAGCTCTGCGGGTTATGGGAGCAGTAAGGGAAATGGCGCCTCAATGTAAAAAGAGCATGTGGGGAGGATGAGAACTTGACCTATGAGGGGCGGAGAGGGGAGTCAGTCTGGGAGGTTGGTGAGGGGTCCCAGAGGTGGAGGCACTGGAGCTGTGCTGGAGAAAGGAGTGGAATTAAAATGAGAGATACTGAGGGAGAGAGGAAGGGACGGGGGACCCGAATATGCAACCCAAAAATGCCTCTTTGCCCTAAGGACTCTTTAGCCGAGGGCAGTTCAGCAGCAGCAGATGCAGGAAGGAGGCTCCCTGCTCTCCCTCTGTGTGCCTCAAAACAGGACACAAATTTACAAAGACAAAAGAAAGCCCACTCCCACTTCTTCCGGGGAGATCAAAGGTTAACCAATGAAGAGGACTTTAGACTCTTACTGGCCTGGAGATGGTACTGGAGGAATCTACATTAACAAGCTAATACACTAACAGGACTTTGTCTGCTTTTTTTTTTTTTTTTTCTTTTTTCCTTCCACAAGTTGCTGCTTCCAGAGACTCAAAGCCCTTTTCCTTTGTTACTTCTCTAAAAATGTACTTAACTGTTCTTTGTTGAAGATGCTGTATAAGCTATCAGAACTGCCCATTCCCTGGGTGTCTTGTCTCCTGTGTGTATATGAAATACACATGTTGATAAACTGTTTTTCTCTTGTTAATCTCTCTTTTGTTAGAATCTGTTGCAACTAGAACTTATGATGACTGAGGAAAACATTATTTTTTCCTCTACAAAGGGCAGGGAGCGTCCTAGGCTAAGGAGTTAACATGGGAAGGAAATGTGGAGACTTGGCCTTACAGTGGGATCCTTCTCCCATTCCCTGCTCTGCATGAGGTCTGGGAGTTCGGTACCTCATCTTCTGTCTGATCCGTAAATGCCAATGAAATGGTGAGGACTGTGGATGCTGGTCAGTGCCCAGGAGACTTGGCTGGCAGAGACTGCTGCCAGCAGCAAGCAGGGAATAAGAAAAGTCTGACTTGCCTTGAGAACAAATGAGGTGGTAGCACTTCTGGATTCTGCCCGAGTCCACAGTACCCAGCTTATCCCACCCTCTTCTCTCCAGTACCCAAGTCAGCAATGATGCTGTGAATAAGATGAAATACTAATCGCACTGGAGCACAGCCCTGCCTTCCAGCCAGCAACTTTGGGGCAGAAAGAGTCAGCTGCCAGCTTTGGGATGTAGGAGCAGCTCATCTCCAGCGCCTGGTCAGAGGTGTGGTCACAAGCCTGCTATGGCCCTGTGTATCATGACCTGGCATTCTGGCCAGAAAAGGAAACTCACGCTTCCCTCGTGGGATCAGGACCACCAACTGCCACCCATATCACCTGCCAGTTAATGGGGCTGGAGCCAGCAGCCCCTTCAGCCCAAGGCTCATTGAATTCTCAGTGGCCTTGGGTGGAGAGAGAACACTCAGAAAAGCCCCCACCAACCCAGACACAGACAACGGAAGGGGGAAACTGCCAGAAACCCAAGCAAAGGAAAAGTAAAAGACAAAACAGAAATGACAAGGAGGAAAGGATGCAAATAAGAAAAGGGGATGGAGCTGGAGGTGGGAGAGAGGGGATGCCTCCCCTACACCCTGTGCCCAGAACCCAGGGCGTAGCTTGTATTTCCTTTGTTTTTTGGCGGGTCAGCCTGAGTACAGGTCATTACTTGGCTCCTGCTTTTAACATGGCCGATGTGCAAGACACCCCCGGCCTGGTGCTCGGCCCTGGAGAGCAGGCAGCAGGACCGCAGTGGTGGGGAGGAACGGCTGGGGTGAGACGCGGTGGGAACCAGCCCCAGCCCAGGCAGTGGCCAGTCACAGCCTTATCTGTACAAATCAAGAAAGAAGGAAAAAGTCTCTTTCTGCAATGAAGCACTGCCCTCTGGAAAAATGGGCTTGTCCAACAATCCTGTGGATGTTTTGTATCCCAAGGTAACCCCTGAGCGGCCCTTCCCTCCTCTCCCAACTCCACGCCTCTGACACAGAATGTACAGATGCGTCCTGAGACCTGCTCTGACCCAAATGCAGCGCTCCTCTGCCAGCCCTCAGAGGCTTCTCACATCTGCATCCTGGGGAGTTCATTTCAGTTTAAACAATGAGCATCTGGACTTTGCATGATGGAATTGTAACAGTACCTAGGGAAGGTGAAACCTAGAAATGCTAACTTTGTGATACATTTGTGTGCCATGCTTTTATATCAATAGCTGCTATGAAAAGTACTGAAATAGATTAGTGTTCAGAGACACATATTTAAGAAGGGGCAATATAAGTGCTTATGCTATCTTTTTTTTTAAGCTTTAAAAAATAGTCAATCTGCTATCCTATGAGTGAATTAGCATATCATCAAGCATACCAGGTATGTTTCTGATTTTTATACTCCCAGCTCACAGCTGGATGTGAAAGAGCTGCTAACACCTCATGGGGAAGTTTGCAATTTTGTTTTTTAAAATGCCCTCTAGACCCATACTTGACTATTGTGCTGTTTCTCGTTGTTTTGTCCCTATTCCTTATTAGAAAAGTTAGCACCCCCAGCTGCCCATGACACCCAGGCCCTCAGAGACCTGGGTCAGCAGACAGGCAGCTGAAGCTGAAGTGGGTGGTTTGGTGAGAAAAATATCAAAGGCCTTTTTTCTCCTGATCCCCTTTCATGCCAGTGGGTGGAAGGAAGCAAGAACTTCCTCAGCTGGAAGCGAAATACCCTCCACACTCACCAAATGGCTCTGGGAGCCATCTGGGGCTTTTACAACTTCAAAGTGGTCTCCCGTGAGCCATCTGCAGGGCCATCCATTGGGGAAGGTGCTTGGCAAATAAAGTAGGTTGACATATTTGATATTCTGTTCTGATGGGTCCCCCAATATGACATGAATTTGAAGATTATCAAAGACATGATCCTCCTACAAAAGCTCTCTCTTGACTGCCAGGCTCCCACGTAGGTGAGCAGAGGGGAAAGCCCCGGCAGCAGCGGTGGCGGGTGAGCACTTCCTTGAGGGCACCTGTGTGCACACAGGGGTGAGGCCCACACACTCTAATGCAGGAGAGGGGAGTGTCTCCCCCCAGCCCGTACGCTCGCTTTAAAATCAAGAAAGGGCTGCTGCCTTCCATGAAGCTTGCCCTGTTTCCATGTGGTTATGCCAAGCATGCAGCACCTCTGTTACCTTGTATCTCTTTTTACATCCAGGAACTGGGCAGGCAAAAGGCTTCTCTTCCCCTCCATTCATGCACATGGAGCTGAGGATGGCTTCGGAGCTGATGGCACTCTCTGTGGTCCAGGACTCATCGCTGTCCGACTCCTCATAGTCCACCTCCTCCTCGTCATACTCGCTGCCTGCAGGACAAGAGAAGTGCAAGGACTGTCAGGAGCGCTCATCTCCCCACAGGTTCACCCGGCCACTTCCAGGACAGGAGATGTGGCCGTGGCAGAGCAGCGCTGACGGCCCAGGGAGAGGGCACGCCCGGCACCAGGGGACTGCAAACACGGCTATTCCCTTACAACCCTGGAAGCAGGAGCCCTGCGTTCCCACCTAAGAGACCAGGGCAAGGGCTTCCCAACAATTCACAGCTAGGAGTTGGCGGAGCAAGAACATTAACTCGGTTCTATGGCAACCCAGCCTGTGGCTGCAAAGGCACAGGGAAGACTTGCTCTGGGGCCAAAACCAAAAATAAGCAACGATGACAGGCTCCTCACACTCCCCCTGCTAGTGCCTGACACTCCCAAATGAGCAGAACCCTGTCCCCTTAGTTTTATGCTTTACTGGCCTAGTAAATGCAAAAGTCTCCAAGGTCGGGGGTTACGTTTTGGACTTCTAAGGCATTTCTACTTCAGTGGAATGAATTTCAGGTCTTTTTCTTTATAGATTTGAGCTGGGAAATTTGGAACTAAAAGAGGGTTACCCTCACGCTAGGGAGCAAGAGGCACAGAAGGCCAGGAGGTCTAAGGATAAATCGCCAGCGGCAGAATGTGGGGTAGCTCCTGGAAGACGAAGCGATCCCCTACACACGCAGTCCTAGGCACCGCATCTGCCCTTCAGCTCATGCGACACTTCCTGCTAGGGCTGACCCATCGCAGTTACGCAGCTCAGACAGGAAGCAGGGATTCTCTTTTATTTCTAAGGGCTAAGAGCTCTGCTGAGAATCGAATTGAAATAGACTCTACTGACTTCTTTGCAAGACGGCAGGGATGGAGAACCACTTCAACAGGCAGCCTCTTTTGCTCTTTTTTAATGAGGCCCAAAGCCATTTATTTGGAGCTTTTGCACAATACAACCCTGAAGGACATAATTCTACCGATCATAAACAGTGTAAAATAATATGTTGACAAGTCCTAATGCATTTACAAGCCCCGTGGAATAAATAGGAATTATAGCACAACATTAATAAGAATTATATGGTAGCAATTACAGTTGTGAAATTCATCCCCCAGGTGTGAGGCTAAATTGCACCAGGGGCCTGCCTGGGTGCTTCAGGGGCTTACTCTGCTACATCAATTATTTCAACACCAAATATTGGCACTTTTATTGGGTTTCATTTTAATAGGCATTAATAAGATTGTTTGAAGAGCCAGTTGAGCCAGGAACAGGGACGCCGGCATCTGAGGCTAAAAGTTGAAAGGAGCCAGGAAGGAAGGAAGGGACCTGAAGTTTACTCAGTGCCTACGATGTTTCAGGCACATTCTGTGCATTATCTCATTTAATCCTCCAGTAACCCTAGGAGGTGGGGATTACTGTCACTGTTATACACACGAGCAACTAAGCCCTCGAGAGGTTAAAACGCGCATGCGTTCTGAATTCGCCATTAAGGGACAGTGTGCTTTTTCCCTCATTGCTTCCCAGCCCCCAGTGCCAGGCTCTTCTGAGGGGTTCCCTTTTAATCTCCTTTGAGTTGCTGGCTCTTCACCATTTAATACTGAGATGGAATTCAAAGCAGTCTGTTTTGAAGTCTGTTAGAAATTCTCGGGTGGTGCAGAAAAAACAATCTGGCAAACATGAAGCTTTGGAATTAAATGTGGGTTTCAATAAATTCTGCTGTACTTGGCCATAGCTCCCTAAATAAAGAGAGCCGGTTTGGAAACCCTTGTACCAAGTGACACAGTGGTACCACTCGGCCACGTTGCTTGGGGTCTGTCCTGGAGCAAATCTTGAAATCTGTTTTTAAGTAGGGCATTGTTTAAGACATTTTACTCTTAAACAAATGCCACATGCTGGCGTCCTTTAACTTGCTTGTTAGAAAACTATAAATGCTATTTCGCAAAGCTCCTCCAGCGGGACTTCAGAAAGTTAGAATGACTAATTTATCCATCTAATTGGGCTAATTTGTTAACCTGAATACCAAGAGCCATGACACATTTAGAATGGGGGAGGGTGGGGCACCTCAGACCAACTGGGGGATTAATGAAGCCCAACAGAAGAGAAAACTTCAAAACTCCACTGGATCAAAAGCGATCAGCCCGAGGGGTTGAAGCAGCCTACACCGTCTGCGTCTCAGGGGGAAGGCACGTGGTATCCAGCCCCAGGCAGGGCAGGAAGGGGCCACACAGCTTACCCTGCAAGTTGGAACACTTCTGAGAGGGAAAGGTAGTGTGGGCCGACAGGTGGTAAGTTGGAACTATCCCAGGCAAGGTGGGACACACACCACTCGGCAGCAGCTTACCACCAAGTCCTTGGGTGAAACTAGTCATCTCCCTCGGTTGCGACAAGATGGACTTTTGTTTATATACTTAATTTTGTCCTCTAACAGAGAACATCAACACAGACCTGGGTTCATGCCTTTGCTTTCATTAGCTGAAGGACAAGCCACTTGACTTTTATTTTCTCTTTCATGAAACAGGCACAAGTCTCTTCCTTGCAGGTTGAATTTAAGGATCAGAATGAGTGTGTATAGAATACCTGGGGTAGGAGGACCTCCACAGAGTATGCACTGAAAACACGGAAGGCAGTGTAAGCAATGCCATCTTTGTAATCATATTACATATTCCATATAAAATAAGATGAGCTTTAGAAAGGCCTGTTGTGAAACCAAACAAAATAATTCCAAAAGGGTTGGGAATTCCTACTAGAAAAAACACAAGAAAGACTCCAGGACCAGACAGGCCCCATCTGCTTTAAGCTCAGAGAAGGAGCAAAGCACACTGCAGCCCCCACCTCCACGAGGCTACAGAGGCCAGGAGGGAGCGCAGCTGGGGCTCAGAGCACTGTGAGCCCAGGCAAGTGACGCCACCTCTCTGAGCTTCAAATTGCTCATCTGTAAAATCGGCGAACGCCTGTGCGCACTAAGGCTGTTGTGAAGAATAACTGAGTTCCTGTTTTTAGGACTCTGGACAAAATGCCTGGCCCATGGTAGGCCTTAGAGTAGCACATGGTAAGAAAATAAACAAAATGCGATGTGAGCTGTTTATCTCATCTACTGTTGCCTTGCTCTCTCTTGAGAACAGTCCCCTTTTTAAACCAGAAGAACATGCTGGGGTTCTACTACAGCTTTTCTTACTGTACCCCAAATGCTCCCCTTTTATTAACCAGGTGTCCACAGCACCAGGCGGCAGCCAGAGGGCCTGCGGCGGGCAGCGTACGGGCTGCGGGACTCGAGTCACAGGCGCTCAGATGCTGGCACCCATTCGCGTCCCTGACAGGGCGTGGGGTGTCCTGCAGAAAACTTTTGAGGCCAAAACACAACCGCTGTTAGTCTCCTTTCAAACATTTTGGAACTCTAGAAAGAAATACCCTAAAACTAAGTCACCAAAGCCCCTGGGCCAGCCTCTGTCCTCTGCTTTATCCATTTCCTCATGTTTTCCCACAAGAGGAAAATAAATCCCAAGCTCGTTCATTCATCTTCAATTGCTGCTTCAGCTGCTATCTCTGAACACTCACTGCAGAATGAACAAATCCCCAGCAGTCTCCACACCTTTGCTAGGGAACTCCTTCCCCATTCCTGGAAAGCAGGAGGTAGCAAAGCTGCTTCTCCTAGCAACACCCTCCCAAGCTTTTACTCCTGCACTTCAACTAATAAAAAATCACGAGCACTGCCCCGACTATGAATGTGTGAATATTTTTATTATAAATGCCATATATGTACTAATATATCATTGCAGAAACCACATATGCAAAGAAGCAAAAAGGGTAGGGATAAAATAAGAATAAATATCTTAATACAGGAATAGTTTTAATAAATTTTTTATAAGTAGGTACAAAGAATTAATACCCCCTTCTCGCACCTCACTTTGAGCCCACTGCCCTGCATGCCAGCTGGGGCTCCAACGGGGCACATCACAGTCTGCACTGAGGCTATCAGGTTGAAATGAGGCTCTGGGCTACTCTCGGGGAAAATGAGGGGACCTTAAGGATGAATACATTCATTTATTCACATAGCAAACTTTTACCCAACACCTGTCATTAAGTAGAGTTGGTGGCCGTTACGTCCTGTCTAAACTCCACCCTATAAGCCAAAGGAGAGGTGCCAGGTGCCCCGCCAGGAGACAGAAGATCATAAGGAAATGAAATGATGTTCTTGTTCTGTGCCTCGCACCATCCCGAGACAAGAAATGTTAATTTCCATACAATTTTTGAAACAACAAAATATATAAAGTATTTCCTCTGTGTAAAAGAGAGGGGAAAAAACAACTATGTGTATATATAGTTATAAGCAGTTGGGGCAGGACAGGTCTTTGCAGTGTGAGAGTCACAGAAAGAATCTACCCCTTTGGGGCCCAGAGTGGGCATCTGTGGAGACACTGGCAGGTGTCCTCAACGCCACCCTCTTAGCAAGCTCTGCTGGGGAACTCTGGACTGGGGGGTCAGAATGTTGCAACTCACTTCAGAATGAACAATGCAGACCACTGAATCCCATGCTCATCTTGGTGTCTCAGAAGTTAGTGACTAGGGCTGGGCGCAGTGGCTCACGCCTGTAATCCCAGCACTTTGGGAGGCCGAGGCGGGTGGATCACGAGGTCAGGAGTTTGAGACCAGCCTGGCCAACATGGTGAAACCCCGTCTCTACTAAAAATACAAAAATTAGCTGAACGTGGAGGCACGAGCCTGTAATCCCAGCTACTCAGGAGGCTGAGGCAGGAGAATCGCTTGAACCCGGGAGGCAGAGGTTGCAGTGAGCCAAGATGGCGCCATTGCACTCCAGCCTGGGCAATAGGGCGAGACTCTGTCTCAAAAAAAAAAAAAAGAAAAAGAAAAAGAAAAAGAAATTTAAAAAAAATGTTAAGTGACTGGCCCACAGTCACACAGCGGTCTGCAGCCTTTTCATGGGGGCTTCCCTTCTCCAGGTCTACCTCATGCAGGATTCTAAGCAGGAAAAGATCACACCGTGGCCTGCACCCATTCACATTCCCTCTCTTCTCCCTCTCTCCTCTACCCCACCCTTTCCAGCCCTAAATCGCAGGATGCTTCAAGGGAAAGGGACAAGGTGCTAAAAAACAAAACAGAAAAAACCCGTTATGTGCCAACCACCCCTCCCCATACGTTCCTGCTTGGGGGTCCAGAGGAAAGCTTTCTCACCACTACCACAAAGCTCTCTAGCTTTGTTCATCCTACGTATCTACTACTTCATAACTTCTAAGCTACATCTCCCCATTTCTTCCCTCCACCCCACAACCACTGTTTTATTCCCTATCTCTGTATATTTGACATTTTCCACATATAAGTGAGATCATGTACTATTTTTCTGTGTCTGGCTTATTTCACTTAGCATAATGGCCTTCAGGCTCATCCATGTTGTGGCAAATAGTAGGATCGCCTTTTTGTAAGGCTGAATAGTATTCCATTGTGTGTGTGTGTGTGTGTATACATATGTACACGTACATATACGTGTACATGTATATATACATATACATGTATATATACACATATATACACACAGATTCTTGGTGCATTCATCCACCGATGGACAAGTTGGTTGTTTCCAATTCTTGTCTGCTGTAATGCTGGGAGAACATGAGAGTGCAGACATCTTCCTGAGGTGATGATCTCATTTTCTGTGGGTATATATCCAGAAGAGGGATTGTTGGGTCATATGGTTAGCTCTATTTTGCTAACACTTGTTATTACTTGTCTTTTTGATCAGAGCTGTCTGAATGGGTGTGCTCTTTTAAGTGCTAGCTCATGGTGGTTTTGATTGCATTTCTCTGATGCTTAGTGATGCACACCTTTTCATATCCTGTTGGCCATTTTTATGGTTTCTTTGGAAAAATGTCTATCCAGGTCCTTTGCCCATTTTTTAATCAAGTTATTTGTTTTTCTGCTATTGAGTTGTATGAGTACTTTGTAAATTTTGGCTGTTAACCCCTTATCAGATATATGGTTTGCAAATATTTTCCCTAATCCATAGGTTGCTATTTCATCTTATTGTTTCCTTTGCTGAGCAGAAGCTTTTTAGTTTGATGTAGCCTCATTTGTTTTTTATTTTTATTTTTTTTGAGATGGAGTTTCACTCTTGTTGCCCAGGCTGGAGTGCAATGGCACGATCTCGGCTCACCACAACCTCCACCTCCTGGGTTCAAGCGATTTTCCTGCCTCCCAAGTAGCTGGGATTATAGGCATGTACCACCCCAGGCATGCACTACCACGCCTGGCTTTTTTTCTTTTTTTTTTTTTAGTAGAGACGGGGTTTCTCCATGTTGGTCAGGCTGGTCTCGAACTCCCGACCTCAGGTGATCCACCCGCCTCAGCATCCCACAGTGCTGGGATTACAGGCATGAACCACCATGCCCAGCTATGCAGTCTCGTTTATTTATTTTTGTTTTTGTAGACTGAACTTCAGGTGTGATATCCAAAAAATTCATTGACAAGGCTAATGTCAAGTTGCTTTCTCCCCCATATTCTCCTGTTCTCTAAGAGTTTTACGGCTTCAGATCTTATATCCATTTGGAGTTGATTTGTGTGTATGGTATAAGATAAGGGACCAATTTCATTCAAGTCTATGTAGAAACCCAGTTGTCCTAGCACCAATTACTGAAGAGATTATCCTTTTCCCATTGTGTTCCCTTTGTGCCCTCGTCAAAAAGTAGTTGAATACATGTGGGCTCTCTCTTCTGTTCCACTGGTCTATGTGGCTGATTTCATCACAGTACCATACTGTTTTGATTATCTTTGCTTTATAATTTTTATTTTGAGATGGAGTCTTGCACTGTCGCCCAGGCTGGAATGCAGTGGTATAATCTCAGTTCACTGCAACCTCCGCCTCCTAGGTTCGAGTGACTCTCCTGCCTCAACCTCTTGAGTAGCTGGGATTACAGGCACCAGCCACCATGCCCAGCTAATTTTTGTATTTTTTGTGGAGACAGGGTTTTGCTATGTTGGCCAGGGTGGTCTCGAACTCCTGACCTCAGGTGATCCACCCGTCTCAGCCTCCCAAAGTCCTGGGATTACAGCATGAGCCACCGTGCCCAGCCTATAATATAATTTTAAAGCAGGAACTGTGATGCCTCCAACTTTACTTTTTCTTTCTTAGGATCACTTTGGTTATTTAGGGTCTTTGTGGTTCTACATCAGTTTTAGGATTGTTTTTACTGTTTCCGTGAAGGATGCCATTAGGATTCTGATAGGGATTGCACTGATTCCATATGTCACTTTGGGTAGTGTGGACATTTTAAGAACATTCATTCTTCTGATCCATGAGCAAGGGATATTTTTCATTTATTTGTGTCTTCTTCAATTTCCTTCATCAATGTTTTAGTTTTCAGTGTACAAATCTTTCACCTCCTCATTAAATTTATTCCTTTTTTTGATGTGATCATAAATGGGATTGTTGTCTTGATTTCTTTTTCAGCTAGGTTGTTATTTGTGTATGGACATGCTACTGATTTTTGTATATTGATAATGTATCCTGCAACCTTACTGAATTCATCTTCCTCTGTACTTAAAAACAAAAATCAGTTGGATCAGATTTGTAACTTTGATGAAACCATTCTCTATCAGAGGAGAATGCGCTCAGAGATCTACCTTTCAAAAGGACACAAGGTTTAAGGACACAAAGGATCCACCGGCTGTGACACTGGGTGAGTGCGACAGTAGGGTGGAGAGTCAGCCCAGCAATCCCTTTTATTGGGATGGTTAATTGTTTCTGCTGATGCTCTGATTGAAGTGCCACGGTTTTGAGGCCCTATTATTTTTTAATGAACAAATGGGCAGATTGTAGGAATGTGTACATGTCATGGCAGCCAAAATGCCTGTTTTTTGATTTGGCCTCCTTTTGCTCTAAGCTATTAGCTCCTTAAATTCTGGCACTTGCCTTTATACCCAAACCTACCTGTGCTTACTTGATTTTTTATTTTAGTAAAAATTCTAGCTGCCTAAGAATGGGCAAATTTTGTTTTACATGTGCATTTAACCAGAGAAACATCTTTGCCATTTAGGCTGGAGGTGCCACCTATGAACCTGGCCCTAGGAGAGGTGCTTTCCACATCACCAGCCTTTGTATCCCCAACTGATCAGAGGGGAAAGCTGGGGTGTGGGAGGGTAAGGGATGTGCCACAGGTCACCTGGCTAGCAACAGGCCCATCAGGTCTTTGGTTTCAAAATTTGTGTTCCTTTGATTTATTTTTAAATTGAATATCCCCTGTGTGACGGGGAGAACAGAGACGCGACAAAGCAAGGCCCTGGAGACGGGCTGCAGGGAGAGGAAAACGAACACAACGCATGGAGTCGCTCAAAACCACATGTGACGTGCAGTGTGTGAGCAGGTGGGAACAGCAGGCTAAGCCTCGTGACAGCCAGTGATGGGACCCTGCCACCCAGGTGGCTGTGGTCCAGTCTTCCAAAGGCAAGGGACAAGAGCTGTCTTTGTAAGGCTCTCTGTAGTCTCAGATATGATTAATCAATTTTAAAATGGTGTTCGCTAATGTTAGAGTTTCTGCAAGAAAATGTAATTTAACCTGACACTGTCACATATAAAAATTGGCTGCCACTCATCTTTCTTGGGTTGAGTTTTCTATTTTCATACTCCATGGTTTCATAACCACTGTGGTGGGAGCCTGGGGCAGGCAGGACAGCAGCCGAGAGGAGCCTCGAGAGCTCATTTCAGCATTTCAGTTGGGGAAATGAGCAAAACCAAGGTAGGACCCTGTGATAAAAAACAAATATATTCCACAGGATGGCTGGGGAGCTTCTACTGGTTGTTGGCAAAGGAGGTAAAAATCAGTGTCAGTTTCATGAATCAATATTGGAACCCTTACACACACACACACACACACACACACACGCACACACATACCCCTACACCTCTTCCCGGCCGCCCACCTACACGGAGCCCACATCGCCATCCAGGGGCCCCACCGGGTGCTTCTGCCACGTTTGCTCTCTCACTGGCCACAAGAAGATTTCCAATCTTGCCCACTCTCCTCGAACCTCTGCCCGCAGTTCCCTTTGCTGACCCCTTACTCCGTGGAGATGGCCCAATTCTGTTTTACTACCTAAAGAGTTCTCATTCTTCATAGTCATAAACATAAAACAGTGACATACAGATAAAAGTCAACCTTTTCCAGAAACCCAATATGCCACATTTTTCTTATAATGTATATCATTAATATTCATGTAAAAGTGATAATTGCAGTGACAGCAAATTAAAACTTTCCTGGGGTATCAAATTCTGGCAAATACATTAGCAAAGAGTTGCCTTTCTGTCTTATAGATTTATCATTATAAATTAGCTTTAATTGGTACTGACCCACTTTATAGGAGCTGAAGCAACAAGTCTAAATGAATTGGCAATGAGTGATTACAATGAAAGACACATTAATGGCTCTGGGACCACGGGCCATGCCTGGAAAATTCTTGACCTCTTTGTTCCTGGGCCTTAGCTCATTACTGGAACGTCATTCTCCCCTGTCTCCTCCTTAACTATGGAATTGGTTCTGGTTCTCCAAGCCAGAAGTAATACTTCCATAGGACTTTACACACTTTCTAACGAATTGCCAGCCCGGTGTTGGATTCATCTCTGGTATTTGGAGTTCTTGGTCATTATTTGTGATTACCTGACAGTTCCCAGGACACTGCTGGAACCACAAGGAGCCACTGGACATGCTTGTTGAATGAACGAATGAGTGAATCGAGTTCAGACGGGAAGGAGGACCCAAGATAACACAGCTTCAACTCTTGACTCCCTCTAATCTTTTTTTAAAAATTACATTATTTCACTTGCCTGCTTAAACCCTCCAGTGGCTTCTCACAGCAAAGAGCAGCCCTGGGCCTCATCATGACCTTTTTCTTTATCAAGGTTTCTTTATCAAGCCATCTTTCAGCTCTGAAGGACCATTTTTTTTTTTTTACTTAAGAACCATTTGTACTTGGTTTAATGATAAACTTTTACAACTATAAATCTCACAAACACTTCTAAATCTTTAGATAGTATTAAATAATAATACATCGGAATGAATTTTTAAAATAAATTTTTTTTTGAGATGGAGTTTCACTCTTGTTGCCCAGGCTGGAGTGCAATGGCGCGATCTCGGCTCACTGCAACTTCCGCCTCCCGGGTTCAAATGATTCTCCTGCCTCAGCCTCCTGAGTAGCTGGGATTACAGGCACCCGCCACCACGCCTGGCTAGTTTTTGTATTTTTAGTAGAGACAGGGTTTCACCATGTTGGTCAGGCTGGTCTTGAACCCCTAACCTTAGGTGATCCACCCGCCTCGGCCTCCCAAAGTGTTGGGATTACAGGCGTGAGCCACCAAGCCCAGCCTAAAATAAAATGTTCTAATACATTTAAATATTGATTACAAACACACTCAAATTTGACATATTTCAACAAAATCATGCCAACTTTACTATGTAAGTTTTAAAAGATCTTAAAAATACACACATCAAGTCTGGGCATGGTGGTTCACACCTGTTCACACACACTTTGGGAGGCTGAGGTGGGAGGATCATTTGAAGGCAGAAGTTTGAAACCAGCCTGGGCAATGTAGTGGCACCCCATCTCTATCAAATAAAAATTAAAAAATTAGCTGGGTGTGGTGGTATACACCTGTTGTCCCAGCTACTCAGGAGGCTGAGGCGGGAAATGAGCAAAACCAGGATAGAACCCTGTGATAAGTTCGGGAAGATCACTTGAGCCCAGGAGGTCGAGGCTGCAGTGAGTGGTGATGGCACCACTGTACTCCGACAAGGCAAGACCTTGTCTCCTAAAAAATAAAAAAATGCAAACCAAAAAACGAATCACAACAATGATCACAATGACTACCAAGACTAAATTTAGCCTATTACACAGTTGGTTCTAAAGAGCTGAATTATTTTTTCATAATTTCCATACTTAGCTTTGACCTTCCTGGGTCACAAGAATCTGGTGAGACCTAAAAGACAGAGGAACTGACCTCGGGCCAGTGGAGGGTGTGTGTTCTGAGTTATGGACCCAACTGATGCCTGGGGGTTCTGAGTTATGGACCCACACTGATGCCTGGGAGTTCTGAGTTATGGACCCACACTGATGCCTGGGGGTTCTGAGTTATGGACCCACACTGATGCCTGGGGGTTCTGAGTTATGGACCCACACTGACGCCTGGGGGTTCTGAGTTATGGACCCACACTGACGCCTGGGGGTTCTGAGTTATGGACCCACACTGGTGCCTGGGAGTTCTGAGTTATGGACCCACACTGACGCCTGGGGGTTCTGAGTTATGGACCCACACTGCTGCCTGGGGGTTCTGAGTTATGGACCCACACTGATGCCTGGGGGTTCTGAGTTATGGACCCACACTGATGCCTGGGGGTTCTGAGTTATGGACCCACACTGATGCCTGGGGGTTCTGAGTTATGGACCCACACTGGTGCCTGGGAGTTCTGAGTTATGGACCCACACTGACGCCTGGGGGTTCTGAGTTATGGACCCACACTGATGCCTGGGGGTTCTGAGTTATGGACCCACACTGATGCCTGGGAGTTCTGAGTTATGGACCCACACTGATGCTTGGGGGTTCTGAGTTATGGACCCACACTGATGCCTGGGGATTCTGAGTTATGGACCCAACTGATGCCTGGGGGTTCTGAGTTATGGACCCACACTGATGCCTGGGGGTTCTGAGTTATGGACCCACACTGATGCTTGGGGGTTCTGAGTTATGGACCCACACTGATGCTTGGGGGTTCTGAGTTATGGACCCAACTGATGCCTGGGGGTTCTGAGTTATGGACCCACACTGATGCCTGGGGGTTCTGAGTTATGGACCCACACTGATGCTTGGGGGTTCTGAGTTATGGACCCACACTGATGCTTGGGGGTTCTGAGTTATGGACCCACACTGATGCCTGGGGGTTCTGAGTTATGGACCCACACTGATGCTCGGTCAGTATGCAGTCAGGACAAGACGATTCAAAAGTGAGCCTGTGTTTCCTTGCCTAGACTCCTAGGTTTTTTGACCAACGTTTGCTTGCTCAATAAACAGGACTTTTTTTTTTTTTTTTTTTTCTTTGAGATGGAATCTCACTCTGTCGCCCAGGCTGGAGTGAAGTGGAGCGATCTGAGCTCACTGCAACCTCCACCTCCCAGGTTCAACTGATTCTCCTGCCTCAGCCTCCTGAGTAGCTGGGATTACAGACGTGCGCCCCGACACCTGGCTAATTTTTTTGTATTTTTAGTAGAGATGGGGTTTTACCACATTGGCCAGGCTGGTCATGAACTCTTGACCTCAGGTGATCTGCTCACCTCAGCCTCCGAAAGTGCTGGAATTACAGGCATGAGCCACTGCACCTGGCCATTTTTGCCACTTTGATGCCTTCAGTCTAATTACTAGGGTCATTTGAGGTTGCACCTCCCTCAGTGTGGCCAGCCCTTTTCTCGGGGCACACGGCCATTCTCCCATCTTGCAACCCTCTCTCAGGTCCTCTTTCTACCTGTTTGTGACCAACACAGTGTTGGCCAGTCTTTCCTACTCTTGCCCCAGGCCCTACTTTTTCTAGAACTGTGGGGTCACTCACAAGTCCCTGCCTATCTGCTAAAGGAGATGGAGAAAATATCTATATTTTATAAACAGCAATCTACTTTACAGAACACATTTCACCTGTTCTGATATTATAGCTACTGTTTGGGCACACTTTATACTACCTTCCCCATTTTGGACTCACTTATTTTCAAAGATTCAATTAATTACCAGTCATTATCCTACTCTGTGATGCTCAAATTACCACACCTTGGTTGATGGAAGCCCCATTAGGTGGCCTCCTGGCTCTTTTGGTAATCCCCATTACTATTTTTTAATTTAAATTTTCTTCTCTTTAATCAAAGTTATAATTGCATGCAGTAAAAAGTCAGATAGGGCTATGAGGCTTGCCATGAACCACAGGAGTGCCCTGTCCTGCCCCTCCCTGTGGTGATGCCTTCCCAGTCTTTGACCTGGCATTTACCTCCCCATTTCTAAATAATGTGCTTCTGCTGGTTTTTGGTGTCAGTTTTGGGGTATCTACTGATTTCCTACTATGGAAGAGTTTTGATCTTTTACATCCTCCCAACCCTCTTTCTGCACTTTCCCTCCTCCCAGAAGAATTTCATTATATTACAGCAGGTTTTTGTTCAATGTTGTTTTGTTGGAACATTGATGAGAAAAACTGATTCCCAGTAGGGGCCATTGTGTATGTGGAGTCTGCTGGTTCTCCCCTCATCTGTGTGGATTTTCTCAGGGTCCTCTGGTTTCTTCCCACATCCAGGGCTGTGCATGTGAGGTTCACTGGTGTGTCTGCATGATCCCATCTGAGTGAGCGTGTGGGTGGCCCTGCGACGGGAGGGTGTCCTGTCCAGAGTTGGTTCTTGCCTTGTGCCCTGAGCTGCCACGACAGGCTCTTGCTACCCGAGACCCTGAACTGAAATAAGCGGGTTAGAAAATGAGTGGATACTCATTGGTTTCAAACAAATTATTTATTTCTGCCTTCATTTCATTATTTACCCAGTAGTCATTCAGGAGCAGGTTGTTCAGTTTCCATGTAGTTGTACAGTTTTGAGTGAGTTTCTTAACCTGAGTTCTAATTTGATTGCACTGTGGTGTGAGAGACAGTTTGTTGTGATTTCTGTTCGTTTGCATTTGCTGAGCAGTATTTTACTACTAATTATGTGGTCAATTTTAGAATAAGTTTGATGAGGTGCTGAGAAGAATGTATATTCTGTTGATTTGGGGTGAAGAGTTCTGTAGATGTCTATTAGGTCCACTTGGTCCAGAGCTGAGTTCAAGTCCTGAATATCCTTGTTAATTTTCTGTCTTGTTGATCTAATATTGACAGTGGGGTGTTAAAGTCTCCCACTATTGTTGTGTGGGAGTCTAAGACTCTTTGTAGGTCTCTAAGAACTTGCTTTATGAATCTGCGTGCTCCTGTTTTGGGCGCGTATATATTTAGGATAGTTAGCTCTTCTTGTCGCATGGATCCCTTTACCATTATGTAATGCCCTTCGTCTTTTTTGATCTTTGCTGGTTTAAAGTCTGTTTTACCAGAGACTAGGATTCCAACCTCTGCTTTTCTTTACTTTCCATTTGTTTGGTAAATATTCCTCCATCCCTTTATTTTGAGCCTATGTGTGTTTTTGCATGAGATGGGTCTCCCGAATACAGTACACCAATAAGTCTTGACTCTTTATCCAATTTGCTAGTCTGTGTCTTTTAATTGGGGCATTCATCCTGATTACATTTAAGGTTAATATTGTTATGTATGAATTTGATCCTGTCATTATGATGATAGCTGGTTATTTTGCTTGTTAGTTGATGCAGCTTCTTCATAGTATCTATGGTCTTTACAATTTGGTATTTTTTTGCAGTGGCTGGTAATAGTTTTTCCTTCCTATATTTAGTGCTTCCTTCAAGAGCTCTTGTAAGGCAGGCCTGGTGGTGACAAAATCTCTCAGCATTTGCTTCTCTGTAAAGGATGTTACTTCTCCTTTGCTTATGAAGCTTAGTTTGGCTGGATATGAAATTCTGGGCTGAAAATTCCTTTCTTTAAGAATGTTGAATATTGGCCCCCACTCTCTTCTGGCTTGTATGGTTTCTGCAGAGAGATCTGCTGTTAGTCTGATGGGCTTCCCTTTGTGGGTAACCTGACCTTTCTCTCTGTCTGCCTTTAACATTTCTTTCAACCTTGGTGAATCTGACGATTATGTGTCTTGGGGTTGCTTTTCTCAAGGAGTATCTTTGTAGTATTCTCTGTATTTCCTGAATTTGAATGTTGGCCTGTCTTGCTAGGTTGGGGAAGTCCTCCTGGATAATATCCTGAAGAGTGTTTTACAACTTGGTTCCATTCCCCACTTCACTTTCAGGTACACCAGTCACACATAGGTTCGGTCATTTCACATAGTCCCATATTTCTGGGAGGCTTTGTTTGTTCCTTTTCATTCTTTTTTCTCTAATTTTGTCTTCATGCTTTATTTCATTAAGTTGATCTTCAATCCCTGACATCCTTTCTTCTGCTTGATCGATTCAGCTATTGATACTTGTGTCAATGAGAACAAAGACACACAATGTATCAGAATCTCTGGCACACAGCTAAAGCAGTGTGTAGAGGGAAATTTATAACACTAAATGCCCACAAGAGAAAGCAGGAAAGATCTGAAATTGACACCCTAACATCACAATTAAAAGAACTACAGAAGCAAGAGCAAACACATTCAAAAGCTAGCAGAAGACAAGAAATAACTAAGATCAGAGCAGAACTGAAGGAGATAGAGACACAAAAAACCCTTCAAAAAAATCAATGAATCCAGGAGCTAGTTTTTTGAAAAAATTAAAAAATAGATCGCTAGCCAAACTAATAAGAAAAGAGAGAAGAATCAAATAGACACAATAAAAAATGATAAAGAGGATATCACCACTGATTCCACAGAAATACAAACTACCATCAGATTATACTACAAACACTTCTATGTAAATAAACTAGAAAATCTAGAAGAAATGGATAAATTCTTGGACACATACACCCTTCCAAGACTAAACCAGGAAGAAGTCGAATCCCTGAACAGACCAATAACAAGTTCTGAAATTGAGAGAGTAATTAATAGCCTACCAACCAAAAAACGCCCAGGACCAGATGGATTCACAGCTGAATTCTACCACAGATACAAAGAGGATCTGGTACCATTCCTTCTGAAATGATTCCAAACAAAAAAAAGAGGGACTCCTCCCTAACTAATTTTATGAGGTCAGCATCATCCTGATACCAAAAACCGGCAGAGACACAACAAAAAAAGAAAATTTCAGGCCAACGTCCCTGTTGAACATCGATGCGAAAATCCTCAATAAAATACTGGCAAACCAAATCCAGCAGCACATCAAAAAGCTTATCCACCACCATCAAGTTGGCTTCATCCCTGGGATGCAAGTGTGTCCGGAATTGGTGGGTTCTTGGTCTCACTGACTTCAAGAATGAAGCTGTGGACCCTCATGGTGTGTGTTACAGTTCTTAAACGTGGTGTGTCCGGAGTTTGTTCCTTCTGATGTTCGGATGTGTTCAGAGTTTCTTCCTTCTGGTGGGTTCGTGGTCTCGCTGGCTCAGGAGTGAAGCTGCAGACCTTCGTGGTGAGCGTTACAGATCTTAAGGCGGCACATCTGGAATTGTTTGCTCCTCCTGGTGGGTTCGTTGTCTTGCTGGCTTCAGGAGTGAAGCTGCAGGCTTTCGCAGTGAGTGTTACAGCTCATAAAGGCAGTGTGGACCCAAAGAGTGAGCAGCAGCAAGAGTTATTGCAAAGAGCGAAAGAACAAAGTTTCCACACTGTGGAAAGGGACCTGAGCGGGTTGCCACCGCTCATTCAGGCAGCCTGCTTTTATTCTCTTATCTGGCCCCACCCACATCCTGCTGATTGGTCCATTTTACAGAGAGCTGATTGGTCTGTTTTACAGAGAGCTGATTGGTCCGTTTTGACAGGGTGCTGATTGGTGCGTTTACAACCCCTTAGCTAGACACAAAAATTCTCCACGTCCCCACTAGATTAGCTAGATACACAGTGTCGATTGGTGTATTTACAAACCCTGAGCTAGACACAGAGTGCTGATTGGTGCATTTACAAACCTTCAGCTAGATACAGAGTGCCAATTGGTGCATTCACAATCCCTTAGCTAGACATAAAGGTTCTCCAAGTCCCCACCAGAGTAACTAGATAGAGAGTGCTGATTGGTGCATTCACAAACCCTGAGCTAGACACAGGTGCTGATTGTGTTTACAAACCTTGAGCTAGAGACAAAGTGCTGATTGGTGTATTTACAATCCCTTAGCTAGACATAAAGATTCTCCAAATCTCCACCAGACTCAGGAGCCCAGCTGGCTTCACCCAGTGGATCCTGCACCAGGGCCGCAGGTGGAGCTGCCTGCCAGTCCCGCGCCGTGTGCCTGCACTCCTCAGCCCTTGGGTGGTCGATGGAACTGGGCGCCATGGAGCAGGGGGCGGCGCTCGTCTGGGGGGCTTGGGCCGCGCAGGAGCCCATGGGGGCGGGGGCAGGCTCAGGCATGGTGGGCTGCAGGTCCCGAGCCCTGCTCTGCAGGGAGGTAGCTAAGGCCCGGTGAGAAGTCAAGCACAGCAGCTGCCGGCCCAGGTGCCAAGCCCCTCACTGCCCGGGGCCTGTGGGCCGGCTGGCCGCTCCAAGTGCGGGGCCCGCCGAGCCCATGCCCACCCGGAACTCGTGCTGGCCTGCAAGCACCACCCACAGCCCCGGTTCCCACCCGCGCCTCTCCCTCCACGCCTCCCCACAAGCTGAGGAAGCTGTCTCCGGCCTTGGCCAGCCCAGAAAGGGGCTCGAACAGTGCAGCGGCAGGCTGAAGGGCTCAAGCGCGGCCAGAGTGGGCGCCAAGGCTGAGGAGGCACCGAGAGCGAGCGAGGGCTGCCAGCACACTGTCACCTCTCACAAGGCTGGTTCAACATATGCAAATCAATAAACGTAATCCATCACATAAACAGAACCAATGACAAAAACCACATGATTATCTCAATAGATGCAGAAAAGGACTTTGACAAAATTCAACATCCGTTCATGCTAAAAACTCTCAATAAACTAGGTATTGATGGATCATCTCTCAAAATAATAAGAGCTATTTATGACAAACCCACAGCCAATATCATACTGAATGGGCAAAAGCTGGAAGAATTCCCTTTGAAAACAGGCACAAAACAAGGATGCCCTCAAGGTCTCACCACTCCTATTCAACATACAATTGGAAGTTCTGGCCAGGGCAATCAGGCAAGAGAAACAAGTAAAGGGTATTCAAGTAGGAAGAGAGGAAGTCAAATTGTCTCTGTTTGAAGATGACATGATTGTATATTTAGAAAACACCATTGTCTCGGCCCAAAATCTCCTTAAGCTGATAAGCAACTTCAGCAAAGTCTCAGGATACAAAATAAATGTGCAAAAATCACAAGCATTCCTATACACCAATAATAGACAAACAGCCAAATCCCACTCACAATTGCTACTAAGATAATAAAATACCTAGGAATAAAACTTACAAGGGATGTGAAAGACCTCTTCAAGGACAACTATAAACCACTGGTCAAGGAAATAGGAGAGGACACAAACAAATGGAAAAACATTCCATGCTCATGGATAGGAAGAATCAATATCGTGAAAATGGCCATATTGCACAAACTAATTTATAGATTCAATGCTATCCTCATCAAGCTACCATTGACTTTCTTCACAGAATTAGAAAAAACTACTTTAAATTTCATATGGAACCAAAAAAGGGCCCATATAGCCAAGACAATCCTAAGCAAAAAGAACAAAGCTGGAGGCATCATCCTACCTGACTTCAAACTATACTACAAGGCTACAGTAACCAAAACATCATGGTACGGATGCCAAAACAGATATACAGACCACTGGAAAGAACAGAGGCCTCAGAAATAATGCCACACATCTACAACCATCTGATCTTTGACAAACCTGATAAAAATAAGCAATGGGGAAAGGATTCCCTATTTAATAAATGGTGCTGGGAAAACTGGCTAGCCATATGCAGAAAACTGAAACTGGACCCCTTCTTACACCTTATACAAAAATTAACTGAAGATGGATTAAAGACTTAAACATAAAACATAAAACCATAAAAACCCTAGAGGAAAACCTAGGCAATACCATTCAGGACATAGGCATGGGAAAAGACTTCATGACTAAAACACCAAAAGCAATGGCAACAAAAGCCAAAATAGACAAATGGGATCTAATTAAACTAAAGAGCTTTGCACAGCAAAAGAAACTATCATCAGAGTGAACAGGAAACCTACAGAATGGGAGAAAATTTTTGCAATCTATCCATCTGACAAAGGGCTAATATCCAGAATCTGCAAAGAACTTAAATTTACAAGAAAAAAACAAACAACCCCATCAAAAAGTGGGCAAAGGATATGAATACGCTTCTCAAAAGAAGACATTTATGTGGCCAGCAAACATATGAAAAAAAGCTCATCATCACTGATCATTAGAGAAATGTAAATCAAAACCACAATGAGATACCATCTCACTCCAGTTAAAATGGCAATCATTAAAAAGTCAGGAAACAACAGATGCTGGAGAGGATGTGGAGAAACAGGAAGGCTTTTACACTGTTGGTGGGAGTGTAAATTATTTCAACCATTGTGGAAGACAGTGTGGCGATTCCTCAAGGATCTAGAACCAGAAATACCATTTGACCCAGCAATCCCATTACTGGGTATATACCCAAAGGATTATAAATCATTGTACTATAAAGACACATGCACACGTATGTTTACTGCAGCACTGTTTACAATAGCAAAGACTTGGAACCAACCCAAAAGTCCATCAATGATAGATAATGTGGCACATATACACCATGGAATACTATGCAGCCATAAAATAGGATGAGGTCATATCCTTTGCAGGGACATGGATAAAGCCAGAAACTATCATTCTCAGCAAACTAACACAGGAACAGAAAACCAAACCCCACATGTTCTCACTCATAAGTGGGAGTTGAACAATGAGAACACTTGGACACAGGGAGGGGAACATCACACACCGGGGCCTGTTGGGGCATGGGGGGCTAGGGGAGGGATAGCATTAGAGAAATACCTAATGTAGATGACGGGTTGATGGGTGCAGCAAACCACCATGGCATGTGTATACCTATGTAACAAACCTGCACGTTCTGCACATGTATACAGAACTTAAAGTATAATAAAAAAATAAAATGAATACAAATTATCAAATAAAAGTCTGTAAAGTCTACGATAATTGTACAAGTGCACGGCAGTAAATGATGATGTGCAGAAGTGCTCAGCAAGCCTGCCACATCTGTTATTGCTGGTTTTTGAACTGTGGTGGGAGGAGGTGCTCCTTACAATAGTCACACATTTATTTCTTAATTTAACCCACTACCAAGAGGACCACTGTTACTCACTGATGCATCAGAACTTGGGTAAATAATTATCCTGTTTAATTAATTTTCTTCAATGTATGATAGCTCACATTTATTTTAATGTTTAATACTAGAAGTGTTTTGGGTCTTTATTTAGAAGTTTGCTGTTTTTGTGATCAGAAATATGCTGTAGGAACTTAACTTCTCTTTGTATAAATTAGCCTTTGGGAAAATTGGTTCTGTTACATGTCATTTCACTTAAAGTGAAAATTTCCAAGAACCTCTTGACAACATTAAGTGAGGCCTTCCTGTATTTGGCTTCATTAGTATTCAATGTTGCACTATGATGACACTGAGCCATGGGATGAACCAAGCTCACATCTTTATCTTCCTTGGAGTTCAACACCATCTCCACAACCTCTGTTGTGATCTTTCTCATCTTCATCCTCCTCCTCATCCTCCTCACTGCATGAGCAGCTGATGTGTATCTGGGGCTCACTACAGGCCAGGCACAGCTCTAAGCGCTGTACATCTATTAGCTCATTTAAATGTCACAACCACCCTTTTAGGTGAGTACTAAGATTATCTTCATTTTACATAAAATGGAAGCCCAGAGAGGCAGAGTATCTTGTCAGAGGTCACAGAGCTCCTCCGTGGGGTGCAAGGGTTCCCAGCTGGCCAGGGTCTGTGTTCCCAGCCAGCATACTGCACTGCATACTTGAATCCAGCCTGACCCTCGGATGGACTGTAAGCCTCCTCTCAGTGTGTTTAAGCCCCCAGGTATTCTGGATCCCCCCATCCCCACTTTCCTCTCTGCCTCCCCTCGTCCCTCCTTTTTCCTAAGAGACAGTCTTTGGGCACCTGGTGCCCTCTGTCCTTCTACTCCAGAACCACCCTGCACGGCTGCCATCCTGGGATTCCCCTTCTCCACTGTCCCAGCAGTTCCCTTTTCCTCTCCCCACATGGGGCCGATGCCTGTTCCAAGGTTCTGTGTCTTCCTCTTTCTTCGTTCACCACTTGCTTGGGTCATGGGAGGTAAAATCTGGAGTCCCTGAATGTCTGAGGACGTCTTCATTCTACTCTCAGGTCGATGCCCACGAGTCCTGAGCTGCACTAACTCCCATTCTCAGATGTGTCCTCCTCCTGGGAGACTCAGCTTCTCGCTGCTCTCTGTCCTTCCACCTGCCATCCTTTTACTACTGTGCGGGGGACTCATCCACCTGGAAACTCACGCCCTTCAGTTCTGGGAAATTTCTTTGAAAAAAATTTTTTTTTAAATGATTTCCTCTCTTAGCTGTCTTTCTGGGAATTCTTTTTATTCTAATGTTACACCTCCTGCACTAATCCTCTCATATTCTTATCACTTCTGTTTTCTAAATCTCTGATTTTTTTTTTCCTTTTTACTTTCTGGGAGATTTTTCTAAAATAGCTCTCTGTCCTTTCTATAAATGTTTTCATTTCTGCCATCATCTGTTTTAATTTCCAAAGACTACTTTTTTATTCTTTTTTTTTCATGCACAAAGCTTTCTTCTCTCTGTAAGAAGGTTGTTGTTTGTTTTTATTTTCTCCTGCCCCATGCACTGTCACTGTTTCTCCGGTATGCCTTTTTTCCTCTTTAATCTGGTCTCTGACACTGTCTGTCCTGGAAGCCATTCCCAAACCTTGAGGATCCTTGTCTGTCTGCTCATATTTAAAAGTGAGGCATAAAAAGCAGATTGGATGCTCTGGTGCATGGGTGGGTCTATCAAATGGTGAAGGTCCACACAGTGAACCTGGAGGGGGACCACCTCACAGGTCCCTTCCCCTTGGGCTGACCGTCCTGGGTGGTGTGAGTGGCTGTGGGTAGGGAAAGGGCACTGGACTTCTACCACTCAGGATGGAGTCTCTTCCTCAGCCTCCCTGTTCTAAGAACTGTGCCCTCACCCTGGGCTCTGCCTGGCAGCTCTGGTTCAGCATCTCCAGAGCCATGCTCTGTCACGGGAGGGATGGCAGCTGCCTGGCCTCGCAGAGTTAGGGAGGATACAGAGGGGGAAAGGAAGGGACATCCCGTGGAGACTCTCAGCCAGTTCTCCTGACTTCAGCCTTATCTACACTCCCACATTCAGAGGTATCTGTAGCTCCATTTTAAAAATAGAACAGATTTATTTTTACTTTTTAAAAAATATTTTCAACTATTATTTTAGATCTAGGGGGTACACATGCAGGTTTGTATATTGTGTGATGCTGAGGTTTGGGGTACAATTGATCCCATCACCCAGGTCCTGGGCATAGTAATCAATAGTTAGCTTTTCAACCCTTGTCCCCTCCCGCCTCCCCCGCCCCAGAGGTCCCCAGTGTCTACTGCTGCCGTCTTTATGTCCATGAGTACCCAATGAACATAAAGCTTTACTGAGGTATAATTCACATACTATACAATCCACTTATTTCAAGCGTACTGCTCAAGGTTTTCCATATATTCACAGAGTAGTGCAGCCATCATCCCAAACAATTTCAGACCATTTTCATCTCTCCAAAGAGAGACCACGTACCTATTAGGTTGCTCCAGATCTGGAGGCTTTCTGGGATTATTGAATGTGAATCAGCCCACCTCTGAGTTCACCCTTTTCAGCTTAAGTTCCAGCTTTTTCTAGTCTGCTAAGTCAGTGACCTCTTTTCCACTTGCTGTCCAGCTTCCACGCTTCTGTTGCTGCTGCCTCACCTCTATCTTTATCTTTGTGGATTATGATTTTGAAACCCCGCTTTCTGTATTTTGGGTGCATGTGCGTGTTCACACCACCTTTTTAAACTGGAAGTTCCCTGGCTGCTTTGAAATCATTCTTTTTTCTAGCAAGAACAAAAGTTCCAGGCCTGTCTTGGATTACTCCTGCCCTAAGACATGGTGTCAGCTCCTTTCCTTTCAATAGAGGACAGCACTGAGACCAAAATCTAGGTGCTGCTTGTGGGGCCCGATGGTCCCATGTGAGGGCTGCTTCTGGGTAGGGCCACCATTCCGGCCTGCCTTGGGGACAGGGCTGTCTGGGCTTCTCTTTAGGATCATGAATTCACTACTGACATTTCCAATTTAATGCTAACATCAACATGTGCTTCAAAATGTTATTTCAGGTGAACATGCAGATTTATTTTCTCTGCCTATGGCTACTTCGTTGTCTATTCCTTCCCTGCCCATCATTATCCTTCCCTCTCTTTTATGACACTTGTATGTCTCCATGTCCATCTGGCTGGGGTCCCTTTGATGACCCTGTTCTCCCTGCTCTTGAATTAGAGACCGGTGGCTATAAAATGCTGAGCCTGTCCCCGCCACAGGGCCTTCTTCTCATGGTGCCCTCTCCTTGGACTTTCTTCTTCCAGTTTTTCTCATGGGTGGCTGCTCAGCATTCAGGTCATGTCAGCTCAAATGTCACTTCCCCCAGGAGGCCTGCCCTGATCACCTCCCTGCCGAGGGAGCCCGTCCTTGCCCAGGCATGACCTCCGTACCTGGGTATCTCCCTCATAGTGCAGCTAACTTTCTAAATGATGCTGTTTTCGTCTTTGCCATCCTTCTTCCCCCCCCACTGGAATGCAAGCTCTGCAAAACTGAATTCCTGGTATCCTTAAAAGTGACTGGCACACAATTGGCACACAATATATATTTGTTGAAGAAACAAATCAGAGGCAGACAATGTGCAAACACAGGGCCTCCTGACCCCCAGGCCACTGTCTTGTGACTACGCGATGTGGTTCCTTGGGGAACAGAAATCCAAGTACAAGGCTCAAGGGAGGAAGGCATAGCGAAGACACACAAAAACGTCACCTACCTGAGATTCACCTTCCAGCAAATGAAACGCCTAAGTTCAATTCCCTGTCACATTTCTCTTTGCCAGTTTTTGGCAAAGAAGTGAAACTCACAAGTTGATGGAATGCTTGTGGGCAGTGGCACTTCCCGCTAGGTCAAGTGCCAGAGAGGAGCACAGGAGAATGCAGGGGCTGCCTCCTCCAAGACGCCAGCTTTGTGAACAGAGCCTGGATTCACCAGGAGCGTAGGGCCCTGACTGCCGCCTGGCCGCTGTGACGAGACCGTCGTCATCCTAAGGGCTAATGATGCACAGAGGAGGCTGTGACTCACCCCTGGCTCCCTCACTCTGCATCAGGGAAGAAGGAAGAATGTCACCCTAATTCCATGGCCCGCGATTTAATTTGAGGTCAAGATCAAAGCTATTCAAATCAACATCTTCTAAAAACTGGAAATTCAGATTTTAAGACAATTCCACAAAGCCATAACAAGAAATTCTGCATGTATTTAAATAAGCACATTCTCAGAAAAAGATGAAAAAAATGCACACCCTAGGAAAAAACAGTCCCTTTCTCATTAACCCTAGAGTGCCAGGCCCCTTCATCCTTTTCTTCTTTTCATTTTGAGACTTCAAAGCAGCCCTCTGCTCACCTACTCAGTTTGGAGTCAAAACCCATGGGTTTGCCTGGCTCAGAGCCTACTGCCCCCCTAGCAGGAGTCCTCTCCCTGCTGAGGGCTCCGGTCAAGCTGACTTCTCCTGGGACCTGAGTTCCCTGCTCTCCCAGCTTGGTTAGAAGAGAAAGAAACCACCTGAGTAGCACCAAGAAAATATAGTCTCCTTTATTGTTCCCATATGTTGTTTCAGGTCTCAGTTCTTTAAAAAAATCCTACATTTTTAGGAAAAACTGAGCAACGAAAAATGCCAACGTCTCTTCAGGACAGCAGGGAGCTCAGAGAGACACCTTTCCCCATCTCTTAACCAAGTCAGAAGTCCCACTACTTCCCTCTTGGGGAGATCAAAATGACTTATTTTCCCTTAACAACATTTCTCAATGTTGCTACAGACTTGGGGAAATTTACTATAAAGTTTTCCTGTGGCAATGGGCTCCCTCACAGGACCTGCTTCCCCCAGAATCTCGAATAGTGCTCCCAAACTGCAGACCGTGACCCAGGAGTAGGTTGTGAGATCAATTTAATGGGGCATGACGAGCATTTGAAAAGGGACAGAATGGAATAGAGAGTATCAGAGTATAAGGTGTGTTCATGGGCTGGGCACAGTGGCTCACAGATGTTAATCCTAACACTTTGGGAGGTTGAGGCAAGCAGATCGCTTGAGCCCAGGAGTTCAAGACCAGCCTGGGCAACATGGTGAAATCCTGTCTCTACAAAAAATACAGAAATTAGCCAGGTGCAGTAGCACACGCTTGTGATGCCAGCTACTCAGGAGGCTGAGGTAGGAGGATTGCTTGAGCCTGGGGAGGTTGAGGCTGCAGTGAGCCATGATCGTGCCACTGCACTGCAGCCTAGGTGACAGAGTGAGACCCTGTCTCCAAACAGAAAACAATGACAAAAGAGATGTGTTCATGAAGCTTTTGTTTCAGGGGTGTATGTGCTCTCTCACAGAAAATGTAGTTCTTACTACTTCAAACAGTAAAAATCTTTAAAGCCATATTTAACCATCAGCATCTAGTTTATAGGATTTCTTTATAAAAGAACCAACATTTAACCCAGAAAAAACATACTACTGAAAAATGGTATCCAACATTTAAATAGGATATAAAACAGGCTAACAGAGAAAGAGAAAGGGAGTTTTTGGCGACCATCGACAAGATGTTGTGTTAGCTAGGAGTACAGTGAGTGCCACCCACCAGCCCTCCCCACCAGGAACCTAAAGTTTAACCAGGGAGCAGAGCTGTTGCCAATCTGACTTCCGTAGCTTCAGAAGGGCCCAAGTAGAAGGGAGCTGACAGCCACAGACATGAAAGTGACAGATACACAGATTGATGGACAGTATGCAGAAGATTCCCAGCTGATTCAGTATCCTTTAGGACACGGGGCACATTCTTTGTGAATATTCTCAAGGGCAGTCCACCCTTGCTTTCTGAGCAGGTGACTTTGTTCTAGGGAACAGCCACAAGTCACTTGGGGCTGTTCTGCTGGACTAAGAATGATCATGTATGCGGCACTTTGAACTCCTTACTCAGGTGTCATCAGGCTGCTATCTAGAATGGGTTCGCAGACAGGTTCAAGTCTTGCAGCACAACCTCAGCTCGTCTTCATGGAGTGAGGGCAGCACTGCCGGCACTGAAAGGATGGTGCTCTGTGACACAGTGCACGTAGGCATTTGTATGTAGTATGGATATTTTGTACTTAGTAATTTTGCTTACTTAACAGACACTACAATTTCTATATGATAAAATGAAAGGAGCCACAATGATGATAGGCCAGATTGCAATGTGCAAAGGTGCACAGAGAACAGCTTCATCCTTCCATTAACCCTGATGAGCACAAAGACACAAACTCAATCCAACTGTCCAGAGCCCACATGGTGAGGTGGCTAAGAGAGGCACTTGGGAGCAGGCATCTTGTGCTTCATTCTGCTCTGTTCTGACAGTTATCTCACCTCTCCACACCTCCATTTCCTCATCTGTAAAATGGAAGTAATATTAGAGCTAACCTCACAGGGCTGTGGTGAAGATTCTGTGGTTTCATAAGCATATTTAGGTTGACTTCCAGCACACAGTTAACACTATATTAGTGTTGGTTGCTATAGTCCTGTTAATCAGTATTTTTAAATTAAATGTCTGGATTTGAACGACGACCAAGGAACCACAAAGGCCTAACAATAATCTAATTCGAATTATCTGCCTATAATTAGTGGACTAAAATGTCTACAATGTAGTTTACATTTCGAACACACTCGATTACCATACTGCTTCCTAATGGTGTTGGAGAAACATAATGTGCTGATTTAGGATTATATTGCTGAATTTATTTTCATTAATCCATTCACATTAGTGGAGACCTGGGGATAAAGAAGACACGCTGTCTCTCTGGCCTCGAGGTGCACGATGCAGAACTTGGGCGGGCAGACTGCATCACACCGTGGAGGAATGCAAGGTTGGAGATGGCCCAGACACTAAGGGAGTGCCTCACTCTTAACGACGTGACTTCTGAAGGCAGTGAGAGTGAGTACTGTCTTTGTTGGACCAACTGCTGCTTGTGTCTGCACTGCGGCAGCCCTCGCCGGAGCTTGTTTTGGTATGATGATTTCCTTCTTAACTGTGAAATAACATGTGCTATATTTATAGAGGGTACACCTACAGACAGGGTGGATATTTTTATGCCAAGAGAAAGCTCAAAAGGAGGGTTGGGAAAGGGAGGATGATTGATATAGAGAAAAATGTTGCAATGATCAAGATGAGAAATAATTAGGGTCTGCCAGCCAAAACCAGTTTCTACTACATCAGAGGAATTGTCTCTTCCCAGACATAGCATATGACATGAAAATGCACCAACAGAAAATAAGCTGCTTCTCTTGAGAATAATGTCGTGAGAGTCACTGAAAGTTCACGCAAATCTCAGAGATTGCCCATAAAAGCTTAGTTTCACACTTCGTCCCATGTGGAAACTACAGCCTGTGCCGCATGAAAAACGAGTTTTATGAGAGTACTTCTGATTTTTAAAAAGGCTATTTGGCTTCCTAACAGGGCAGCTTCCTAAGAGCACCAGCAATGTCGCTTTTACATATTGCATGTACCAGGCAGGCCTCATAACCATCAGGGCTGCATTTAAATCTGGTAAAACGTTATGCGGGTGACAAACTTTGACAAAAGCGATTGGGAGAAACTGCAAGGGCAAGAATTTCCCACTCAAAGAGATCGTTTTAAGCATGAGATCTAAAAATCAGTCAGAATTTTACACTCCAGGCATGACAACAAAGACCGAGGGAGAGGTAGACAGCGTGGCTGTCCCTGCTCCCAGTGCCATTCATGTCCTACATGCTTATCTACTAAGCTTCTCTTAGACATGGGCATTGTGGCCAGTTTCAGAGGGCCAAGGTCTCAGTGGGAGTGCCCAGTGACCCTGGCAATGCTTTTCCTGTCATTTCTATTTCTTTCGCAGGATCTCGCCTGGTCATGAGAGGACACTTTGTGACCGACTAGCCTGGGTTCCATGTTGGTTTCTTCATGGACTCGCTTGGTGACTCAGGCAAGACATTCAATTCCATTTGCCATTTTCTTCTCTTGCTACAGAGCCCACTTCAGAGGATTCAATGAGTGAATACGACAACGGTGCTTAGATCAGTGCCTGCCATACTGTCAGCACTAGCCGTTACTATTTTCACTGGTTGAACAGACACGTGAGTTCACACATGACACCATCTATCGGGATGAGTCATGTTGCTTGCTCAACAACTTTAAGGCCTAGGATCAGTGACAGAACTCCAGGAGCAGCGGGGTTAACACGGGTGACCAATTTCCCCTGCCCACTGTCACTCACATGGCCCATGCCTGCTCCCGCAGACGCGGTTCCCCGGTCCTCACCGCAGCTCCCTGTGGGGTTGACTGCCGCTTGCTTCTCCCGCTCCCATCCCCCTTCTCCAGATTCCTCCGCCCCTGCATGGGCCACCTCACGGGGGTTTCTCACCATCCACTCTGAACAAGGCGTGGAGTTGCTTGCTCCAGCCTGGCTGGTCGGCTCCCCAGCTGCCCTGCCCCAGCCTATCTAGGTGACAAAGGCATGATGTCACTTCCTCTGAAGACTGGATTCTTCTTTAATTTGGACACAGTGGACTTCAAAAGTGGCACTCAGATTTCCCTGTTGCTGTGACTTATAAGCATTAACTCTGGCAGTAAGAGGTTGCCTCCTGGAAAGAGAGAGCATGGTACCCAAGTCAAACTGCCAACATTTAAACCCTGTTTGTGGGATCTTGGGGACTTACTCCTTCAAGCTCCAGTTACCCCACTTGAAAAATGACAACCACAACAGTAGCTCACTGTGGCAAGGATACAACTAATACATGGAGAAGGCTTTTCACGGTGCCTGGCAGAGAGCAGTAGCTCAGTCTAGACCCTGGGCAGATTGGTCACACCAAGAAGGAAAGGGACGATATCTTTCTTCCCCAGAATAGAGGTGTGTGGGCTCTTTCCTCCACTCTTGTCCTTTGTTCATTCAACTTCAGGGCCTCTCTGGATACATGTATTGTTATGTATTGCTACACTGGAAATCCTGCATTCACAAGTTGCAAACTTCTCTGTGTGTTCATAAAATGTCTTGTGGAACAGAACGATGCCACATAAACACCACATAGTGATAAGCAAGAGGTTTTTACGTGGTTTGGTAATAAGACTAAGTGTTATTAGACCTCTATTCAGGGCTGAAAAACAGGAACAGTCATGGCCTAATAAATCACACCTATCAGTTCCCAAACAAGCAGCAACAGAAATAAGGGAGGACCCCGCACCCTGCTGTGAATGGAAATGCAATGAATGACGTATTTACCAGTAGGACTCCAAAACCATCAGGTGCTTCCATTAGGTTCTGCCTGAACTGCGGGTGGCCAGTTTGGATAGTAGTTTCCATTGTAATAAATGCGGACAGACTAGGTATTTTTGGGACTCTAGACAGCGGTAGCTCGACGGCACCAACATGGAGGTACAAACATCTGTAGCATCAGCTGTGCCATCCCCCTTCTCCTCCCCATGCTTCCGAGACAGATGATTAAATGGACACAGGCTTCTATTTGGGTCCCTTCCTAGTGTGGTGATCCCATGCAGGAACCAAGGGGTTGCTTCTGGCCTGTTTTCCAGAATCACATCCAGGACGGGGCAGGCCAGGAAGATGTCCCACCTGCCACTCGTAATGTGCAGTAGGAAGTAGGCTTTTTGTAAAACAAAAATAGAAACACGGCAACAAAAGACACGATCTCTCTGTCCTTCTGCCATTTCTTCCCTTCTAGGGTTAGGAAATGGTATTTCTACCAAGGGCTGACTTTCTGTGCAAAGTAAAAGGAGGCTGGTTTGAATTTCTGTGTCGTATTTTCCTAGCCCCTCCACCATCAGGCCCTGCCTCCCTAACTACATTTATTTTATTTTGAGATGGAATCTCGCTCTGTCGCTCTGTCGCCCAGGCTAGAGTGCAGTGGCACGATACTGGCTCACTGCAACCTCTGCGTCCTGGGTTCAAGTGAATCTCCTGCCTCAGCCTCCTGAGTGGCTGGTATTACAGGCGCACACTGCCACACCCGGTTAATTTTTTTTTTTTTTTGTATTTTTAGTAGAGACTGGGTTTCACCATGTTGGTCAGGCTGGTCTCGAACTCCTGACCTCATGATCCACCCACCTCAGCCTCCCAAAGTGCTGGGATTACAGGTGTGAGCCACCATGCCTGGCCCCTAACTGCATTTAGAAAGCCCCCATAAGCTAATTTCCTGGGGTCTTGGAGGAGGTACTGGTCCTGCTGTGCCTCTCCGTCCAGCCCCAACTTGCTCACTGCCCCTGGCTCCGGCTCTGCTACCTGTGTTCTGGCCACGTCCCATCCCTTTCATGTATGAATTCCACATCTGCTTTAAGTTCCAAGTGGGCTGGGACCCTGTTTGATGAGTCTCTCCTACACAAGTCCCAAGTATGCCATCAGTACATACTTTCTGATAGATTTTAAAACACTCAAGCTTGACCTATATACAATGTTATCACTGTGTCATAGAATAATAATATTTCAAGGCTGGAAAGAACCTCAGATTTCCTGTGCCAACCTCCCCTCTTACAGAGGACAAGACCAAGGGCCTGGGGAGGGGGTGACCTGTCCCAGGTCACATACTCAGCAAAGGTCCAAGCAAGGGTGGAAGTCCGGCCCCCAGGTCACTGGCAACCCCTCCAAGGTCCTGCTAGTGGCTGCCCAGGTCAAATAAATGGGAAACCAGCATTTGCAAGCCAGGTGACAGAGCCCTCCTGAGTCACAGATGCTGCTCGGGAGGCTGCTTAAAACTCATTCTCAGGCATACACCAGCGCACGCATCCAGTACTCTGTGATTGTGTCCACCCAAACAAGCTGCTTATCTACTTTTCTGAACATGAGGTTCGAATAGGGAGTGCTTTTGAAAACTCCAGAGTAGTTAGCAATGCTTCCTGGATGATTTTGACTGGGTTCATGTACCCCCAGCCACGGTATGTATATGTAGATGCGGTTTCATGAATAGAGGAAGAATACCAGGTTTAAATGTGTCTCTTAAACTGTCATTGTAACGAGAAGTTACAAGTTGGGTCCTGAGGGAAATAAAAAGGAGAGATTTTCCAATTCTAAGTTCTCAAACCACTGAATAACTTCGCTGCTCCTCCTCAACTGGTTTGGAGTTTGATTTGAGACCAGCACTAAATACAAATGGCTCATTTTTCAAATCAATCTTGATCTAGAGACATACAGGTCAACCTTGGGAAAGCAAGGTCAGTGCTGTGTGCCAACGGGGTTGTGACATCTGTAAGGAGATGATCACAATCTTTAGCCAACCTCCCATTTGTCAGCTCAAGTCTATTAAATGTTTCTTCCCTTGCTTTGTTTTGCTCTATAAGGAGAATACCCCTTTTCATCTCAGAACAAACCAACGATATGTCATCCACAGATGTCCTAATGGGATAATCCATGTGTCACAGACAATAAGGAAAGTACTTTCCAGTTAGCTAAATAAGGATTAATGAACAGATACTCAGCAAACCTTCGGGGGAGACACAGACAACCTCTGCAATGGGTAGTGTCATCAATGTCCAAGAAGCCTGCACAGTATGCATTTGTAAATGGCCATTTCAAACTGCTTCAGGGGCAAAATTTTCAAGTTTGTGCATCCAAGAGAAATGTTTTCTATGTCTATATTTCTCTAAAAAGTGAAGGTTTAGAAAAACATGCTTCCAATGTTAATTATATGATGATCCCAATCTTTTGGGGTGGGTTCTAGAATTAGAAGCGTGTGAAGGGTATATGGTTCAAGTGGGCAGAACTTTTTCTGCCTCAGCCGACTGTCACACGAGAACTGTCAAGGATGGAAGGTGGGGAGACACACATGTCAAGGATGGAAGGTTGGGAGAAAGTGGTGGTACTATCTGTGGCATGTGCTCCGTTCAGCGGGGCTCACTTCAGAAAATGCAGCTGAAACACTTCTGAGGTGCTAAAGCAAATTGTTATAATGTCACTGCCTATGGTGCTGTTGAGGCTTTATAGCCACAGAGCGCCCATAGTCTCTGGAAGTCATTCTGCATTCTCACATAAACTCTTCCCCGCCAGCAAGCTCCATTCTCCACAGAAAAAGGCCTTTCAATAATGAACAGCCGTCTGTTCCACAGAGCACAGGAAAAACATGATAAACCAAGTCACACAGCCTTGGCTGTAAACATATTCTTACACAAGATTTCTCCAACTCCATATAAACAAAAAAACAAGCTATTAACCACTTGCAGAACAACAACAAAAAATGCATTGGGTTTCCTGCAATTAAGCTGCAATGTTTTACGGTGCAATTTTATTTATAACTGAAAAAGAGTAAATAAGTAAATATATAAAACGTCGAACAGACCCCTCCCGCCAAAGGCTTTTTCTGCAAATTAACTTAGCAGTAATAAAACCTGTGCCAGCTGGAATCTTTCCCCTGTGCTCTGTGGCAAGGGCAGCCCACGCGGGTATACGGCTGAGAAAAAACACAGTAGGGCATTTTCTACCTTCAGCCAGGGGATGTTAACTCAACTTTGGCAAGTGTTTAAAGATTTCTCTCTCCACATGTTCAAGAAAGAATTAAAAACAGTTGAACTGGGGAAAATGAACATCTGTTACTTACTTACACTCACAACCACAATGAAAAACATTCACAATTAAAGCGATTTTGCTTCCCTGCTAGTTATAGCTGTAATCTTGGGTTAAAAATATAAATGCGGAGGCTCCTTATTGTCTTTGGGGCTTTCTTCTTCAGGCTGCTTGTAAAAAAGGTAGTTTACTTGGGGTCGATTTTTTTTTTCCCATTGGAATAACAATATCAGGAAACAGGTCTGCATAAAAAGATAGGGGATGACAACAAAAAGTACCTACGCAACGGAGCCTTGTTTTATGAAGCTATGAACCAGTAGTCAATAAGTGTTTTATATTTGGGAGTTAAATACACTTTACAGCTGTGTAAAAAACCAGAGCCATTTTGGGCCAAACATAAACATTCCAGCGTCTACAAAGTTTACTTATATTAAGCGATGGGGTAGGTTTCTATCAACTGGGAGGGATTTGTGTGTTATGCATGACAGCACTGAAAAGCTTCCACATCAAGTCATTTCCCGTCCAACATGCAGAAATTTCATCAAGAAAATCAAATCTATTTCCGACAAGGTCTTTATACTTCCACCCAGGCTAATGAAATAACCTCCTAACTGATATGCCAGGATCTAGTCTCTTGGCCCTCCAATCCATCCTCTTTCTGGCTGCCACATTCAACCTTCCTCCAAATAGCTGCAATCCATATCGCTCTTCTTTGATTGCATTAGTTACTTTGCTTATTAAAAATGGCTCCACTGCCAACTCTATTAAACACAAATTCCTTAGCGTGGCATTTAAGGTCCTTATATCTATGCATATGCTTCCCGAACCCAACACACCAGTTCACTGGTGTGGAATGGGTCCCCAACCATCCCCTGGCTGGCTGTCTAGGTTTTTCTGGCTTGAAATACACAACACTCAGCCCACCCTCTACCCTTTCCTGCACTCATTCTTGAAAACCTCTCAAATGCTACTTTCCCCCGGTCATTGTTAACTGAATTGTTGCCAGTAGATGTGCCTACTACCCCTTTTAACCATGATAGCGGTTCACTGAAGGCACTGAGGTTGAGTCTCCTATGAGCTTTATTTACACCTTGTCTTCCTCTGTGACTTCACTGCCATCTCTCTGAGCGTGGCTCATCTTTGCATCCCCTCCAGCACTCAGTGCTGGGTCTTTGAGGAACAGCCATTAGAGCCAGTTGCTTGTCTCTCTTCTAGAGAGTTGGTGGAACATTTCCTGACTCCACTCTGATATGCTGCTGAGAAGGTAGACCGAGACACTCTGATGCAATTATTATATGGACTAAAAACATCAGACTTCCACCAGGATCATGTATAATTCAGTCAAACAAATTTGCCAGGCGTGGGTTCTAATTGGAATGGCAATCATAAGCAGTCCTTCTCCTTGGTCAGGCCAAGAAGGAATTAATTTGTAACTCATTAACATTTATTTGGAGGAATCTTAAACCATGGTGGGAATGAGTTCATCTCCAGCTGGGCGCAGGGCCTTGCTGCTGAAGGTCCAAGGTCACTGCTCAGGAAGGCTGGCTCAGCCTTGGAATGTGTCCATGGGCTCGTGCCAGCCCTGGCCCTGATCCCACACCACAGAACCCACGTGGCTGAAGGAGCTGAGGCTGGGAAAATCCCCAGGGAGGGGGCAGAAGACTGTTACGTCCTTAGCAGAACATGAGGCTTTTTCTGAGGTTCTGGAAAATAAGTCTGGACAGTTTTCTTTCAAAGTGGTATGGTTCAGCACACCTCTGCCCTCCTTTGCCACCCCCTCAGGAACAAAAACCAGAAGTGCAGAGGGAGCTGTCATGTTATTCCTGGCCCAACGAGAGCAGGAAGTGCCATAAATCTCTCAAGACAGCCTAGGCTCATGGGATTTCCAGAACCAATCTGTCGATTTATGAGAATCAGATCATTCAGACACACATCCGAACCTTAGATCCTTATGAAAAAACATTAACATACAGGACATTCCTGTCACTTAGGAAAACATTATTCTTTCAAAGTTCCTCCCATAGAACACATCTAACATCTAGGAGAAAAGAGCAAAGAAGCATGGCCTGAATCAGGCCAACCACTGAACCTTTAATCTCGGAATGACTTATCTGGGGAAATCGCTAGCAGCCTGCTGGACAATGATCAATGAGGGCTGGCTTGGCGTGGCACTGCCTTGGGCCCTGGGTGGGAAGGCTGGTCAATAGCCTTTGGGATCATCAAGCCTGGCCCCAGAAAACAGAAAACAAAGCAGTGGCTTGCAAACACTACCTACAGATGATGTTGGACCGGCAGTGCTGGAGCGCCGGGAGCTGCAGAAAAGACCCGAGGTCCAGGCTCTATCCCCTGGAATGTGACTTGTTAGATTTGGGGTGGGTCCCAGAGAGCCGTATTTTGAAGGTCACTGGGAAAAGCTTGGGAACTATTGAAATACCATATATTGTGACAGAGGCGGTCAGTGATTTAAGACCATGTCTTGATTCTAAAAGAGAGTCCTTGACTGTAGGCTGCCCCTGAAAACCTGCTTGTCTCCCATCCGCGCAAGAAATGGCCCAGCCTCCACTCGGCTGCCTGGGAGTCTTTCTCTCTCGCTTTCTCTTCCAGCCTCATCCAACTCCCATCGGCTCTACTCCAAAACATTCCGAGTTCATCCGCACCTCCCTGCTCTGTGATCCTCGTCCCAGCCTTACATCACTTTCCTCTTTCCTCTGCACAGCTGGAATAGAGTCCCTCTTTTAGCCATTTTTACAGCCCCAATCCCAGCAGTCATTGGTCAGTCAGAATAACCTTTTAAAAATGTGAAGCAAACCATGACATTCCCCTGTTTAAAACCCTCCCTTAACTTCCCCTCAACGTAGCAAAAAGTGCCAACTCCTGTCATCTGGGCATGTTTCCCCCACCTCACCCACCAGACCTAGCTAGCCTCACACTCCTGTTTTTTCTCTTCATCTAAGAGGTACTCATCCTTAAAGCTCAGACTGGGCATCATTGCTTCCAAGAGGTCTCCTGACTCTTCATCCAAGTCTGGGCTAGGCAGGTGCCTGCCCTGCATGGGCTCTGAGCTCGTCCCTATCAGAGAACTGTCCATCCCATGTGAATCTTACCATCTGTCTCCCCACTAGTCTCTGGGATACTGGGGTTATGTCTTTTATCTCTGTACATTCATTAGGTACACAGTAAGCACTCAGATGTTTGTTCAGTATATTAACAAGACCTATCCTAGTTATACCTGGAAAACTAGTAATTATCCTAGGAGCTAAAATGAATGTTATGGAAGGACACACAAAGGAATCACATTTCCTATATTTCCAGTCATTCCTAAGTCCTCAGAGGCAGCAGAGGAGAGCACTCAGGAGTCTGCTTTGCAGCAAGGCAGCCCTGGGTTAAGATCCAGGCACCAAAACTTCCTAGCAGTGTGGCCTGGGGCATGTTACCTAATGTCTCTTACCTTCTGGTCTACATTTGCATAGAAAATGGGTATGTGAATGACCTGGTTAGCCAAGAGCCCAGTACATCCTGGGTGTCCCCGCATGGTAACTCACAGCATTGTTCTTACTCCTTTAGGGGGCTAACCCTCTAATGCCTCTGGCCAAGGTGGGGTGGAAGGGACAGAGGGTCTCTCTTCAACCTGCTTCCAGAACTGTTTTATCTAATAAAGCATAACTCCTGATTTGTTTTCCTCTTTAGGTAATCTTGATTTTTAGTATTTCTGAAAAGTCAACTCTACTGGACTCTAGAATAGCTTTGGTCATCTGTTTCCACCTTGACTCTTGGGAGAGCATCTGATAGGACCTCGAGGGGCACACCGTCCCTTTCTGCCCTTCTCCCTCCAGAGTGCTCGTTTCCATTTTCCAGTCCCATTAACACCACCGTTATCACAACTGCTAGGATTTTGCTAAGTACTTAAAGCAGAAAGAGGCCTGGATTAGAATTCTGAATCCTTTTAATCTCTCTCTAGGTAAGTTTTGCCAGCCTCGTTTCTTAAAATGTCAAGTATTAAACTGCTTTTATCTCACTAATTAATAATTAGCTTTGGCAAGCAAGAAAGTAAAAGGCATGGCTGGATCTTTCTCAAAAATAAGATCCCGGATAGCAGACTAGGTATAAAACGCAAGGTGATGGCAAGATCATTTGGATTCAAATAAAGCAGAAATCATGAGCTGAGTGTCCTTCCTCAGAGGATGGAACTGGGCGGGAGAGTTTCCATTACTCTCCCTGGAGAGAGGTCTGTGCACTGGTGGGTTTCCACAATGAGCGCTCTATACTTGAATGCCCTTAAAGACTAGAGGCAGTCTTTTCTATTCCTGCTTTGTAGCTTGGAAATCCCAGCTAGTGATGACTTTATGGGGTTGTATGGTCTAGACAAGAGGGTTACTCTTTGGTGAAATTGCTCCTTGGGGAGGTTACTGTGAAAAATTCCCATACAACTAATTAGCATTCAGAAGGGCAGGCTACCGAGAGGGCGCTAGACTTTGGCAGAGGCCGCTGCTGGAAAGCCAGCATCCCCAGCTTTATCACCGACCACGTTTATTTTCTTCCCTGTCAAAGCAAGGACAGGAAAGGGGAACGAGAGAGCTAGCGAAAAACACAACTCAAGGTAATAGTGGAGAACAAAAAATGAAGCCTGCCCATGGCTCTGAATGAGAGGTCAAGCCTTCTCCGAGAAATATGGAAATACCAAACTTTTTTTTGTTGTATATTTTCTACATAAAACATTTTCAGCTTTCTCAGCAGCTTCAGATCTTTGGAAGCAAACATGGAAAGGTATAACGGTCTGAACGGGGTATGGGGTAAAATGCTCCCCCAAATGTCAGCAAGTCATAGTTTTAAAACCCAGAGGAACTCACAACTATTTTCACCTCAGGTTTTACAGGGCCAACAGAGGTAGGTGGTTGTATGTGTTCCTTCAATATGGGGAAGAAATAACTTTCACCTACTCTAGGACTGAGCCAAGAGAAAACACCTGTCTAGAAAGCCTTGGGTTCTGGTCAGCTGACAAGTGGCCTCTGTGCAGGGATGTCAGCCTGTGCTCCCGAGTCTCATATCCAAATGCAAAACCCATTCTAGCAAGTCAGCATCTTCTCCAAGAAGCCCTTGGAGACCGGCCCTGCACAGCGGCTTTCCTTGCCGTACGTGCTCTCAGATGATCTCACACTTACACAGACGTGGTTTTTTCACGTCTACGTTATTTGTGGGGATGCAGTTTCTTCTTCCTGTTGAGTTCATCAGGGTGTGGCACCTTCTCCACCTGCATTTCACCCTGATGGCCCTATGATTGTCTTGCACACTAAGTGCTTCACACCTAAGATGGAATAACTTAAGTATGCAAAGGGGGACCATCTACAAAAGAAGCCATATTTTAATAAAGCATTTTTCTTCCTCTCTGTGGTTACGCTCCAGACATGGACTCTGTATGCATTCTGTTGATGCCGAGTCTGCAAGTGTTCCAGGGTCTGCAAGCCCAGAGGGAATTATATAGCTATGGCTCGATGGGGTCTCAGGAGTGAACTACGAACATGATGCAGTGTGATTATGGAAACACACTTGCTGTTTTGTAGTGGCTGGAATGTGACTGAGAGGAATAAGCACTACAGTGGGAATCAAGAAGCTTGGACTGTGGTACTGTTTTATGCAATTTAGCTACATGTCCTCGACTCTACACTTATGAAGAGATGAGCCTAGATCACTTGTAGCCTTCCAAATTTTTTGACCATGATCCATTGAAAAATATATTTTACATTACAACTCAGAAAACATCTAACACACACACACACCCCCAACACACACCCCATTTCCCCAGGTAATACTTATCCTTATGGAGTGTGAAACACTCTATTTTCTGTTTTTTTCTTGTCTTTCTAAAATGCTGGTTATATCTTATCAATTAATTTCATGACCCATCAATGAGATGTGACTTGAGTTTGAAAAAAGTAGCCAAGATGATCTCTGCATAAATTTCTGGTTCCCAAATTCCATATATGTAAAGATCTGATGCTATTTCATGCCATAGTGTTTTTCCTTCTTTGTTTTCTTTAATTGGGAGGAGTTCGGGGCAGTAACGCATTTTGTAAATTTAGGAGTGTTAAGGAACGACAACTTCCATAATGAAGCCATTGCCTCACCTGCCATTGTCCCAAGAATTCTCATCTAAGTGGTGGAATAGGGAATGGAGTCACTCTCTGGCCTCTTTGACCATCATTTTAAAAGAGAGCAGTAGGTGGAAACAGCCCCCTTCCATCCATGTCACTAGAATCCCTGTTCTTACCAGGCAACAACTACTGAAATGGTTTGCAGCTTCCCCATTTTTAAGACATACATTATTATTTTTGTTGATCTGTTTTCCATTCTTTTGAATATTCTGAGGACATTTGTACCGAACACAAAAGATGAACAGGAAGATCAACAACATGTTACAGCAATGCTGCTACTCTGTCAATGCATAAATGGAGGCCAGAGATCTTAACACAGAGCTCTCAGGAGTCTCTGAAATCTGTAATTCTTTTATTTCCAAAACATATGCAGTAAGACACGCATTTTAGTTGTTTTCTCATAACCATGGTATTTTCACACTGACCTTGAAGGTAAGGCCAATCTTTGAGAATATGATTTGTCCTACGTGTATGTTCCATTTCTTCATATCAAGCATCCTCTCTTTTCTGAGAGTCAAGGGACCACACTACCTGTTGTTTGACATTAGCTAGCTTCAAGGGCATGGTTCATGGCGCCGGGATGAAGCTAAGTTAACTGGCCCACATGAGAATTAAACCCATGACCTCAGACTTATTAACACCATGCTCCTATCACCTGAGCTCCAGTTTGCAAGCATCATGAACAGAGAGGGAAATGACTTCTTATAAGACAACAATGAACAGGTATGCAGAACTGATGCGCTTTAGTATCTTCTCTAAGATACTTAATGAGTTAGTATCATTTAGTATCTAACTTCATCATGGTGAATTTTAGGGAGACTTTCAACACAATAATGGTCTAAAACTTGGTGGAATATTAGAAAGTAACCATTTAAAAGGGTAGGGCCTGCTCAAGATATAGGGTCATGATCACGCCTCAAAAACACCATCCTACATTTAGTATCTTAGAAAAGATACTAAAAGTACATTTATTTAATATCTTAGAAAATATACTTGAATGAGAGGAACCAATGAAAAATATTAATTTGGCATCTAAGTAACAATATGGTTTATTAGGTTAATAAATTCAGACCACTCAGAACACTACAGACAAGAACCTGCAAACACTCTGAAGGAGCCACAAATTGCCATCTTCTGGAAGATAACAAAAGAGGCAAAATGTACTGAGAACACATCCATTCACTTTTCAGTCCTGCTATCTTTCCAAAATATACTATTATATAATAGAAAACACACAGTAAATAGAAATCCTAGGAGGCTGTTAGATGCTATTTTTAAGAGGCACAGCTACCACGAAGATGGAGCTACTTTCAAGTTTATATATAGCATAATTCATTTTCCAGTTTATCCTCCTTGCTTGACAGAATTAAAATGACAATGTTCATCAGTGTGCCACATTTATAGCTTTAGCTAAAGGTCTCCCACATGGCAAAGGACAAGCTTTCTAGTCCTGGCAAAACTTCCATTTTTGACGATGCCAAGAAACACATATTTGTTGGAAAGCAAAAAAGGGAAGGAAAAAAAACCCTTTTTGGAATATTTATTACTTATTCATTTTAGAAAACAGAGCCCTATAGATTACTTACAAATGTGTTAACTAGCTGGGCACAGTGGCTCATGCCTGTAATCCCAGCACTTTGGGAGGCTGAGGTGGGCGGATCACGAGGTCAGGAGTTTGAGACCAGTCTGGCCAACATGGTGAAACCCTGTCTCTACTAAAAACACAAAAATTAGCCAGGCGCGGTGGCGGGTGCCTGTAATCCCAGCTACTCAGGAGGCTGAGGTAGGAGAATTGCTTGAACCCGAGAGGCAGAGGTTGCAGTGAGCCGAGATCATGCCACCGCACTCCAGCCTGGGTAACAGCAAGACTGCATCTCGGGGGATGGTGGGGAAAGGTTAACTAGATTTTACTAAACTTTGTTTTGTTTTGAGACAGGGTCTTTCTCTGTTGCCCAGGCTGAAGTGCAGTGGTGCAATCTAGGCTCACTGCAGCCTCAATCTCCCAGGCTCAGGTGATCCTCCTGCCTCAGCCTCCTGAGTAGCTAGGACCACAGGCACATGCCACTGCACCTGGCTAATTTAAAAACAGTTATTTGCAGAGACAGGGTCCCCCTGTGTTACCGTGGCTGGTCCTGAACTCCTGGGCTCAAGTGCCTCAGGCCTCACCTGCCTTGGCCTCCCAAATTGTTGGGATTATAGGCGTGAGCCACTGTGCCTGGCCTGAACTTTTAATTTACTATTTACTTGGCAAGTACTGCGTATTAGTTACCAAAGGTTTATTTATGTTTCTGTAATGCATATTTATTATACAGTTATTCCAGAAATGGTTTCATTTTTCTTTGATTTAAAGAAAAAGCCAATTTTTATATTTGCAGTTACTTCATAATTTTATGGTTTTAGTTTCCAAAAGGGGCCTATTCATCTCCCGGGGAGGGGGCATGGGGAACCCTTCCAGGTTAAGGTGCATGGCCCACAGGTGGTGGCAGTAGCCCATCTAGCCCTTCAGAACCAACTCCAGTCAAGATCCCCTTGGTAGCTCACTCACAACTAAGTTGTGACATTTTAATTGCATGCTTTTAAATATTAACCATTTGTCAAGTTTTGTTAGTCTTAATTTTCCTTTACACACGACATAGCATAAATTATATATACTGGTATTACAGAAACCAAGTGGCTTTAATTAAACACTTTTTTCAAAGAATGCTTCCTTTTAATGGCAGTGAAATACCATTCATAGCATCTAAGTGCTCTGCCAAAACTAACTTCATCATGGTGAATTTCAGGGAGACTTTCAACACAATAATGGTCCAGAACTTGGTGGAATATTAGAAAGTAACCATTTAAAAGGGTGGGGGCCTGCTCAAGATATGGGAGTCACGATCATGTCTCAAAAACACCATCCTACATTGATGGCCCAGCATCAGTCCCCGTAACTGTTAGCACACTGTTAGTTCAGCCTGGATAACCCCAGACAGTTCTGTCTAGAGGAGGAGAGCTGAGGATGCACCAACAGAAATGCATATCGAGGGCCTTTCCACCCCTGAATTTAAGACTCTAGGCAGCCATTTTCAAGTCAAACATTCTGATGAGACTTTTAACTATGCAGTGACACAGCTTATCTTAGAGAGCTCACATGAAAACAGATCACATGAAAAGCACCACTTCATTTGCCAGAAAGAAGTCTGCTTGACTTTTATTTTTTATTTAAAAATTTTGGTAATTTTGAAATAGGAATCTATGTGAAAAATAAAAAATGCATCCAGTCTCAGGCTGCAAGGAAACATCTTAGTTGGTAGACAATGTCAGGGACCGACTAATTCATTCAAAATTATTCAGGCTCCCTGAGAATGATTTGTCCTGGGGCCTGTAACTACTTAGAATACTCTGGCTGCCTTAAAATAAAACTGAAGAATTGGGGTACTGAGATAGAAAACACAGTACATCATGAGATCAGTAGATGTCAAATTCATATACAGTTGTCCCCCAACCAACTTTAGTTTCTTATGGTTGATTTTACCTATGTGTTCCATACCAAGCAGAGCCTAATTGGCTTGTTTTTTTTTTTTTTAACAAAAAAAACAAAAAACAAAAACTTATTCAGCCTAGTGGAATATGAAATAAATCTTTGATCTGATAAGATCAACCCAACTTGTTACAGCTAAATATGAATTAACACCAGTCCAATTTTCCAAGGAGGAACTATGTAATTTTGGTTGCAAGGTGCCAGACATGCACAATCTCTTCGTCCATGGTCCCAGAAAGGTTCTAGCAACTTCAGTTTCTTCCTGCCTGTCAAATACCACTTGTTCTGAGTGCATTTCCAACATCTGACACAAGTCCTGGGACAGGAGCAGTGAGATTCTGTCCCTTGTCTTTTTAGCAAAAACAAATTAGCTTAAAGCATTCTCAGTTTTCTGCAGGTTCTTTAATGCTGTGCAGCTGGGTGTGCCTGGGGATCATTTTATTGTTAAAACTTGAGTCACATGGAAAAGACATTAAAACAAGTTTGCCGCCGTGATACTCATGAAGATGAAAGGGCTTCTCTGATTTTAATATGCCGTGTTTTAGACTGGTGGTAGCAGGGACGGGGGTGTGGAGAAAAGGTGTCTTTGGAAATATATGAGTTTGTCTGGGCTGTGAATTCTTCAGGTGCTAAATCTACATCACCTTCACAAGGGAGGTGTATGGCAGTCTCGGGCGTCTGTTTGTTTATTCATATTTTCAGTAGAATCCACACCATTTTCCAGGCTTACAATATGTTGCTCTCTTTAGCACTCATATTTCAGTTCTGGTTTGTGCTTCTAAAGGAAAATTACTGAGAAGTGTGCACTGATGGATGTTGGCATATGAGTGAGCTCTGGACGTTGGCTTAAAAAGATGGCATTCTTTCTTGGGGAGACAGGGTGTGAGCAGCACAGTCTTAATGTGTGCTCTTTAAAACAACTTTACCTTGTGATCTTTTTTGATATTTTTTTGGCCAATGCAGAGACCCCTGCTGGGACAAAGAAAAAGCAGCTAGGACCTAGGACCAATGCCTCACCACTAACCGTGTTTCTAGCACGAAGTGAAATATGGCTGTAAAGACCTTTGAGATTTCTTATGGGAATTCTTAACAGTGGACATACTATTTTTATTGAGTTTGATTAAACAACACAGTTAATAGTAGAGATGAAATTCAGGTTTTTAACTAAATGTAAATGGTCAAGTGTGGTATAGGATCACTTTGCATGAACATTATAAAAAATAACACAGAAACACTGAATTATTGGCTTTCTGTTAGTACAGATATTAAATCTGAGGATTTAAGTGCCTGCCCATCAGAGAAACTGGATTACTTAGAGTTTCTGAGGATGTGCTCAACATGGACTGAACCTGGGCCGCTTTAATTTTCTTTCTGGTAATATTCTCAATGTAAGGAAGCACTCTTTATCTCATGGGAAACAAAACATTTTGGGTATTGGAAGACGTAGGTGCTATAAGTTCTATCAGAAACACTTTCAGTCATTAACCAATTCTCAACTGTGTCACCGGACTGAGAGTTTGGCAACAGCCCTTCTTTATCTTTTCTTCTCTGCTCCTTCTCTCTACTTAATATGTCCCGTAACTGGTTTATTTGTCCATGTTACTGCTTCCTTAGTGTTCCCATGCTAAGGATAAAGAATTCCGCCTACTGTCTTTCTTCAATGAACAGGAAATTCCAGAGATTTTCAAACTCAAACTACTGCATGTATTTACTTCATTGTTCCTAAATGAATTGTTTATAACAGAGGAAATGCTATTTGCTAGTCCAAAGAGTGACTGGAAGTTGTGGACTCCTGTTCTTCATTCCTGCCTGAGCAACCACTCTTTTGTTTCAATTAAGGTAAGATTTACACACACTGAAATGCACAAATCTTAGGTGCATGCTTGTTTTTTTCTGAGACAGGGTCTCACTCTGTCACCCAAGCTAGAGTGCAGTGGCACAGTCACAGCTCACTGCAGCTGCGACCTCCTGGACTCAAGCCATCCTCCCTGCCTCAGCCCCGAGTAGCAGGGACTACAGGCATGTGCCACCATGCCCAGCTAATTTTTTGATTTTTGTAGAGACCAGGTCTCACTATGATGACCAGGTTGGTCTCAAACTCCTGGGCTCGACTAATTCTCCCACCTCAGCCTCCCGTGCTGGGATAACAGGTGTGGGCCACTGCATCGGGCAGGTATATAATTGGATGAGCTTGATAAATGTATACATTTGTGAAACCAACATCCCAATCAAGACACAGAATATATCCATCACTCAAGACAGTTCCCTTGTCCACACCTTCCTCCTCACATACTCAAGTTAACTATGGTTCTGATTTCTGTCACTGCAGGTTGGTTTGCCTGTACTTGAACTTCAGGAGTACCCTTTGTGTCAGGCTTAACTTGCTCAGCATAATGTTTTTGAGATTCATCCATTTTTTGTGTGTGTATCAGTACTTTCTTTTTATTGCTAAATTATACTCCACTGTCTGGATATATCACAGTTTACCCATTTATCTGTGGATGAACTACTTATCATTTTGGGGCTACTGTGAATAAAGGTGCTATGTACATCCTTGTATCCGTCTTTTGCGGATACATGTTTTCACTCCTCTTTGGTAAATACCTAGAGTGGGAGTGCTGGGTCAACATCACTCAGCTCTGTGGCCCCGAGGAACCTGTATCACACCTCTGTCAGTTTCACTCTCTCTGCCGGGCGGAGGGATAATGAGATCTGCTCCCCTCTCCCCTCAGAGCAGGTTTGAGGACATTCTCTGCTCTGCACAGGAAGGAGGGGAGGGAGTTTCAGAGACACTATAGTCAAAACTCCCCCGGTTCTAAAGACTTTGAGATGCCCTTTACATGGCCCCCTGACCTTGATTTAAATCTTACCAGTGGGATGTTCAATTCTACACACCTTAAAGGGAATCTGAAATGTAAAAGTACCCCAAATTGGGTAGCACAAAGGGGTGTCCCCCCATTCCCAACTGTGATGATGGCTGGGCCTATGTGGGCGCATCCTTCAACAAGAAAGGGGACAGAGCTCCTTCACCAGTGTGTTCACCTGCTGGAAACATCCAGTGCTCTGTTTCTTAGTACTCTGAGTCTCCACATTTAAAAGGATTATTGCTACCTTTACTAAAATAACACCCAGGATATAAAAATTGGTCAACTTGCTCCATCTTCACTTCTGCCACCCCTGGCTATAAAATGATAATCTTAAATGCTTCTGTGTTAATAACAACAGTGTCATTTCCCCCCATTTCTAAATTGGGTTGTCCTTTCATTGTTGAATTGTAGGAGTTCTGTATGTATTCTAGATATGAGGCCTTTATCAGACACATGGCTTGCAAATATTTTCACCTATTCTGATTGTCGTCGCAATTTCTTGATAGTGTCCTTTAAAGCACACACTTCTTTAGTGTTGCCGAAGTTCAACTTCCATTTTTTTTTTCCTTTGGTCCCACAGACACTTTAGATATAGTGTTTGTATCCATTCTGACAAGAAAATGACCCCATCTCCTTCCTGAAAATTTATCCATGTCCAGAGCAGTCATTAGCAAATACCACCTGTAATGCACATTTCCTGGAATCAGCCTTCTCTGAGGTTAGTGCAGACCAAAAATAAACATGCACAAGCAGCCCTCGCCAGGGCTGGTGAAATATTGTCTGCCCAAAAAGGCTGGATTCAGCTTAGAGCAAAAAATGTTTTGATTTACACGTGCTATATAGCTATTTCTAGAAGCCCTAACTAACCTGACAACATAAGCCATTTCCACCATTGACAGTCAACAATTCCTGAACACATGGGGCTTATTTACTAATGCAGGATATCTTGAAAGCAGAGCGGGGATATTCCTATGCTGATTTATTTTCTGAACTGGTGGTTTAAGTAGAATCAGTGTAAACACAGCAGTTGTTCCTGGCCCTATCCTTATTTTATTAATCCTCACAGTAAAGTAAACACTGCCTCCATTACACAGATGAGGAAACTGAGGCTTGAGAAGGTTTAAGTCCATCTGTCTCTCAAGCAGCAGAACCAAGATTTGGATCGAGACCCCTTTGGTGTCAAGGACTCTTAGCACTTTACTTCTGTGCTCCCAGAGTTCTGGAGGGTCTCCCAGAAAACTCTAGATTTGCATACCACCTTTAGTCAACACATCCAGGTCTGCTCACTAATTCCCTAACCTGACACATTCCATAATCATGGACTATAAAATTGTTTGCCCAAATCACTTTCCCTATGATCTCACCTTATTCCAACTCCTTTGGAACTTACATTTGCCTTGCAATTATCTATGACATTTTATGGGTGTGAATATACATCTTTTAATTGCATTGAAACAGCGTAGAATGACCCCATGTGTATCTCTATATTGTCTTATTAATCATCTGTGCTGCTAATTTAGCCCATGTGTGTATACATCATGTTCATTAGTTGTCTGTTCCACAAGCATATGTAGCCTGCTTCTATTAAGGGATGTAAGTTCTAAACCACAAAGGCTATGCCTTATGCTTTTCTGTATCCCCAATACTTGGCACAGTGCCTTATAACAAGATAGATGCTCAGATAAATGTTCATTGCAGCACTATTCACGATAGCAAAGACATGGAATCAACCCAGATGCCCATCAATGATAGACTGGATAAAGAAAATGTGGTACGTATACACCATGGCATACTATGCAGCCATAAAAAAGAATGAGATCATGTCCTTTGCAGGGACTTGAATGGAGCTGGAGGCCATCATCCTTAGGAAGCTAACACAGGAACAGAAAACCAAATACTGCATGTTCTTACTTATAAGTGGGAGCCAAATGATGAGAAAGAGCTAAATGATGAGAATACATGGACACATACAGGGAAATTATACATACTGGGGCCTTTCGGAGGGTGGAGGGTAAAGGGTGGGAGGAGAGAGAGGATCAGGAAAAATAATTAATGGGTACTAGGGTTAATACCTGGGCGATGAAATAATCTGGACAATAAACCCCCATGACACAAGTTTATCTATATAAGAAACCTGCATTTGTACCCTGGACTTAAAATAAAAGTTAATAATACTTGCCTTGTGTCCCATCAAGTATTAACGAGGATCAAATTAGATGGTGAATGTGAATGCTGTTGTGCACTATAAGGTTAGAAAAAGATCTATTATGATTACAGATCACCACTGATTTGTATTTATTTATTTATTTGTTTATTTATTTATTTATTTATTTGAGATGAAGTATCACTCTGTCACCCAGCCTGGAGTGCAGTGGAGCAATCTTGGCTCACTACCACCTCTGCCTCCCAGGTCCAACTGATTCTCATGCATCAGCCTCCCAAGTAGCTGGGATTACAGGTGCGCACCAACATGCCTGGCTAATTTTTGTATTTTTAGTAGAGATGGGGTTTTGCCACGTTGGCCAGGCTGGTCTCGAACTCCTGACCTCAGGGGATCTGTCCGTCTTGGACTCCCAAAGTGCTGGGATTACCGGCGTGAACCACTGTGCCTGGCCAATTTGATTGTTTTCTTCAAGTCAAAAAAATGTTTTGTTTGGGAAGGTTTTTTTCTAAGTGGTATAGCTGTGGAAAAACAAATAAAATCCTATTTCCTTGTTGCCATCCTCACTCCAACATTTTCAGTAGCAAGAAGAGATTAAAAATAAGTGGCTGCAGAAGATGCTGGGGAAGCAGAATTAGCCATAAGACTCGACCATGACACTCAGGCAGAGGAATAAAGGTTTTTACTAGTCAATCAAAAAGAGGAAGAGGAAGAGACAAGGATTAGAACAGAGTAGTATATAAACAAGCAAATAAACTGTAGGCCAGGAAAGGGTCTTTCAGTGACCTACAGAGAACGCAGGCGGAGAATATAGCAACATCTTTTCATTCTCCAGCTACAAGAGCGGGTATTTATGTGAAAAGGGAAATGTAAATCAGATCAATACGAAGATTTTAGGGAACGTTGCTTAGGTATCATGCAGACATCCAACTCTTTAGGGAGAATTTGTTAGAAAAACCAAATCACAGCCTCAGGAATTCATATCACAAAATTCAGTCAGGCTGAAGAATTTCACCTTTCTCCCCTCATTTTCCACTATTAAACAGAATACTATTTCTCTCTCTCAGATTTTTCCTTCCATTTTGTTCTTTTCTTTTGCGTAGGTGGGAGATGTATGTTAGTTTATACTTTATTTTGGTTATCTTTTTTCTGTCTGGGATTTTTTGTCCTTACTAAGCCTATTTAAGTTTATTTTGCTTTCTAACAATAAAGGCATGAGGGAAGAGCTCACCTCAACTCCATTCAGATAGAGCTTCTAAATGCCAAGCAAAATTCTATCAGTCCTGTAAGTCTATATTGCAGAGAAATGTCCACCCCGAGGGAAAAATACTATATTATTTAAAATAATTTGCTGTGTATTAATAACTCCTGAAATTTTCAATATCTTTATAATCTGAACAATTTATTGTAAAAGCCATAAAGAAATGTTTCTTAAAAGGCCATACCAAGATACACAGGAATATGAAGTAAAATAAAACAATGCAGAAGCTTAAATTTTATATTAAGAATCTAAACAAGAAAACCTAAAAATTGGTTTAATTTCCTTGGGTGCCCTTCTCTGGTTTAATACTTGAATTTTTCCCCCCAGAGTGCGCCAAAATATATATACAAATATTTTCCAGGAGTAACTATGCGATGCTATTAGAACCAGAAACCCAGCCAGCTCTTTCCATGGCTTCTCCATTAAGACATGAGTGAGCATCTGTCAGTCCCACTGGATTCATCCTGGAGGTCAAGGAAACGGATTACAGTAATCTTTCTCCAGACAACGTGGAATATGTTCAAAATTCAAGCTAGAAGGCACATAGATACTACAATGAGATGGGCCATGTTTTAAAACAGTGGTTTCTTAACTCTGGTTGTAGAATTACCCACCCAAAAGAGCTTTTAAAAACTCCCAATGCCCAAGCCCCACCCACCAGCTGAATCAGAGTGGCTGTGGGTGGAGCCCAGGCAGAGGTAGATTAAAATTTTTTCCAGGTGATTTCAACGTTCATCCTGATCGAAAATCACTGTTTTCAGAGGTTCAATGGGGAAATATGGGGGGAGGGGGGAGAAATTACTTTCTTAACTAAGCTGTAGGCAATAATAACCAAGACAATCTGCTCTCTAATGATGGATGCAAAAGCAAAAAGGCCTTTGCTATAGGATGACCCCATGTCAAAGGTCAATTAATTTGATGGAAAGAGATCCATTCAACTCTTTTTAGGGCCAGTAATTCTATATCTTCCAATCATATGTCCTAAGTTGTTTTAATTATAAAAAGAAAGACAAACTCATTGTAGAAAATATGGGAAAAGAAAAAGAAGAAAATAACATTCATCTTCCTATCATATTAAGGTAGTTAACCATGGTTAACTTCTCTTAAATAAAAGATAAAATTGAGATCATTGGCCAGGTGCGGTGGCTCACGCCTGTAATCCCAGCACCTTGGGAGGCCGAGGCAGGAGGATCACTTGAGGTCAGGAGTTCAAGACCAGCCTGGCCAATATGGCGAAAACCCGCCTCTACTAAAAATACAAAAATTAGCTGGGTGGTGTTGATGCGCATCTGTATTCCCAGCTACTTGGGAGGCAGAGGTCAGAGAATCTCTAGAACCTGAGAGGTGGAGGTTGCAGTGAGCTGAGATCACACCACTGCACTCCAGCCTGGGTGATAGAGTGAGACTTTGTCTCAAAAAAAAAAAAAAATTGAGATCATATTGCTTATGCAGTTTTGAAACTGGATTTTCTCGTGTAACAAGATAATTGTGGTTAGTGCCTACAAAGCAGTCCATTGCTTGAAATGGTCATTATTTATTTATTGGTGATTGACTTTAGGTTTATTTGCAGACACATGAATCCACGATTCCTTGACCTACAAACTAAGTAAGATTAATCTGGTAAATACTGAAAGGAAAAAACAGTGGTATAATGGTAAGGTGGGGCAGGGAAGGTCCTGATATGTAGCATTTGCCAATTTCACTGGTGTAAATACTCCCACCATGGCTGATTTCAAGGTAACAGTTTAGTAAACAGCTTGCAAACCTGATTATTTAACAACCGGCTATCTGGAGTCAGCTGACCCTTAGAGAAACCCTGGCTGAATGAAACTGTTAAGTCCTTCTGTTATGACATGCTGTTTGAATGGTAGAGCTGTGTGAAAATGAAAGTTACGGTGAATGAAGTCAAATCAAGGTTTCAGTAACTTAACATATTTTGAGTTTGGAGGTGTCAAGTTCACACACAGTGTGGATGGTGTAATAAAGTTTTAAAAAAAGTATTAATGTAATAATAATGAATGTGGATAGAAAGTGTGGGTATACTGGAAAGAGCTTATTCTTTGAATAGACAGACATGGATGTGTTAAGTTAACCTTAGTAAGCCTCTATTTCTTATCTGTACATGGGAATAATAATGTCTCAGTGAGGCTGGTGTTAAGATTAAATACAATGTCATACATAAAGAATACAGTAAGCACACATAGCAAACACTCCACAAGTGCTACTTGCCTTTCCCTCTAAGTAATTGTACTTTAGATGTTACTACTTTTTTTTTTTTTTTTTTTTTTGAGATGAAGTCTTGCTCTGTCACCCAGGCTGTAGTGCAGTGGTGCAATCTCAGCTCACCACAACCTCCACCTCCCAGGTTCAAGCAATTCTCCTGCCTCAACCTCCCAAGTAGCTGGGATTACAGGCGTGAGACACCACACTTGGCAAATCTTTATATTTTTGGTAGAGATGGGGTTTCACCATGTTGGCCAGGCTCATCTCGAACTCCTGACCTCAAGTGATTCACCTGCCTCTGCCTCCCAAAGTTCTGGGATTACAGGCGTGAGCGACCGTGCCTGGCCCATGTTACTACTTTTAAAAGGAGAAGGGTATGAATTATCTTAACACTTTATTTTCAGATAATTTAATCACATTTATTTTTCAATTCCATTTCTCTATTATGTAAACCAGGGGTTGGAAAACTGTGGCCTATGGGCCAACTCTGGCCTGTTTTTGTACATAAAGTTTTAGAAAAACTTTTAATAAAACACAACATGCCCATTAATTTAGGTGATTCTATAGCTGCTTGCACATTACAATGGCAAAGTTGAGTAGCTGAAACAGAGACCCTGTGGCCTGCAAAGCATATTTACTACATGGACCTTTATAGAAAAAGTTTGCTGATCTATGATTTAAACTATTCTAAGCTTTTCTTAAATGAATACTTTTTCTATATATTAAAAGAAAAAAAGACAAGGATAGGAAAGGAAAACAATGAGAGAAAAAGATTCTTCTAGGATGTAAAAATGGCAAAACAGGCCATATATATGGTGGCCCCTGCCTGTAATCACAGAGATTTGGGAGGCAGAGGCAGGAGGATTGCTTGAGGCCAAGAGTTTAAGACCAGCCTGGGCAACATAGCAAGACCTCATCTCTACAAAAAAAGTCAAAAAATTAAGTAGGCATTGTGGCATGTGCCTGTAGTCCCAGCTACACAGGAGGCTGAGGTGAGCTACACAGGAGGCTGAGCCCAGGAGTTTGAGGCTGCAGTGAGCTATGATAGCATCACTGCACTCCAGCCTAGGTGATAGCGTGATACAGTAAGACCCTGTTTCAAACAGAAAAGAAAAAAATTGCAAAACAAACATTGATTCCAAGTATACCTAAGAAATACTCGAAACTTTAGGATAAAGCTGAGCTCTAATTCAGTATTGTCAAGAAAGTATACCTTAAAGAACATTTTATAAATGAAGTTCCTACAAGATGACTATTACTTCTGAAGTGGGAATGCATCATGAATATAGAACTTGGAAGAGTGAATTTAAGGGGTAGAAATGTGGAATTTTATAACCTGGCAATGAAAGTGACTGAAACCACATTAGTCAGGCAAAATAAGCTGATCTCTCTTACTACAGGTAAAATAACATTCCAAACATTGAAAAATGTACACAATCAAAATTGTACATGGTAGGGGTTTAAGAAACCATTTCCCCTGCTAATTTTTGATGTTTACATGGAATGTTCTTCCAGCAGCAAATAACTTACCAATAATCTTGACAGACTGAAAATGATACATCTTTACCACAACATAAATTAATTCTCTCAATGGGAAATTGCTAAAATAGGCAAGGTGTCAGAAAGATTTCTTTATGTCTGAAGGAAAGGAAATGATTCCATTTCTTCCAAACATTCTTACATGAAAAATAATAAACTCTCACTTTTAAACTGTCTTTATTTTCATGGGGTCCTAGGCACCCGTCACTAATTGGGGCAGTCATAGTTATCTGGGGTTGGACATGAGTCAGTCCATATTACTTCAGGTATAAAACACAGCCAATGGGAAACTGCTCCCATAATTCATATTATACGTGAATAAGTACCACAGCAATACCCAGAAAAGAGGATTGCAGAATTACACTACACTCTCTTTCATTCCTTAGATTTACAACATAAATGTTACACAAATATCCTGGAAAGTCAATCTTCACAAAATAAAATACAAGGGAAACATGGTGGTCTATTCAAGGAAATGGACAAATGCCTAACACAAATGAACTGGTTTGTCCTCTAGAAGCATGACCTTGATTCTGTTCCTAAAATACAAAGTTGAAAACCCCAGATGAAAGAAATGAACATTTATTGAGCACTGTGTTATACATGTGCTATCACATTTAACTTTGACAAAAAAATCTATATAATGGGTATTAGTGACTTGCCCAAGGTGACACCATTTGTAAAGAAAGAAGTTAAGGCAGCAACTCTGGTTTATCTCCCATACCTAATCTGTCTTCAAAATGTTCAATCCTGATTGAACACAGGGTGTCTGTCAACCATGAGTCCCCTGAGATGCCCCATAAAGAAAGAGGTCCCCTAATCAGAGCAACTAAGTTTGGGAAATTTACTAAATCCTCCCCTTGGAGACTAACAGTGCATATTAAAGCCCCGAATTAAAGAAATCCATTTAACTTTGTCTAACTCATCATCTCCCCAAACTTACTAGGAAATCCCTTTTCCCCAACTAGTATTTTGTGAAGTTAGTATTCTGAAACACACTTTGCACAATGGAAAATGGATGACAGAGAAATACGTAAACTGTCAGAGAAGATAATTTTAATCATGGCTAAGGAGATGATGGTGTGGTTACAAGTGGGTTCTCTTTGCTCTTCGATTCAACCAAAATTTTGAATAAGACCCCCAATGCCCTAGTCCCCGCCTACCTCCTCAGTCTCATCTTACACTCGGGCCACCTGGCCTTTCAGTAATGGGGACCTACCAGGCTTCCCCCTCCATGGAGCCTTTGCAGAATGCTCCCTTTGTGACATTGCTCCCCCTTTCCTCTTTACTTAGTTGACTCCTATTTATCTTTCAAAGGAAGCCTTTCCTGACCGGGTCAAACTTCTCTCCGGATGCCCTCCTATCACAGAATTCTATATAGCACTTGTCATGATTACAGGGTTATATTTATTTGCATATTGATTTGATTAGTGACGGTCTATACTCCCACTGGGGGAAGAGAGCTATTTCTCTGTTTCTCAGACAGCACAAACATGCGGACCTCTTCCACCATCTCTATTCACTCCTGCCCAAGGAGGAACAGTGACTTAATGAAGCAGGAACTAGGGAGGAAGGGCTGGGCACGCTCTGCTCAGGGTCCAGAGTGCGCTCTGGTCAGCTACCACCCTGGGGTAAGCTGAGAAGTGCACTTTGGGAAATAAATTGAATTCTGGGAAGACATACTAGGAAGCCCAATTGTTACAGATCCAAGCTCCATTCTGTGGTTTAGCTTTATGTAATAATACAGCTGATATTTTGTTCTTCGTCTATGACTGCTGTTTTACTTTTTAATCATTTCCACACTTGGGAGAGGAAGACAAGAGTGATCTTGTTTGGCCCCTAGAATGCCAATATCCTCCAACAGGTGTAAGCTCCTGAGGTCAGGGCAGGGGGCCTCTCTCTGCTCACCTCAGTAGCTCAGTTTCTGGCACTTGTGAGGCATTCAAAATGCCATTTCGCCCAGGCTGGTCTTGAAATCCTGGCCTCAGGTGATCCTCCTGCCTCAGCCTCCCAAAGTGCTCTGATTATACATGTGAGCCACAGCACCCAGCTGAAGTTCTAGTTTCTTGAGACATGTAAGTCTACCAAGGTTTTCTTACTAATATTTTCTTTTAAACAACTGAACTTTGTCTTCAGATTATTATAGGCTAATCCTAATGTGGAACTGAGGATAAAGTTTTGAGTAGAGTTGATCCAAATCAATGAAGATGGTACCCTTAAAAGGACAGAAGCCTCTTTAAGGCGAGGACCTGGAGGAGAGCAGATGAGAGTGCTGGAGTAGTGCACATCCACATGTGTGTCAGGGAGACTGACGGGAAAGAGAAGGCAAATAGGAGAGATGGACTGGGAAAAATAAAATGGATTACTTGATTGGTGAATAGGTGGGTATAAAGAAGCAAATGAAAAAGCTAAATTGAAGGGCAAGTTTCCACTATCTATAGAAAAAGCTGGAGAAGACAAGGACTCCCCCTTCTTCTCAAGGTGTTGTAAAAACAATGAAGTCTCCTTGGAAGAAAAATTATATCTAAATTTCTCCAAGACTGCTTAATAAATTATGTTTTCTCTAAAGGATACAATTATTTTAACTGTTTTAGAAGAGAAAATGTTCATAATATATTTAGTTGTAAATCGGGTGATGAAATATGTATTACAGAGCCCATTAAAAATGTTGTGTAGATGGGTATGCACAGTAAAAATGGGAAATATATTGACAAAAAATCTACAAAACCATTATCACATGCATATTAACAATAATCTATAAATATTTCTTCAATAATAAATTAAAGAATTTATCAATATATAGAGATTAGTGAAAGGATCAACGATGTGGTGGGTCTGTGTCGTCATCTGTCCCCAGCCCCTTTCTGCCCCCAGCACATCACACACACTTTCTCTTTCCCCCCTCTCCTCCTTCTCAAGGCGGTAGGGCCAGGCCACTCACCTGTCGGAGTGCTGCTGCGGAATGAAGAGGAGGGGGTGATGGGTGGGGTCACGGGGGGAGTAAGGCTTCCACTGCTGTGGCGTGGGGGAGTGGACACATTCCCTCGAGACACTGAGCTGGACAGAGTCAGTGAGAGCTTCGGCTGAATCTTCTTCTTTAGGGACTCCTGCTCTCGGCGGGCAGCATCTGTCATGAATCTGAAACAATAATGGAAGGTAAGGAACCTGGGCCATGTATAGAGCATGGGGACTGATGACATTCATTAGAGTTTCAGACATGCATGACCCTGGAAAAGGACCTTGGCCACAGGTCAGTCCCAATCTCAAAAACTCACAACAGCTTCCCTTTTCCAATGCAATGGAATTATCTTCTAGCTTGTTATTTTTAAGGTTTCTCAAAGTCAGGTCCATTTCTTCCCCAGCAAATCCCCCTTGCCAGGAAGCTTATACACACAGAATACATCTGCACCCACTGTAATACTTTCAGTTACAAGACTTCCTCTCTTGGAAGGTCTGCTCTCTTTTTTTCTACCCATAGGAAGCCCACACATCCTCAAAGTTCCCCAACCACTCCTAAGTAGACAGTGCTTCCTTTATCTGCAGGTTGGCAGTATTTCTTCTTTGTACCACTTAACGGCCATCTAACATAAACGGCCCCATGAAAACTTTTTTTATTTTTATTTTTTGGCATTCCTTTGATTCTCATATTGTTATTTGGGTTTAAAAACTTTTCTTGGCTAATTGAGTCCTTGCTTCCCTAGTCATGAAGGCAAGGATTCTAGTCCCCCGTTCCTAGCACAGGGCCAGGCCCACCTCAGGAAACACGGACAGAACTGCACACATCTGCCCAGGAAGATTCCAGAAGAAGGGAAGAGAGCAGCACAAGGAGGGAGGTCACCACTGATGATTTGTTTATGTTCTAATTTTATTACTCATAAAGAGAAAGGTGACTTTTCCTGATAGTTTCACTTTGGAAACTTGAGTCATTCTTCCAGTGCTTCTCTGATGTTGGTAATATTCAAACTTTGTTCTTTTCTCACTGTATAATCTACCATTTTGTAAATTCGTGTAATATGAGATTCAAAACAATCTATGAAATGGTATCTCCTACCTAAAGAACATTCACCTTTTCATACTGGCAGGCAAACTTTGTCAGCTGCATTTTTGAAAACTGCCATAGAAAGCATAGTCCATAAATGTATGATAGCGTTCAGATGATAAAACCACAGCTGTCCCGACCACCTAGGCTAAGAAACAGAACATTCCATGCCCCTCAAGGCCTCTCTCCAACACCTCCTGCATCAATTATATTTTGACTATTTCAATATAATTTATCATAAGCTCACTGCATTGCACTTAAACATGGTATTTTACCTAACCTATTTCACATTTTGTCTACAAAATTCCTTAGTATTTTTCCTCACTACATGATGAAGTTTTGGAAGTCAACAGATAGTTCTAATACCTGGCAAAAGCTTGAAGTCAATTAAACACCCAATGAAACAACAGTAATACTGTCACGCTGTCTTAAAATTTCTGTTTTTATACTTGGAACATGGATGGCACATTTCTTGAATGGTTCTTGCAATATAATCCAGATATATAAACTGGATTTTATATGCTGAACTGAGCTTAGTAATAAAGCTTTGCCTTGAGCTCTTAGGTTTTGTGCTATAGGATAGTGATGATTTAAAAAGAAGAAAGGAATGTCAAGGCAAAAGAGAATTGTTTGCACCTGGTAGCCAGGTAGGTACTCATTTATCTTCAGATGCAAAACTGGTTCTATTGTCCTTAAACTTCTTTTCCTCCGCCTCATAAACCTCTACTAAAAATACAGACTCACAGAGAAAAGCAAAGAACTAGTGCTTTTTTTTTATTATCCTAAGAAGAACTGCTAACTAGCATGGTGCTGAGCTTCTCACACTGGGGTATGCAGTGCGCCAGGGAGTGGCAAAGCCACAGGATAAACAGGCTGCTGCTTCCAGGAAGGCCGATTGTTCTCGAGGGTTAAGTAATTCAAACTAGTGTTTCAAATAGCAAAATAAACACGGACATGCTTATGGGGGTAGAAAAAAATTTTTACATCTTGCATTTTAGTTAAGAGCATGGTATTTGGAGCCAGGCCGGGGTTCAAATCCTGGCTGGGTTATTATGTAATTTGAGGCAAGTTGATAAACTTCTCTGAATCTCAGGTTTATTCTCTGTAAAATGGGAATGAGAGTAGGTAAGGAATTAACATACGTCTTTTCCCTTTCTGCATGGGAGTCTGATCTTTGGCTAAATTTGGTAACCTGCTAAAAGACAGTATGTCAACTATGTTACTAGGCAACACTATCTACATAAGAATGACCTCTGACTGGTGAACTGCACAGCCTGGGAGGATCTAGGAACCTGTAGCTATCTGATAGGAAGCCAAGAATCCTGATTTGGACTTCCTGAGCGTGGTGATCTTGTAGCTGGGCATGGCCCTTGCACAGAATGGGGAGCTATGCCCAGAGCGTGTTTCAAGAGCTTTGGCTCCTGTGGGGCATGAGGCTCTTCTACCAGGATAGCTTCCACTCCTACCTCTCTGCACCTGAACAGACTCCCACGTGCACTGCTGCAAGGGAGCCTGCAGAAGGCGACTTGTCCTCCATCCTCTGAACAGACCCAGTGCCCTATGTGGCCCACGGTCATCTGTGAGTCTGAATGTTCACAACCTAAGAAGGTGACCTGTTGGCAGACGGGGCAATAACATTTCAACTTCAGAGGACTGTTGTGAGAGTAAATGAGGTAATTGGCCTGTCATGTACCAAGTGGCTCAAAATGCAGAAGCTGTTATTAATTACATAAAGCATTATTATATGGTTATGTTTCTATATTTTGTCCACCTTACTCAACTCCAAGTGTCTTGAGGACACACCACACGCCCATGGCTCTGAAAGCACTGAGCACACACGTGCCTCGTGTAGAGCAGAAATTCCGTTTGTGGAACGGCTGAATGGAATAAACCCAGAGGGTGCATATCCAGTGTAAGAGACAGAGGGAGAGACAGCCAGAGGCAGAGAAAGGCTTCTCTACGTCTAACTCTTATATATATATATATATACGTCGGTTTTTTGTTTTTTGTTTTTTTTTTGAGATGGAGTCTTGCACTGTTGCCCAGGCTGGAGTGCAGTGGCACGATCTCGGCTCACCTCTGCCTCCTGGTTCAAGTGATTCTCCCGCCTCAGCCTCCCAAATAACTGGGACTACAAGTGCCACCACCATGCCCAGCTAATTTTTGTATTTTTAGTAGAGACAAGGTTTCACCACATTGGCCAGGCTGGTCTTGAACGACTGACCTCAAGTGCTGCACCTGCCTCGGCCTCCCAAGTACTGGGATTACAGAACTCATACCTCTTGTTGTAAAACACTCTCCTACAGCTCAGATATAACACAACAACTATAAACAACCATAACAACATTCACACACACAAACCCCACCTTCACCCTCACATGGGTTTGGCCAGCTACAGACAGCAATCTGGATTGGGGTTATATCTTCTATAGTGCTTTCTAGAAGCAAGAACAAGGCACCCATGTTAAAAGCATTAAACATGAAACACATTCTTAAAGCCCTGTCGCTAAGACTTCCTTCTGCAGTTCTCCCTCCTCTCTTGGTGTTGTGAACTTGGACATACAACCTATAAATCATGGTAACCTTGACATACCAAGGTACACAGCTGCACAATTTGTTCTAGTGACAACCATACACACACACACCCACACCACCCGCCCCAACAAACACACACTGGAATGCCACACAAACGCTGTGGGAACCCTGGTTAAAAAGGGCCCGTGTCTCCCCTGCACTAGCATGCTGCTCCTCTTCCTCCTCCCTTCATTAACCATGACTTAACCCATTTTCTGAGACTTAATTTAATAAGTAAATTCTCAAGTTTTTGAGCAATGTTCCATCAGCACAGCTGTCTGTCAAAAGGTGGGCAGATTCCTAGTGGCAAGGAGCCATTTGGGGAGACAAAAGTGTCTAGAGAAGCCAAGGAGGCACAGCAAAGGCTGTGATTCTGGCCAACAAATGAGGACTATGTTCCCCGTTTCACCAAATATCAGGTCTGGAAAGATTCACCGTGTTGCCAAGGCTGAGTTCAGGTTAAGCGAGTCATGTGACTCAGTGGCCTAAGCTTTCCTCAATAAGTCTGGACACCACTGGTGATCTTTCTGAAGCTCTCAGTAATCACGGCTGATGTGGATATTTTTTTGGAGACAGGGTCTCGCTGTCACCCAGGCTGGTGTGCAGTGGTGTGATTACAGTGGACCGAAGCCCCAACCTCCTGGGCTCAAGCAATCTTCTTGCCTCAGCCTCCCAAGTAGCTGAGACTACAGGCACGCCCCCCCACGCCCAGGTAATTTTTGGATTTTTTGTAGAGATGGGGTCTCACTATGTTGCCCAGGCTGGTTTCAAACTCCTGGGCTCAAGCAATCCTCCCACCCAAAGTGTTAGGATTATAGGTGTGAGCCACTGCGCCTGACTCACTTGGGTTTTAGAGCAGGAAGGAACCTTGGTTAAGTCAGATCATCAGGTCCAGCCCCCTCATTTGTTACAGTAACTGTGAACTGAGGTGGTGTGACCTGTTTGAGGTCATTTAGGATAGTGGCAGAGCTGGCATCAGAGCCCAGTCAAGCCTGGGGACGCTGTCATGATTTTCACAGTTGAAAGTGTTCAGGGAGCTGGAGCATGGGGCCTGGGGAAATGCAGTGAGGACTCCTCTGGCGGTTTACATGGGGGCAGTGGGCAGCTGGGAGAACAAAAGGCTCATCCTCTCAATGTCAGTCCATCCTGCTGTGTGGGACCACTGGGCTCCCCGGTTGTGGCGGGGGAGGTCTCCGGAATTGTAGCCCCACTGGGCTACCATCTGGGAAAGGCTGGCTGTGCCCACCTCCCAGAATTCTCTCTGCTTTGCAATGGTGACACTGCTCTGATCTGGCAGCCGCCGTGTGCTGGAGCTGGCTCATACTGGGTTGTGAAAACTGACTTAAATTTTCAGGGATTTGGTGAGTCTGTTGTTAAACACAGCCGTTATTAAAAACTAATTGACATAAATAATTAAATCAAGTGCTTTGTTAAAAACAAGGATATTTAACTCAAGGCTCATCACTTATTTTATTGAATTTTAATATTATCTATATTCTTGTTATTTACATTAACATTTTATCTATTTGGTAGAATTATTTATAACTATATTCTGTATAATGCAAAGTAACCTACTCTGTGTTTAGTAACATGTGGGTAGCTTGAAATTGGCTATGGCAGGAGTATTTACACCACAGAAACTGGCAATAACACAAATTGAGACTTTTTTCCTCCCCAAGTCAGTTCAACATTTGCCAGTACACCTTCTAGTGATTATTATTTTTTAATGTGGGGGAAAAAAAGCATTTGAACCGGGCTTCTTGCCTACTCACTAAAGGAATTAATCAGGGAAGGAACGAAGAATGAATAAGAAAGTCTTCTTTTTTAAAATTGTAAAAAGTAATATATCTCAGTAAAGAACATTTACAGAACATTTTTTATGGATTTGTGACTTATGTTTAAAAAGTTTTTTAATTGACCAACACACAGGTTAGGAAAAGAAATGAAATAAAGGTATTTTTTAAAATTATGGAATATATATGCAAATCAATATATACATTTCCACACATAAAGATTTTAATAAAATAGAAATCCGTGTACCTACCATTCAGCTTATGAAAAGAATTTTTGATGTTTCCTGTGTAAAAACTTTTTTTTTTTTCTAAGAGACGTATTACCCAGATAAAACTATGGTTGATATTTTAGGGTTTTTCCTTCTAACATTTTTCTACACATACAGAACACTGAATATTTCTTAAAGAAAAAATGTCACTTGGAGACTCTTTCACTCACTGTTGACTAACAGCCTGAAAATCTGCGGTCAGGCAAAGCAGTGTTTTCATTTTGAAACTGAAACTGCTGTAAGATTAATTTCAACTTCCCTACAAATCAGAAATGTCTAAGTTACTTTAATTTAATATGGTCATTTGTAGCAATATTTGTTATTGCTAGGGGAAGTACATATTCCTTAAGTAAATTTTCAAGACTCCATTATAAATCTTTTAAATCCTCAGACCACAATGTTCATTCAGTCTGACATGTTCAACGTGGAAACATGAATATAACTCCACAGGGGGAAAATGTCAACTGCTGGTCCAGGGAGACTAGTTTCAACCACAAACTCAGGAAATGTACAGTATTTGCTGGAACCTGGGCAGAGACTCCATTGCCACCTTACTCCATGGGCCAAAACACCTGAGTCTAAGTGACCTGCTGGGGAAAAAAATCACTTGGCTTTCACTGGATCAGAGAACTCAGAAACTGAAGTGACCACTTGAAATTGCAGTCTCAGAAAAAACTGAAAACTCCAAGATGTGTGGTGTGGTGTGGCTGTGATTATGAGACTCTGGAGAGGGCACATGGTCCAGAGGTCTGCACTGCATGTCGCCAGGAGGCTTGTTCTGGGGCAAAGAAACTGGTGGCCTCCGGGAGTCACTGTATTCACTTTTGTGGTCCTGGTTTTTCTACCTGTTAAAATTGAGATTTGGTTTTATGGATATATGGAATACATCACTGCTAGGGTCCTTCCCAGTTCTAACAGTGAATGATTCCAGCAATAGCACTGTGCAGTATTTTTCAAACTTTGTTTTGACTTCAACCCATTATAAGAAACGTATCTCACAGTGCGACCTGGTGCGCCCACATGTATAAATAGGCCTGCAACCTGCAATTTTGAGATCTCCAAAGCTCTGAAATCTGAAATTTTTAAAAAATAAATTTGGCACTAAACCGTCATTGGAAGGCAAACTAACCTGACTGGGTGAAAGGCTACTTACAGATTTTATTGTATTTACTGAAAATATTCATGTGTTTCACTGTATAAATATTAATGTACGTGATTATATGGGGCTGCCCCAGACCCTACTGGGGGTATTATGTAATATGAAGTATTTATACTATCTTTATGAAATCTAAAAAATTATGAATAATGAAACATTTCTGGACTCAAGGACAAGACATTTTAATATAAACATCTGAAACAAATTTCACAAAACAATCTTTACTACATGTGATATACTCTGGCATTTTCCTGTTCTATTTCATTTTAACAAAATATGATGGTCATGACCACCACATTGACTTCTTGACCCCCTGGGAGGTCATGGTCTGGAGTCTGAATATATCAGTGTAGCAGTTAAGAGGGTGGGCTTTGGAGGTAGACTGTCTAGATTCAAATCCCTGATCCATGCCCCGCTAGCTGTGTGATGACATTGGGCAAGTTACCTACCTAGCCTTTCGGTGCTGCCATTTTCTCATCTATAAATGGTGACAATGACAGGTCCGACCAAGGGTTGTGGTGAGGATTAAGTAAGTTAATATTCATAAAGCACTTAGAACAGGGCCTGACACTTCGTGCTTAACAAATGTCAGGTTCCTGGTTCATAAGAGAAGTGATTAATATGCTGGGTGCGGTGGCTCACGCCTGTAATCCCAGCACTTTGGGAGGCCGAGATGGGCAGATCACAAGGTCAGGAGATCGAGACCATCTTGGCTAACACAGTGAAACCCCATCTCTACTAAAAATACAAAAAATTAGCCAGGCGTGGCAGCATGCGCCTGTAGTCCCAGCTACTCAGGAGGCTGAGGCAGGAGAATGGCGTGAACCTGGGAGGCGGAGCTTGCAGTGAGCCGAGATCGGGCCACTGCACTCCAGCCTGGGCGACAGAGCGAGACTCCGTCTTAAAAAAAAAAAAAAAAAAGAAGTGACTAACACTTGTACTGGAAATCTTAACTCGCAAACCTTTCACCTTCTGCCATCTACACTAGCATTTGGTTACTTTGGGGCACGGAATATTAGGATTTTAAATACTGCCATCATGAGTTTTGCTGATTCTGAAAGCAAAGAGCCACACCTTTACTGATTCTGCAGGCATTAATGTTATTTTTATTCATTTTTTGGCTCACTCTGTCGCCCAGGCTGGAATGCAGTAGCATGATCATGGCTCACTAGCAGCCGTGTGATTTTCTCATGTCAGCCTCCTGAGTAGCTGAGACTACAGGCGTTCACCACCACATCTGGATAATTTTTTGTACTTTTTGTAAAGATGGGGTTTTACCATGTTGCCCAGGCTAGTTTTGAACTCCTGGGATCAAGCAATCTGCCCACTTTGGTCTCCCAAAGTGTTGGGATTACAGGCGTGAGCCACTGTGCCTGGCCCAGGCATCTATTAAATTGCAATGGTATCTATTAAATGGCAATCACAGGCAAATTCAAGAAGACAGATACAATAACTACTCATGAACAGAAAAAGAAGGTTCCTCTCATTAGACAACACGCTGGGGCCCATCTATAAACTCATACACCTCTTCGTACTTCCTGGCCTTGATTTCTAGAGTAGAACAAAATTATAGAGGGTCTTTCCAGCAGGACAGGCAACAGGAGACCCTACATGCCATGAGCTGCTGGACTGACATCCTTCCATCCAGCTAAGGGCTGTTCTCTGCTTGGCAGATTCATCAAGTTGCACAAGGCTCTGACTTCGTCTGCTAGCAGACCCTCTGTAGAACATCACATCCAACTATGCTTCATTTGAAGTTCAAAAGCTTTGTTCTGCCTTTTCAATGGCCCTTTGGGCATTGCCATTTTTCAGCAAAAACAAGCTTTTGAGAAAAGCTGTGGGGAGTTGGCAGATAGGCCCTGAGATTCCAAGCACTCCCAAATCTGGTAATTCATTGCTCCAGATGATGGTATTTCTGACATGACAATCTAACCTTCTGAAGGATAGTCTAACATGGAGAGTAAGGATTTTTCTTTTCTCTGGCTGTTACTATGCAATCCAGGACAAGGATGGATAGAGAACCAGTAAGTAAGCAAAACAGTGCATGGCACATTTGAAATGTGGCTGTAGGAAACGGTGATGGAAATAATGGGTACATTTCAGCATGCAACCATGTGTGGCCCACATGTCAAAGGATCTGGCTGCTCTAGGTCTCAATGTAATGATGGCTTTCAGAACGTACATCTGCTAATAAATTCATGTGGCAGATCTTCTTATTTTAGCAGCAACTTAATTCCATAGTGAAGCTAAAGGCGTATTTGGTTAAAACAGTGAGTTAGTAAAACGACCTAGAAACAGCAAGTGGAGTAATCATTTGTCAGCACCCCTTCGTTAATAGAATGGCCTATTTTGGTGATCTGGGAACTTAATAAATGTACTTTTCAGTAGAAAAGAGAAAATCTGGATTTCCAAATAACATTAATTTCAGAAAGTTTCTAGTAATGCTTCAAATAATCCTATGTTTCACTTCTTATCCCGGAGTTATTTTTGACTTCACGATCTGAGGCCCACGGGGTGGATTTTGAAGCTTCATAAAACTTTTGCAGTATCACCGAAACTCTGAGCCCCTTTTAACATGCTATTAAAATTCTAATGCAAAATAATAAAACTAAAAGCAGCACCAGGAAAAAAACCCACTCCATTTGATCAGATCAGTTTGGCACTTAACTTGTAAGAGGTATTTTTTGTGATTTTTCACTTGACCTTTACAATGGTTGTGGATATAATCTGAGTAGTACACAGCTAATGAAATAGATTGTGTTCTTGGGTACCAAACTAAAACTGACAGACTTACTGCATTAAGAGAGACGTTATTTTCTCTCTCCTTTTCTTTTTAAGACACGGTCTCACTCTGTCAACCAGGCTGGGGTGCAGTGGTGCCATCACGGCTCATTGCAGCCTCGACCTCCTGGGCTCAAGTGATCCTCTTGCTTCAGCCTCCCAAGTAGCTGGGACTACAGGGATGCACTTCCAAACCCAGCTAATTTTTGTATTTTTTGTAGAGCACCACATCCAAGGCTAATTTTTGTAGAGGCAGGATCCCACTCTGCTGCCCAGGCTTGTCTCTATCTCCTGGGCTCAAGCAGTCTCGTTGTCTTGGCCTCCCAAAGTGCTAGGATTACAGGCATGAGCTACCCACGCCTGGCTTGTTTTTCTAAGTTTTCTAAGTTTATATTTGACATATATGGAAGGATATAGCTCCTGGTCTTTGGAGAATTCTAATCTAATTTTGCATAAAATAAATAAATATGAGGGCAAGCCAATTTCACACCAAACCTTGTAGCTTATTTTGCTTCTACATGTTCATTTCTTTCTTTCTTTTTTTTTTTGTGGGGGAGAGGGAAGAAGAAAAGGTGGGGTAAGGATGAAAAAAGATAAAAGGTGATCTTTCCTTCATCTACTGTCTTGACAATCATATTTTATTTCTTTATTTTTCTTTTTATTTTTTATTTTTCTTATTTTTATTTTCTTTTTTAAAGGCAGCTACAGTAAATTTATATTCTCTTTGGTATATTATAGTTTGGATATTCTATACCTTTTTTAGTATTTAAATAACATTGGGTTGCCAATTTTTATATTGCCATGTATACCTTATCTAACTACCATCTATCATCACCAGCCTCTAATTAAAAAGGAAAAACTACTTTAACATAAAATATAGGAAGAGCATAATCTTGGAATAAATCCTTTCTTGAGAAAGGCTTTCTTGAGAAAGATTCTTCTTTATTCTGAGATTATGATAACAGAACATAGGAAAAATCTACTTAAACTGTTTTGATGAAGAAAAGCCACAATATAAAATTTCATGTTATCATTACTTTATACTTGCATCACATATATATAGTATTATTTATAATACACTGTTTACAATTATTCTCTAGATGCAAATTTTTAAAAATATCTAAATGTGTTTTCTATTATTATCATTGCGAAAAATTCAGTTGCAAGGAATGCTGACCAAACAGAACTCTTAAATTTAGGTGGAATTGCTTGAAATATGCTGAGCAAACGAAAGAAGGCAAATACAAGGGCACTCAAATCCAGTAGCTTCTCCTTTCCAAGAGCTGGGAGGTGGTGAGCAAGAGCTGAGTGTCCTCTCACAGCTGGACACACAGAGGGGTGGTGAGGTGCTGGATGCCCCCTGTTCCCTGGCCCCACATGCCCCAGGCAGCTCAGACACTGCGGACCAGTGGAAACGTCCTCATGAACAGCAGCAGACTAGCAGCTGTGGTGTGGATAGCACTTAAGAACCACTTTTTTAAACCAGTAGTATCTTTTCCTAAATTTTGGCACTCAAACGAAATCCAGGCACCAAAGCTAAGCCACTGAAATAACAAAATTCCATTCCTGAATACTATTTCTTTGTATGTTCCCAACAAATATTGTATATTTTCTTCACAACTATGGAAAGATATAGTCAATCTACCTTAATGAAAGCCTGCTCAGGTTCTGGCAATCACTCTTTAAAGCCACAGGTCAGCATAAATTATCAGTGAAGCAATTAATTTTGATTTACTTTAGCCTGAATAAAATAAACCATGGTCTTTTCCGTCATTGATGCCAAGAATAAAAAACACTTCTGAAAGCTACTATACCACAAGTCTTTGGTTTGGAGACCAATGGAATATCTTTCTCTTGGCAACTCCCTATCCTCCTTTCCGTTCCTTTTCTACCTTCATTGAATTGCAAATAACTATGGCTATTTCTTACACATGGTTTTCATTGCTAATTTGACACCCACGTAAAGACTAATGAACAAAACAAAGCTGCACTTTACAAGGTTTTGTGGTATAAAACTACAAATAGCTTTTCAGTTTTCTTGTTTTGCCTCCTCTAGAAGTAAATTAAATGAGTTATTGAGGTTTCATTGTAAGCTGCTAATGAGATGATGCATAACTTTCCCCATAAACTAGAAGAAATTTAAAAACTGAAGAGAAAGTTGCACTTAGGTCTCTTAGAGTTTTAAATCCAGTATACAGCTGGGAGCACAGCCTGGTGGGTGAAAAAATCTAGGTTCTGAAGGCAAACTCTTAATCTGACTTAGTTGGTGTTCAAGCTTAGGCAAATTAATGACTCCTTCTCATCTTGGGGTCCTCCTTATAAAACAGAGGTAATCCTAACACTTACCTCATGGGGGTTATTATCAACATCTCATTGGATAAATGCATGAAAAGCCCTTGGCTCCACATAATACTCAATATATGCTAGGAGACCACTCAGAGTTGTGGTATTTCCATGGGTGCTGGCCTTGTGCTCCTGACCCTTTCCCAGGAAGGAGAAATTGTTTATAAATTTAACAGCCATCTAGGAGAATTCTTACATAAGAGGTAATTTCTTGGGGGAACCTATGCAGTCCACAGTTGGGCTAAGATAGGTATCTAAGCCTGGGATTGGACATCTCCATTTCCAAAGAAAAGTACTTCTCTGATGTTGCATGGCCTTATCCTTAGGTGAATTCTTCTGACAAGGTGGAGTGGGTGACCATCAACATCCAGCTAAGAACAAGTGACTCCCGGGGAATCTAGCACCAGGGGGTGGGGCACACTGGAGGTGTCCAGTTAATTAAACACTGGGTTGAGAAAGGGGAGGAGAAGCAAATGAGATGGTAGAAGATTCTCAATGTGAGAGGAGGTCTCAAATCGGTAAGGTTTTTCTAAGCCAGAGATGGCACACACAGTGGCTCTCGTGCCACTTAAATGCACTCTGCCCAAGACGGCCACACTAATCGATTACAGCACTCTTGCCTGTGCTGCTTTGGGACTCAGCCTACAGTTTTCTTCAGCACTGTGCCCTAAGTAGTCACTACAAACCAATGAAGGTGACATGTAAGCTGAAAGTTTGTGCCATCGTGGATTTACACATTTTCCTCTATATCTACTGAGATTTCCACTAATACCCTGGCCTGGGCATTTGGTACATACTTTATCCCTTCTCAGAAAATCAGAGAACAAAGCTGGCAGACTGTAATATCTGAGAGAGAAAGTTGAGTATGTCTAAGACAAGAGCTGTCCCCAAGCTAAAGCAAGAATATTAGTGACATATTCAGATAACAGCATCTATTCATGAAATATAATTATGTATGGGCCAACTGCTCAAATTTATGGTGTATATAACACTTATTTATACACAGAAGAGCAGTCAGCAAATTAGCATTGTTGAAAGATAGAGCAGAGTTTACAGCACTTTTTCTTAGATGAACTACTAATAATAAGACAGTAAAACTATTTTGGGGGCAAAGCCAGTTTCCAGCATGGGCTGTTCTGTGACAAAGCATGTGCATGTGGGCATCTCAAGCTTACAGACCTCAAGTCGCATGGGTTTTGGGGGTAGATTTTTTTTCAAAGTGATTTTTTGCCTTTTGTTGCAAGAGTTCAGTTAAACTACTTCTGAACTTAAAAGCATTAAATAAAATTCATGGACGGTCACTGATTTGGACTAAGGTTCTGCACTAGGCCCCAACTGAGCAGACCAAACCAGAATGGAGTTGCTCAGGCTAAACTTTGAAATGGGCCAGTTTTCCAAAAAAACAGGACAGTCACAGCAACCAATCAGAAGGGGCCCAGTTTACCTAAGCTGGAAGTCCCCTATAAGAACAACAAATGACTTTAAAAGAACCAATGCACTTTTTGTTCTGTTTCTGCTTTTCTCAGCCCTTTTCTGCCTATCAGGCCAAACTCATCTACTCAGCTCATTGGAACACACATTCTATTTTATAAAATGAGGTGTTGCCTGATTCTAGAATCACAAATAAAAATCAAGTGAAGTATTTAAATTTGTTGTAATTTTGTCTATTGACAAGTTTAGTTTTCCCTGTTATCCAGGAGGCTGGCACCTGTTGAATGTGTTCAGGTATTATTAGGTTATTCAGGTAAGTACACACTTGAATAATATTCATTCATTCATTCGTTCATTCATTCAGAGGCAGAATCTCGCTGTGCTGTCCAGAATGGAGTACAGTGGCGCGATCATAGGTAACTGCAGCCTCGACCTGCTGGGCTCAAGCAATCTTCCTGCCTCAGCCTCTTGAGTAGCTAGGACTATAGTTGCACACCACCAGGCCCTGCTAATTTTGAATAACCACCCAGGCCCTGCTAATTTTGAATAACCACTTTTTTTTTTTTTAATTGAAGAAATGTGAACTTCCATGCCTCCTCTTCTGCCTACTGAAGGTTAACCCAATTAGTCTGAGTGCTAAATATACTTGGTAAACTGTGAACTGTGTGTAAATCTTGGGTATGGAAAGGACGCAGATGTTGATGATGGTGATAATTTAAACTTTTTATTAGGCATAATTTCAAAAAAAAACCCACCACTGGCCGGGCGCGGTGGCTCATGCCTGTAATCCCAGCACTTTGGGAGGCCAAGGCGGGCGGATCACCTGAGGTCGGGAGTTCGAGACCAGCCTGACCAACATGGAGAAACCCCCATCTCTACTAAAAATACAAAATTAGCCGGGCACGGTGGCACATGCCTGTAATCCCAGCTACTAGGGAGGCTGAGGCAGGTGAATCGCTTGAACCTGGGAGGTGGAGGTTGCGGTGAGCTGAGATCCGCCATTGCCCTCCAGCCTGGGCAACAAGAGTGAAACTCCATCTCAAAAACAAAAAACAAAACAAAACAAAAAAACAAAAAACCCACAACGACCGCCACAATGTCAATATTTTGCTATCTTATTTAAGCTTTCTCCCTTCCTCCCTTTTTAGGCCATGATTGATAATTCACATATTTTTCATCTTGTGTTCACATAATCACTTAAAAATATATAGGGATTTTTAAAAATGGAAGAAAGGAAAGACAGAAGAGAACAAAGGGAAAAGGAAATTTTTCCAACATAGTTCCTGGGAAATACCTAACATAGATTCACAATTAAGATGGCCAGCAGCATAACTGCAGGGACACAACACACACTGCCAAATGCTTGCAAAGGAGGAGCACTGTTATATAGAGTCTATACCATTGAATGACACTGAATGTTTATTAATTTGAAAATATCAGCCAATGGTTCCCAACTCTTTCAGGTATGAGAGTCTGTTATAATGTCAAATGGTATGCTGTCTTGCACAGTATAGTGAGATTTTGGTGGTTTTTAAGTTAGAGGGAAAAAAGAATGACATAAAACCACTATTCAGTAATGCTTTGAAATCAATGTGTATTTTATAAGCTCTCCTAGCCACCTTTCCCCTACATGCTCCATCCCATGCACAGCTCCCACGCAAAGCCTGCACAAATTTATGGGTTATCTGGAAAAAAATTCAGGGGGTATGTGTGTGTTTAAATTTTTCAAGAATGTCACTACTTAACTGCTAATGAAGTATTTCTTGGAGGGGCCTCTGGACCTTCTGCTGATTTACAAGGAGCAGCCTTCATTTGCATGCCAAAGGCATGCACTAATCCTGGGCATCAGCTGGCTCCCAGGAATGCATGCGTCCCACAATCCTGTTTATCCTGCTGGTTTATTTAGCAAAGCTTTTCTTCAGAGAGTACAGGCCCCTATTTCAGGCCAGCCAACCTGATTATCCCAAATCCCTAATTAGTGTAATTAAAGCTTTAATGGATTGCAGCCGGGATATAAACCAGGCAAACCCTCTTTAAAACCCATTACTTGCGTATGCAGGAATGGTCCACAGCAGAGGGCTCCTTGTTGAGTGACTGAAGGTCCTGGACACCTCTGCACCCAACACCCAGGCCATTTTTGGTGACCAAGGAGCCTCTTTCACCAAGTTCGTGTATGCAAACCAAGCGGTTGTTCCCCCCACGCCAAGTATCCACTGAAGCAATGGGCATTTTCAAATGGGGTTACCTCTCAATCATTACTGCACCAGATGCTAGCCTCATGGAGATTTTCCTCCTGTTATTGTGCCCTGGGAAATGAGACAAATACCCTAACTAAAATAATTCCAACCAACTAGGAGAATCTTGTCAGACCCTGCCAAGCACTCTTATATTAACCATGATGCAGGGAATTGCTCAGAACTTTTCCAACAACCAAACACCGAAGAGCTACAGCTTTAAGCCAGATTTAATCCATACCGTTTTTAGGTGTTCCCAACAGTGTGCAAACTAACCCCTTCTTAAAATGGCTCTGGAGAGCGTTCACATTATCCAAGCTTCAGGTGGATATCTGGATGTTAATATTAAAGAAGGAATAAGGGCAAAAGATCTATGACTTTTAAAGTCTTTTTAGTATGTGATATGCTACGTGCTTTATCATTATTACCTTATTTAATCCTCATAACAGCTTGCAAGGGGTTATCAGTCCTATTTACAGATACAAAATTGAGCCTCGAGACATTAGGTAGTTTGCCCAAGGACCCACAGCTAATATCACGCCATAGGAAAGTTACAAAATGCTAAAAGTCTGTGTTGTTCAATACAGTAGCCATTAGCCATATGAAGCTATGAACACCTGAAATGTGGCTAGTACAGCCAAGGAATGAAATTTATAATTTTATTTAATTTTACTTAATTTATTAAGTAGCCACATATGGCTAAGGTCTACCATATTGAATAGAAACATAAAATTTCCACGATCACAGAAAGTCCTATTGAGCAGTGCTGTTACAACTAATAAGAGCTCCATCTGGATATGCTGGGTGTGAAATGGTGGTGGGATACTCAAGGATGTGATCTAGATTTGGGAGTCATCCACCCAGAGGAGAAAACTAAGGGAGCAAGCAGGGAAAAAGAGGCAAAGGTTGAGAAGAGAAACTTGGGGAATACCTGCAGTATAAATGGCAGGAGGAGAGACTGAGTAATGGGTCTCATATATTTTTTTCAGACAATATTTTTATGTTTTTAGATGAACATCTGGGGTACAAACATTATTTAAGAGTGAAGATCTGAAATGAAAAAGTACATTTATTTATTTGAGTGTTTTATGCAAAGATGTCCTCTCAAAGGCATAGCATTTATATCTTCCAGCTCAGAATGGGGGTGTACTGGGAGCCGAAAAATGTTAATACAGGACATAAGCATCACGTGGCTTTTATGCAATAAGTAGCTCAAATTCAATTTCAATCTGTTCACAAACCCTCCTAAATAATGGGATCCCAACAATTTGCTGAAATAAAACTCTAACATTGGTACCTGCTGGGAAGGGTACTTTACAATAATTTTCACTTACACTTCTTTCAGTTGCCTGGGGGATTCTTTGTGATGTTAACTGACCTTGTATTTCTTACTGTGTAACCAAAAACACCTAGAGAAAAAGTCGACTCCTTTTCCTTATTGGAAGTGAAAAGTCTGCTCACAATGCAGGAATTTTACTTGGGTAAGACCTGAGACCAAACTGGGTTTTCCCTTGGAGAGGGTGAGAAAAATCTTGGGGCTAGTTTACCTCCATACTCTGCCTCCTATCGAACGACAGGAGTCCGAAACTCTCACTGACTTCAGAAGAAAATTTTTCACCCACCCCTATAAATGGAGGTGGGTGATGCAGAGAGGGAGGAAGGAAGAGGGAATAGTGAGAAAGGTATTAGAATGGGCTGTTAAGATTAAGGTTAAAATTAAAACAAAAACCTTGAAATTTAGAGTTCTGAAAAGCCAATTACATTTCCAACTTTCCCCCCCCTATATAATTTACAATGGGGCTTGGGTGACTATTTACAGAGCATGTGGCCCTACAATGCAGAATTTGGAAAAAAGGAATTCTGGGAATTAAAATGCAGAAAGTGCATAAACAGAAGGCCAGAGTTGCCTATGACAGCTGGGAAAAGACTGGAGACGGCCAACACAAAGCTCCCTTTCCCCTGTCCTCACTCGTGATGGTGGCAGGTACTGTTTCCACTCACGGTGCTGATGATACAGCTGACTCTGGCCTCATTTACGCAATTAACCACACATTCTTTGTGTCGGTATCGCTCCCTCGGAGAACATGAGGTATTTGTGAGGAGACATTGTATCTTTCAGGATATCTGGGAGCTACTTAGTGGGTAATTCACTGAACGCTACCCCAGTGTCTTTGAAAGAGTTAATTCACCTCCTGAGGGCCTCCAGAATCTGCCTCCTCATTAGGCCTTATGGGACCAAAGGGAGGTCAATACAGAACAGCATACATTAAAAAAAAATTTATATACATTTTTATATATGTATATACATATTTATGTTTATATATTATATATGTATTTATATATATTATATATATATATTTGTGTGTGTGTGTGTAGCCAGATTGAGATTTTCTAACCATACAATGTGTTAAGAAAAGGGAGGAAGAAAAAAACAACAAAAGAACCAGAAGGCCATACCTTTTGGACAAGTAGGACAGTGAGGAGGGAGGTCTTCTCCAGGTCTGTCTCATCTCCGCTGTCTGTGGGCGGAGGAGGGTGGGGAACAAGAAGACCCCACGTGAACAGAGCTTGGTGGGAGGGGCGCTGCGGAGCTAAGTGGTCAGCACAGCTGCAGGAGGAGTGGAAACCCCTTGCTCTCTTTCACACTGAGTCAGAGCACACTGGGTCAAGCTTGCTCTTACCCTCTATTCCTTGACTGATTAACATCTCCAGAAGAAGAAAATCCAACCCACCTGTGGGAGCCCTTGCAGATGCCTCATTTCTCTTGCATTCAGGCAGTGAGATACCTTGGCCATTTGCTTTCTGACCTACCTTCTTCTTACTATAATTGAAGTCTAATTTCTCTCTTTCACTCTTAGTGAGTTGTTACCTAGCAGGGGCTCTTAGCAGAGAAGCAAAGGTGGGACCTGCAGGCAAGCCCTGTATCCAGCTTTACCACGTGCTAGTTACATGCCTGTGATAAGCTTTTAACCTCTCTGAGCTTCAGTTTTCTTATCTGTAAAAGGGGGTTTCATTGATGTGTTTCTTTATTTCCACAAGTTCTGAAAGCACGTAAGGTGGCTCTTCAGGATAAAGATTTAAAGCACAGTAAAATCGAATGAATAAGAGGGGCGGGAGAACTGACAGAGAACAAACCTGGGGACAGAGCACAGGGGCAGGAGAAACAAAATATGGAGAGAACCGCCTGCTATCTGTTTGCTATGTGGGTTGAAAGTTCTTGAATACTTGTAAACTGGAAAGTTCTGAGTCAACAATGCAAGGAATCGCTCCTAATATTTTCAGATGCCGTAACTCCATTTCACAAGTAGTTATGGAGGTACCTGTACATGGGGCTGAGGGGACATGGAGATGGGGACAGGGTCTCTGCTCTTCAAATGCTGCTAACAGCCTGGAATAGACACCTGAGGGAGGGCACAAAAAATTCTAAAGCCAACTGTGGGGAGTATGTTATGCACAGGGTGAGGCCCGAAGCAGAAGACCACTGTGTATGGTTGGGCCGGGGGCTGTACTTTGGTCCCGGATGTTAAAAACTACTGTGTGTGCTCGTCAACCCCAGCTTCTGTTTTGTTTAGGTTTATATAAATTGTGGCAACCTTTTGTTGCCTGACTGCATTCTGATTTTCTCATGCCTTCAGCAGGACTGCCAGGGAAGTAGCCCTCACATCCCTTACTAACAATGGAAACTCCTGCTCACCAGCCAAGGACAAGAGTGCTGTGTGGCCAACATTTACCTTGCAATTGTTACTAGATCTCCCATATAGATATAGCTCTTCTTCAGAAGCACAGGGCAACAGTTACCTTTCATTTCCACACAGGGGCCTCTCAGGATGCTACAGTAGATCGGTTCAGCCTTGACTCCATCTGATGCCCAATGTCCCTACAGGAAACAGCCTTCTGGATTTCACAAGCCATGCACTGGGCTCCTCTGTTCTAGAACCTCCCTCTAGTGTGCTCATAGGACCTAGTTTATTCGTGGCAGTAACCAGAGCGCCATTTACTTTATGTAAAGGATTTTAGCTGGTGAAGAAATGAGCCCCAGCCCTTAGGCGAGGATTAGACCCAGCCTCAGCAACCAATAAGATGGCAACCACCAGCCATTTTAGCTACAAATTACTGTTAAGAGTTTACTATGAGGATGATTCCTTCAAGCAGGCCCTTTTAAAAAAATAATCACCATCTGCTAGACTCCCTTCTTTATTAAACTGGTCATTAATTACTGGTAACAACTAATTTTGTCTGGATTTTATTGAGTAATTATAAAATAAACAGGGAGGAGCTCAAGCTTCCTGCCTTGCTGAAGGCAGGAATTCTTTAAAATGCTATGTTTCAAAAGGGGGCTGTAATAAATCACCAAATTCCATTTAATATGGTAATTATAATTTGCAAAATTCATCCTTCCTGTGGTTAACGAGTGCCTTCTTTCAGCTTAGCTCAGCCTGACTTCATCTTGGGTCATTAAATAGCAAACTAGTCTTTACTCACTGGTAACAATAGATCTTTCATGGGTTATTGCCTAATTAATCAAGGTGCATAATTTGATCGCTAGCACTTTTTAAAAAGTGTTATATTCCAGGTATCATATAACAATATGGTATTGCTGTAGAGTAATTAAAAACGAAGCAAGTTTTAATGTTTCGATTAGAACAGGTTTATTATCCTGAATAAGGTGAAGTGCAAAGTTTCACTATGTTCTTCAACTACAACATTTAGGTTGAAACATTTGAAACAAGCCATTAATTTAACAACATGCTCATCCAAAACAAATCATAACTCATTTCTTTTTACTGCAAAAGTAATTGAGTAATGAATAATGAAAATCATCCCACTGAAAAGGGCAGTAAATATATTGACTTTATTATTAATACTCAATTTTGGTTAATAAGGCAGCTATTAAATTTGAAACATGATGGACCTGATTTATTGACTTATTCAAGATAACAGTGAAATACTATCCAGTAAATACTGGGGTTCTTACAAGAGAAGATTTGATTCTGAAAAATTAAGTAGAATTCAACTGAAATTTCAGTTCATATTTAGAATGATTTGACCTTAAATCTCTTATCCCTGTACTTTGCTTGTTCCTTCAAAGAATTTAAATTGTGTGTGTGCACAGGGGTGGGTATGGGAGGCCTCAGAGGGCCTTACACCATGCACTCTAAACCCTAGTGAGCTGGAATTCTCTGGTGAAGTCAGTAGTGGTTTGATCATTCTTAGACTCTCTCCAAAAGGGGTTCATAATAAAAAACCACAAGGACATTAGTTACACCTAAAGGATTAGTTGCAGCCTAAGTCTCAAACCCAACATTCCAGTGATGGTTCAGGGAAAAGAAAAAAAAAATGTAAAAGGGATCAGTGGAATTTTTTTTCTCCTTCAAATAGGATTATTTATACTAATATGAATACTTGTTATTCATAGTACTAAGTTTCTTTGAAGCCGATTTAGTGTATACTGAACCATTGCTCCTAGGGGAAATTCAAGGTTAGGTTCCTGCAAGCCTCTGGCCACAACATTTTCCTCAATGGATTAATACATGACCTTGTTTTAGGTGTGTTTCTGTTTAAACATACCTTCTGTAAATACATATTGTTGATTCCTTGAACTCAGGGCCAACAGTACTATGACTCATGCTGGTGTAAACTTACCTGACACATATTTTCTCCTTAAGTCACCTCACAGCCTTCTTGTGCTTAGGGACTCTAGATAGCACTTCAGCGCTATGCTTGGTGCCATTTTAAACAGCAAGATCACCAATAAAAAGCTCAAAATGCAAACAACATGGCACTAAATACAGTGTGAAAAGGACATGCGTATAATATAAGAGCTGAAACAAGAAAGTAGAGCACTGCTTCGCTCAGCCTCAGCTGGGAACGTGTGCACTGGTCAACTCAAAAATCCCACCGTTCTGTCCATGTCGGTGAGTGACTGTGAAAGCACCACAAGTAGTGATTTGGGGACACAAATACATTTTAGTAAGAAGGCAAATTTACAAACACCTAATCCACAGATAATAGCAGCTGACTAGGCCTGGCACAATGGCTCATGCCTGAAATTCCAGTACTTTGGGAGGCCGAGGTGGGAGGATTCCTTGAGCCGGGGAGCTGGAGACCAGCCTGGGCAACAGAGTGAGATCTCGCCTCTTAAAAAAGAAATAACCGATTGTACCTTAAACTACAGGCTCTTACTATGCATTCACCCATGTATTATATTTGCTTATCCACAATTTGGGGACATTTCAAGTGCTTGTCAAACATTTTCTTATTTATCTGCATATTTCAGAGAAGGGCTTCATTTCATTAAGTGGCATTAGGTAACATCCTGAGTTTGCTTTCCATGGAGGCACAGTCTTCTCTAAAGGCAATGAGGACCTGTTCCAGAGTGCCTCTCCTCACTCTCAACTCTGGCGTATTTCTCCTCAGGTTTCACTGGCTAGAACTATATCACAATATTGTTTACATCAATCAGTGGCATGAGGAACCAACTGCTTCCATTAGCTTAGACCACAGTTCTGACTCAGCCGGTCTAGGGTGGCAACTAAGAATCTGCATGTCTAACAAGTTCCCAGGTGATCCTGATGCTGTTGGTTTGAGAACCACGGAGTTTAGACAATTTAAGATTTACCACCTGAACACACTTATGGCCCTTCCAGCAAATGAGAACGGGAGGGAGAGTTTTAGGTGGAAACAGGCAATAGAGCTCTTCTACACGGTCTTTGCAGACTTTTGATGTTTGCTGAGACACTGGTCAGGGTACCTGCGAGTGGGGAAAAGTACTGCAAAGAAGGCTAGCAACATGTATACCAGTATTCAGAAGCCAAGCAAGCTATTTTAAGATCCCTGGAAGGTAAGCTGGAGATTTTCATGCTATGGCAAGTTTGCATAGACCGTTTTATTTACTCTAAGCATTGTATTCTGGCTAAAGATTACACAGAAAGATGTGGCAGTCACTGATGCTGTTTCCCACATATTTCTGACTCTCCACTTTTGGGCCACATGATGGTACTGCACTTCTTTGTTCCCCTTGAGGTTACATACGAGCAGATGACTTGATTTAGAGAATGCACAAGCGATGATGAACTACAGTGGCACCTCCTGCTATAGTGATTACAGAATGTGGGTTGAAATAAAGCTTCTATCAGACTAGGTTCCTGAGTGAAGGAGCAGGGCCTCTCTAATGAACCATGGTGGACATGCAGAGTAAGCAAAAAATAAACTCCTGTTGTGTTAAGTCACTGAAATTTGGGGATTTGTTACTGCAGTATAATCAAACCCATCCTAATACAAAGGATGTAAAACTTTTATACTGTACTTTAATTATTCGTTTTTTTCCTTTAAGCTCAAATGCCCCTTAAAAAAAAATCCTGATTACCCTTCAAGCTCTGGCTCGAGTTACATCTTCATCATCACTCCAGCCAACATTTATCTCTTTGTGTGAACACCAATTGCAACTCTAAGAAAAATCACGAGGTTTAGCACTTATTTTATAATTGCCCATATATATTAGTATCACCTCACTGACTATATCAGAGACTTAGGAGGGCAGAGTTCATGTTGTAGGCATCTTTGTGCCATCTTGAGCAAAGGAGGAAAATGAGTAGTTTTTAGATAAAATCTAGCTGGAGAATGGATGTCAATATTTTCTAGTATTTGAACTTTTCCATGTGTTATTTGCACACAATCAGGCAGTTATTGAGCACATATTGCTGCAGAGTTATACAGAAAATTTGAGAGCAGAGTTGCAAGTAGCCACGTGCTTGCTTCATTAACTGTGCTTGTGGCAATTTTTACCACCTATGCAAATTTCCATTTCTCTGAACAATTTGACTATACATGTCCTGTTCACTCCCTCTCTCCAAAATGAATTAAGGAGAAGAGAAAACAGTGGTGAAAAGAGAAAAAAAAATCAGCTAGTGAAATTTAAAACAAAATTTGGTGAGCTTATACTAAATTGCTGCTTAAATATGGGAAATGACATTGATTGTTGAAAAGAAATACAGCCTAAGTTTCATTAACACCAATAACCTAAACATGGGACTTTGTGACGTTATCTGGCCTAGTCCTTTGTCTTCAGATTTGTGCTTTCAAGCATGCGAAGTATCATGGTTCTTAAAAGTTAAGAGGCTGACTGAAGGTCCCTTGCTTACTAAGTGATGAAGGTAGCACTGAAACACAGGTCCTAGTAATGGGCAACTTTAAATGCTCAACACATGTGGGTAGACTATCTTGTTAGCATGAAATGTAAAATTATATTTTGAAGAATTACAATTTTTGAGCTCTTAGGAGAGGAAATGCTCAACATAGGTGTGTAGACTATCTCATTAGCATGAAATGTAAAATAATATTTTGAAGAATTATGATTTTTGAGCTCTTAGGAGAGAAAAATATTTTGAACCTGGCCCCCTCATTGTGAATAGAAACTAAAATGGGAAAATTTGGAGAAATAAACCAATAAGGAATAAAGATCATAAGTCATTCATGCTAAAACCTGTGATGAGAGTTAAAGAAAAGTCATGTAATTTTTCAAAGGTAAACGGAAAATGCAAGCATGTCTATAATGCCTTAAAGCTCAGTAGCTGCTTATCTTGTCAAAAATGTAACTATCAGAGCTGGATAACACAGAACAAGCATGAGGATGCATTTTACGATGATAAGGTAGCAACATGAAATAACATATTTATAATCAATAAAATAGTGCCAAATTTGCTTGGGTGAAGTCATACAAAAGAGGGGTGACTTATGGTTGCAAAAGGAAGGAGCAAGCTCAGTTTTGTGCTATTTGACTACAGGAGTGCTCTGGAACGCCAAGGAAGATTGGACCAGCAGTCCAATTCTACCCACACCATTTATTAAATAATTAATATGTAATCATTTCAAAAAGTACTAGCTGGGAACTGGCTCTAAATCTAAATATCACTAATGACAATGTATGTAGAGGCAAATTCAATCCTGGTTTCCAAACAACTTCACAATAAACAACTTGTGGAGTTTACTCTATGTGCAAGTTGTATTACTGCTTGCGCCTTGGAATCCTCCTTCATTGCTACCCTTAAAATCCAAGCTAAAGGGACTCTCTTACAGGAGTGAATGCCTTAAGGGAAGTGCCTTTGGTGTTTGAGGAACCAAAAGCTCCTGGCCCCGACCCAAAACTAATCCACGTTATTCTAAGGTACATCCAATATTAAAGGCACTATGGTGATGTTTTAGTACAGTGAGTCCTTAGCGTTCCTTAAAACTTCAGCTTCATTTGGCAACTGATGCCTCTTGGGGAGCAAAATTACTTACATCGTTAAAACTTCATCAAGTCATAATTTTATTATAATTGTTAACATAAATAACTACAGTAAATAAGTACAGAGTGATCGATTTGTTCTTGATATCTCAAGGGAGTCTTTATTTAGCTTTGATATATAAAATCAGGACATTATTTATTTGCATTACAAACTGCATATCAACTATTCACTTGGGCATGTTTTAATTGGTTTTAGGTTTTGCACATTCCATAACTGAACTGTGTAAGCAGGTTGGCTTCAAAAATAAGGTCTCATGTAACAGCTAAGTCTATATGACGATGTGTCATATGGCGTGTCAAACATTTTCCTCTGCTTCCCTTCCTGACATCAGAAAAAACTTTGTTCTAGTGAAATAGAAAATAAATTCTGCTAAGATGGGATAAAAGGGGAGCATGTGAATAAGACCCTCTTCTTTCCTGGCCAGCAGGAAGTGCCTCCAGCTGTCTGATCTGCCTCAGTAGCCCAGCACAAATTTGTCAGTTGACTAATGCTCCCCACTTCCGCCGACAACAGAGTAAGATATCACCTGCTAAGATAAATTACCATAATATAATGATTGAAGGGAAAATATATGGTGTAATAGAGAGGTCTAAATACCCGTAAGTGGAAAAAAGCATAAACGACCATTTTAATTAATTTCCTAATGTAAAACACAGCTGTAGTAATGTTGGCAAGTCTCACCTGCCCTTTTTAAATTTGTGACATGAAATCATGCCACTTAATTAAGTCTTAATGCACAAAAATATATTTTATTTACTTTTTATGGAATACCAGCATTTAAAGCTTTCTATTTATGTGTGTAAGCGCTTTATAAATTACTTGAAATACTGAAAAAATCTGACTACTACTAACCGGCAGTTACAAGTACCAGTTTTAGTTTCAATAATTAAATGCCTTTTTGGTGGACTCCTGCTGCTATGTGAACTAGCTGTAGGCTATTAAAGTAATGAGTCCGGACAGAGTCATCTGATCTCATGGTTGGTGGAAAACTCAAGGAAAGGGCTTTGCCCACAATTCCTAGTCTGTTTACCAGACTGCAACCAGACTGCCTGCTGGAAGCATTATAAAGCCTCTGGGCTTCCCCTTCCCCCTTCCAGCAAGTATCTTTTTTTTTTTTTCCTTTTTACAAGTGTTGTCTAGGAAAATATGGTATTATAGAGCCCTCTGCAGGCCAGAAGTTTTGTAGTGTAGCTTACCAGCATGATTTTTCTTAAAGTGGCAGTAAGAGAGGGGAAAAGCATAATTGTCAAAACTTCGTAAATCAGATCTCATTAAGAAATATGTTTGTCATAAGGGCAGACTGGCATCGATTCTTCCAGAAGACTCACTGAAAAAGAATATCTCTGTTAATTTGTTTAAGGGATGTTGCCTTGATAGCAAAATTTTGGTGGGCCCCTGGTAACTTCATAATGGGTTGCAGTGTTAGGGATTATATCATCTTCATCATCATCGTAATTCTTAAAATAATCCATGAAAAATACAGGGCTCTGAACTGTTCACTTAAAAACGCAATTTCTGGCCAGGCATGGTGGCTCAAGCCTGCAATCCCAGTGCTTTGGGAGTCCGAGGTGGTAGGACTGCTCGAGACCAGGAGTTCAAGATCAGCCACGTAGTGAGATCCTGTCTCTACAAAAATAGAAAAGTTTTTTTTTTAAAAAAAGAATTTATATCACACCTGGGCTTTAGAAGCCTAGGTATAAGGAAGAAGAAATTAGAAGTCAGTTATACAAACTCTATGATTTCCTCAGCCAAGTTTTCATTCGAATGAATGAAGTGTATGCCTAGAAAAATTCAGTGAATTTCTTAAGTGTTTTAGGGAACTTAGTATAAATTTTTACAGGGCATTTTATATTGTGTTTTAAACTTTGGATGAAATGGATATAAATCATTACAGAAAGAAATACATAAAGATAAAAATGAGGAAGTGCATTGAAGACAAACAGAACAAATAAATAAGGTCTGATTTTCACTTAGATGGTACTTTTCTAACCACATTTTATGTTGGTTATAAAGTATTCTTTTTTTGTTGGAGACGGAGTCTCACTCAGTCGCCCAGGCTGGAGTGCAGTGGCACGATCTCAGCTCACTGCAACCTCCGCATCCCAGGTTCAAGCAATTCTCCTGCCTCAGCCTCCTGAGTAGCTGGACTGGACTACAGGCTCACACCACCATGTCTGGCTAATTTTTTGTATTTTAGTAGAGACGGGGTTTCACCGTGTTGCCCAGGCTGGTCTCGAACTCCTGAGCTCAGGCAATCCGCCCGCCTTGGCCTCCCAAAGTGCTAGGACTACAGGCGTGACCCACCGCGCCAGGCCTTATAAAATATTCTTAAAGTCAGCAAAATAACCAAATAACTTAAAGTCAGCAAAATAACTTTTAATAGGAAAATTTTTCCTAATATTTTCAAGTCAGCAAAAGTACTAACAGCTTTTAATAATGGATTTTTTTTTGCATAATAGTCAAGAGAGTATTAATTTAAAAGAGGAAGCATTTGACCAAAATATTTCCTTTTATTGAGTTTAATCTGTGCCAGGTAACTCATAAACCTCCTGGAGCACCCAGAGATACATGCTTCTAACAACTCACAGAGGTGCCAGAGCCGTCTCCTCAAAGTTCCTCACCCTGGCAGTAAAACATTATGATCAACATTCGCCTAGAAGCCAGGATAAGTGGAAAAAATGGGAAGTGATATGATGATGAAAAGAATGAGATATTGCATATGTTAAAATTTCCTTCCACAGCATTTTAATCATTGAACAGGGTCTCTTTAAGGACCCGAAGGGAGTTATGAGGAGGCCGTGGTCTGGAGGCGAGAACCCAGGCTGTGGTTGTTGGCGGCAGTCTCCAGATGAGCCTCAGCAGCTCCCTGGGGACTCTGATGACATTCTAAGACCATGCCTTCTGTGGTTGTTTAGCATAACTGACTGCTGCTTTTCCCAAGGACAGCCATTTGGTGTTGGAGGTTTTTCTAGTCTTCTCTACTCAGTGGTATAGACAAGACCAGCATGTCCTTAGGGTAATGTCTGCAAAGGTTTGGGTTCCAGTAAAATGACTCTTCCAAATGAAAACCCGAAATTAAAACGTCGAGTTTCCAGATTTGTTGAATTCAGAAACAAGTGCTCTCAGCATGAACTGTCAACAGCCAAAGTTAAAATAGGCCAGCTGGTGGCTCCTGTGGGATCGTCTCCACACACTCTATCCCAACTTTGCAGAGTTGAATGTCAGACATTATTCTATCAGGCCTGGAATCCGCTGCCAGACTCAGCCTCCTTCATCCGGCTTATCTCCTACTGGGAGGCTGTGGCTGACTGGATGGAACTGCACACTTCCCAGCAGATGCTGGGCTGCCAACGGATGGGAGCACGGCTGGGCTGGCGCCACCAACATTTACAGTCATTCCTCTTGCTCCATTCCCCCTGCAGCCCCCCAGCCCTGTCCCACCAACGCCTGCTTGCAGACTTGGCACACTAGGAGAGGACAGGTGATGAGGATTAGGCCAAACGTATTTGCATATCCTCAGCACAGGGAAGGAAATTAACACCACAGTGACATGATTTAGTGGCTAACCTTAAACCTGAGAAAGGCCTGAACCAATTTTTGAGCACTATGAGACTGAGGGAGATGTAAAATGCAACGCATCTGGCAGGGATGGGCTTGTCCAGGGTTAATGGAAGAAACAGAAATGAATTAGTTAGAGTATGAAGTGTTGTTTAACGTTCACTCACAAATTATGAGTGGGCCTTATACTTGGGCACAAGAAATGCCACCTTTACTGTATTCTTGTGGGATGGGGATGGGGACTGAAAATGGTGGGACAGTTTTCATGATCATTTTCTCCTCTGGCAGCTGTATCACAATCTTTTGAGACCGAGTCTTGCTCTGTCACCCAGGCTGGAGGGCAGTGGCGCCATCTCGGCTCACTACAAACTCTGTCTCCCTTGTTCAAGCAATTCTCTGCCTCAGCCTCCCGAGCAGCTGGAATTACAGGCGCCCGCCACCATGCCCGGCTGATTTTTGTATTTTTAGTAGAGATGGGGTTTCACCATCTTGGCCAGGCTGGTCTTGAACTCCTTACCTCATGATCCACCCGCCTCGGCCTCCTAAAGTGCTGCGATTACATGTGTGAGCCAATGCGCCCAGCTCACAATCTTAATAGGCCCTTAAGGACAATGTTGACCATTTGTCTGCAGCCAAATTCAGAAATGCTCTGACAATTAGGTATTTCAGAAACTGAACATTTCATACAATTTTTGTTCACTATAATAAGAGCATAAAAACTTTTCACAATCTCTCACAAAGTTAAGTGAAAGAGAAAATGAATTAGTAGCCATGAAGTATATTTTCATTTTTCTAAAGCTGCTTCTCATGGGAAAGTCAGAAAAGGGGCTGATTTTTTAAAATGATTATTTAGACAACTGAGTCATTCTGTAATTTGAAGCCAGCAAGAAGGCAGCTAATGCTATTTCAATTTGCTGTCATATGAAGGTACCTAGAAAAATGAATGCCGTTTAAACTTTCTTCTCATTTTTATGAATCCAATAAGGTAAAGTGTGCATTCTCTGGGCAAATCCGCATAAAGCTGCTTTAATTTGTTTTCTGCTAAGACAATGGTGAGTTAGTTTCTCTGTAAGTAAGCACAAGTCTAGCATCCCTTGGAACACAACATGACATCCATCGTGAAGACAGTGCTTTACCAACACACAGTGACTGACTACAATCAAGCTAAAGACAAATGCCAGACATATATTTTTAAAAATAGGGTTATTCCCTTTAATGCTGCCATCTTAGGGGGATATATGTACTTACTCTACTGCACTGCCATTTTATTACTCAAAAATATTTTGGACTTCCTATTGAAAACACCTTTGGAAAATACCTGGACTTCTATGGAAGATCACTAAGGGTGGTAACTATCACTGAGGAGCCAAAGGCCATTTGTAGTCAAGTTTGGAGAATAAAGTAGGTAATTCAGCTCCCAGAACCCCTTAAAGTAAAAACCACACAGCAAAAACTTACCCAAAACAAATAAGGTGAAGCTAAATAGAATCTCAGCCTTTCATGAGACTGGAAATTATCTTTGAAGGCCATTCCAAAAAAGCAGCTGAAAACATATTTTGAGCAATGGTAGAGTCATTGAAACAGGTCAGGTAAACATCCCCCAGTGTGGTACCTTTTTAAAAGACAACATTCATTTATTATATTTCTCTAGAGACAGGGTCTCGTCCTGTTGCCCAGGCTGGAGTGCAGTGGCAGTCATAGCTCATTGCAGCCTCTAACTCTTGGGCTCAAGTGATTCTCCCACCTCATCCTCACAAGTAGCTGGGACTACAGGCATGGGTCACCGTGCCTCACTGATTTTATTTTTAATTTTTTTCTAGAGACAGGCTCTTGCTATGTTGCCCAGCCTGGTCTCGAACTCCCAGCATCAAGGGATCCTCTCGCCTCAGCCTCCCAAAGTGCTGGAATTACAGGCATGAGCCATGTGCCCAGCCCAAGGCCAATATTCATTTGGATGTATACGTTCTGGTATGTTGTGTATTATGCGTCTTTTGCAGAGTAAGCAAAATGCCCATCGGAGGAGTTCTTAAAAATCATGGCAGCCCCTCCTACAACTAGGAATCTATCGAGGTCACCTGGATGCAGATCACATTTCTTCTGGGAAGCCACTTGAATGATACCTCTGTAGTTACAAAGAAAGGTGTACTAAAAACCTTAGAAACCTCACCATGGCTAGCCTGGAGAGTCCCCTGTGGTATGCAGAGCTGAATACTTGGAAGGAAGTGAACCACTCTGCACGAGTGATAAGGGAGTCCCCAAAGGGGAGTGATGTTATCATTAGGGCAGGCAGAGTGTGGACAGGCTCAAGACAGACAAGACATCTTAAGGACAGGCTCAAGATGGAGAGGAAGGCTGGTTTGGGAAGAGTATATGATGAGTTAGAAACTCCTTTGTAACCATCTTCCTGGACACAGTACTTGGGTTTGGGGAAATCTTGGCTGAGAGTACAATTATGAAACAAAGCTGTGAAGAGAGGCCCACATAAGGATCTACCATGGTGTGAGCCATAAATGGACCTGCAAACCCCCCAAATAGCAGCTAATCCTTGGAACTGGCAGGACATACCTTCAACAGCAACACTGTACAAGGGAGATGGTGAAAAAGAGCCATTCAGGTCCTGGCTCGCACTTTTTCCTTAACATCTATAAAGCAAGACTGACCTTTTTGACTCTGAGCAAACCACTGGGTTCTTGGGTAATTTGTGCATGTCAAGAAGACATCAGACTTTCTTCTAAGAACATATAGGTGCTCTACTAATTGGAAAAAGTCACCATATCAGCACTCTAGCCTATTTTGTCATCTCTCATTCATTGCCTTCAACATATGAACACACTCCACAAATATTTGTCAATACAAACGTTGCGTGATTCTCACAACAAAGTCAGTGATGTAGACAAAAAGAATACTACAAGACTCATTTTACAGACAAGGACACTGAGGAATGGAGGCACTGAATGGCTGACAGACAGCACTTCTTTTGAACGAGGAGTTCAAGAATCCTCTCAGGCTGGGGCTTTTCCCAGTTCCTTCCATGTTGGGGATTGGAGGTATGGCAGAGTCCAAATGTAGTGGCAGGAGGCAACAAAGAGGTAAGGTTTCTAGAAGCAGGTATGTATTGACAGCATTGATATCATGACAACAGCAGCCTGGCCCTCTTCTTTAGGGGATTAGACCACATCACTGTGGATTCTCAGGGGACAGAACATCTTCCCGGGAGTTCTTCATTTTGTATGGACAGACATACTCCTCCCTTCCATCTTCATGGTGTTGCCAGGGGCAAAAGAATGGGGTGATTTTTTTCTGCAAACTGATTCTGTTATCTTCTAGAAGTTGAGGAACAGGGAGAAGGGAGTAACTGAGTAGCCGAGGATGCACAGGAGATCCAGGAGCTGCTCTGTCTCCCCCTTCAGAGTTTCCCAGGATTCCCAGAGGCAGTGGCTCCAGCACTCTCGTGCTCAGCTGGGAGTCCCCTGTGGAGCCCCCATCCCAATTTCTTCCCTGTACTTCTATTTATAATATTTACTAAAGAAATGAACAAAGAAATTCTCACTATTGGGAAGGTCACTTAGGAACATTAAGAGGATGGGCTGCGAAACCTTTCTGCTGTGATTTGAATCCCAGCTTGATCATCTACTCTCTGTGACAATGGACAAGTTTCTCAACATCTCTGTGCCTTAGTATCTTCATCTGTAAAATGAGGATAATAGTATCTTCCTTATAGTGTTGTTGTAAGCATTAAATCATATAATAACTATAAAGTACTTATAGTCGTGTCTGGTATATAGTATTTAACAAGTAGTGAGATTTTAATGCCTCCCTCTGCTTTTTAAAGTAAACTATAAGCCTTTGTGGGCAAGGGCCTCATAGAATCATCAAGCTATATTTCTCATTTGAATAACATCTCACAAGAGATGTTTTTTATATTGCAATATAAAAATATAAAAAAGAACTATGAAGAGAAGTTATCAAAAAAATAATTCATAATGGTAGATATGGTAATGCTGTTTGGGTAAGGAGTTCTCAGCACCCTTTAAATCATCCCAAATGCTAATTAGTATCCTACAAGAAGGTCAGAGCAAATTCTAGAGGCAAGAATTTCTTCCCCAAATCAATTTTCAGGAACCCTATGATGAAAACGTCTCATTTTACATGTACTTGATAAAATGAAATAATAATTGAATCTACAAGGCCCACATGCAACATGAGGTCATATAACTTTACGTCAACATGTTTGTGTTTTATTTGAATAGTTCATTTGTATTTATTTAATTATATATTTACTGAAAAGCAACAGAGACTTGTACTAAATTGTGCCAAATGGTATGTGATGGCTATACTTAAAATGCTCAGATTATTTTGAACAGAGGGATTTATTTTCTTCTCATAGCTTTTGGAAGTCTGGGCCTATCTGGTTTCAGTTAGGCAATAGTCTTTGGCCAGCATTTTCTGGTACATTTGAAACTGTTGAACAATGAAAAGTAGAAACTTTTCATTGCCAGTGCAGCTTAAGCCTAATACAGATATAAACACATTTAATAGCACTTTATTTAGGTTCAGCTTTATTATTCTTAACTTTCATAGTAATTTTGAATCACATTGCATTAACAAATTTTTATTGGGTTTCCCAATGGAAAGCCAATTGCAGGCAAGGCCTTTTACGACTGGGATGTCGCAGTCAATCTTAGATTTGCCTTCTAACAAAGAAGAAAACACAATTCTTAAAAGCTTGCTTTTGTTAAGTTCTGATATAGTATGCTCTAAAGGACACTAATTCTTTGCTTTGTTCTTTGCTAGTGCCCTTCCTAGGTATTGTGCAAGTACCCTTCTTAAACATCTTTGAGTTACAGCCTTCTAACAGAGCAAGCACATGGATGGAGCTGGAGGCCATTATCTTCAGCAAAGTAACGCATGAACATAAAACCAAATACTGCGTGTTCTCACTCATAAGTGGGAGCTAAATGATGAGAACACATGGACACATACAGGGGAATAACACACACTGGGGCCTGTCAGAGGGTGGAGGGTGGAAGGAGGGAGAGGATCAGGAAAAATAATTAATGGATGCTAGGCTTAGTACCTGGACGATGAAACAATTTGTACAACAAACCCCCAAGACACTTTACCTATGTAGCAAATCTGCATATGTACATATGAAAATATGTACCCCTGGACTTAAAAGTTAAAAACAGAGCACATGGCAGTTGGTGATAGGAAGGGCATGGACGATGCTCACCTACAGGCTCAAAATCTAACCTGGGCAAGAGGGGCATGTTCAAGATTTGATTTAAACTGGCAACTCACTTTTCTTGCAACTGAAAGTATTCTAAGCAACTTATCCCTCTGGACTCCTCTTCAAAACTAATAAATAAAGCAGTCTTCTAGGAGCCAGCTCCTTTAGAGGAGCTGCTATATTCTGGTTTCTGATTTATTTAGTGGTTAAAATATTTCCCTGTGATTTAGGGTAGGGTGGCGGGGCAGCCAGGCATTGCCCGGTGGCCTGTGGCATGCCCACAGCATATTGGTTGCTGTGGCCAGCAGGGGGAGGGAGCAGAAGTGGCGGCCACCCTGAAAGATCTGGTGGCCAGCAGGCCAGGGAGTGCGTCCAGCAGACCTGTGGAGGAGATCCAGGCTCACAGAAGGAAGTGAGGGTCAGCCCGGAATCTTCAATGAAAACCTTCACTACAGGGTATAAGAACCACTTTTACTAAATAGTACCTTAACCACAAAGAAGTTACTTAGTTTGCCAGTTACAAGCACTTTAGCTTATTGACTGTAAGCAGAAGTTTGTAGGTAGAAGAGTACATACAGTACCTAAGAATGTGAGTTTAGGCATGAGCTGTGTGACTTTGGGCAAAAGACTTAACCTCTTGGGTGAAATTTCTCATGGGTAAAACGAGGTTTATCCCATCTGTACATGAGGGATGCTGTCAGGATTAAGTGATTAAGCTGTTGCAAAGCGCAGAGTGAAGCCAAATAATAAATGGCAGTATTATTATTCCTAAGACAGTATAATAGCAATTTTTAAAAATGCATGTAATATATGTGGGAAAAAAGCCTAGAAAGATATACCCCAAAATATCAACAGTGGTTATCTCTGGGGAGCAAAATTTTCGGAGAATTTATTTCTTTCTCTATCCCTTCCTCCATATTTTCTGCATTCTCTCTCTCTCTCTCTCTCTCTCTCTCTCCCTCCCTCCCTCCCTCTCCCTCCCTCCCTCCTCTCTCTCTCTCTTTCTTTTTGAGACGGAGTCTTGCTCTGTCGCCCAGGCTGGAGTGCAGTGGCGCGATCTCGGCTCACTGCAAGCTCCGCCTCCCGGGTTCACACCATTCTCCTGCCTCAGCCCCCCGAGTAGCTGGGATTACAGGCACCTGCCACCACGCTCGGCTAATTTTTTGTATTTTTAGTAGAGACAGGGTTTCACTGTGTTAGCCAGGATGGTCTCAATCTCCTGACCTCGTGATCCGCCCGCCTTGGCCTCCCAAAGTGCTGGGATTACAGGCATGAGACACCGTGCCCGGCCAATTTTCTGCATTTTCTATAATGAACATATACTACTTTTTGATCAGAACACAGTTATTACAATACTAAAATGTATCTTACATGAAAATATAAAGAAAATGGCTACGAAGAACAAGATGAGAAAATGTTATTGCAAACCTGACCACTGTTTTCCCTGACAGTATCTCTGGAACATTCCAACCTTGTCCTTTTCTCCCAAGAAGAACACATTGCAAGTGGTCACACTGAGGTTAATGAAAACAGGCACATTTATAGCATATGAAAAGGCAATACAACACAAGTATGTTCACTTTTTGATAGTTTTATTGGTTTTGTGATATATTTTTTAAAAAGGAAAGACTAAACTTTTCTTCATGAAAAAACTGTTCAGTTATTTTTAGACACTTTCATAAAAACTCAAAATTGTAGGTTTTTGCTCTACCACTAAGGAAATGTTCATATAATCTAAATTTTGCATTCTTTTAAGAAACTATATTTATATCTTATCACTATAGCCCAAATATTCCAAATAATTTTATCCTATAGACAGCCATTTTTTTTAAAAAAAAAGGAAGAGATAAGTTGACAAAACAATATGCTAAATATAACACAGCCATCAGCAGGACAGTGGTATTATATGACCAGTAATTGAAGTTTTCCCATCACTTTGCTCTCAGAAAAAAAGCCAGTGTTAAAAATCACATCTTTACTGAATGTGAAACTAAATCTAAGTAGATTAAATGACTTGGCCAAGTCCTTTCTGTAAACTTGTGGCAAAGGAGAATTTCTCAGTGCAGTAATTACATCTTTGCCTTCCAGAAGGCCATCTACAATGAGATTACATGTAGAGCATGGGTTAGCAAACTTTCTGTAAAGGGTCAGACAGGAAATATTTTAGGCTTTGTGGGCCAGAGTATTTCTGCTGCAATGACTTCACTCTTATGACAGTGTGAAAGCAACCATAGACAATTCATACATAAATGAATATGGCTGTGTTTCAATAAAACTTTATTTACAAAAACAGGTGGAGGGCCAGATTTGGCTCACAAGTCATAGTTTGCCAGTTGCTGGTGTGGAGGAACCTAACTGTTGAATTATAAAACCAGTCTTTAAAACCTGTATCCTAAAAAAACAAAACATAACAAAACAAAACACACAGGACTATTACATTACAAGAATAAACTCTGCATGTGGGAAGTTGGGATACCTTGGCACAGCAATGTGTGTGTTTGCACATGATGGCAAAAATCAGGTTTGGAGGCTGGGCGTGGTGGCTCATGCCTGTAATCCCAGCACTTTGGGAGGCTAAGGCAGGCAGATCACCTGAGGGTCAGGAGTTTGAGACCAGCCTGGCCAATATGGTGAAACCCCGTCTCTACTAAAAATACAAAAAAATTAGCTGGGCGTGTTGGTGCACACCTGTAATCCCAGCTACTCGGGAGGCTGAGGCAGGAGAATTGCTTGAACCTGGGAGAACTGCTTGAACCTGGGAGAATTGCTTGAACCTGGGAGAAGTGCTGGAACCTGGGAGAATTGCTTGAACCTGGGAGAACTGCTTGAACCTGGGAGGTAGAGGTTGCAGTGAGCCAAGATCGCACCACTGCACTCCAGCCTAAGTGACAAAGTGAGACCCTGTCTCGAAAAAATAAATAAATAAAAAATAAAAAAATTTAAAAAATCAGGTCTGGGTGACTTCTTGAATGTACTTGGAAATAATTCTCCCTGGTTCATCATGGGCTCAGTCCTGAGCAGGAACTCGTTTGATAAACTAATAGCGTGCGCTATTTTAATTTTTTTAAAAACAAGGTTTGGGGGACTGGAGAAATAAGCCAAAGGAAAAGCGGGTAAAAACAGAGAAGAGTTTTATGTGTATGGAGAGTGAGAAAGGAAAGAAAGAGAAACCCAAGGTTTGGGAAGGTCATCTGGAGTTGGATAGGACTAAGGCAGTAAGTTACCTAAGACATTTCCCCCAACTGTTCTCAAGTCCAACTGGGGATGAAAGGAGGCATGTGTTGTGTGTAAATCCATGTATAATGAGAATGCTGTTTGAAGTAGCATAATCTTGGCTCTATAGCCTGTCACAGTTGAGAAAAATATTGGTGTTTGATAGGTGCTCCCACATCATAATGTAATACTTTATGAGGACTGTTGGTATGTAAAGCCACAGACACAGTCATCCATAATCTAGGTGCAGGTGGAAGAGAGGGTACATCTTGTGCTCTCAATCAGCTGGAAACAATAAATTTATGATTCGCAACATGAAATACAGACTTTTAAAAAGAAAGACTTTAAATGAAGGTTTTAGTTACACATTGTTTATCCCAAACCATTTTAATGTATATCCATTTACTGCAAACTAATCTTTTATTTAAATAACGACAGCTAGAAGTAAACCGAGACTGAAGACAAAAAACAAAGTCTTTCAAGATGTGAAAATGAACTTGGTGATGATATTCAACAGACTCCTCACTCACACTCCTGCAAACCTATAAGCTGAAGAGATTTAGAACTATTTACGTGTGTGGTGACTGGATAGGCTACTGAAAAACAATGATTCTTTTCTTCTAGCTTTAAGGCTTACATACTTTTTCATACTTATAATTTTTTTATGCTTCTTTAGGATGTTTTTGATATTGCGTATAAATATGAAAGGGCTGCACCAGACATGTGTAAAGATGATATACAAGATCTGGTAATGATGGCTGTCATTCCCTGAGCATAAAGGCAGGCCAGGAGATGCTTTACAAATGTTACTGGGATGGACATTATAAACAGCTCTGTGGAATGGGTATTATTAATTCAATTTTCCAACGGAGGAAAATGGGCTCAGTGATGTATAGATGTTCCTGGTAAAAGCAGGACAAAGATGATTAAACATTTTTAAAATAATGCTCTGAAATTAGGGGTGAGGGTTTAATAAAGACAACATTCAATCTATATTCTAAATGGATATATGATGTGATATGAGCATTTTGAATACAGATGGAGAATTCAAAAATAGCAAACAATCACTAGGTGACCAATAACTGCTAAGCAGAGATTTTCCCAAAATAATACTCCAAGCACGGAGAGGGTAAGAACTGACTGAAATATAAGCTCTAGAAAATGAGCAGAGCTGCTTCTGTGGCCCTCCTTTGGGACTCTGCAGTTTATTACAAAAAACACACATAAATATTACTATATTTTGTGTTTTTGAAAAGGTGCCAACAAAACAGGTTGTTTGGCTATAGATTTTCTTCTCTAGATTTAGCAGTTTTGATCTTTGAATCACATTTACAACAATAGAATAATTTTAGTAAGCCATATTTGGCTAAATATTCTTTAAGGCCTTGTTGCTTGTGGATATACTGTATTTTTGCACACTTGTGGACAAGATGTTGGCTTCATTTTACAACTAACATCTTGTCCACATCAGGGGAGCTTTCTCACACAGACATGCATACCATGTGGGCTACCTGCTGAGTTCTGGCAAGCTTGGCAGACTGCAGAACATAATGGGAAGGCGGTTGGAGTGGAAAAAAACCTTCCTGGGAATTTTTTAAGTGGTTAAAAAAAAGGCATACCATTTCCTAATGTCCCACACTGTGAGTTGGCACAGGAAAGATAATCCAGGAAATGAGATGTAAAAACTGTACACAGGTTTCTTAACAGAAGAGGCATTTTGCAAACAGCCAACATAAAGAATGCATTTCCATTTAGGAAGTCAACCACTTGAAAGTTTTACTTTTTAATTAGCCGCATGGAAATTGAAAGAGTATGAGCTGGAAATGATCATTAATTCCACATGGAGATCTTACAGTTGAGCAACCAGTTCTCAGAAGCCAGTATGCTCATTTGTTAGTTAGGGTGCACATTCAAAATAACCCAGTTGGAGAAGGATACTCATTGGGTAATGTCTTCAAGAATTTCAACTGAAGAAGCCATATCAGGTAAATGTGATCTAAATGCAGTTATTTTAGTTTTCTACTTTGGTGAAAGGCTTTTCTCTAGGAAATGACGTGGTTTACCAAAGCAAGATGTAAACCCTCTGATTTTTAAAGCCAAAAGGAAGAAAAAGAGAGAAAATGCAATAGCACCACCTAAAGGGCATTTCAATAGCAATAAAAACTAAATGAAGGTTGAAAACCAGTGAGGATTTTTCATTTTACCATACATACACACACACACACACACACACACACACACACACACACCCCATATATATTATATATAAAACATATATATTACAGTGTACCAGATTGTTATGATAAATGCAGTTTGACAGATGGTACACCTTGGCGGTAGCCTCTGGAGCACTTATATTTGGCTCCATATCCCATCGGGTGGGGGGCGGAAATCAATCCAATTTACAGAAAGGATCATTTTGCAAGGTTCAAAATTCAGTTGAATGAACTCATACACCAAGACGATCACAGACCTAAATGTAAATGTAAGAGCTAAAACTACATATAAAACTCTTAGAAGAAAACACAGGAATAAATCCTCCTTACTTTGGGTTAGGCAATGGTTCTTTAGATATGACACCAAAAGCACAAGTGACAAAAGAAAAAACTAGATAATTAGACTTCGTTAAAACTAAAACCTTAATGTTGCAAATGATATCGTCAAGTAAGTGAAGACAACCCACAGAATAGGAGAACATATTTGCAAATTTTATATCTGATAATGAACTTGTATCCAGAACATAAAAAGAACTCTTACAACTCAACAATAAAAACATAAATAACCCAATTAAATAACGGCAAAGGATTTGAATAGTTATTTCTCCAAAGAAGATATACAAATGCCAATAAGCATTTGAAAAGATGCTCAACATTATTAGTCATTTGAGAAATGCAAATCAAAATCGCAACGAGATTCCACTTCACACCTGCTGGAATGGTTATAATCAAACAGACAATAATAAGTGTTGGTGAGGATGTGGAGAAATTGGAATCGTCACCCATTGTTGGTGGGAATGTTAAACGGTGCAGCTGCTTTGGAAAATAGTTGGCGGATCCTCAAAATGGAACTGTACCTCAAGTGAGAAATGAATAAACAAAATATGCCATATTCATACACAAGAACATTCTTTGGCAATAAAAACAAAGTACTGACATATGTGATAACATGGATGAACCCTGAAAATGTCATGCTAAATGAAAGCAGCCAGACACTTTAGGTCACATATGATTCCACGTGTATGAAATCCAGAATAGGCAAATCTATAAAGGAGTAAAGTAGATGAGTGGTTTCCAGGAGCTGAGAAAGTGGGGAAATGGGCAGTGACAACTAATGTGTGCATGGTTTGAGAGATGACAAAAATATTCTAAAACTAGGTTGTACTGATGGCTGCACAGTGCTGTGAATACACTAAAACCAATGAATTATATACTTAACTATGTGAAATGTATGGTATGTGAATTATATCTACAAAGCTGTTACATTCAGTTGAATAGTTCTCAATTGCTAGCCCCCAGCAAAATAGAAGGTATTGTTTATATACAAAAATAAACCAAGCACAGCCTCTGTGATCCTGTAGTTTGCAAATCTCTTCTACCCAATTTTGAAGGGGGAAACAATGACAAGTTGGTGAGGTCACACAGCAGCAGAAGTGGGACCAGGAGCTGGGTCGCCCAGAGTTCCACGCAGGGCCAGGACCAGGGTGAGGAGTGAGGTACTTGGAGTGCCCCAGTGAAGAGGGTGCTCACTCCCAGTACCTCGTGCGCCTTGCCCTAGTCCCAGCCCTGGTTCCGCTTTCCATGCCACCTCCCTGGGAAGTTCAAAACAAGAACAGCTGCAAGTAGAAACGCTATTGTTAAAGCAACAACCATCATTCTTCATTTGTTTTTCCTAAAAATGTTGTTAAAGAACAAGAAAAGATTTTTTCTTCCCCTTTACTTTAGGGAAAAGAGAGATGACACAAAGAATGAGAAGTCAGGCTGAGCCTGGAAGAAAAACTAAGTGTGAAAAAATACATGCTTGCCAAGAGGACATGCTTTCTCTGGTGACCGGAAGTACCACCACCGCTTATTTTAACAGTTTCATCTAGCATGGTCTTCCACAACATGCCTACTACAGCTGCCAGTGGAATCCAGATTGGCCAACTCTCTTCCTCATACGTGTCTATACCAACATGCTTCAACTGGATTAGTGAGTTTCTTTGTGAGTGCAGTGGACATAGTGTAAATGCTACAATAAAAATGTGGCCTTACTGCTACCCAATAATCTCTTATTTTTTATTTACACATCTATGCAGTCTCTCTAAGGTAAGCTCAGCACACACTCTCTGCATGCTACATGGTTATACCCAATGCACAAACTCAGGGACAAAGTATTCCTGAAAGAGTACATAAGCTTTCAGCTTTATTTTGTCCGTTTGTTTACTTTGACATGAGATGGTGGTAGTAAAGATTAAAATGCTCTCCCATGTCTATCCTGATTATCTATCCTGCCTGTCGATGGTATAAAACGGCTCGTAAGGCCAGACTTTCTATTTACATGTTCTGATTTATTTGCATTGTCAAAGACTCCCTGTTTATTATCCCCTCCAGAATGAGCTCCATGCTCCAGCTAAACATATTTTTATACCCGTTCCTGCTTTAATCATAGCCAAATATTTGAAATCACGGACATGCTTGCTGACTCTAAGTTTAAGTATCCCATTACACAGCAAGTTAAATAGATGCTTGGGCTTTACAGTTTTAATGTTTAGTTTTGCTCTATTCGTTTCTCTAAATAAGCATTGTACTCATCCTTAAATTTTCTTGTGAGGCTTTGCCAACAGTGTTAGGTTTTTTCTCACGCACTTCTATTGCTTGGTGTCAACTAGAGTTGTCAAAGCCTTGCCAAATTTACTTTCTTGGTATATATCGTACAAACCAAAGAGATTTGTGCATTACGAAGAGAGCTCTTATGTCCACAACATTTACGCCTCAAGCAAGCACGTAGGCTTAATGTTTAAAAAGGACTCCACAAGACTAACTCATATACAGGGTCTGAAACCTCCCCCTACCACTTACTAGCTCGGTGCACATTCTTTACCCTAGCTCTGCCTATTTTCTTTAATGGAAAATGGTGACCAGTATGAATAGCTCCTCCATCAGGCTGCTGTGAGGATTAAATGAAGTACGTAGCAATCACTCAATAGAGGCGGTTGCCATTAGTATTGTTGAACTTTTGCCTTTAGGATGTTCCCATGACATCCTCTTATTCTGGTTTGCTTAGAGATTACCAAAATATGATCCTCTCCTTTAAGAGCATATGTGCTAATTGAAAAATAAATATATTATTGACTCAAAAACATTCAAAAACCTGTAGAATAGGTTTATTGCTCATAAACAAGAAAAAAAATTAAGCAATCAGTGTTCCCTCTTGGTTTTATGGATGGGTGTATAACAACAGAATCAATATGCTATGAAAAAGCTTTATATTCCATTAGGAAATCTTATACCTGAGTCAATAGAACTATCCATTTAAACCTGTTTTCTATCTCTTTCTTTGGAATTCAAAAGCAACATACCTTTCCATAAAAATGCAAACATCACAGGATTACTGATACTGTAAAAAAGGGAAACTCTTACAGTCCTATCCCAACAGCCACTGTCAGTTATTGGGAAATACTCCGGATTGCATTTTTTGGTGCATTTTCTTTAGCAACTTTTTTTTCTTCTTAAACTTAGCAATAGATCTTGGACATCTTTTCAGGTCAGTACATATAGATCTACCTCATGGTTTTAAACAGGATGGATACACTCAATTTACTGAACCAATCTCAAACTGAAGAATATTTTGGTTACTTCCATTTTTCTTTTTCTATCACAAACACTTTCGTGGTCAAATTCTTAACAATTTCACAACCTGACCCAATCTCTATGTTTGAAAGGTTCTTCCAAGTTTCATGATTATCTATTGAAATGAATGGTAACATCCATCCTCAAATGAGCCCCGCTATTTTATGTCCTCTTCTCTTTAGAATCCTTAGGTTATATTGTATCCAGGAGCATGGTTTGTTTTGTTCTTAACTTTCCAAAATTACCTCTTCCCTGGGAAAAACAAAACAACAAAAACAAAACACCAAAGCATCTGTGTCTATGTTACAATCCTCTGAAAATGTTTCTCTGTCCTGGCCCATTCATCTATTGACTAGCTCTTTGTCCTGTAGCGATTTCATGGAGGTCCAGGGCATATTAAACTCAGCTTCACACCTCACTGGTGCTACAGCCTTGGGCAAGGTACTTATCTCTGTGCCTCAGTTACCTCATGTGTGAAATGGGAATAATACAGTTGTGAGGACTGAATGAATACAATGCAAAGTGCTTCAAATGGTGCCTGGTAATAGCTATTCAGTAAGTAGCAGCCATTATTGTTAATAGTTGGTTGGTTGCTTTTAATGATTTTTTGAGATAGGGTCTGGCTCTGTTGCCCAGGCTGGAGTGCAGTGGCATGATCATGGCTCACTGCAACCTCCACCTCCCAGGCTCAAGCAATTGTCCCACCTCAGCCTCCTGAATAGCTTTTTTTTTGTAGAAATGGAGTTTTGCCATGTTGCCCAGGCTGGTCTCAAACTCCTGAGTTCAAGCCATCCACCCACCTTGGTCTCCCAAAGTGCTGGAATTACAAATGTGAGCCACCATGGCTGGCCATAATGATTCTGTTTTAAAGAACTGAAAATACTGATTTCTGCCCCCCTCAGGGAGAATGGCTCTCACTTGTTTCCATGACTGATGCCGCTTTTGCCACCATCACTGTTTAGCAAGAAATCTGAAGCTTGGGCCATTTCTCTAAAACACCTTGTGTTGCAGAGCCAAGTAGCAGCTGGCCATGAGGTCTACGGAGCACAGAGCAAACCTTCCTGCTTCAAAATGATATGGTTAAAGGCTCATTACTTGGAGCTTTAGGAATGGTTTTGTTATCAGGAATTCTCTGCTTAAAATATCAAAACTCCTGGGAGAAAAAACCTTTAGTTATCTCACAGCTCAGCAAAGATGAACTGACAGTCAGCTAAGCTAAAATAGGTGGAAATCACAGCTGGGGGTGGGAAGGACTGAGTAGCAGGCTGAGAAGCAGCACTGTGGCAGGGGAGGCAACAGGACAGGAGGGAGGCCTTGCTTCCTTTGCAGCGTGTGGTTCCCAGGTCCTGCCATACCCCCAATACTCTGAGGGCCCCAAGCCAGGTTTAGAGGCCCCTGGATCTGGAGAGAAGGGGATGAGCTGTGTGTCCCTGGGGTGAGATGGCCCCTGTGCCCTGTCCCACCTGCCAGTTATCCATGGCCTCAGGCTTTTTTCCTTCTCCATGCCCCTCAGATGGCAACTTCAGCAATGAGCCAGTGTAGGGAAGAAATGGCTGTGGCCTCCTAGAGGGGGAAGACCCTGTGTGTAAGGCCACAAGCCAAATGCGACCTTGCCATCAGCAACCCTAATGTGTTGCTTTTCTTGGGCACTCGCAATAGGGAGACTGGTTTTATAACACACTCACTCATGGTCTGTCTCTCCACTTCATGAGAAACCCCTTCAGAATTCAGATGGTTTTCACTCCTCGGTTCTCATCACAGGGTCTACACATGATGTTTATTGGGATGAACACATTGGAATCTGGGGCTCTGCTTTCCTCTTTGCATGTAAGTGACCCTGCCGCTTGCTAACAGTGGTTGAAAACCATTCCACGGCTGCCGTGGCCAGTGAGGAGGGTTCTGAGGACTGAGGCAGGCAGCAGGGCCAGACTGCAGGTGTTGGCCAGGAGCCCCGGCACAGCAGTGAGCAGCTCCCTGTCTTCTGGGAAGAAGAAACCCAGCTCCTGCCTGCTGCCCTCCTCTCACCTGCTCCCTACAGAGTGCTGCGCCAGCCCTGAGCATGCCCCCGGTACCATTCTCAGTGAGCCTGGAACACAAAGGCCTCTTCATGTTTAGTTTTGAGATAAGTTTCTGGGAAAGGCTGGTGAAGAAGGTGACACCTTTCTGCTCTCCTATCTTTCACAGGGCCGGGTCACGGCGGTGTGGTGGTGGGGGTGCTCTCCCCGCCACCCCCCGTGATCAGCCTTACCCTGGCTCCTCCTGACCTCTAGCTCCTTCATGTACCCTGTGACCCAGACTCACCTCACAGTCCTTCTGCCTCAGTGTAATGCATCTTATTCTACAGCCTGCATTTCCAATACACAGCACACACACATGCCCAGATGCCGTCTCAGCAGTCAGCCCGCATGGTTTCACAGAGAACGACCACAGGCACAATTAGGCATTGAACAAAAGCTCTCTGATGATGCTGCTGATTTGGCTGAAATCCCTCAAGTCTGATGACAGCACTGAGATGCCAACCAGTCCACGAGAACGACTGACTGCTGCATCTTGGGTGGGTGGCGTACTTGGGTGGAGGCGGCCTGGGTCTTGGGTCTCCGATCAGAAGGGTTTTACACCAACGCAGCAGCCCTTAAAATTAATTTTCCATTAAAATCTAAGCCTCTCAGTCCGATAAACAAACTGCACATTTACTGTGGATTCTGTATCTGAACTTTTACACTGGTTTTGTCAACAAAATTTACTGTATTCATAAATACTAATGTTCTCATTTGGTTCCCTATCTTTAGTATACTGTAAATTATAAGCAAGTACATAAATGTCTTGGCCTGGTAATATAGTGGCCTGAAATGACTTCCTTTTTCCTTTAAAGATGTTGCATGTTTTAATGGTAGGTGTTTTTAATTAACTTGAAGTGCCATAAACTGCCCATGTATGAACAAAGACAAGTGAGTTGCATTAAATTAAAAGTGCAGTATCTGACTAATGTTAACAAATTAGGCACGCCTTCAAGATGCACAATTTCTGTTTGGAGTTGTCATTTTATTAATGCAGAGATACCAAAGCTCCTAGAATAGCTGCACCAAATGAGCCTTTCGAAATTAATATTTTTGGCAATCAATTAGGAATAAGATTTCAAGCTTTAAAAAGATTCCCACTCAGGCATCTCAACATAGCATCCCTTCCCTTTTTCCTTCATAAATGAGCTCAATTTGGGGATCTGATCTTTTTGCCAATATCAGTGCAAATTAGCACTGTAAATATTAAAATCAAATGTTACTACTTCGCCTAATTTTCTTTCAGCCTGCAGTTAATCTTTATTCAGCCTTAATGAGTATTTATTGTGTGACCCTGACAGCTTGCTACTGCTGTGATAAATTATCTGACTCAAGTCCGATTAAAAATGCAACCCTGAGTGCTAATTATCTCAACAGACCTGCTTAATAATAGCATTTCTTGTCAATTATGGAATCTCAGCATGGGTGTCAATAGCAACAAATGCACAGGCCTACCTTGGATGCTGACTTCCCATAAGCCCTTTTACTTGCCATATGTAAATCAGAGTGCTTCTGTACCTGTGATGACCTTTTATTAGCAAACTGTCAAAATGATAAAACTAGCCGTAGCAAAACCCCCACCACCATACAATTAGGGGCTACAGCTTAGGACAACAGGAGGGCAATCAGACACAGCTAATTATGATGCATCTTACTTGTGGCCTGTCCAGCAGGAAGAATGAGCTGTTTTTGAAATTTATGCCAGCTTCAGCACAGCCCACAGGAGGGAAGCTGCTGGAAAGTGGGGTAACGGGGAGGGGACAGGCAAGGAACTGCATATTTCTACAGTTTTTCCGGGAATCTGGAATCAGATCCGAGTTCAAATTTCAGCTCACTTATTTGCTGTGTGACGTTGAATAAATCACTTCATCAGAAAAATGGAGGCAACACCATTTCACCTCATTGGGGGCTGGGTGAGTGAGGGGAATGGAAGGTAACAAATGTAGAAACACCTAGCAGAGTGCTATCACATAGAAGGTGCTGAGTATCTGTTTACTTTCTTCCCATTTGCCTTTTCCTTTCCTAATGATCAAGATAACAGATAACAACAGCTAGAAGTACCATTTATGGAGCTCTTGCATGCACCTTGCACAATGTCTTATGTGCAGCCTTCCTCCTTCACCCCTGTGGTCAGAACTGATGAGAACACAGCAGAGCTGAAAGCTACCCTACCCAGATCATTTAGTGCAGTCTCCCCTTTGTAGGTACAAATGTCTTAAAGAATTCAAAAGCAAAGACGACTCTCTTCTCAAAGGGTTACCTGAGTCAAACATTTTGCAACCTGCCTTGGTAATAGCAAATGGAGTAGCATTTATTTAACTGAGCATTTACTACGTGCCAGTCACCATGGGGAGTGCTTCACTTTGTTTAATCCACACAGCATCCCTATGAGGTGGCTACTCTTAGCATATTCCCTCTGGAGATGAGGAAAGAAGAGAAGAAAGGTTAAACGACTTGTGCAACATCCACAACTTGTAAGTTTCAGAGCCCAGGCCTGAGTTGAGAGCCAAAACACCCACTTCTCAAAACAGGGGGGACACCACAATACGTTTTAATTACCTCCACAATGCTTTTAGTAGAAAAGGACAGGGTGATACCGGCCTGAAAATGTTCCCCACACCGTTATGTGGCACTCTAATTATAAGGAACAATCAACAATAAGTGCCTTTTTGGCTCTCTGCTGTGAGAAACTGCAAAGGCAGCAGGGCAGGAGGCAGGTCTGAAACATAAGCCTTGGCCTTTGCATGGGGCAAGGGGTGCTGGGAGTGAAGTAAGATGAGGCGCTATTTGGTCACATGACCTCAAGCGTGATCAGCCTTGGGTGGTAATTTATGGGGCACAAACCTCCTCTGGCTTAATCCAGAGAGGCTTCTTTTTCATGACGAAACAAATTCTGTCACATCGACGCGTTCCTGCCTCACCTGCCTGCCCTTCCTAGGCCAACCTGACAAGAACCCGGAATAGAGCAGGGTTCTGAGCATAACTGGAGGCAACATCCTCAGATACAGTTCTGAATTTTCCCAGAATAGAAGGGGACTGTCTCAAGTGAACCCCTATTAAAACACAGATGTTCACATCCCCTACATCCGGACTGCCTGGCCTATGCAGACAGAACAGGGAATCCATCCTGTTCTGTAAGGAGCCAAATAGCATTTCCCTGGTGGCCACACCCAGGTTGTGATAAGGCTCAGGGTCGTGGGAAACAATGCAGAGGAAAGGAGGGTAGTGTAGACGCCTCCGCTGCTAGCTGGAGGCCGCGCACTGGATGGCTAATGAGGCCCAGATGCGGGTCTCTCACAGACTGATCCGGGGAGATGTGAGAAAGGAATGCGATCATTTCCGTCTGAAATAACGTGCTCCCTCTTCCCCAACACCTCGGGCCCACTTCATTACTTCCTCCACAGATGATCTCAAATTAGGAAGCCAATCCTTCCCCTCGATATGATGCCAAGTTAGTGCCACGAGGGTGTAAATCAAGTGTTTCATAAACACTGTGTGGGCTAATTTCTTTCCAGGGGTACTCAAGTCAGTCATCTCCCTCTCATGAGCATTCGCTGCTTTCCCATAAAGTGAGCGTGCCTGTGCTTTCTTTGATGAGTGATGCTAATTGTCATTTGGGGTGAGCTACAAAGCTCTTTCTCTAGAGCATTAGCTGAAAGTTAATGCATTCCACAGAGATATCTGGGGGCCCAGTTTTCAACATCCTGATGCTTCTCATCACCTTATTCTGTCAAGGTAAACCCAGATTTCAGCTGGGAATAAAGCCTTGTGGGTTTAAGTCTGTCTCCAGATTTTCATACTTTCTTTGATTCCTATGACACAAAGCAATGTTGATAGGAAATTATTTTGTACCACACTTCCCTCCTTGGCGTGTCCTTCAACAGCCATTCAAATTCCACCTAAGTTTCACAGGAACTATGGAAACATCCTCTACAGATGGGCTTAGCATGAAAGTTATTGCCCCACTGTGCAGAGCCCCATGGTCTGACATTATTTACCTCCCTCTGAACACTACTACAAAAGGAACTACATCTTGCCGAACCCTTTAGCAACAAGGAACATAATACATGTGCCCAGTGTGCTGTTAGATGCATATCTGTAGTCTCTGTATTCCAAATTGTTCTATGCATGAGTCCAGTGCAAGAAAAAGTGTGGCTCAAAGGCTGTGTCTACAGCGCATAAGGTTTTAATGGCCTTCGCCTGCTTGCAGACCAATCCCTTAATTTTCCGGTTATCCAACCATTTGCCATTTGGCTTCCTATTTTGAAGAATATGCTTGTTGACACATTTTACTGAAAAATCAAGTAACCTGAAATACAAACTGTGACTTTAGTGGTAGATTATTTGTTTTGTAGGTGGGTGCCCGATTTGAGCAGCTATTATCTACTTTTTTCATTTTATAATGTTGACCAAATCTTTAAAAAAATTTTATTTCAGTCTGGGTCTCAGGCCAACAAAATAGTCCCTTGAACTTGACTGAAACATACGGATGTGAGATTTCATTTATTGTTTTTGGTAAAGTCATGTTCCTCCAGAAATTGTGCAGGGGTCACATGAGAATCTTGGGTGCTGCCACTTGCCTGAAGCTGTTTCCACTAGCAACGATCTTCCTAAAAACACATGTCAGCAGTTAGCAATCCAGCAGTATGACTGAAGCCAGCCCTAGGGAGCTTCATTTCTATTTTGGAGACTCACTGGCCTTCCAAGGGACGGAAAAAAAAAATTGGATCATTTGGCTTTGCAGGAAACCCCTTGCCTAATTTCTATTTCTCTAAGCCACACCCTTTCCGGAACGCTGTCATCTGCTACGGTGTGACTGGTAATACATTTCGGATTTTGAGAAATAATCCTTGACACCTCCCCACTATGCATTATCATCTTAAAACTATCACAAGACCCACAGGAAAACAGTTCTTCTATCTAGGATCTTTGGAAAAGTGATCGAGAACTCACTTTGGTACCTCTGGGGATACTGAAGTAAAAAAATTAAAAAAAAAAAAAAATCTTGTTTCAGGGCCGGGGTTTAAGCACACCGCTGTTGGCACACTGTTAGAAAAGAAAGTAAATCCAGAAGCCGTGATTTCAAGCAGAATTGAGTGTGGGTGTTGGCTTTATGCGGCATTATGACAGCTAGCCTGTAAGATGTCCAGGGAAGCCCAGCGGGGCAAGCCATGCCCAGCACCAATTCCCTGGACTAGGAAAAGCTCTGCTGATCATCCCCCTGAGCTTCTGTGTAGCACCTCCCGATTCCTGACCTTGGTGTGGGCCAGCAGGGTCCTCTGCACCTCTTCTTAACCCAGGCCTTGTGGGTCCCTAAAATCAGATCTTTTCAGTTCTTCCTCCTCCCCTTCTCTCAAAGTTACTACCACTTCCCACACCCAGGTCAAGTTACACCTGTCCATTTTTTATGGTTGATTTCCTCCAGACCAGCAACCAACACATATCAAGGGTTGTGGTTCATCACCATGCCCTTGCTGGGAGTTCTCAGAACCAGCTGCATTGGCATTGCCTGGGCACTTGCTAGAAAGGCAGAATCCTAGACTCCACCCCAGACCTATGGGATTTGTATGCACTTTAAGTTTAAGAAGTACTGGTCTGGAAATGATAGGTCTTTCTTGAAAGCAACTTATTTCTGAGAGTTCATGAGTGATCTAGAATTCTGGGCCAATTCACAGAATATTGACAACCATGGCTGCCTTCTAAAATCTCACAGGTGAAGTCTTCATCCTGCAGACAGACTGATTTATGATAATTTGACTTACAATTTTTTGACTTTATGATGGCGCAAAAGTAATACACATTCAATAGAAACAGTACTTTGAGTACATACAACCATTTTTTCACTTTCAGTACAGTAGTCCATAAATTATTTAATCCTCTACTATAAAATAGGGTTTGTGTGAGTTGATTTTACTAGAATAAAGGCTAATATAAGTGTTTTGAGGATGTTTAAGGCCAGCTAGGCTAAGCTATGATGTTTGTTTGGTAGGTTAGGTGTATTAAAAGCCTTTTTAACTTAATGTATTTTTAACTTATGATGGGTTTATCAGGACATAACTTCATTATAAATCCAGGAACATCTGTATTTGGATATCCAGGAGATATGTTTAAATCTGTAGTAAATTTGTTTAGTTTAAAAGGGATATTAAATGTTCTGGTTACCACACACAACAAATAAAGATATGTAATTTTTGAAGAATTAACCTAAAGAAGATCTATCTAATATGCAATCTGAAGGCACTTTGAAATCTTGTAGTGTCTCATATTTAGCACCAGCTGACAAAGGCTGGGGATAAAACAGCCTTTGTTTTAACTGAAATTCTCCTGGAAAAAACATCCGAGAGTCTCCATGATTCCCCCAATGACCAACTGATTTTCCTTGAAGTTTTGGAGTACTCAGTATTCACAGGGTTGTGAGTGGCTTCCAAAAATAGATTTCTGGGCTGCATGTCATCCCTAATAGAGAACTGTCAGATGTTGGGTTAGGGATTTGTGGTTTTAAATCTCCCTAGTGACTGCAGAAGGACCATAAGTGGGAGCAATTATTCTAGGCCACTGAGAGGCTCCAAAGGTGGCTTCTGTCTTATGTTGTAGCTGTAACCTCAATCACAAACACAGATTTATACACAGAGATTTTGATGACATAGAGTTCTGAATCCAAAGGTGAGGAAGGGTTTTGTCGTCTACATGTCAGTCCTTGAACTTGTGTCTAAATGTTTAGTAAACTACGGTGGTCTTTTATTCCACCGAGGACAGAATATCACTGTAATATGTAAATATATGCTACTGCCCTAAAGAAAAAAAAGAATGCAAAATGTTCTGAGTAGCTACGCTATGCCCACTGCATTCAATCAGAAATGGTCCTGAATTTTTTGTTTTCAAGTAAACTTGGCTAAAGTCTAGATCATTTTATAGTGGAATCACAGAGCAATTTGTTTTTCCTCTCTGAGGTAAAAATATAAAGCCTCCTGTTACTTATGCCATGACATCTAAAAAGAAGATGATATTATACATTTTCATTATCTTCAAGAGTCTACGTTTTTGTTCCTTTCTAGCAGATTATTTAGTTACTCTGCCAAAGGACGCTCATAATGTCATGTTTGCAAAACAGGTTTAAATGCTTTCAAATACTTCCAAGATTAAAATAACTGCTGAGTTATTTTGCTTTCTGTGGACACTTCAATTTCATTTCATCTCTGAATATACTCTTTTTCTGATGGATTTATAACTACTACACAATAGTAGCCATCCATAAAGAACAATATAATAGGTACTAAGAATCTAGCACTCACAGTCGTTCTGTTTTTGGCATTTGTGGCTCATGAGAGCCTCTGCTATTCCTTTCAAGTGAATCTGCTTTCATACAGCATTTACTTCTTGACAGTTCACATAATTTAGTCAACACTCCTTAATTTTTTCCCCTTTGATCCATGACTATGTGTAAACCAACCAAACAAAAAACTATAAAACTCTAAACATAGTGAATTTCTCCTGTTTTCCTCCCTCCTCCTTCTAGTTGGTTATTTACATCACTAGTGACATACTATAATAAATTGCCATCACCATCCCCTCCTCACTGTGGATCAAAGCCTTGGAGTGCTTGATGAAAATTTATTAGACCTCTGCCCACTGATTCCCACCTGGCTGCTCACAGCACCCTTGGCCAGCATTGCCTTGAGCTGGCTGGAGACGGACACTCTGATGACTAACAGCTGGGTGTCTCAGACAAGCCGTCTCTACCTCCAGCATCCACGGGCTAACTCTGCTTGCTTTCCTACTTCTCTTTTCTTATCTTACCCTTAGGTCTTTGGTCAATTCATGGCAGAGGCTGCCAAGGATGTCAAAAACAAGACGTGGGGGCGAAGGGGTGGGTGTGGCCTGCAGATGGTCTATGTGCCGTACCAGGCCACTGGACGGTGCTGCTGGGCTGGTGATATTCGGGTCACTGATGTGGGGTAGCCAGCCACTGAGAGGTCCTGGGGAGCCTGAAAATCACAGGCCGGGCAGAGAGAAACACTCTGAGGGGCTTTACTGTGGGAGATTTATAAGACCCAGGGGTGTTTACATCTGTGCTCAGTTTCAAGCATTTTCCCGACTGCTTCATGCCACAGTGCTCCAGCTTATCACTGCAAAAACAGCCAAATAAAAACTACATGTGGCATTTGGTAAAATTTATACAGAGGGGCAGCTGTTGTATCCTGCCTCACCTGAGGCTCATCTAATCAAACAAATCTGGCAATAAGGATGACAGACTGTAAAGTCCAAATGAAGCATTATTTTTTTTCTGCATCCCCTTTCCCACTGTGCCACAATGCCTATGGAAAATGAGACCAAATCAAAACCTTGTAAGAGTCTGTAATTACCCTGACAGCAATGACTTATCATTTGTACACCCCTGTATTTTCTGTCCCTTCTTCTGAAGATTCACTTCAGGCATGTGGGAGCACTTACAGCCAAGATGTCAGGAACAGAAACACAGTAACCATCTGAATATTGATTGTATACAATCTGTATACAATATACAATCTTTATATTGACTGTATATTGACCACCTGTATATTGATAACCTACAAGGGTTTGCAGATAGATTGCTAGATCATGTTTTTGGTGATTAAAAAGAGAATGGGGGCTCCTGGATGTAAAATACCATACTTGAAGGTAGTGGTCAAGTTTTGGAATTGTTTCACTTGCTTCATTCTACATTTGTGCAGCGTTCTACCCTATGTCAGTGATTAGAAAACTGGGCAATTAACTTCACGGATTTCTACCTGCCCTTAGAAGACATCCATTTTCTGAACACCCAGGAAGTCCTGACATATGCTAAAATGTGCACCCACAAACTCACAAGGCTGCATAAGAGGCCAAATTCAGCAGGCCCTGCTGTCAGCCACACCCTCATCCCACAACAGCTGCTCTCATCAGTTACACCCTTTGCATCCTTGTCTAGATGTTATTTTCTGGACTCCTCCAATTCCATAGTCACTCAGATAAATTCTGTAGAACAATAATACTGACATCTGGATTTTGGGAGGCCAGGGAGAGTTGAGGAGAGAGAAAGGGATGAGCTGAGAAGGGAAGGATTTGCGAGGCAAGGCAACTGTCAACACAACAATTCTGGCTGATCATGCTGTTCCTTGGGCTCCCCGTTTGACCTCCACCAGCCTTTCTATTGTTGTGCCCTCCTGTCATTCCACAGTGTTTTCTTTTTATTTTGGTAGTGGAGGCCCCCACACTGTCAGCCTTTAGAGTGCATGTGTAGTTCCAGGACCCAAACTACAAGCAGGGAAGTGTTGCCATGCTCATGCATGATGCTGACTTTCACCCTGTGGGTCTGAGCCACAAAGTGTGCTTTGTGGTTATTTAAAAGTCTGCCTCCGGCCAGGTGGATCACGTGAGGTCAGGAGTTTGAGACCAGCCTGGCCAACATGGTGAAACCCTGTCTCTACTAAAAATACAAAAATTAGCCAGGCGTGGTGGCACATGCCTGTAATCCCAGCTACTCGGGAGTCTGAGGCATAAGAATTGCTTGAACCCAGGACGGAGAGGTTGCAGTGAGCCGAAATTGTGCCATTGCACTCTAGCCCAGGCAACGGAGCAAGACTAGCAAGACTCTGTCTCAAAAACTAAATAGATAAATAAAATAAAATAAAATTAACAGTCTGCCTCCCAGACAATGCCAATCGTTAAAAAGCTGCCTCTCACAGCTCTGCTAGCCTCATGAATGTATGTCAGGAGTCTCAAGTTTACCCCTGAGACATAGGTCAAAATTATCTCTCCACTGTCTCCCAACCCCCAACTTAGGAACTTCCCAGGATTCCTGACTTTTATTAGACACTCAGTTTCAGACCTAAATTAGAGAGATAACTTACCTGCTTTTCACGATACTTTTGATACAATCTCATTCCACCTTCCACCCCTCTTTGTGAAACATTGGCATCATTGAGCTTTGCACCGGTTAACATTTTCAAGGTTCAAGACTTTGTAGTATCATCATGAGCATATCAAATGAGACTATGTATATCAAAATATTTTGTAATCTGTTAAGTAATATAGAAGTGGTTAGATCAGTCAGATACCAGAGCATTAAGACTCTCTGCAGAGTTGTTGAGGCTATACAGTCTGATGTCAGAGCAGGAGTCTCAGCTGACACCCTGAGCAGTTGACAGCGAATCACTTGAGGGACTAAATACGCAAAGCTGCTTCAAGTTCCAGGTGGCCCAGTGCCCGTAGGCACGTTTGGATCCATTGCCTTGGAATGCCATCCCTCCCAAGAGGGATTGGGATCATCCAGTAGCCCTATCTAGTTGAAAAGATCTACAGAAGACTACCAATGAAAAGCCACGATCACACCCACACCCACGGGACCTTTGAGTAGGTCTAGGTAGGCGTACACTTTACCAAAAGCCAGGATTTTTATGACACTAGCCCTAATGATCTTCAACCTATAATAACTGAAAAACCAAATGTCAAACACAGGTCTGGTACTTATGAAACCATTCTAACTTTGTTCCAAACTTGGTTAACAAAACTTCAATTCTGTATTGTCCAAGGGACCTACAGAGTGTCCACTATGTGCCATGAGCTTGATATTTAGCCAAGTACATTGCCTGCATTGTACTACATAAGACTACATCGAGTAGTTGGTCACAGCATTCATAAGCTAATGGCTACCTCAAGGCCAAACATAGGACACAAAATAATTACAAATCAGTGCAATAGGCTTCTGTTAGAAATGAACAGATGGCTCAAACAACCTGAATTTCAATGACAAAAAAGGCACAACTCCTGCATACAAGATAATTTCGTCTTTCTCTTCTAATTTTCTGCAAATACAAAATGAAGCAACTACATTTTCCATTTTAAATGATATTTAAATAAATGTTGATATGAGTTCCATGGAATTTTGCCCATTCTTTTAGGATGGTGAACCCACGTAACCCAGCTTTAATTACTTCTATTCCCCATCTTACTGAAGAGGCTTAGCTCAGTGCCTGGCCCATAGTAAGGACTCAATAAAAGGTTGTTATAATTAAGCTTATCACTCCTATTTAAATATGCTGTTCAATTTTCATCTGGGTGTGCTAACTTCCCTGTAGGAATGCTACTCTGGCTCACATACATCTAGAACCCCTCTAGATGTGTAATGGTCTTTACCCTGGCATTGCTTGATGCATTAGCCCTGCTAAGCCAAAAGAACAGTACTATTACCTTAAGAAATTGTATAGGCCTCTATTTAATAATGCAATTTTTTTGCCAGGTTCTAAGGCATTTGCTGCCACAGTGTACATGAATAAAAAGGAAAAGCATGCATTTTAGACATCAAAGCATAAGCCTTATGGTTACTTTTCTGAAATGGTCATCTTTCCTGGGCAACCAGATTTGTTTTTATAGCTTCAAGAATCCAGGTGTGTCCAGTTTTGTAAAATGAATTAGTTCATTCAGCAAACATTCAGGATCCTGAATCCTTTTACAAGTTAATTATTACAGTATTTAGGTCCTGATGTTGGTGCTTATACTCAACAATTCTTCCAAAGGCAGAGAACCAATTAAGAAGGAGAACACAGCATTGGTCCCACACTATTGGAACAAGACAAAAACACTGCTCAGCCATCTCCTAGTTTTAGAATCAACACATCAGAAAAGGTATCTGGTGTAAGAAGAGAAAGACGGCGGGTTCATAAGCCACACTGCTGACATTCTACAACCTCTCTCCTTTGCTGCCTCTGTGTCCTTCCTCAGATTGAATTACTGAGCTGAGCCACAGGTTCTGTCTCCTTTCATGCTCACTCCATTCCCTCCTATAGAGAAACTACAAAAGCCTACTCTTTGAGGAACTGAGCCAACGCAGAATATTCCTTGCATATACCTGTAGGATGAGAAACTGGTTAATGACTAGGCAGGTGGGGTGGGCACTCAGAGCAGCTGTGTCATCAGCAGTTCATGGCACTATAATAATGAGTTTGTGTTCACTTCCAGGGACATAATGAGTAAGAATTAGCACCTGCCTTCAAGGAGCCCATAGTCTAGTAGGGAAGGCAGGTTCACAAATGGAAAAACTTAACTACTTTGCACAAGGTAGAGGCCGCACCTAGCACAGAAGGGGTAATGAACCCTAAGAGGTGGGGAGGGGTCAGAGAAGACATTTCGGAGGAGGTAGGTTGTGAGAAAACATCTGAAGTTTATCAGCCCTAAATGGGGATTAGGGGACCGATCCCAGCACCCAATGAAATGGTTCCCATGCTTCATCTGTGTCACCAATGTCAATAGGGGACCTTTCCCCACTTTCCACGAGGGGCTTTGCCCATGCAGACACAACCTATGAGTACAAAATTACATTGTAATCCACCAATTCTCTCTTACATTCTTTCGTAAGTCTCACAAGTAAACCAACAGCTGAAATACAGATCTGGCTACAAGAAGTTAAATCCCTTTAGGCCTTCCCAAAGTGGCTGAGCTGTAGTTGGCAGTGGAGTTGTTCTCTGGGCTATGAATCACTGAGGGAAAAGGGCCGGAGAAAACTGCAACCAGCTATAGGGCTGGGGGAGTTGAACAACAAGCATATTCCTTTCTATTAAAATCAGATGTTATCAAATTTCATCTGTTTTCTTGTTATGCATAGAAATGCACTGAAAACATGTTTGAAACATGTTTAGGAAAAAACACATTAAGATATTTTTATTCTTATGAGTGCAAGCACGGAGGGATTTGAAGTCATCTGCTATCAATATTCAATAAACAAATCTTACCTATTTGATCTCTTAAATGTTACCAAGTGGAACCACATCCTGATAACAAAGAGCTTCATAAGATTAAGCAAAATCATCTTTAGCAGAAAGAAACATGCAGTTTCCTCTTGTTGCTCTAAAGGCAGTAACATAGGATATTAGTTACAGCATTAGCATAATCCTGAGCTTACTTTATTTTAAAAGCATGGGAATAAATATTTGATGATGCCTCAAGTTTTACCAAACTCAAGTTTTTCCAGCTGGCAAACCACAGGCTGAAAAGTTAAGTCATATAAGGCTTTATAGCCCCATGTACTAAAAATATTCCCAGCCAATGGGTAATTTTTTAAGCTGTTGTAATCTTACCTGTAGGTGGATAAATTTTAAGCTTGAACATCATTTTAAGGGGTAGGCTTTTTGTCAACTATAGCCAAGAGGTAAAAATAGTCCAAACCCAATTCTGGCATTCATTTGCAAGGTCATGTTTGAAACTAAAATTTATGTGTATAAAAAGGATTTACAAACTTAATGCTGAACCCAAAATGTGCCATATTAGTTACCATGACAAATGACAAATCTAGCCCTCTGACTTCACACTTAGCTGAAGTGCCTGCAGCTTAATGCAAGCTCAGCTTTGAGAGGATGAGAGGGCAGTAGGCTTCAAAAGGTTCTGTGGTTTGGCTGGGATGCCTGACCTCAGAATCCACCTACTCAGAAAGGTCTGGATCCCAGGAATCTCTAAAGAGACTCCAACGAGGTGGCACGCACACACCTATATTCTTTGGGGGTGGAGGGTTATGAAGGATAAAAAAGACAAATTTAACTTGAACAACTAGAAAATAAATAGACTGAAAAGTAGGTTTAAACCCCTTGATGGATCAAAGATCTGTAAAATATATACTTATCCTAAGTTATGGGCTGAGTCTGTGAGATGATAAGAAGTGCAGCTTCAATGATCTGGAGAGAAGATGGATGTTTACCCTGGATAACTGTAACACAGTCAGCTTCTTACTGGAGATGTCATCAGAGAAGCCACAGTGACAGTATTCACACTGCCTCAGCATGGCAGATGAAGGCATACATCCTGAGCTAGATGACATGACCCACTGGGCTTCCAACCTCTTCCCACCCTGGTGTCCTGCCATGCCCCACCCTGTGGTGAGCTCATTAATCCCTCAGCCAGTCCTTCCCAGTTAGTCTGTCTAGGAACCAATGAAGATGGGACTTTAGATATCTAACTGCAAACATCCTAGAGGCTTCTGATAGACATCATTTGTCCTTCTGTAGTAGCCCAGCTCAGGGATCCAATCCATCATAGCTCCTAGAGGTAAATACTTTGGTTAGTGGGGTCCATGGTGCTTCTTCTTCCTGCTGCCTTTCACTATTTCCTGCTTAACTACTCTGCCCAGCCTGACTGGGGCTGTGTCTCACTGATCATGCAATGTCAGTAAAGACGGCCCCTGGAAGCTCAGTGCCTGCCGTCATCTGCAGAGGAACATTCTCTGTGGAACAGAGTATGGTCGGCAGTGGGTGTGGCTGCTGAGTTTGGGAACACTAATTTAGGATGGTGGCTTTGGCAGGGCATCCTTGTCCATCTGCAATATCGATCTTGTCCTCCACCCCTCAAAAAAGAAGTCCAGTCTTGTACTCCAGCAGCTTTTCAATATTATGACTAGTCAGCCCATATATAAAGGTCAAATTCAGCAACTCAAATGCAGGTGGCTTAGGGTATCAACTGGTAATGTGTAAGTGCAGTTACTTCTGTGACAATCAAATGTGTGAAGGTTGAGGCCTATGGGTGGAGGGCAAGGCAGCATGTCACTCCAATCTGTAAACAAGGTCACTCTCTAAGCATCACACTTGATTTTCCAGACTGCGAACAGGACTTATTTTTTTTTTTTTTAGACGGAGTTTTGCTTCTGATGCCCAGGCTGGAGTGCAATGGCATGTTCTTGGCTCACCGCAACCTCTGCCTTTTGGGTTCAAGGGATTCTCCTGTCTCAGCCTCCTGAGTAGCTGGGATTACAGGTATGCACCACCATGCTCAGCTAATTTTTGTATTTTTAGTAGAGATGGAGTTTCTCCATGTTGGTCAAGCTGGTCTCGTACTCCCGACCTCAGGCGATCCACCTGCCTCGGCCTCCAAAAGTGCTGGGATTACAGGCATGAGCCACCGTGCCCAGCCAGGACTTCTTTCTAATTGACGTCTTCCAACTAAATGACAATTAAGTTGCCTGGCCAATAAATTCTTGTGGTTTGGTCTACACAAATTTCTTAAAAAGTATATTAGTCTTTTACATGTTCAACATTGGTTTCTGCCAGATTTGTGAAGTAATAGAAAAAAGTGGTCATAAATGAAACACATCCTTTGTAGCTCATATGAAAAGGATGCCAACATGCATTCCCTGAATTCAGTGTGTTTTTAGAAAAAGCAGTATAATTTATATCATTTCATTTACAACAGTGCTAAGTTAATGCTCTTGGCTGATTTTGACAGAGGCCTTTCCAATCGAACTGCAATGATTTGTTTCCCTTAAACACTTACCGTACTGAAGGACTTTTAATTAGCTTTCTAGAGTGTTTTCCTGATGGACATCACCTCCCTAAAGCCTTGTAAGTTTCCTGGCTTCTAAAAAAGAACAAGAAGTTAAGGGGCATTCTTTGGGTTTCAGGCTTTCTGTGAGTCAATAACAAATCGTTGTTTCGTGAAATTGGGTGCAACTGCTTACTGGGAATCATGGAGAGGCTTCTTTCTCCACCCTCTCAGTCCAGTCCCCAAACCTGCTCAGCAATTTGACTATATTTTATTTTACAACTCATTGTGACAGTGTCACTAAAAGGCAAGTTTTTACACAATAATGTCAGCTGGGAGTGGTAATATGAGACCACAATTAGGCATGACCTTTACTTAATGAAGCACTCCCTAAAGGGTGGTGGAGGAGTGCCAAAGCTCAACAAGGTTAACCAGACTATCTTTAGTGAATAAAATTCTCAGAGGCTTGAATCTGCACTGTGAGTCTTTTAAATCTGTACCTACGACCTACAGCAGGTCCCAAACTCAACCACAGACTCCTTCTTTGGAAGAGCATCTCATGGGATGAGTGTTCTCAAGAACTCACTCTGGGGCAACTTGACTTTCTTCACTGAATTAAGAAAGTGCTGGAGAAAGGGACGATGACCTTGTTGTGTTCTGATTGGGTGGGATGAGGTAGCAGAGATGAAGCAGTGACAGAGTGTCAAGGAAGTCTGTGAGTAGGGTGTAGCAGATCTTAAAGGCGTTTCACAAAAATCAGAACCTTTATTTGGCTCCGAGATCTGTCATGAAGCACAGGGAGGAACGTAGTGGAGGGGCTGATGTGGCACCTGTGAATGTGCAGCTATCATTTCCCCTTCACACTCTCATGAGAGCAGTCGACTAGCCATATATTATAAAACTGAGGGTCCGGACCTTTGACTCAATTACTTCCCTCACTGATTCTGCCAGGTGACCAAAGACCCCTATTAAGATCATGCTCTTTGGGGGTGTAACCCAGGCATTCCGAAGATTTTAAAGTGGGAATGCTATCAAGGAGAATAATGTGCTAGGCCATGGTTAGTCAATGCCCTTGAACCTCATGACTTGCTCATTATTATTCCCTAATATCCCCTCCACTTGGAATCTTCATTTATTGTTCCCCGTTTTCCACTCCTAACCAGGCCTCTCAACACTACTGGGGAGAAAGTCTATTTTCTCTTCATAAAAGTGCCAGGGACTGCTCTTCTGGAAGAAAGGGCCCTATGTGGTAGGGCTTCAGAGTACAAGGCCAGAAAACACCAGGCAAGTCACACCATGGCCCAAAAGGAGGATGGGGTGAAAATGCGGTCATGCCAAACCTCACCTCACAGTTCTGGCTACGGCCAGTCCGGGCTGCTGAGGACATCTGCCTCCATGGCTGTCGGAGAAGAATATTTTCAAATTGTCAATTCAACCACTGGGGGACTGGGAGGCTAGAGAGGCAGTAAACTCTGTTGAGTGTCACTGCCAAAGCAAGAGTCTATTTATGTGAGATCACGCTGAGGCAAGGCTGCACATGAATAATGGCAAATCTTGCTCTTGAGTTTTAGCAGAAAAATGAAGTGTGGTACCTCATAAAGCCATTTGTCAATGAAAAGTTCGTGCCGCTGACTCAGTTCTGCTCTGCCCTGAGTCTGCATTTTTCCCTCCCTTCCCCCAGTGGCAAAGGCCTATTTGGACCTGACATAGGAATCATCTTTGGTTCTCTTCCGGGTAAGTGAACTGAATTTAAATCCTCAAAGCACTCCTCCTGTGACCTTCAGGAACAGCAGCTAGACCCTGACATCAGTTGGCCACATTTATTCCTGAAATTTCTAGCTTTTGTGTCCTAGATATGAGGCCCCACTTGGCACTTGAGAAGTAGTTCAGTGCTTAATTATTTATAAAATAAATAACATGATTTTGTGCTTTTATTTTATAGGATATGATGACATAAGGGATGATGTATGTTCAAGGTAGCCTCAGAGGAAGCAATACCTCGAGGTAGTTCATCTAAGTGGGGACATTTCTGCAGGATTTCAAACGACGCAGCTGGTGTGAAGCATTGTACATTTCAAGAACACCAGATACAGATGTATAAGAAAGTGGATGAATGAAAACAAACTCAAAAGTACATTCAAACGGAGCACTTTGGTTACCCTGGACTACTGTATTTTCTACCCAGCCCAGTTCCATTGATGTAACATCCTACCATCTAGAAGATCCTCCTGTTTTAAGACACTATCTTGCAAATGACCCTGCTCCATACTCAGACTACTGCAATTACACAGTAAGATTAATGAATTCACAGGCTGTTTCTGAGGATTTAATGACTTCTTAATAGAACAGGGTGCACACATAGCTAGACTATGACAAATCATAAAAGCTTCTTAATAAGAAACCCCAATTAGTTAATTAAAATTTGCTAATTGAAAATTCTAAGAATAGCATGTAAAATATTCCAGACCTTGAGATAAAGCAGTAAAACACATATCTAACGTGCCCACCAGACAAGTTTTACGTATCTATGCAATAGGAGACCTTGGTAAGTGAAACAAGAAATGAGGGAATAGGTCATCACATAGAAACCTTGAAAGTGGTCTAATAGATCAAGAGTGAGAACTGGAAATTATTATTATTTATCACACAGAGAGGAGGTGCAAGGAATGGGGTCACCTTTATTAATTTACTCATACATTTCTTACTCCCCCTACTCCGTTACAGATTCATCTCTCTGTAATGGTATAAAGGCATATGTAAGAAACATTGCATGGATCTTATCAATTTTGGATATTTTAACATTCATTCCTGTTCTTAAAATATGCACTTGATGCTCAGGGTGGCTCTACAAGAAAATGCTCAAAATGTGCCTCATTAAGATGGCTGATGTAAATTTTTACTAAAGAGTAGGTGAAATGTTGTAAGGAAAGGAATGCCTTCTAAAGCAAGTAGAGAGAAACCATTTTTTAGCTCCAAATGCCACATAACCAGTTCTAAGTTAAGGGGAAAGGAGGAAGAAGGATAACAGAGCTACAGGACTCAACCTCCATGAAGTCATCACATGGAAACCTTGACAGCAGTCTAATACAGCAACCCCTAGTTTGTGTGCTGCAGAGGGAACGTGGCTGCTGCTCCACCAAAGCAATCTGGCAGGCTAGACTTTACAGCTCACCCAAAGCATCCTTGGAGCTGTCTACATGGCTCCGGCGAAACCCAAAGCCCAGCCCAGGCTCTCTGATTCGTTCTTGTTTCGAGCCAGGGGTCCAGTTCTGTGTGACTTACCTTTCCTCACCATAACTTGGGAGTAAAGTAAGGTGAAATGTTCTGGCTTTGACTTCAGCCTTCAAATTTGATTTTGCAGTCCAGACGGTACCAGATCCACCCTAGCATCCCCAAGTCAGGGCTCCTTACAAAGAATTTTTGGAAAGAAGAATGGATGACAATGGGGAGGGCAGAAGGAGACAAGCAGGGAAGGAGCCGGGATGTGACCTGCTAATAGAAATTAGAGTAGTACTAATAGCGGTAACTGGTTTTACTAGCAGTACCAGTAAAGTGCAAGAGTAATGGCAAGATTAGCAATGGCAGTGGTGGTGGCAGAACAGTGACAGTAGTAGGAGTAATGTTAATGGCAGCAATCATTTGAGGAAATGCCTACTGAGTGGTAAAATAAAAAGACATGTTATTAACTTTTCTGTATTATCTTTACTTTGAAGATGAGAAAATTATAGCTGTAACCTGCCAAGGGAACCTGTCCAAGGCCACACACAGAGTAAACAGCAGATAAAGATTTGACATCAGGTGTCCCAATGCTTTCTAATTATGATCAGGGTTCCCTGAACAAATCTCAGGAAATACTTCTAGGCTAGTCATTTTACCATTCCTTTTACATAAAATGTTATTCTCCCTCTCTAGCTAGCCAACTCCTCTTTATACTGCAAAGTCCATCTCACTTTTTCCTCCATGAAACTTCTCTGATTACTTTAACCCTATGAAGTTATAGCACTGATCATTTGAGCTATTAGCTTGGCACAAGGACATACTTTGGCCCTGTGACATACTTTACACTGCTATTTAAGTTTCCATGTTTGTCATCTTGAGTATCTAGACCCACCAGTTATATTTCTTTGTCTCTTCTAAAGTACCTGGCACCCATGAGTATACAGTAACCATTCTCCATACAGAGCATATGTTACAGACACTCTAAAACTGAATTAACAGCTGGGCGCAGTGGCTCACGCCTGTAATCCCAGCACTTTGGGAGGCCGAGGCAGGCAGATCCCCTGAGGTCAGGAGTTCGAGACCAGCCTGACCAACATGGCGAAACACCGTCTCTACTAAAAATAAAAAAATTAGCTGGGCATGTTGGTGGGTGCCTGTAATCCCAACTACTTGGGAGGCTGAGGCAGGAGAATCGCTTGAACCCAGGAGGCAGAGGTTGCAGTGAGCTGAGATCATGCTATTGCACTCCAGCCTGGGCAACAGAGTGAGATGCTGCCTCAAAAAAAAAAAAAAAAGTGCAGATGAGTTTCTTAATCTTGTGGAAGTGCATGATACTCAGATCAGATGCCCTTTCACAGATGATAAGGACAGTACTGGGGGTCTAAAATGAGGTTACAGTGAAATACTGCTACCTTGCCACCTACTTTACTCAGCATAAAAATGCATTTAAATCCCTCAATTCTTCTCTCTGGAAAAGGTATACATCTGTGAGCACCTCCTAAGAGAAAAACGCAAACTTCAGAACATGAAATCTTCCCAGTTAGACTTGTTGTGCTTATTTAATTGAATGGCATTTTCACTGGAAAATTTTAATCAATTCATGTGTCTCCTTTAAATCACAAGACTGAAAGGACCCAGGGAATCCAGTAGTGAGAATTTACTCCTTTGGGGAAAAAACCTCTAAGTGCTAATTTTTAACCTGCATATCTTTCTTGCCAAGGGCACTACGTTTATCTTGTGTGCACAATTTCTTTAGGTTACACTCACTTTGGGGTAACCCATGCCAAATGAACCCAGCAGGCAGACTTAGAAGAGAAGGCATTGTGTAAAAATGTAACAAGGATTGACTGGCTCTAACAATGTCTGACAGTCTTGCTGGTATATTCTTCAGTGCACAACAGGGTATTCTGTAGGAGTTAAGCTGTGGCATGAGGTGGAAGTTCAGCCTGGCTGCTGACATATTTTGGACAGCAGAGAGGGCTGAGGTTGCTGTGGTTGCCCTGACAATTGAGGGGTTGGCACATCAGCAGAATGAGAATTGGAGAAATCTGGCAAAAAGTAAAGCCACAGGAGGGTGAAACCTGGAGGAACAAAGCCTGGTTTCCCAAGCCACCCAGCAGGCTCAGGTCCATGTGGCTCCAACTCATAACCTGGTGGAGGCTGCTGGGAGAAAAGTGCAGGAAGGAACGCAGACAAGGAAGGAATGGCAAGGGAAGGAGCAGAGGGGAGATGCTGAAGGTGGGCAGAACAGACAACAAACACAGCTAAGAATGAGGAGTCCAAGAGAAGCATGACAGGCCAAAGAAAACCCTGGGGTGTCATAGAGGGAGCATGTGAGAGCAGGCAGTGCAGAAGCAAATGGAGTCAATCAAACCTCTTCATCAAAATGGAAACACAGCATTTGAGGACTTACTGTTTGAACTTCTATGAGAAACCAGGACAATAAAAGCTGGCAGTTTTATTGCTTACTATGTGCCAGGCACCGTTCTAACTGTTTTACAAACATTAACTTATTTAGTACTTACAACAGTCGTTAGGGTAGCTATTACAACCTCCATTTTACAGATGGATAAACTAAGGCACACAGAGGTTAAGTAACTTGTCAAAGGCCACCAAGCTTATCAGAAGCAAAGATGAAATTTCAACTCAAGTAGTCTACCTCCAGAGTCTGTGTTCCTGGTCACTAAGCTATACTCTCTCCCACGGACCCACGACATGTAATTATAATATATGATGTGTATATGAAACGTAATTGCCTGAGGCAGGATTCTCAATTCCGACTGCTGCCCAAGGCTGGTGTGTGGGTGAGTGGCACAGGCGATGACTCAGACCCACTGATTGTCCCAGACCACATCATAACTGGGAGAAGCTGGTTTCTATTTGTCACCACACATATGCCCAGGAACTCTGGTGAAGACATTAAAGAGTTTATTTTTCAGGAAAATATTCTCCCCAAAGAAAGCTTACTGCAAGAGCCAGAGGTGGCAGGAAAGAAGGAAAAAGGGACAGGTTTTGCCAGATTACAGAAGAATTCCTTTTTGGATAAAGAATAGAACGCCGACTTTGATGCTAGTTGGACTTGTCCACCAGACAGTCAATATAAAACAAGGAAACACTGTCATTTAAACAGTTCCGGTAGGAGCTCCGGACAGAGAAACACTGCATTTTAAGGAGGAAACTGTACACCCATGCCATGGTATTTGAGAATCTAGGGATTCATGGTGCTCTCCGGATCTTTCCATCATGGGTATCAAAGGTTTACTGTCATCACCTAGAGGCAGAAGGCTATATGCTGGTCCAGGACTTTGGCACTGGAAAGACCTGAGTTCAAATCCCAGCTCCACTAGTGGTGAGTAACCTTTTTGAGCTCTGTTACCTTATCTATAAAATGAAGATGGCATCTCAGCCATAATAATAGATTATTTAAATAGTGATCATAAACACTCTTTGCTTTTTCATATCAACTTTTGTTTGATGTGAATTCTTGAGAGTCTTCATGTACAACAACACGATTCACTGCAGTATGGATATTCTCACTTAATTTATTGAATATTTACCAAAAACAAGACTAACTGTACACAAGAGGAAATACACATAGGTAAGAAGTAATAAATCATTTTCCTCAACATTTTCTGATTGTAGATGTGCCTTTGTTGATGTTATGTTAGAAAAGGATAAAAGTGATCATAGTAATATTCAGGAAATTACCCTGACAACCATACCCATTAAGTGTTAGGAAGGCCAAGCCTCACAGTTCATATGCATCACTTATGAAAAGTTTATCCAACTGGCTCTCACGGCTGGGTGATTCACAGTCTTCCCCAATCCACAGAGAGTCAAGACTTGCTTTTCTAAAAACAGAAAGCTTTCATGCTAATCCTGGAATCTCTGAGGGACAAGAGAAGCCAAAGGGATCAGTCCTTGTATTTTATAAATGGTGGATACAAGTTATATTTGGAATCCCATATTGAATGCAGAACTAACAAATCCATAGAGGAAAGGCAGTAGGCTTTGCCAGCCCATACATTAATTACCTTTAATGGCCAGGCTTAGGGTAAAAGCAAGAAGATATGCAAGGGCTTCCCTATCTGCTGCTTTCATTTTGTATTTAGTCCTGGAATTAAAATCACGTCTAATCAGCAAGAAAAGCAGTTGTTTTAAAAACAGTAACATGCTGAGGGGAGAATTTCCCCTGATATTCTAGGGAATTTGAACTTTGGCCCTTGCTGTGGAATAATCCTACATATGCCTTTCTGAAATACACTGCAAATCTTTTTTGTCCTTGTTAAATGAATAGACTGAAGCTCTGAAGCTTAACAGAAATGATCTACCCACTATCCCTCCTTTTAAAACTTCACTGTGTGGGGTTAGCATTCACCTGTTTAATAAACTCAGCAAGCTGAACATGGCAAACCTTCATTATTAGGGAATCTGAATTCCAAATTCAGATTGTGCTGCAAAGTTTAATTCTTTGGGATGGATTTTCTGTGAATGAAGGGGAATACATAGTAATACAGAATTTTCTGGGGAATATGTTCTCATGTATACTATGTTACAATTTGGCATACAGCATTCTGCAAACATTTTCTATTTAAGTCAAGGACAATTTTAGGAGTATGGTAATAATCATGTTCCTCTATATCACAGTTAAATTTCAATTAACTTTAAATTGGAAACAACGTAGCTTTGGAGCTCTCTTTCCAACTGTTAAGAGGATCAGAGCAAATTTTTGGATGAGAAAAAAAACTACTCTTTTATTTCATTCCAAATTCAAAATTGCCATGCTTGTTCCCTATGATTACTCATATTAAGTTATAATGGTAAATTGGGGGTAGCTGTCAATCCTGGGGTCTTGCACATTGTTGTGATGTGTCACAAACATTCAAATAATCGCACAAATGATAGCAAATGGATCAATGTTTGCAATTCCCCCCCCCCCTTTTTTTTTTTTTGGAGACAGGGTCTTGCTCTGTCATCTAGGCTGGAGTGCAGTGGTGCAATCACAGTTCACTGCAGCCTTGATCTCCTGGCCTCAAGTGATCCTCCTACCTCAGCCTCCCGAGTAGCTGAGACTGTAGGTGCACGTCACCACACCGGTTTTGTTTTGTTTTGGTAGAGGCAAGGTCTTGCTACATTGCCCAGGCTGATTTCAAATTCCTGGGATCAAGCAATTCTCCTACCTTGGGCTCCCAAAGTGCTGGGATTAAGGCATGAGCCAACATGCCAGGCAATGGCTCCATTTTTAATAAACTGAAGTAGATTGAAGATTAAAGGGCTGGATGTAAGCAGCACTTTCTTTTAACACAATTTCTTCAATGAAGAATGAGGACAACATCTGAATTGGTTGCTTATATACCTATATACCCATAATATAGTGATGGCAATTGTGAATTTCTCTAGTGCTTCCATTATACCCTCTTCCCCCAACATGTTCTGGGATTTAGTAAAAAGACTAAGTTTTCCCTTGGAAATGTTTAATGAATATTATCATCCAAAACACACAAAAATTGTTACAAAAATTGGAAACTCACTGGTAAATAGCATTGTAACATCTGTATCCTTTTTCCCCAGTCCAACCACTTCTGAGAAAAGGTTCTATGAAAATGATCTAAATGGAAAAAAGATCCATTAGGTGGATCTTTTTTGGAACAATGAAAAATGTTTGCTTCAGTGTAATTTATAATAATGAAAGCTTGTAAGCAGCCATCATGACGAAATGAAGGGCATGTTTCGGTGAACTCTATCTTATGGAATATTTTGTGGCCATTAAAACAGTAATTTTGAAGATGCAGCAACATGGAGAATGCTCATGATACAATAGTTAAATGTATGACCCAATTAGAATCTTGCCACAGATGCTTATAAAATTAGAATGGGACTCAAAAAATTGAACCACTGAACAAAAAATATTATACAAGAATGGGTACAATATAAATGATCCACCCCTACCACCAAAACAATTTTCAAAGTTTACTTTTTACTATTTCCCTAATAATCAGAAAAAGTTTTTTTTTTTAAATGGCTGACACAGTATATTATGTTTTTAAAATGAAGTCAAGCAGAAGATGACCAAGGAAACCAAAGGAAAAAAGAACCAACATATTTTGGTAGTCATGAATCTTACCAAAGGCTAGTTGGGTCACCTCAGATGCCAACAATGGTAACTCATGAATCTGTTAGTCCTTAAAATATTGGCTAAAATGGTCAAACTAATCTCAATAAAAGTCATTTTAAAAAGCAAGAGAGCAAGAGAGATGCCTTTCCCAGTATATCTTGTGGTCTGGAATTTATTGCGGTATCTGTGACGGAGAAGAGTGTATGTTCGCATGTGTTTCTTTTTTCTAACATTATCAGCATGAGAATGACTAGAAATGAGCTGTAGGTTTTTCAGAAGTCAAGACAGCTGCGACAGCTACAGGGTTTCATTTATAGATACTGACACTGCATATTTCAGTATATATCAGACACAAAGGTTAAAATATGTACATACTGTTCTTCAGCATAAAATCTAAGCAAAGATCTTAACTCTTGACAGCACCAAAATGTTGCTCTTACTTTTTCCAGTCATTGTACACCCAACATACTTTATTCCCCGATATTTATAACACAAATAAGCAAACAAAAAATCAGGCATCTAATCAAAATGCATCCATTCTATATTCAAAGTCTAAGAAAGTAAAACTGGTGACAGGTATTAAAAGAAGATCTGAACATGTTTATTTTTATAGTCAAGTTGTCTCACAAAGCATAGATATACATATGTTTTCCTTATAGCTAATATTAACACACATAAATGTCTTTCACTTAAGTCTTCTGACATCCCAAAATTACTGCTTGAGATGAATCAAGGCTGTGGATCACAACATCCTTAAATTTGACTGCATGAAGAAGACTGGCAAATGTCTCCCTGTTTTAAGAAAATGTTATATTTCTATATGAGACATCTTTTTGGAATACATTTGAGCATATTCAGTAAAATGCTGATTAACCTTTCTTGATCTTTACTTGTGACAATAAATGAAAGATCCTTGTATTTTATAAATCTTCAGCATATTAGATTTCGGTAGTCTAAAGACTAATGAAAAACGAAAGAGAAAAACAAAGCCAAAAATCATAAATCCTTCCTGACCAGAAGGCATTCCTCCCTTATCCCTAGAAGAAATTCATTCCTGCACATCTTGTTTGAATTTAACTTCTGAAGTTTGTCTTGTTCCATCTCTAGGACAAGTCAGGCTGCAGGGTATAGAGATACGACTACATGAATAAAAACACATGAGCAATGCAACCACTGCATATACAAAACCAAGATGACTGTCAAGTGACATGTCACTTGGATACATGTGTTTCTGTATTTTGTCATGAATGTTCAAGCTGAAAGCTACTGGAAGAATCTGAATTCTCCTTCCCCTGCTATTGCAGAATATGGTAATGTAATTAGAAAAAGCTAATGCTTTATGAGCAGCATGCTGGCATCCCTTTTTAGCTGCAGAAGATTCATTTTAAAAAAAGCACCCAACACATTAACACTAAACAATACATTCCACAACTCTACAATGAGGGCAAGACTCTCCTGCTAACACAACCCCAGGTTCTTCTGAGGAGGTGCCTTGCACAGATGCTGGGTTTGAGTTTTACTTGGGAAGAGGGTGCTGCTTTTCTTTAAGCCCTACCCACTCTTTCTTACACCAGCCTTACATGATTTATAGCATTTTTATTACAAATAGAGAAACGAAACCTTGGTTTGTGCAGATTGAAGCGGTGATGAGGGAATTGGGGTGGTTTGGCAACGGATGGAGGTAGAGAGTGAGATGCAAAATTCTACTCCCATCACAAGTGAGAAAAACACAATTCAAGGCTGACGCTGGACACAGTCAAGTTCACAGGGGTAGTCCAGGAAGGGAAGGGAACTGATGGTGTATGTGGCCAAGCCTGTAAAGGAGATGAGGTCCATAAACTGCAGTTCCCCTTTTTCTGAGTCTCCATAAATGCATGGGAGAAGCAGAAGCAGGGTAAGTTTGCAGCAATCGTTACTGGTGGCCAAATTTCTCTGGTGGAAAAGGCAGGTTTTCTTTTTCATGCTTTTATATTAGTTAAAGCCTTTGAATAAACAAAATTCTTAGGGAACTCTCAAGGGGTAATTTTTTTTGTCCAGAAAGTTCCTTCTACTTATTTCTTAATTCCTTTAAAGGTGTGGGATTCTGACCTGGTAACTTGCAATGAAGCAGTATAAGCAACAAAGATGGGGTAGTGGTTTAACTTTCCAGCTGCTTCAACTTTAGACACGAAAAGAAACTGATGGGGGCATCCAGGTTGCTTGGCGAGATGGTGCAGACTGCACAGGTCTAAGGAACTGACTAGTCAGGGTCTATGCCAGTGATAAACCAAGAGATCTGAAAAGGCCCAACTACCATTTCTTATTACAGTCTCCTCTTCATAAAGCACATTTTTATGCTTTTATTATACACATATGTATCCCAGACACATCGGTTTTATTTTTTAAAAATAAAGCTGTCCTCATTTGAGGTGGGGGAAAGAAATTCAACTAGCTGCACCCTCCTCAAGATGGTTTTGGGCAGCGGGTCAAAGCCACTGGCAGACCCATGATGCACCTGACAGAGCTTTGGAGTAGATGCTGCAGGACCCCCGTACCATGCTCTGGCCATACCCCTACCCCTGAGACATGAACAGGAATAGCTAAGGGATCTGTGGGGTCCTCTGCTTGCACATGGGAAGAGAAAACAGAACATAGGGACATCTTACAGCTTTCTGACTGTCCGATCCCTCTCATAGTGATAAAGGGAGGGGCCCGAGAGACTAATACTTTTAGTTGTAAAAAGATGAAGTAATGTCTTCTTGCCAGCCATATTTGTGTACTCAGATCAATCAGGGTCATTAAAAACTATATATTACTAAATAACAATCTACAAAAACATAGGTGAAATGAAAAAGCAAAATTTAAAGAAGTTCCTCTAATGCAATTTTACACATACGTGTGGATAAACACTTGAAGGGAAATACAAAAGCATCTTATTTGTTGATCAATTCCTGGTGCTATTTCTTTCCATTTTTGTTCCTATTATTTTTAAATAGAAAAAGAGATAAGATGGATCAAAAATAAATTGCTCTATATACCACTATACAACTACAAGAATGACTAAAACTGAAATTACTGACAATACAAATTGTTGGTAAGCATGCAAAACAACAGGAAGTCTCAAACCTTGTCAACAGGGCAGTATTGTGGTCCCGCCATTTTATTTTTAAACAGTTTAACTGGTTGGCTGTTTCTACTAGCTAAACACACATCTATACCACAAGCCAGTGATTCCACTTATAATAATATATTAGAAATGAGTGCTATGTACACAAAAAGACTGGGAAAAGAATATTCATAATCTCTCTCTTTATAGTAGTCAAAGACTTTCAACAGAGAATAAACAATTGTGGTAATTCATATAGTTGGATGGTATATAACAAACAACAAAACATGTACTAACACATGCAGTAATATGGAAGAAACTCAAAAACATGCTGAGCAAAAGAAATCAGACATAATTAAATGAAAGTTAAACGAAGACCACCTGAAATTCCAGATTAATTTGCTTTGCCATAACAGGTATTATTCTATACATAATATAATTAGTCCCATAACTCACAGTCACATAATAAACTTATTAACAGATGGGAGAGGTGGTAGCAACTGGTGAAGCACTTGTCTTGAAGATGGAAAAAAAAATGCTTATATAAGGTAGAATTCCAGAGCCTGAGCCTGGTCTTTTTGCATTCAGCATCTTTCAGTGGCTACAAGGGTGTTTGTGCCTAGGAAATCAGAAATTGCAGGGCTTACCACAGTTTTCCAATTTAAATTAATAACTTTGACTTTGCTATTATATACAAATATGCACATGCCTCTTTAAAACTGTAGAAAATAAGACCTTGATGCCTTAGCCCTTGAGACAAATTTATGCCAAACACCAGAAAGTGCTATTTTCAAAAACAGTAAATAAGTTAAGAGCATAATGTGCCTTTATTATTAAAAGCATTCTGGCTTTGAGTTTTCAAAAATATTCCTGCTGTCTAGCAAAGATTAATGCAATATAGAAACCAGCTTTTCATCATACTTATTTGGCCCAGGAGAATTGTACATCACTGAATCTGGTTGGTGTTGAACATAATGATAAAATGGGCAATAAAAGAAAGTAGGGATGTTTGTATGGGCACAAGGAAGACAAGTCTAAGCAACTTCCCAGCTAATCTGCTCCAAATGAATTTATCCCAATAATAAAAATGAAAAAAAATCAATCAAGTTTGTACGAATAATAGATAGTATTTTTCCTAGTAGTATACAGTACCAAGATGGCCCCCAATGTCTAAGAGTAACATAGCACTCTTCTCTGGGTATCAGGATGTGATGCCATTTATCCTTTTCTGCTAACCTTAGTCTGGTCAATAGGCAAACTTGGACAACTCACAATTTGCCAAGGTGATACTGTGATTTCTGAGAGACACAACTATTGATGAAAGAGTGAGTCAGTCAAGTCTGGCATCATCAAGAAGAGATGCACGCAGACATCACCAAGAAGGCAGGGATAATTCCAAAAGCCAGATCCCATTTCTGGTCTTGGCATGCTAAATATCTCATTAGGGGAGAGAGGACGTTGGCAAGGACTGATTGTATGCCGGCCCTACCAACTGTAAATTACACAGGGCCATGTTGTCACCTAAATCTGCAGGGAAATTTCGGTGGTCACGGAAGGTGGAAGCTGCTTGGAGGGCTTCTCTGTGAATCCTTCTGCTTGTTGAACATCACGTTTATGGCCTTAGCAACGGTGCAGAGTGAATTGACTGTCAAGGAAAATGCACTAACTCATATCAAGCCAGGGAAAAAAGCTCCTGGGACAAGACTGACACGAGTGCAATGACCAGAGACTAAATTACCACCTGCTTAGGGTGGAATGAAAAAACCAAACAACAAGCAAGGGGATTTATCTGCAACTGGAGACAATGACATAAAATACAGGCTAGCACTTCAATTATTCAAGTCTGGTAATTCCACACAGTCTGTATGTCTGGTTAAAGAACTCTGTGTAAATTCTGAGCTGCAGGTTTTTAGAGGCAATGTGTATGAGGCAAGACAATGGAGTTGGAGATTAGGAGGCACAGGCCTTGCCTTGGCCATGCCTTGATTCCGTGCAGTATGGCGAGAAATCATCTAGCATCTTTTTACCTTTGTATCTGAGCAATCCAGAAAAATGATAAAAACAGGGATGTACAATAGAAAGATCTCGGAGTTCAAACCTTGTCTGCCATTTATTAGCTGTGTAAACTTGGGCAAGTCACTGAATTTCTCTGATCCTTATAAAAAATAGTGGTAAGAGCAATCTTTGAAAGTAGAATCATGGCTCACATGAGCAAATGACTTTGTAATGAACTAGACACCTGGAAGTATCTGCGCAAGTTCTTTGTAAAATAGAGAGGGTTATATACATTTTGGTTTTCATTACTGCTTCTGCTATGACTTACCACACAGGGCAGTGTGATGAAGTGTACAATATATAAAAGATCTTACAGAAAGCAAGGTATTAGTATGGAGAGGTTCTATGATATCCAAGAAAAAACAAAACTTTGGAATCACATAAATTTCGGTAAGAACCCACTTCTAAAAGCTTGACTACTTAGAACTGTGATGACACCTTACTCAGGCATTCTTAACCTGAGGTCTGTGGACCCAAAGGGGTCATGGGGAGAATTTAAGAGATCTGTGAACCTGGACAAAAAACAAAACAAAACAAAACAAAAAAAACCCCAAAAAACTTACATCATTACTTTCAACTAGCCTGTAACTGAAATGTAGCATTTCTTTCAATTATGAGTATATGGAATGAGTCACAGTATTTTTACAGTATCTATGTATGACTTTGTACCTGTAGAAGTCAGATATTTTGATATCACAGTACTATTGTAGCAGATATCTCAAAATATTATTTGTACTCATTACTAACTGAAATTATGGAAGCTACTAACCCAGTGCCTAAGCTTCCTTATTTAAGGCTTTATTAAAGAAGCACACATTAGTGTATCACAAGTTTGTAATTTTACTATTTTGACAACAGCATTTTAATGTAACTGGTTTTCTTTGGAATCTTACATATTTTAGTTTATGAAATCTTAGTTTACTTTAACTAGTTTTAGTTAATTCCAAAACACTATTTTGGGAAGCAGTCCACAGGCTTCACAAGTTCGCCAAAGGGCTCCCACAACCTCCCTGGGCATCCATTTCTTTAGGTGTCAAAGAGAGCCAAGAGCTATGATGCATGGTCACCGTGAAGATTCCAGATGACAGAGAAGCACACCACCTAGTGCCCCACACATAGTAGGCATTCAAAAGAAGCCAGTATGCGTTGAAAACAATGAGAGAAGGGAATTAATTTCTATGTTATGCCTTTCATTCTTCCTAATTTCAATACAGTTTATTTTTGGTATTTCAAGGATTTAAGTCAATGAAGACTTGACTGTCTTCATTTGCTGGATGGCTTTGGGTGTCATTTGTGATGATATGGTTATGTGGATGTCCTTTCCTTCTAAGTTCAAAGTGCTATCGCTGGAGACAACCTCTGCACAGGCCAGACGGGAGAGCTCTGGGGATGAGTCCACGCTGGCTGAGGATGGGGGCGCCTTATAGGCGATATGCCGCTGACTTAGCTGCACTGCTTTGAGCCAACGGGCAAGGTCTTGGCCACAAGGGAGGAAATGAGAACAAGTAATTTAGAAACTGGGAACACAGAGCTATTTTAAAGTTTGCCAGTGAGAGAGCCTTCAAAGACAGGACTAGTCTTTAGGCTCAGCATAATGAACCTCAATGTGAGAAAATTAAGTAATGTTTCAACTTGAGTCCCAAATCAACAGTCTCAGCAATATGAGAGTATTCTACAAATGGGAATGCACTAGAGCTACAGAGGGAAGATTCATGGCCTTCTTAATTAACTCCGAGGTGCCGCACATAAGGGGAAAACGATAAATCAAGTAGATTACTGCCGGCAATCTGAATTTCCAAATGAAATAAGAGAGGTGTAGCACCTTGAGTCATTTTGTAAATGTGTATGGTGGGGGTGGAAGGGAAATCTCCAAGGTCATCTCTTGTGTTTAATTCGCCACTTTATGATTTAATTTCATACCATGTGCAAAGTACTTGCTATACAATCAGGTGTGAAAAGATAGGAAATAGAAAGATTAGTAAGACATGATGGGAGGGCAATGCAATATACACACATGTTAAACTGTAAACTTGTTACTCATGCATTTATCCCAAATGTATTTATTGAGCTACTACTGTGTAACAGTGTACTACCTACTGTGTAACAGTGTTCTAGAAGCTGAGGATGTAGTAATGACCAAGATGGACAAAGTCTCTGCCCCCATGGAGCCCACATTCCTTAGGGGAAGACAGGTACTCAACAAGATAATTACATAAACTGTGATTTCAAGCAGTGATAAGCACTATGAAGAACAGAAGAGAAGAGTAAGGGCACAGTGAGGGATGAACAGGATACTGTTTAAAGGAGGGAAGCCCTGCTGTGCAAGTGACATCTGACCAGAGACTAAAAGAAGGGGAGGACATGAACTGTGTAAAGCTCTGATTGGAGGGAGAGCATCCCAGTAGAAGGGCCAACAAGGACAAGAGACTTGGAGCAGGCCTGAGCTGGGTGTGCTCAAGGGGCAGGAACCCCAACTCTTTTAGGGGAAGGAGGATGGGGGTAAGAGGTGAGGCTGGAGAAGTGAGGGGATGCCTGGTCGCAGAAGCCATGTTGGCCATGATAAGAAGTTTCACTTTTACTTCAAGTGTGACAGGAAGCCTTTGGCAGATGAAGGAGGTGATATGACTTAGCTCCTGCTAAGATAAAAACACAAGCAAAGAAATATAGGTCTGTAGAATAAATAAGGATTAATCCACATTGCAGGATTATCGTTAGTGGTGAAAAACAAACACATGCAAGCAAGCCTGGAAACAACTGGGATATCCACCACTTAATAGTGAAATAAATCATTATATATCCGTATCATGGTATTTTGCATTGCTGTTAAAAAGAACGACTTAGATCTATCTCTATTGACCTGGAAGGATGTTACATGAAAAACAAAAGATAAGTGTGTGGGGGTAATGATATATATATATATATACACATATACATATACGTATATATCTATATACATATATGTATGCAATATATAGATATATTTTATGCATATATATGTATATGTGTGTGTATATATATACACACACACATACACATGTAATATATGATGTTTATTTTAGGCTCGCTCTCAATTTTATTTAAAAAATGTCACAACCAATTAGAGCTATATATATACATATCTCCATACATGGAGAATACCCGCCACAATGTTAACATTTGTTACCTTGGGGTGGGGCAGGGTGGGGTGTTAGGGAGAGAGGAGAGAAGCTATTAATCTTAAATATATTTGTACACAATTTAAAAATTTATATTATTCAATAGTCATAGCCAAATGTGTTAATGTTATGATTTTTTAAATTTTAACTTTTTAGGAGATGGAGGTCTCACTCTGTCACCCAGGCTGGAGTGTGTGTGTGTGTGTATATATATTTATTTTTATTATTTTCTGAGACAGGGTCTCACTCTTTTACCCAGGCTAGAGTGCAATTATAGCTCATTGCAATCTTGACCTTCTGGGCTCTGGTGATCCTCCTCCCTCAGCCTCTTGAGCAGCTGGGACTACAGGCTCATCCCTCCATGCCCAGCTAATTTAAAAATTTTTTTGAAGAGATGGGGTCTTGCTTTGTTGCCAAGGCTTGCCTCGAACTCCCGTGCTCAAGTGATCCTCCTGCCTTGGCTTCCCAAAGTGCTGGGATTACAGGTGTGAGCCACCATGCCCGGTAGGGGGTGTATGATTTTGAAAAAGGAACTTAATCAAATATTTAAACAATTTATTCTCAGTGATTGGGGAATCTTTGTAAAATAGATAGTGTTAAATGTCCATCTTGAAGAACAGGATTATCACAGCCAGAAAGAAGTGGAGAGAAGAAGGAGGATGCTGCAAGCCGAGGGCAAAACAATGGAAGGTTTTCATTCATGGCACTAACAGACTGATGCTTTCCACAGCTCTTGTGATGGCAGCTGGTGGACAGGGTTTCAGTGGAGAGAATGGAGGCAGGCAGGGAGACCGGTGAACTCTTGGGACAATCCCAAACAGGAAGTTAGAGCTTCAAGTAAGGACAAGAGCAGGGGAAGCATTCAAGAGGCGATGAGGATGCAAAGGTAATACATTTGGTCCCTGATTATTTGGAAACAGGGGTGGGGAAATGAGATGGTTGGAATGTAATTCCAAGCTTCCTAGACTAATGAATGGGTAGGTGCCATTAAACATAGTATGAATCAAAAAAAGAGGAGGCATTCTGGAGAAGGATATAAAATAACGGGCCTGGCACTAGATGAGCTGAGCCTGTACTGAACATTCCCAAACCCACAGATAGTGGGGTGGTTAAAAATGGGGGCTGAAGGAAGCACGGGACTAGGGTCCTCTCCACATCGGTTAACAGCCAAGGTCAAGGCACGGAACAAATACAGATAGAAAAGCAAAATGCTAGGGACGAAACTTAGGGAGAGGCCACCACTTTTATGGCAAAGAAGTAGAAGAAGAACCAGTACAGAACAAACTAATGGGCACAAAGGAAGACAGAATTTCAGCACTGAGAGCATCTGCTGACGAGGGGATGGGGACTTCCTTAAGGAACTTGAGTACAGTGCGAAACACTTCAAACTGAACTGCAGTAAGTTTAGCAAGGTTTTGACCTGAGAATGTTACAGGTCAGTCTTGAGGGTCCAGCCGAGGTTGGAAAGATTGCATTTGAAGTGGGACGAATCATCCTGCTATATACTTTTATGTAGCAATTCTCCGCGTCCACTAAGTAGAGAGGCACATATTAGGTTCATCTGAGGCTGAGGACTGGAGATGATGAGTGGCCAAGGTCATGGGGACAAGTCAAAGTTGAATTTAGCAATTGAGTGAAGGCAAGTTGTGTTTGGCTGTTCTTCTGAAGCTATGAAGGAATACCTGAGACTGGGTAATTTATAAAGAAAAGAAAAGAGGTTTAACTGGCTCACAGTTCTGCAGGCTGTGTAAGTATGATGCCAATATCTGCTTGGCTTCTGGGGAGGCCTTAGGGAGTTTTTTTTTTTTTGAGATGGAGTCTCGCCTCTGTCACCAGGCTGGAGTGCAGTGGCACGATCTGGGCTCTCTGCAACCTCTGCCTCCCAGGTTCAAGCCATTCTCCTGCCTCAGCCTCCTGAGTAGCTGGGACTACAGGCATGTGCCACCATGCCTGGCTAAGTTTTTGGTATATTTAGTAGAGATGGGGTTTCACCATGTTAGCCAGGATGGTCTCGATCTCCTGACCTCATGATTCACCTGCCTCGGCCTCCCAAAGTGCTGGGATTACAGGCATGAGTCACCGCGTCGGGCCAGGGAGCTTTTATTCAAGGGTCGAGGCAAAGTGGGAGCAGGTGTGTCACATGTTAAGGGCAGGAGCAAGAGGAGGGGGAGGTACCACATGCTTTTAAACAACCAGATCCTGTGAGAACTCATGATCTCAAGGACAGCACCAAGGGGATAGTGCTAAATCAGTCATGAGAAATCCACCCCTATGATCCAATCACCTCCCACCAGGCTCCACCTCCAACACTGGGGATTACATGTCAACATGAGATTTGGAGTAGACATCTAAGCTATATCACATGTCAAGGAAGGACGGGCTGAGACCCTAGAGGTCTCAAGGCAAATGTGACACCCAGGAGAGGACACAGCAGGGGAAACACTGGAGCCTCTGGTCAATAGGTCAACTTCACAGTTTGAGATAATGAAAGTACAGCAGCTCTTGCTTATGACAAAGTCCAGGAAACGGCTTTCTACATAAAAAAGAAATAGGAAATCCAAGTCTATGTCTAGGGTGTTTCTTTATCACTGAATTTCTACTGACCTGTGATAAGTTTAAAAATTTTGAAAAATTATAAAGCAGCTTTGAATTGGGCTCAAAGATGCATAAAAAGATCAGTCATAAATACTGATGAGTGGACATAAAGATTTTTAAAAATGGTCTGATGTGATTTCAATTGTATAAGCAACCTGTTTAAAACACAGAGTGTCCTAAGAATGAACTGTAGACTACTGGAGGCACAGTTCCTAACAAATGAATCACATCACCCAACTGTGACAAGACTCACCTCTCCTACCAAGTGTTTTGTGTGAGCAATGCAAACTAATTCTGTTGGAGCAAGCCAAAATGTCACATAAGGGTTGTCCTTCCAGCTTCCCAGTGTCCCTCAAGAATATATGGTCTTTCTGGGCTAGTTGCGATGGCTCACGCCTGTAATCCCAGCACTTTGGGAGGCCAAGGCGGGCGGATCACGAGGTCAGGAGATCGAGACCATCCTGGCTACCATGGTGAAACCCTGTCTCTACTAAAAATACAAAAAAAATTAGCCAGGCATGGTTGTGTGCGCCTGTAGTCCCAGCTACTCAGGAGGCTGAGGCAGGAGAATGGCGCGAACCCGGGAGGCGGAGCTTGCAGTGAGCCGAGAAGCGCCACTGCACTCCAGCCTGGGCAACAGAGCCAGACTCTGTCTCAAAAAAAAAAAAAAAAAAAGAATATATGGTCTTTCTGGAACACAATGAGCACACCAAATCAAGTTACAGATATTACAAGGAAAATCTGGCAGGCAGCCATCTCAGCTTTGTTTCAACTGATGTCCATAAAAATATAGGCTAAGAAAACGGTAGCACGATGCCTGGTGATTGAGACATAAGAGCATGCAACATGTTTATTATGGCATGTATTAGGCCACAAACTTCAGTCTGGAGCTGGGGCACACAGCAGAACCTTAGTTCTAGTAGACAAGGGAGGAAAATAGGAAGGCATGCCTTGTACTGTAATAAATATGACTGCTCTCAGAAGACCATAAACAGGTGGTTTCATGAAAAAAAAAAAAGTCACCGCTTTTAGATTTAAAAAACATCAAATGCTTCAGGCTTGTTTGTATTAAAAAAATAGAAGGCCAGTACACACTCAGCTAATTATAGCATTTTTTATGAGGCTATGGCTGACTAAAATCTGGCAAAAATGAGTCCAACTGAAACACCAAGAGTGAGAGTTTGGGAGGATTAGGTGAGGTTTTGGAGTGGGAAGAAATGTGGGAAAGAGGAAGAAAGCTTTCATTAAGCAGCTCACATTCTGGTAGAAGGAGGGAAAAAAAGCATCCAGACTGATTTTATTTTCATTCAAAACAACCTCTTATTCCATACATTTTTACTTTAAATCCCTGAACATGTTTATAATGGCTACTCTGAAGTCATTGTCTCTTAAATCCAACATCTGGGCTATCTCAGGAAAGATCTCTATTGACTGCTTTGTTTTGTCTAAGGGAAGATTTTCCTACTTCTTTCATGTTTAGTAATTTTTCATTATATATTAGACATTGTGATATCTGATCCATTCCTATGAAAATACTGAGTTTTGTCCTAGCAGGCAGTTCAATTTCATGCTGATCATGTTGAACTTGTATAGGTCTAGACTTATACTTTATTAGAATACATCTCTTAAAAGCCCAAAACGTTTCCCAAGACCCTTTAACTTGTCAGAACTCCAAATTCTGTCTCCTCTGACAATCTTATGTGGGTTTGGTTTTAGGGATCATTGGGGTGCTTTTAGAGCAAGTCATACCCTAGAGCAAAGTCCTTATTTCTAATTTGAAGTCTTTCTGGTATCTCAGTTGAATGACTAGGCGTCCACAAATTGTTTCTATACTGGCTGGGCTGGAGTGCAACATGGTTTCTCTGTTCTAGTCTCACCCTTGTGGCAGCCACTCTTTGATTAAGACTCAAAGTCTTACCCTGAACATGAGCAACCCACCCTCAGCCATGGACTCATGGAGGATCTTGATATAGATTTTTGGAAAGTCTTCACAGATCCCTCATCTTCACTTGCAGCCCCCTTCTCTCCACACACATACACACACAGGCAGATTTCAGCAACTTTAGTTGTGCCGACTCTGACCTCTGCCTCCTCAGTTCAGCGAAGCTGCTGTGCTCTGCCTGGACTCTAGCTTACTCCATTGCAGTAAGGACATTGTCCTCAGACTGCGAGGGCCAGGTAGGTGATCATGGGGCTCGCCTCCTAAGCTTCCTTTCTTTCAGGGATCATGGTCTTGCACTACTTATTGTCTAGAGCCTGAAAACCATTATGTTGTACATTTGTCCAGTTGTTTATGGTGACAGAAATCATGATGGCAATTTAATTATTTAAATATTTTTATGCTGCATGCCATATGAATGTTGAATAAAAGTTGCAATAACATTCCACATAGCTCTCTCAATGCAAATAGGCAGTAGCAGCTCCTTGTTTCACATCAAAGTGTCCCTACAGTTCTTAGATCATTCATTCTTATTCTTTCATAAACAAATTCATTTATTCATTCAATAAATACTTATTGAGAGTCTTATATATGACAGACACTGTTCTGGGGGCAGAGACAGGATTCGAACCTAAACAGTCTGACTCCTGCTCCTATACTCTTAACCACTACATTGTTCTACTTCTCAAAGAGAGGAGAAATACATTGGAAATGTGGGAAAAACAGTGATAGTTTCTGAGCAAAAAACAGCTTGGTGTCTCAGCAGGTTATGAGTAGTTGGGAACACCACTAAAAGAGGCACAAGAGGAGAATTTGATTGAGTTAGACCATTAGGGCAAAATTTTGTCCTTGTTTTTCCCAGACGATGATGAGTAAAAAGAGTATTCTGCCTTTTGTATCAGAAAAAGAACAAAAAGCCATTCTGAATAAAAGGCTTCAGAGTTCCTCGGGGAAGTTGAGGAAGTAGGTGGAAGTGATATTACTCTAGTGATATTACAATTACCTCAAACTATATACACAACACTACTCCCATCAGATGCTTCAAGAAAAAGTGCTCTGGAATCAGGTACATATGAGAATTATATTACTCCTCTTGGAGACTAAAAATGCATATCAGCATAGCAGAGGATCTGATAAATCTTATGGTAAAGAAAACCATTTTATTTAACTCAAAAGTTCCCAAACATAAAGACCACAGTACCCTACTGTGAGTAAGTGTGTGAGGGCATGAGGGTGTGGGGGTGTGTATGAGTGTGTGTCTTTTGGGGGGAGAAAGGCAGGGGAGAGGGGGAGAGAGAGAGAGAGGGACAGTGTGAGAGTGAGTGCATGTGAAACTGGTGAATATCCCTTGGAATTACTGTTCTATGAAACAGATTTTAGAATTTGCTATCTAATGTCAACAGCAAATACTAGGTTAAATAAAAATAATTTTTAGAGGTCAAGCCTACCATTTGCACCAAGTAGTACAGGGAGTCCTACAAAGAGAATGAGAGTAGATCTGTAACTAAGTTATAAGAACATAGTATATTTTTGTTAAGTAGTAAATGAAAAGAATCGAGTATAAAAAGGTGCCAATTTGTGCCTAGGCATGACAATTCTTTACATCTTATACTAAATGCTATATATATATTTTTAAGGTAAAGTTAATTTGGAAACTCCAATTTATGTTATTTTAATAAAAGCATATTTTGCAGAAAATACAGTATAATTAACAGGCGTGGCCAGGTACACTACTTTTTTTTTTTTTTTTAGAAACAGAGTCTTGTTCTATCACCCAGGCTGGAGTGCAGTGGCCCCATCATAGCTAACTGTAGCCTTGAACTCCTGGGCTCAAGCAATCCTCTCATCTCAGCCTCCCAAATAGTTGAGATTACAGGTGTCAGCCACTGTGCCTAGGATCATATCTTTAAGTTATGTCAGTTATCCATTTCTGGGAAGCCACAAGTTATTACTAAGCTATCTGAACTACTCTGACAATAATCTGAAGGAAACACCCAGGGACAGTCCCATGCTTCTCAGTAACCTTTTTATGGAGACTTACCTGCCTTTGCCCTGCAGCTCCCCCAATCCCCTGCCTCTCCCCTATCCCCTGCCTCATTGGTGAGTCACGATGGAGGATAATTTCCTGGGTGCTATGCCCTTTCTTTCCTATCGATTGGAGATGCTAAGGTGTCCTTATCCATTACAGCTGAGGCCTGTTATGCTAGGGTTTGCCTTGCACAGTCAACCTAATTCAGTGGTAGCCATCTATCATATAGGAATTACTGGTTACCTCTCTCATAGAGTTTCCAGCTTCTTCAGTCTCCTACTGTTTCATCTTATTGGGTTGCTAACCTCTAATTATCTAGGACATGGCAATTATTCTTATTTTTATGTCTGTTCCCTCTGCCCAGGTGTCCTACCCTATTTTTCCAATATTAGATACTTTTTCAAATTCTCCTCTTACTTTTCTATCCTCTAATACTTAAGTTTTAACTCTGATATCCCAACAGGTCAAGCTACACAGTGGCTAGAGCCTAGAGCCTAACTGTGTAGGTTTGAACCCAATGCCCCACTGTGTACTATCATTTGCCTTTTTCATTCTCATTTTTTCACAGGTATACTGTGGGGTTTTCCAGAGGCTGTACGACACATAGCATTGCAGCAGATTGGACGCAAAATCCAAAATCTAGCTGATGTCCATTAAGTCATTAAAAAGCCCACTTTTAAGAAAATCATAGGTTTTTTTTCCTACCTGTAAATATCTATTATGTTCAACATATTATGTTCAAGAGTGTAGAGTAATTTTAAATAGGTATATAAAGGCAACAATTTTTACTTAAGTGTTTTCTTCTTTTTTTTAATAATCCAAAAAGCTAGCTCCATTTTAAGGAACCTAACCCTCTGTTGATTGATTAGTCAATGTTATTGCCAAAGAAAGTTTCATCTCAATTTTGAGATGCCCAAATGTCTATCAAGGTTGTTTAAACAGATATTTGAGCAGAAAAATCGTCATTCTTTTCCGGTCTTCACTGCTCAGGAAAATTAGAGTTTATTTCCCCTGAGGGGAAATAAAAATCTCTTATTTGTATAAACATCATTTTTTTTTAAAAGCACCATCTTCTGTCATATTTAGCCTACTGTTGTCAAGCCGATTTTCTTTCACATGACTTAACCCTTATTACTATCATCTTGAATGCATACTGGCTTCATCTGAATTTTGATACTGCATGCTTCCTTTCTCTTACCAAAGGTCCCCAAGACTCCTTTTAGTTATCTTTCCACTATGGCCAGGCTAGTAGTTGTCTGTTGCTTGGCCCTCTCTTTCATTTACTATGTTCCTACAAATACATATTCAAAGTACCTACTGTGTGGTAACTTTATCCTCTGAAAGTGGCACTAGAAATCCTGTATGAGTGGAGGTATTAGTAACTTAGGCAACCTTCCACTCAATCTTTCTCTTCACTTAAAAATCATTGGTAAACTTACTGATCCATTATACATGTCTACTTCTCTCCCAGCTAGGATTTGATCTGTCAAATTCCATATTTTCTCAGGTTTGTAATTATAATGAGGTGCCCAGTTCAAGACCCATCTTCTCCAGATCTAACTTCTAATTTACAGTAAATACAGAAGACAGAGGAACTCATCAAATGACATCTAGAGGAAACAACCAAGAGAAAATCCAGAAGGTAGAAACATTCTGTGGGACAACAAGCCTATCTCTTCAACAAGTTATTGTCAATAAAAGGGACTGTGATTCCCTGAATTGGGATGCTAGACTAGACCGACCAGCTATAAAGAACATGTTTAGACCACCTGGAGAAATCTGATATTAGATTAGAAATCTGGGTATTAGATAAGATTTAAATTTAGCGAAATGGAAAAGTAGAGATGAATGACTAAAGAGTAGATTATGAAGTAGTATGTACAGCTCTCGATTAAAAAATTATATATGTATTTTTATAAAATGATCTGAAAAATATGAGTTAAAGTTTTAGTAGCAGTGATACCTGGGTGGTGGGAATGTGATGTTTTAATTTGTTTTTACATTTTTGTCAGACTATATTTTCTAATTTTCTATAATGCCTATAGACGGCTGTAATAAAATGTTATTTTAAAAATTACTCACTTTCTCCGAGATGACTTATCCAAGAAATTTCACACCCACTGATCATGCCCTGACTCTAGAATTCCAGCCCATCCTACTGACAGTTTATGCCAAACCACTGCACTTGATTCAAGTTCTCTGGTGGTTTTTGTATGTGGCCCCATCCCTATTCTTTGACTTCTTTTGTAGTCCCAAACCATGCTTGGCAAAATATTTGTTACTTTAGTGAGTATAACTCCTATATAGAGGAGGTTCCAAGATGGCCGAATAGGAACTGCTCCAGTCTGCAGCTCCCAGTGTGAGCGATGCAGAACATGGGTGGTTTCTGCATTTCCAACTGAGGTACTGGGTTCATCTTACTGGGGCTTGCCAGACAGTGGGTGCAGCCCATGGAGCAGGGCGGGGCATCACCACACCCGGGAAGCGCAAGGGGTTGGGGAATTCCCTTTCCTAGCAAAGGGAAGCCATGACAGATGGTACCTGGAAAATCAGGACACTCCCATCCTAATACTGCACTTTTCCAACAGCCTTAGCAACACAGCACACCAGGAGATTATATCCCGCGCATGGCTCAGAGGGTCCCACGTCCATGGAGCCTCACTCACTGCTAGCACAGCCGTCTGAGATCGAACAGCAAGGCAGCAGCGAGGCTGGGGGAGGGGCGTCCACCACTGCTGAGGCTTGAGTAGGTAAACAAAATGGCTAGGAAGCTCGAACTCGGTGGAGGCCACCACAGCTCAAGGAGGCCCACCTGCCTCTGTAGACTCCAACTCTGGGGACAGGGCATAGCTGAATAAAAGGCAGCAAAAACTTCTGCAGACTTAAACGTCCCTGTTTGATAGCTTTGAAGAGAGTAGTGGTTCTCCCAGCATGGAGTTTAAGATCTGAGAATGGACAGACTCCCTCCTCAAATGGGTCCCTGACCCCCGAGTATCCTAACTGGGAGACACCTCCCAGTAGGGGCCAAGTGACACCTCATACACCTCTGAGACGAAGCTTCCAGAGGAAGGATCGGCAGCAACATCTGCCGTCCTGCAATATTTGCTGTTCTGCAGCCTCCGCTGGTGATACCTAGGCAAACAGGGTCTGGAGTGGACCTCCAGCAAACTCCAACAGACCTGCAGCTGAGGGTCCTGACTGTTAGAAGGAAAACTAACAAACAGAAAGGACATCCACACCAAAACCCCATCTGTACGTCACCATCGTCAAAGACCAAAGATAGATAAAACCACAAAGACGGGGAGAAACCAGAGCAGAAACTGAAAATTCTAAAAATCAGAGCTCCTCTTCTCCTTCAAAGGAACGCAGCTCCTTGCCAGCAATGGAACAAAGCTGGATGGAGAATGACTTTGATGAGTTGAGAGAAGAAGGCTTCAGATGATCGGTAATAACAAACTTCTCCGAGCTAAAGGAGGATGTTCGAACCCATTGCAAAGAAGCTAAAACCCTTGAAAAAAGATTAGACCAATGGCTAACTAGAATAAATAGTGTAGAGAAAGCCTTAAATGACCTGATGGAGCTGAAAACCATGGCACGAGAACTACGTGATGAATGCATAAGCTTCAGTAGCTGATTCGATCAACTGGAAGAAAGGGTATCAGTGATTGAAGATCAAATGAATGAAATGAAGCGAGAAGGGAAGTTTAGAGAAAAAAGAGTAAAAAGAAACGAACCAAAGCCTCCAAAAAATATGGGACTATGTGAAAAGACCAAATCTACGTCTGATTGGTGTACCTGAAAGTGACGGGGAGAATAGAACCAAATTGGAAAATACTCTGCAGGATATTATCCAGGAGAACTTCCCCAAACTACCAAGGCAGGCCAACATTCAAATTCAGGAAATACAGAGAATGCCACAAAGATACTCCTCGAGAAAAGCAACTCCAAGACACATAATTGTCAGATTCACAAAAGTTGAAATAAAGGAAAAAATAGTAAGGGCAGCCAGAGAGAAAGGTCGGGTTACCCACAATGGGAAGCCCATCAGACTAACAGCTGATCTCTCAGCAGAAACTCTGCAAGCCAGAAGAGAGTGGGGGCCAATATTTAACATTCTTAAAGAAAAGGATTTTCAACCCAGAATTTCATAGCCAGCCAAAGTAAGCTTCATAAGTGAAGGAGAAATAAAATCCTTTACAGACAAGCAAATGCTGAGAGATTTTGTCACCACCAGGCCTGCCTTACAAGAGCTCCTGAAGGAAGCACTAAACATGGAAAGGAACAACCGGTACCAGCCACTGCAAAAACATGCCAAATTGTAAAGACCATCAAGGCCAGGAAGAAACTGCATCAACTAACAAGCAAAATAACCAGCTAACATCATAACGACAGGATCAAATTCACACATAACAGAATTAACCTTAAATGTAAATGGGCTAAATGCTCCAATTAAAAGACACAGACTGGTAAATTGGATTAAAAGTCAAGACCCATCAGTGTGTTGTATTCAGGAGACCCATCTCACGTGCAGAGACACACATAGGCTCAAAATAAAGGGATGGAGAAGATCTACCAAGCAAATGGAAAAGAAAAAAAAAAAAAAAGCAGGGGTTGCAATCCTAGTCTCTGATAAAAATAGACTTTAAACCAACAAAGATCAAAAGAGACAAAGAAGGCCATTACATAATGGTAAAGGGATCAATTCAACAAGAAGAGCTAACTATCCTAAATATATATGCACCCAATACAGGATCACCAGATTCATAAAGCAAGTCCTTAGAGACCTACAAAGAGACTTAGACTCCCACACAATAATAATGGGAGACTTTAACACCCCACTGTCAACATTAGACAGATCAACTATACAGAAAGTTAACAAGGATATCCAGGAATTGAACTCAGCTCTGCACCAAGTGGACCTAATAGACATCTACAGAACTCTCCACCCCAAATCAGCAGAATATACATTCTTCTCAGCATCACATCGCACTTATTCCAAAATTGACCACATAGTTGGAAGTAAAGCAATCCTCAGCAAACGTAAAAGAACAGAAATTATAACAAACTGTCTCTCAGACCACAGTGCAATCAAACTAGAACTCAGCATTAAGAAACTCACTCAAAACCACTCAACTACATGGAAACTGAACACTCTGCTCCTAAATGACCACTGGGTACACAACAAAATGAAGGCAGAAATAAAGATGTTCTTTGAAACCAATGAGAACAAAGACACAACATACCAGAATCTCTGGGATACATTTAAAGCAGTGTTTAGAGGGAAATTTATAGCACTAAATGCCCACAAGAGAAAGCAGGAAAGATCTAAAATTGACATCCTAACATCACAATCAAAAGAACTAGAGAAGCAAGAGCAAACACATTCAAAAGCTAGCAGAAAACAAGAAATAACTAAGATCAGAGCAGAACTGAAGAAGATAGAGACACAAAAACCCTTCAAAAAAATCAATGAATCCAGGAGCTGGTTTTTTGAAAAGATCAACAAAATTGATAGACTGTTAGCAAGACTAATAAAGAAGAAAAGAGAGAAGAATCAAATAGATGCAATAAAAAATGATAAAGGGAATATCACAACCGATCCCACAGAAATACAAACTACCATCAGAGAATACTATAAACACCTCTACGCAAATAAACTAGAAAACCTAGAAGAAATGGATAAATTCCTGGACATATACACCCTCCCAAGACTAAACCAGGAAGAAGTTGAATCTGTGAATAGACCAATAGCAGGTTCTGAAATTGAGGCAATAATTAATAGTCTACCAACCAAAAAATCTCCAGGACCAGACAGATTCACAGCTGAATTCTACCAGAGGTACAAAGAGGAGCTGGTACCATTCCTTCTGAAACTATTCTAATCAATAGAAAAAGAGGGAATCCTCCCTAATTCATTTTATGAGGCCAGCATCATCCTGATATCAAAGCCTGGCAGAGACACAACAAAAAAAGAGAATTTTAGACCAATATCCCTGATGAACATCGATGCAAAAATCCTCAATAAAATACTGGCAAACCAAATCCAGCAGCACATCAAAAAGCTTATCCACCACCATCAAGTGGGCTTCATCCCTGGGATGCAAGGCTGGTTCAACATATGCAAATCAATAAACGTAATCCAGCATATAAACAGAACCAAAGACAAAAACCACATGATTATCTCAATAGATGCAGAAAAGGCCTTTGACAAAATTCAACAGCCCTTTATGCTAAAAACTCTCAATAAACTAGGTATTGATGGGACATATCTGACATATCTCAAAATAATAAGAGCTATTTATGACAAACCCACAGCCAATATCATACTGAATGGGCAAAAACTGGAAGCATTCCCTTTGAAAACTGGCACAAGACAGGGATGCTCTCTCTCACCACTCCTATTCAACATAGTGTTGGAAGTTCTGGCCAGGGCAATCAGGCAAGAGAAAGAAATAAAGGGTACTCAATTAGGAAAGAAGGATGTCAAATTGTCCCTGTTTGCAGATGACATGATTGTATATTTAAAAAACCCCATCGTCTCAGCCCAAAATCTCCTTAAGCTGATAAGCAACTTCAGCAAAGTCTCAGGATACAAAATCAATGTGCAAAAATCACAAGCATTCCTATACACCAATAACAGACAGACAGAGAGCCAAATCATGAGTGAACTCCCATTCACAATTGCTTCAAAGAGAATAAAATACCTAGGAATACAACTTACAAGGGATGTGAAGGACCTCTTCAAGGAGAACTACAAACCACTGCTCAATGAAATAAAAGAGGACACAAACAAATGGAAGAACATTCCATGCTCATGGATAGGAAGAATCAATATTGTGAAAATGGCCATACTGCCCAAGGTAATTTATAGATTCAATGCCATCCTCATCAAGCTACCAATGACTTTCTTCACAGAATTGGAAAAAACTACTTTAAAGTTCATATGGGCTCTCCCTCCCCCTCCCCTCCCCCTCCCCCTCCCTCTCCATCTCCCACTTTCCACGGTCTCCCTCTGATGCCGAGTTGAGGCTGGACTGTACTGCCGCCATCTCGGCTCACTGCAACCTCCCTGCCTGATTCTCCTGCCTCAGCCTGCCCAGTGCCTGGGATTGCAGGCGCGCGCCGCCATGCCTGACTGGTTTTTGTATTTTTTGGTGGAGATGGGGTTTCACCGTGTTGGCCGGGCTGGTCTCCAGCTCCTGACTGTGAGTGATCTGCCCACCTGGGCCTCCCGAGGTGCCAGGATTGCAGACGGAGTCTCGCTCACTCAGTGCTCAATGGTGCCCAGGCTGGAGTGCAGTGGCGTGATCTCGGCTCGCTACAACCTCCACCTCCCAGCCGCCTGCCTTGGCCTCCCAAAGTGCCGAGATTGCAGCCTCTGCCCGGCCGTCACCCCATCTGGGAAGTGAGGGGTGTCTCTGCCTGGCCACCCATCGTCTGGGATGTGAGGAGCCTCTCTGCCTGGCCGCCCAGTCTGGAAAGTGAGGAGCGCCTCTTCCCGGCTGCCATCCCGTCTAGGAAGTGAGGAGCATCTCTGCCCGGCCGCCCATCGTCTGAGATGTGGGGAGCGCCTCTGCCCCGACACCCCGTCTGGGATGTGAGGAGCGCCTCTGCCCGGCCGTGACCCCGTCTGGGATCTGAGGAGTGTCTCTGCCCGACCGCCACCCCATCTGGGAGGTGAGGAGCGTCTCTGCCCGGCTGCCCCATCTGAGAAGTGAGGAGCCCCTCCGCCCGGCAGCCACCCCGTCTGGGAAGTGAGGAGCCCCTCTGCCCAGCAGCTGCCCCGTCTGGGAAGTGAGGAGCATCTCTGCCTGGCAGCCGCCCCGTCCAGGAGGTTGGGGGCAGCCCCCGCCTGGCCAGCCGCCCCATCCGGGAGGGAGGTGGGGGTCAGCCCCCGCCCGGCCAGCTGCCCCGTCCAGGAGGGAGGTGGGGGGCAGCCCCCACCTGGCCAGCCACCCCGTTCGGGAGGTTGGGGGCGCCTCTGCCTGGCCGCCCCATCTGGGAAGTGAGGAGCCCCTCTGCCCGGCCGCCACCCCGTCTGGGAGGTGTACCCAACAGCTCATTGAGAATGGGCCATGATGACGATGGCAGTTTTGTCAAATAGAAAAGGGGGAAATGGGAAAAGAAAGAGAGATCAGATTGTTACTGTGTCTGTGTAGAAAGAAGTAGACATAGGAGACTCCATTTTGTTCTATACTAAGAAAAATTCTTCTGCCTTGGGATGCTGTTAATCTATAACCTTACCCCCAACCCCATGCTCTCTGAAACATGTGCTGTGTCAACTCAGGGTTAAATGGATTAAGGGCGGTGCAAGATGTGCTTTGTTAAACAGAGGCTTGAAGGCAGCATGCTCGTTAAGAGTCATCACCACTCCCTAATCTCAAGTACCCAGGGACACAAACACTGCAGAAGGCTGCAGGGTCCTCTGCCTAGGAAAACCAGAGACCCTTGTTCACATGTTTATCTGCTGACCTTCCCTCCACTATTGTCCTATGACCCTGCCAAATCCCCCTCTCAGAGAAACACCCAAGAATGATCAATACATACTGAAAACAAAAAACAAAAAAGAGCAGGATTCTAATCTCTGTGGATGGTTGAATCATAATTCATTTAAACAGTCCCTGTTGGATATTTAGGTTAGGTCTATTTTTTAGCATAAGTAAGGCTTTGACAACCAGCCTTTATACAAATCTGTACCCACATCTCTACATTTTCCCCCTTAGGTTAAATTGTAAATTTTTTTTTTTTTTTTTTTTTTTTTTTTGAGACAGTGTCTCCCCCCATTACCCAGGCTGAAGTGCAGTGGTGCGATCGTAGCTCACTGCAGCCTCAAACTCCTGGGCTCAAACCATGCTCCCGCTTTAGCCTCCCCGTGTAGCTGGGGATACAGGTGTACACCACCAAACCTGGCCAAAACTTTTAAATGTATCACCAAATTGCCCTCCAAGTGAAGTTACACATATGTACACTCTCATGAGTAACATTTGAGTGGCTATTTCCCCATGATCTCTCCAACATCGGTTATTGTGATTTTTTAAAAGACCTTGCCAATGTCATAGGTAAAAAAATAGCATATCATTGTTTGAATCTATTGTTATTTTCATTATACTGTTTTATTTCTGGTAGAATGTAAAATTGCATACATACTATTTTTACAACTTTATAAAAATACATGGAACACACGTGTTTCAAGTGTGGAAAGAACAATAGAAAAATGTCAGTAGTTGTATGATGGGATTGTAATATAATTCTTTTATGTTGTAAATTTTTTAAATTAAAAAGAATCTCTGTAAAAAAAAAAAAAAAAAAAAAAGGTCATATGGAACCAAAAAAGAGCCTGCATTGCCAAGTCAATCCTAAGCCAAAACAACAAAGCTGGAGGTATCATGCTTCCTGACTTCAAACTATACTACAAGGCTACAGTAACCAAAACAGCATGGTACTGGTACCAAAACAGAGATATAGACCAATGGAACAGAACAGAGCCCTCAGAAATAATACCACACATCTACAACCATCTGATCTTTGACAAACCTGACAAATACAAGAAATGGGGAAAGGATTCCCTATTTAATAAATGGTGCTGGGAAAACTGGCTAGCCATATGTAGAAAGCTGAAATTGGATTCCTTCCTTATACCTTATACAAAAATTAATTCAAGATGGATTAAAGACTTAAATGTTAGACCTAAAACCATAAAAACCCTAGAAAGAAACCTGGGCAATAGCATTCAGGCCATAGGCATGGACAAGGACTTCATGACTAAAACACCAAAAGCAATGGCAACAAAAGTCAAAAATGGGATCTAATTAAACTAAAGAGCTTCTGCACAACAAAAGAAACTACCATCAGAGTGAACAGGCAACCTACAGAATGGGAGAAAATTTTTACAATCTACCCATCTGACAAAGGGCTAATATCCAGAATCTACAAAGAACTTAAACAAATTTACAAGAAAAAAATCAAACAACCCTATCAAAAAGTGGGCGAAGGGTATGAACAGACGCTTCTCAAAAGAAGACATTTATGCAGCCAACAGACACATGAAAAAATGCTCATCATCACTGGCCATCAGAGAAATGCAAATCAAAACCACAATGAGGTACCATCTCACACCAGTTAGAATGGCAATCATCAAAAAGTCAGGAAACAACAGGTGCTGGAGAGGATTTGGAGAAATAGGAACACTTTTACACTGTTGGTGGGACTGTAAACTAGTTCAACCATTGTGGAAGACAGTGTGGCGATTCCTCAAGGATCTAGAACTAGAAATACCATTTCACCCAGCCATCCTATTACTGGGCATATACCCAAAGGTTTATAAATCATGCTGCTATAAAGACACATGCACATGTATGTTTATTGTGGCACTATTCACAATAGCAAAGACTTGGAACCAACCCAAATGTCCATCAGTGATAGACTGGATTAAGAAAATGTGGCACATATACACCATGGAATACTATGCAGCCATAAAAAATGATGAGTTCATGTCCTTTGTAGAGACATGGATGAAGCTGGAAACCATCATTCTGAGCAAACTATTGCAAGGACAGAAAACCAAACACCGCATGTTCTCACTCATAGGTGGGAATTGAACAATGAGAACACTTGGACACAGGGTGGGGAACATCACACATCAGGGCCTGTCACGAGGTGGAGGGAGGTGGGAGGGATAGCATTAGGAGATATACCTAATGTAAATGACCAGTTAACGGGTGCAGCACACCAACATGGCACATGTATACATATGTAGCAAACCTGCACGTTGTGCACATGTACCCTAGAACTTAAAGTATAAAAAAAAAAAGAACTCCTATATAATTAGTAGGTACCTGCTGTCCAACATGGCTGACAATATAAATACAAATAATGAAGGTGAAAATTTCATAGATTCTTATTAGAATATGGCTTAGTATTACACAAATTTGTATATACATAGGTGACATATTTTACCCAAAGTGACAGCCACACTATTAGAAGTCCTATTCAATACCATAATTAATCTATATGCCTGTTCATCCTATTCTCCAATATTAGTAGGCCAATATTATTAGTTATATTAATTCATATAACTTCAATATATAATTAAAGAATTTCAAAACCCTTGCTAATTACAGAAAACAATACTGGCTCTGTAAGAAACCCAGAAAAGTGTATGTCTTTATTTTCATTTGATGTAATTTTGAAGGTGTTCTATTTAACACATGTCAAATATTATTGGTAATGAAAAACTGGAGATATTCCATCTCACTTCTTGGGAGGGCTGATAAGCAAGAAATCCAAGGGAGGTATGGAAATAGATGTTTATGTCAATAAATCCTTTTAAAAACATGTTTCATAGAAGAACCTGAAACTGAACAACAGGTGTCTCTAATTCACAGCACTATCTGGGCAAGAATCAATTAAGTTTTCTAAAAAGGCACTCAAATGAAACAGTACAGATAATTCATTCCCAGCTTTCCACTTCAGACCCTGAACCTCAACTCTGGTACCAAGAGACTAAAAACACTCCTCACCTTCTATAAAAAGACCTATCAATAGAAATTCATTCCCTGAATTATGAGCAGAGAGTTTCTCATTCTCATTAAAAACTAGTTTTGCTTTTACTTTGTCTTCTTTGCTTTGGGACTGTGTGTTTTCTTAACCTAAGTTGATTTCAGTTTCTCTCCAAATATTACTGTCTCCTTAATTATTTGAGTTGGCTGAAACACTAAGTCCTCTTTTAGACCTGATATATCAAGTTTGAAATGGTGCTCTGAAGTTGGGCTCACATGTTCAGTTTAAGTAAAAACTCAAGTTACTCTACAGTTGGGGTCAGTTGTTGAGAATGTTTTTACTAAAAGATGAGCTGCTACTAAATAACTTTCTGATATTAAATTATTTCAATTTATTATATTCTGATATTACAACAATGTTTTGAATTCATAAAGTACTTCTTCACCTCAGGATTTAAAAGGTTCACTCGAACATAAATCCATTAATCTCCCAAACTGCCCTATGAAGTCAAAAGAGCATATTCTAACTCTGCATATAAAGTACTTCCAAAATGAGCTTATAAATCAGTCATGTTTGCAGCATATGCACAGAGCATTACAATTCGACTTCTCCCTAACAAAGAAACAAAAGCATTCCATATACAGGTTGCTTTTAAATAGTTTCATGCAAATATTTTAAGACTGAAAACATTTTTCCACTCTGTTAAAAAAGATGTGTTTAAAAAGTCAATAAGCAGCAGATGTAAGGTTGTTATAATAAATTCTGAAAATGGCTTACCTATTTATGTAACTCAGGGCAACATAGGTTGGCTGCTGTAATTCTTGTTTTTCTAAAACCCGTGGATCTGTATCTGTAATAAAAACACAATTACGATTTTTTTTAGATTTTGCATCAGAATATATGAGGTTACCTAACACAAAGTAACAGAGGCTAAGCAGAGAAAAAGATTAATTTAGTACACCACTTTTTAAAGAAAACTGAGTCGGCAAAGCACAATCATTTGTTCATTCATTCATAAATAACAAGATATTGCATTACTTTTCAAGGGAATTCCAAACATCAACAGTGATAAAATGTCCATCTGTCACACAAACTCTTGCACAATCCCCCTTATAAATATTGGTTTTCACTGCTTACAGTTACAATGTTGGCATGGTTTTTGGTGGTTCATCGGCCTAAGAAAGAAAGTCTCTGTTAATTATGCTCACTTCAATGCTGGAACAAATTAGTTTCCATTGGAAAGCTCCATCAATTTGAAAACCTACTGAGTATTGTTCTTGTTCACGGAACACTTTTCTGCATTTGGATTCATATTCTGAAGGGCAGTTCTTCTCTTTTTAAAATGTATAATGAGTTTATTATAACTTTTCTAGACTCTCAATCAGAAATTCTCATACTGGTTCAGAGTCAACAAACACTACATTCACCAGAGGACTTTTCCCCTCAAAGAGACAGAATTCAACACCATAGCAACGCTTTATAATGGTGCTTCTCCAGCACAGCACCAAAAAGGTACTTTTTTCATAGCCAGAAATGTATTCTCAAACTTCTCACATAGAGAAATGACTGTATAAATACATGTATAAACAATGTTTATGTAATAAGGACATACAAGGAAGAAAATGAGCACACAATTTTAATTTTCTTAGAAAAAGTTTCATAGATTTCACACAGATTTCTTTTCATTATAAACTCACTTAAAACTATCTCATTATTAGAAACCTTCCAGGTGCACTTGGCAGTAACCCCTTCTTTGATGTAAAGACAGATGTTGTTTCCAGCACCTTTGCACAGGAAGTGTTTACTGCACATGGTAGATGTAAGCTATGTCCACTAACTCCAAAGTGCATTAACAGGTGATGGCGGGAGGGAAGCAGATACAGTGGCAGAGAACACAGGTGGCAACAATGACAGCATAAAAATCAATTTACAATGCTTTTAACTCCCAGACTAAAACTGGACAGTAGTACCAGTTTTATTCGTGGTGTTAAAATTAAGAATCTCATGTTCACTTTATTGTTTTTTCTATGCCAAGAATTTCAGGGACACACTATTCAGAAATCCTGCCTCCTGGGTCTTTGCCACTGCAGGTCCTTGAAAGCCAAATTCTGAAACAAGAGACAAAGATTCTCTGAATGGCTCCATCAAGTTGGGTCTGAAGGTTTTGGCACTGCAAATGAGAACAGATCAGTAGCTCTGCGCTTCCTCGGTACACACGCAACTGAGGCTATTCCTCGATCTCTGGCCTAGGGATAAAAGGAGTGGTTCTCTAAATAACAAAAAAACCACTCTTCACAGGGAAACGCAGTTTTCAAACGTAACTCTTACTCACACTCATTTAAATTTGCTGTAATCCCAACATATATCCATGCTTCTGACAGGAAGATACTTGCTGGAGGAGACAGTAGAACAATGTTCAACAAGGAAAGGTGTTTTGTCCAAAGAAATGGCACATTGGTATGCTGGGTGGGCAATTTGTGCAAATGGTGACTGACATGCTAATCCTACAGGGTCTTTCTAGGTGCTTAACGAGGTAAGAAACAAGAAATTAGAGATAAAAATCATGAAAATGAAAAGAAAGGAGGAAGGTAAGAAAGAACAGGGCAATGTAGAAAATTTCTCAAGTGCTCACAAAATGGTTTCACCTCAAGTTTAGGTACTGACGATCAAAGGGCTTTGCTTTTGAGACTCAAAGAGATATCTGGTGCATGATTTAATAAGGTGTATTATTTTGAAAGAAAAGGGCACCGTTAGGAGTCTAAAATTTGTGTATAAAGGGGAAAAGAGGCCCATAAACATTTTTATAATCATTTGCTTGTCTTCATTCCTGTAACTGACATTCCCCAACGTAACAATATTCCCACAAACCATCTTCTAAAGATTTCCTTTGTTCCCAAATTATATAATTTCTAAAATGTTCTAAATATTACCTCTCCAAACTACCTTGATTTTTATTTTTTCCCGTGTGTATGTGTACAAAGATACATTTATATTATCCTTTTCCTTCTTCAAGCTCTAGAATCTCTTTGGGAAATGGGAAGGAAGTATCTTATATAAATGTCTACAATTTTGTTGCTCAAATAAATGGCGTCAGCTCCTGCTGATCACACAAACTGCATCTTGTAATCTTGATTTACAAAAAATCAAGAATGTTTAGCACTTTATTTGCAAAGCAAGGTTTTAAAGTTTTGTTTTCTTAATTTGCTTCATCATCTTTCATAACCTATTCTAGACTTAGGCTCACATATCCTCAAATTCTAAGTGGGAAACAGACTTCTGGAAGCTTCCAAACACCACCCTCTCCATCATACACACACAAAAAAACACACACACACACAAAACCATTTGGAAGCACCTCAGGTAGGATTCTACTTTTTCTAGAATGTACTCTGGTAACCAACAAGACAGCAGAACTTCTGGACAGACATCCACCAGGTCCCCAAATCTCCTTTTCAAACCAATGTTTCCTTGGGCAACCTTTAGAATATCCATTAAAGCGCTGAAATCTTAAAATGAAATTAGGCACTTGGTGCCCACAAATCAGGAGAGGCCTGCACCAGTGCTACCGGAGGAGTGAAATCAGCTGCTGGTCACAAATAAATGTCGATTCTGTCACTTGCTTCCTGGCTGGCTGGTGTGTGGGGATTATGACTCACCATTTTATGGATTTAATTATGCTGTTGAGCACTTCACATTCAGTAAAAGTGTAATAGCTGCCTTCACTATTTCTCCCTCCCTGACAGAAATGTAACTGTCTGATGCTAAAAACTCTCCACAGGATAGGAGAGAGAAAAGAGAGTATGATTTTCAGAGCAGGACAGATCCCCACATCCTGCACAATGACATACTCCTCATGAGGATTATATGAGGGCAGAAAGGATACAATCAGAACAAACTGGAAAGAGTAACACTATTCATTAGACATTACTAAATCCAACAGGAATAACTTCCTTATACCATGCCACATTGTTCAGATATTTTTTGAACATGATAAATCGCTACACTAAGGAATATAATATGAAATGAGATGGCCATGGCACACATTTATGGTGCCGATAAAAATCTGGAACTAGAACATTGGCTACAATTGCCCAGAGATATAATCCACCTCAGCAAATGGTCTATGGAATAAAAGCACTTGGTTTTTTCATAGCCACATGAGGCTCCTTAAGCTTGCAATTTGGCAAGAGAGTAAGCATTTCTATAACATTGCTGTCAACAGCCACATAACAACATTCGACCACTTTCATATCACTAAGAAGTGACAGGAAGATAAAATCAAAACTTCAACTTTTTTTTAGCAGGGCAGGGTAGGGCCAAACACAGCACCGACAGAGATTATGACAGTTTTCCGCCCTAGACTACTCCTTGCGCAGTCCCTTGCATACTCACAGATTTCAGGTTGACTGGAGGATAAAATAATTCACATATTAAAATATATTTTAAAATACCCAAGTGATAAACACCTACACTAGCTTACTTCAAAGTTTCTAAAACATAGCATTCTTGACATTAGATGGCAATGTGTCTATCTTTATTTCAGGGGATGAGATTCTGAATGCACAGCTCTATTGTAAGGACTTGGCTATGTAACACTAGACACAGGTACAAATTGAAAGCTTTCTGTAGCTCCTGTGGTCCTAGTAACTTATGGTTTTACAGACTCAATTACGTTGCTAAGGGCTGGGGGTCACAGCACTAGCTCCCATTGCTTCTCAAGTGGCAAGGAAACAGCAAGGCAGATAGCAGAAATAAGGAAAGGACAGCATTCAGACCTTTCTCAGTAGGAACTGGAACTGCAACGTGACCAAGGAAAGGCAAACACCACAGACCACCTTATTGTCTCTGTGAAGCCCACGTTGATCGGCTTTGTTGTCTCCAGCACTGGAACCAATGGCCATCAAGCATCAGGATTGCCACGGTTCTGAAGAATAGCCTTTTGCAGTGCTCTTGTCAAGTCTAAACGAAAACTCTATCAGGGTTATTTGCCTGGTCAAGTGAGGCTAATTAATGAGCTCTTGGGCTTTGGCTATGCTTTGGCTGGTCTACATTTTATAACCTGGATTACTTATAATGTAAAAAAGTCAGAAACCAGCCACACAATGTCTCAACAAAACTAGGGAGGCCTCTAAGGGCAATGTGCTATTCGCAGGCTGGGAGGTAGCAGTGTGGGGAAGATGTGATATCACGCCGTTTGAGAACTTGTTCAAATTCGATATCCTCCAAACACCAGGTTCTTTTTTAACTGTGTACAGCAACAGTGGGAGGCCTGAGAGGATGTGGGTGGGAAGGTAGTGGGGGATTTGCAGTGTTGGAAGACCCTGGGAAGGCAAATGCCCACCCAGCCAGATGAGTAATTTTGAAGATCTGGGCTGGATACGACACTTTTCTTGGGAATCAGCAACAACTAATGGGTGCTGTCCGTTCTTGGCCTTCCCCCAGCTATAGAACTTGTGAAGCCACAGAGTTGTAGACTTTGTTCAGCACAGCCTTCCACAACATTCCGTGTGGAGTTTGCTGCATCCTCCTCTTCCTCACTCTGCACCACTGTGTTCCTAGTGCTAGCACTGCAATTATGCCCCTGGAGGGATGTTATCCAGGCATATCCTCTCTTCTTTCCACACTTTTCAGAGGTGAAGAACTTGTCTCAACTTCTTTCATTTCTCTGGCACTCAGCTCAGTGCCCTGCATGTAAGAGATGCAAAGTAATTGCTAAATGAATACACTGATCCATTATTTTTATAATGAGAAAATTGAAGGCTTTTGCTTACAGGTAGCAGCTTCATCAAGGGCATTTGTTTCCTTCACCATCCAAAGCCCCACTAAAATAGAAATGAATGAATAAAAAACTAACCAAGGATAGAAGAATGGCAGCAGAGGCATCAGGAAATAAGTTATTTGAACCAGTGTTTTGGAAAATGGAAAACCCATACAGGAGTAGACAAAGACCTAGAGTAGATACAGTCTCAAGTACCTGCAGTGGGGGAGACCCACAGCCAGGATCTGAAGCCCCTGCAGAAACCCTGATAGGCCCCAGACTTAGAGGTGTCAGGTATGGCAAAAGGCAAGTGGGGGAAGGTTCAGGCCTGAAAATCGGGGGGTTGTTTAAAAGGTTGATTATCCAGGGACACTAAAGCAAGACACCAACAATAGTGGAGGGAGGAGAGGGGAGAGCGCAGGGCTGAGAAAATAGGGGAGTTAAAATGGAAATATGCCAACTCCACTGCTCCCAATAACAATGGTAACCAGTCAGGAGGATTCTTCTCTGATTCAGTTAAGTGGGTGTGGAGAAAAGACTGCCAATGCCAACATCTGGTGATTCCCTAATTAAACAATCTCCCTACAGTTAAGTGCATGGTCAACAAGCTCCATCCATGCTTCCATCCAGAGCCTCCTAGCGGCTTTTTATTGCTGTGATATATTTTCTTAAGAGTCAAAGTCTTGCTCTATTGCTCAGCTGGAGTGCAATGGTGGAATCAGACCATAGCTCACTGCAGCCTCAAACTCTGGGCTCAAGAGATCCTCCTGCCTCATCCTCCTGAGCAGATAGGACTGCAGGTGTGCACCACCATAGCTGAGAAATATTTCTACTTTTTTTTTTTTAGAGTTGGGGTCTTGCTATGTTGCCTAGGCTGGTCTTGAACTCCTGGCCTCAAGCAATCCTCTTGCCTCGGCCTCCCAAAGTGCTGGGATTACAGTTGTGAGCCACTAAGCTCAGCCTGCCTTAGCTTTAAATATGAACCAAGAACAGTCAAGAAATTGTCTCTAGACATTGGAGGAAAAGTCTTAAACGTGAATGAGAGAAACCAGAACAAACAAATGGGGAGGGCAGGACAGAAAAAAGGAAGGGAGGAAGAGAGGAATGGGGGGAAGAAGGAAGGAAGGAAGGAAGGAAGGAAGGAAGGAAGGAAGGAAGGCAGGCAGGCAGGCAGGCAGGCAGGCACGAGCAAAGGAACAAACACATCAAGGCCTGGGAAGTTAAGTGACATGTTTACTTACACAAACCCAGTACTGGCAGGGCTAGGACCAGAAGCCCTGCGTCCTGAGTCTTATTGGGCCAGCATTTGGACTATTAAAAATGCTGCTTATCCTCTAAAGACATTTCATTGCTACTATCCAGTTCTAACACTGGACTCTGTATAGATAATCTTTTTTATACTTTCTTAAAAGCCCCATAGTTCTGTTGGCTGCAACTTTTACCCCACTTTGAAGACTGAATTTGTTGCATCAACAATTTACAAAGACCAACTTTTAATTCATGGCTAGTTTACTTCAGCTGCTGAAACAAATAATGCTTGTTGGCAATGGCCCTTTAAAAAAAAAATTGTACAATTGCACATAACCAGCCTTTGAATGGATCAACTTTTCCTTAGTTTATAGACATGTCATTTGAAACTTTTCCCAAGCCATAATTTCCATTACAGGGAAGTCAGTGCAAATTTCAGTGAGATTCTTGGTTTCCCAAATTCAATGTGAAATCCAGATGCGGTTAAGTGTTGCTGTAAACTTTATGAGTTAAATATCTAAAAGTCAGGGACACTGTGCAGCACAATAACACCATCTATTAAAACAAGCATTCATGTTCACATTTGTAGCCTGAGTTTTCCTGCCACAAGTGAATGAATAAACATTATTCAACCAAGAACTGTTTGGACAATGTTCCATAGCCTAGATCAGCCGGCTGCTGCAACCTTCCCTATTCCTGGCAGACCAGAGGGTTAAAATGATCAAAAATAATTCTGACTAGGATACTTCCCAACTTTACCAATCTATCCAGCTTGTAGAATCATCAATGACTGCTTGAATTTTTCCCCAAGTATAAGATGTATAGTCATTCTATGAAAATGACACTACCAGTTCACACTCTTCAGTGGTGATGGGGTGTGCTTTGTCCACCCAAGCTCTCGCCTTGTTACTTGTGAGAAAAGAGCCTGCCAGAAACCATAATGGCTGCAAGATATGCTTGTGAAGTATACAGCCTGCATATCTGTATACAGCAGCCCTGGAAACTGGGGTGCTGAGATTAAACAACAATAAAATTCTTTCAAACTGGAGTAAGGCCAAAACTTGGTCCCATTTAATCCTGGGACCAAGTTAATTTGTGTGCACACACAAATAAATACACATGCCTGCTTTCTCCAGAAATGAACCTGATGACAGATCCAAGCAGCATGCAACGCAAAAGATCATAAAGAAGCTGGTATATCTCCCCTGCTCATGAGAAGAGCCTATGAGAAGGTATCTGGAAGAGAAGACAGCTGCTTGTGAGTGAGGCTTAGTGACAAAAGAAAAGGCAGGAACATGAGGCTCTCGAATTCATCTCTGAAGGCTGGAAGGCAAAAACCTGTTTATGGAAAGGAAACCTTTCCCTCCTTCTGCCTAACATTGTTTGCCCAAGGAAATCCTACCCATCTTCCAAGGCTTTGGCCCATATAGTACTTTCAGCATGCATTGTACCATATATATTTGCAAATATGTCTTATCAGCCCATTAAAATGGAAGCTCCTTAAGGAACCAGATCTTAGAGGCCACAAATCCTAAGCCCAGTGTTCTGTAAATAATCAGTGCCCATGATGATATATGATGAATACATGAATGAATGCCCTGGACATGCAGTACCACAGAGGATACAAAAGCATTCAGCTCAGACAGCTCTGCCTTGGAGAGTCAGGCAAACAGGAGGGGAAAACAGGCCCATGGTAAATGACTTTACCAGGATACATACTTCCATCAAAATACATCCCACCAAGCACAGATGTTCAGAGGGCTATAAAATGATGTACAATTCACAATAATAAGGGACAGAGGGCAGATAGGGCTAATCTGGGAAGGCTTTACTGATGAACGGGAACTGAGCCAGGTTTTGAAGGGAGTGAGCGTAGCGAATCATTCACAGGTGAGGGCGGGAAACCTAAGAACAGCATAGGGGAGAAGTCTGTGGATACTGTAGAAAAGCAGTGGAGTTGAAGAGTATTAGTTGTAGTATTAGTATTAGTTGTAGAATATCTATAGAGACACTTTTTAGAGATACTTCAGAAGAGTGGTTCTGAACTGCAGGCAATTTTGCAGCACCCCCCCGACTCCCCATCCCCGCCCTGGGATATTTGGCAAAGTCTGCTAACAATTGGAGGGAGGGTTCCAGTATAGTATCTAGGGGGTAGACGGCAGGGATGCTGCTGAACACCCTACATACGCACGCAGAGTAGCGCCTACAACAAAGAATCATCTGGTCTAAAATGTCAATAATGTCAAAGTTGAGAAACCCTGCTTTAAAACTACACGAATATTATGAGAAACAGAGCTATTGCTCCTAGATTGCTTCTAGGTGATAATTTGTTGTTTTCTGCAGTCTAAATCAAGAAGCCAGAAGGCTGGTGAGGAGACAACAAGAGAAGAATAACACAGAGGCTGTTTGGACCTAGATAAGTGCTCCTACTTTCTTTTTCTTTCTTTCTTTCTTTTTTTTTTTTTTTTTTTGAGACAGAGTCTCACTCTATCACCCAGGATGGAGTAGTGGGATCTCAGCTCACTGCAACCTCTGCCTCCCACGTTCAATCGATTCTCATGCCTCAGCCTCCTGAGTAGCTGGGATTACAGGCATCCGCCACCACACCCGACTAATTTTTGTGTTTTTAGTAGAGATGGGGTTTCACCATGTTGGCCAGAGTGTTCTCGAACTCCTGGGCTCAAGCAATCCACTGGCCTTGGCCTCCCAAAGTGCTGGGATTACAGGCATGAGCCACAGCGCCTAGCCAGTTCTTATTTTCTTAATGGAGACAAATAAATTGAAGTCATTTAAAAAAGACATTGAATTCTTGCCATGTTTAGTTGCTTAGGGGAAACTTTAAGTCAGTAGGTTCACAACTGAGCGAAAAAGATGAACAGAATTCACAGTTAACAATAATCTGGCCGGGCGCAATGGTTCATGTCTGTAATCCCAGCACTTTGGGAGGCCAAGGCAGGCAAATCACTTGAAGTCAGGAGTTCGAGACCAGCCTGGGCAACCTGACAATACTCTACTTCTAATAAAAATACAAAAATTAGCCAGGCATGGTGGCGTGCCTGTAATCCCAGCTACATGTGAGGCTGAGACATGAGAATCGCTTGAACACGGGAGATAGAGGTTGCAGTTAGCCGAGAATGCGCCACTGCACTCCAGCCTGGGTGACAGAGTGAGACCCTGTCTCAAAAAAAACAAAACAAAACAAAAAACCTAAACAAAAAAATCCAATAATCTAAGACAGACTACAATGTTTGTCAATATAGAGGAATATACTTACTACTCTAGAAACAAAACATGATTCTCTGTGCAACTGAGAGGAACTTCTTGAAAGAAAAATTTACATAAGCCTTGAACTAAATCTACATTCAGAAAAGATGAGAAAATGATGAGTCTGAATAGAAGACAGTTTGAGCAGATAAACAGAAGTATTTAATAGAAAGGAGCAGGGGGTGGCAAGAAGTCAGTGGGGCTGGAACTTGGCAAGAGACCTGAAATGCAGATTGGGTCACATCACAAAAGGCTTGCAATGCTTTCCAACAGTTCAAACTTAGTTCTGCAGACGATGCAGAGCACTGAAGGTATAAACTGGTATGGCCCATGTTTTAGAAAAATAACCAGTGGTGGCAGGGAGGACTGGGCGGGGGCGGGAAACTGGGATGTAGAAATATAAGATTTGGTGAAAAAGAACTGGAAATAGAAGACTTTTCTTATGTTATAGATCTGAGTATTTCATTACAAAAACAAAGAAGTAACTAAAAGGTGAAAAGGAGTTTGATAGACAAGAATATGAGGTCTGCTTCTGACATGTGGTAAGATATTCTGCAGAACCAAGAAGTCTGGAACTCAAAGGGGAGATAAAAGACTCATGGTATAGATAGGAAGTGAAGTGCTGAAGAATCCCATCATAACACCACACATTCCAACAGACAACTGAACCAAAGCATGTCTCTCAAAACAAAACAATCATATTCCATAAAACCCCAACTACCCTGATTAAAAACTTGCTTATCATATAACTTGGCCAAATACTGGCTGAGAACCTACTAGGCCCAGTGGAATTCCAGCAGGGATTTTTTAAAAGCCAGAGGTTGTGCTGCATTTGAAACCAACTGAATGGTACATTTCCCAAAAGATGACTATGAAAGACTGGGGGGAAAAAAGAATAGAATAAAAACTGGCCCTGAGTTCAGTTTTGATCTGGTACCTGAGTCTCCAAGGCTTACTATGACAATCGACCTCTCATTGGCACATTTGTTGTTGCATACAAGTCAAACTGCCTCGATTCAATCCTAGCTGTCTAATTTCTTTAAGCCTCAGTTTTTTTCATCCACAAGAAGTTGATAAGGATAGTCCTTTCACCCTAGGGTTGAAATGTGGATTAAATTAGCAAGCATGTTAAGTGTAACTACTGCTCAGTTCTTTAGTCCATAAGGTGTTTTGAAACTAAAATTTGCATTGTTCTGGATTATTTCCATTTTATGTGGCATAATGATACATAGAAAATCTAAGAATTCATCACTCACTTAAGTGTGGCTGGGACTGCTGGCTGCTGCCCAAGAGCTATTTTCCCCCCTTTCCCTCCATAATGCTTAGAAACATGGCTTCCTGGTATAAAAACCACACTTCCCAGCATTCCTTGAGCCAGGTGCATTCATGTGACTAAGTCTTGGCCAACAGGATAAGGCTTCAGGAAGCCTCCTTAATATGGTAGATTTCTTTCAGGCTGCCTGAAAGAAATTCTGGGTATGAGATAATCTTGTGAATGGAAGTCATACATGGTGAAGCAACACAGTAGGAGTCTGGATCCCTGATTGGGTGAAGCTCCATACTACTCGAACTGAGCACCTCCAGCCTTCTTTAAAGTGAAAGAAATAAACTTATCTTCCAATTAAGCCATATATTTGAAGGTTTTTCAATTACATGAAGCCAAATCAAAACTTGACTGAAATACAAAACAACCGGAATTCTGGTTTATTTTGTTGGACCTAAAACTCTCATCTGAAACATGAAATATTTCATGTTTCATTTTATTTTCTTGGATTTAAAAGAAAAAAAAACCTCTTTAAAAATGTATCATACTAAGTGCATGGAAAGAAAATCAGAGTAAAATCACACCTGAATCACCACAGCCTCTGTGGCTAACTCTAAACAGGGATGGTTAAAGACTGGGAGAAAGAGGAGGAAAAAATCATCATGTCAAATTATGGCTCTTTTGGTCGTTTTAAGACTTTCTCCAGAATTAGTTATTAGTGGTCAATAATGAAGCAAATTGCACATGCATATTACTTCTGAGTTGTGAACAATACAACCAGCAGTAACCTTTGAAGCTGTCAGGATCTTTTCAGGCAGGCAATTAAAGTGAAAAATGAGAGTGTGCACAACTTCCATCACCCAATACTACATGTAATAACACCACCTACAAACACTGACATAGGAGTGGGGCTCAGTCTGAATATTTATTAATGCAGATCTGTTCCCATTTGTTCCTCTCCTTTTCCTATAACACATCCCACCTCCACCTGCCAAAAATTTTTTTTCTATAAAGGGCAGCTCTGACATCATGCATCACATTTACCTGAAACCTACATGCACCGTGACATCTCTCCTATCTGCACTGAAAGAAATTTTCCTCCCTTTCCCTTGACTCAAATATAAATTTAGGACAAGCTTGGATTCTAGAAGGAAAAGAAGTCGATAAAGAAGTAAGCCCAATCAGGAAAACACAAAATAAGATGAAAATAATCAATAATGGATATTTACAGATGGCCAAATATATACGTCAAGTATTGGGTGCTAGGCATTGAAGGTCCCCCTGCCTGCCCCTACCCACGCCTGCCAACACACATACAAAAAGGTCTCAGCTCTCAAGCAGACTGGACTATAGAGGATGTGACTTATATTGATCTAAGAATAATCTAGTGTAGAAGTATCAGCTTTTCTAATAAAGTGTAAGAATCACTATTTGCATGTTTTGTGATTTAAGTACCTGGACTTTAGAGAAATGGCAGGGATAACCAGAAAAGGGGGGTACCTGATGAGCCAGTTGGAGTAGGTGTTCCCAAGCTAAGAAGAAACACCCATGCTACAGGCCTAATACCTGACGCCTATGATCCCATCTGTGAGTTTGTCTCCTGTGGTTTCAGCCATTTCTAAATCAACAAGAGCCTAGAGGGCCAATGGTTTCTAGCCAGAACTGCCCATTATTATCACCTGGGTAACTTAAAAAAAAAAAAAAAAAAGTCTGATGCCAAGGACCCATCCCCAAAGATTCTAATATGCAATCAGGGTTGGCAATTACTATTACAGACTCTGAGAAGGCTCAGAAACTGGAAAAGGGATAGAGAACTGGTTGGGAAAGTTATTTACACCAATTTGCATCTCTCCCACCCTTCGAAACTAAAAAGGCAATTGTGAAACTGGAAAGAAACTACTGGAAGTGATTTAAAAGTTGTATAAGTCCGACATCCAGTGAAATAATTTTTTTTTTTTCTTTTCTGAGATGAAGTCTTGCTCTGTCTCTCAGGCTGGAATGCAGTGGCATGATCTCAGCTTACTGCAACCTCCGCCTCTTGGGTTCAAGTGATTCTCGTGCCTCAGTCTCCCAAGTAGCTGGGATTACAGGTGTGCACCATCACACGTAGCTAATTTTTGTATTTTTAGTAGAGATGGGGTTTCGCCATGTTGGCCAGGCTGGTCTCGAACTCCTGACTTCAAGTGATTTGCCCACCTCAGCCTCCCAAAGTGCTGGGATTACGGCGTGAACCACAAGACCTACCTGAAATCATTAAATTTTGACTTCACTTGGGACTCAGGTTTATTTCCCCCCCTTTCACTTTCTATACAGAAAGTATTAAGCTTAGTAATTATGTAGACAAGTTAGTGTTTTCATGTATTTCGAAAACCAAATCACAATCTTTGAATTGTGATATGGTTTTCATCCATTCAGTAAGGGTGTTCTGACAAGACCTTTGACTGGGAACCATTTATTTTTCTTCACAGTATGTGCCTACAATTAATAAAACCACATCACTTTAGTTGTTCTGTGGTTCAGAATTTTCTGTAAGTCAGATTGGCCAGAACCAGTGTGGTTTTCCTGTGCTGTTATTATTCACCTCGGTAACAAATCAGGCCGTATCCAAGTATATTAGTTTTGTATTTCGGAAGCCAGTTTTGTCAAGGATTTGACAAAAGGAATTGCCTTCGTTACTTCCTATCTCCCAGGGAAGCCGAATCATTGCTTAAAAAAAAAAAAAAAAAAAAAAAGTCAAAGGAGAAAGAGCTGAACATCTGGACACAGACTGACTGGATGGCCCTGCCTAAGAGTTATCAAATGTAAGTGCACATAGGTCACAGCTTATTCAGGTCAAATTCTGGTCCAAGAGGCTCTGCCAGGCTGGCTAGAGCATTATGCATGCCGACTCCACATCCAGGTGGCAGCCAGGAACACAGTGTTCAGGTTCGTGGGCCACAGAGGTTATGTGCTAGCTGGGGATTTATCGCTCCTGATTCTGTGCAGGTTGTGTATTCATTCTACTTGCAAATGAGTAGGGGAGCATGCTGAGCTGTAACTCAGATTGATCTCGCTGATGGTGTGAATTTGGGTGTCTGGGAAGTCCCTGGACCTTCTCAGTTATCTGGCACTTGGCAGATGGCTCCTGACAATCTTGGCTTCTGTGGAAGGACTTCTGGGAATTAACTCTGGACTTTCTGTTGCTTAAAAAAAAAAAAAAGGCTTAAATTTCTTTAGACAATGTAAGATGGTAGTTACTGACAGTCTGCTACTTTCTGTGTGACTTGAGCAAGTTTCTCAGCAGATAAAGATGACAGTGACTCATGGCTCCTACACATGAAGAGGTTATTAAGAGGATTAAAAGAGATAAGCCATAGACAGCACAGAGCACAGTGGCTGGTACACGATAAATACTTAATAAATCTTACCCACTAGGGGCCAGGCTCAGTGGCTCATGCCTGTAATACCAGCACTTTGGGAGGCAGAGGCAGCTGGATCACCCCAACTTGGTGAAACCCCATCTCTACTAAAATACAAAAATCAGCCAGGCATGGTGGTGTGCTCCTGTAGTCCCAGCTACTCAGGAGGCTGAGTCAGGAGAATTACTTAAACCTGGGAAGCGGAGGTCACAGTGAGCCAAGACGGCACCACTGCACTCCAGCCTAGGCAACAGAGCAAGACTGTGTCTCAAAAAAAACAAAAAACAAAAACCCCAAACACCAAAAACTTACCCACTAGGTACCATTATTATTTTAGGTAGTAAGGTCTGAAAGCATTTAGTGCTTGCGTTGTGGGACTACATTTGTGAACAATCAATAGTTCTCAAGTAGCAATAATAACTGATAATAAAGATATTACTATCACTGCGTGTCTACTGTGGGTCAATACAAAATGAATTGCTTTCTGTGTGCAGTCCTCATGAAAATCCTGTAAGGGAGATATCTCCTGACCCACCCCGCTTCCCAGAGGAAAATATAAAGCTCAGAAAAGGCCCAAATCACAGGACCAGGAGATAAAGCCTTAAATCTGGGTTTGTCTGACTTCAAAGTATGTGCTATTTGACCACATTTGCTGCTTCCTCTGAGTAGAAATAACTTGTTTCATAGTATGGAGCCCTGAAACACTGTTCAGTAACAATGCTCTCTAATTAAATTGCCAGGTGGCCTTTCCTTTGTATTTTAACTTTTAAGGTGATTTTATTATATCTCTTCCATAAATGAACATGGATTTTCTATGACAAAATTAAAATAAGCATTATGTAACTATTAGCATAAAACATTTTTGTTCTTGTATGACCCAACATCATCTCACATGACCCCAGAAGCACATGGAACACTTTCCAGGCACCCCACCTTGCCTAATTCCCACTCTTTAAGTGCTATCCAGCTACTGCAATGGGATGTCAACAGCCCCATAACTTAGGAGCAGGTAAAAGTATGCTATTCCTGATCTTTCCAATAAAGTTTATGTTTCTGATTGCCCATGTCTGACTCTAGGCATAGAATTATTTCTGGACCCAAATATTTCTCATGTCCAGTACTTTGGGAGGCTGAGGTGGGCAGATCACCTGAGGTTAGGTGTTCGAGACCAGTCTGGCCAACATGATGAAACCCCATCTCTACTGAAAATAAAAAAAATTAGCCGGGTGTGGTGAGGTGGGAGGATCACCTGAGGTAGGAAGTTCGAGATCAGTCCGACCAACATGGTGAAACCCTGTCTCTACTAAAAATACAAAAATTAGCCGGGTGTGGTGGTGCGTGCCTGTAATCCCAGCTACTGGGGAGGCTGAGGCAGGAGAATCGCTTGAACCCAGGAGGCGGAGGTTGCAGTGAGCCGAGATCATGCCGCTGCACTCCAGCCTGGGCAACAGAGTGAGACTCCATCTCAAAAAAAAAAAAAAATTATTTCTGGACACTAAGGTTGCTCTTGGGGCTGGCAGGCAACTCTCTGAATTAAGTGGTTGGTTTTGGCCTCATTGCCATGGTGGCAGGAATCAATACAAATTGACCAGGTGACCGGCTGGATGGGAAAGCATACAGGTCTGAGCCATGCCTCTTTCCCTTTTTTAAAAAGACTTAAAAATTAGACTTTTTAAAAGAGCAGTTTTAGGTTCACAGCAAAATGGAGAGGAAGGTACAGAGATATCCCATATACTTCTGCTCCCACCCCATGCACGGCCTCTCCCATTACTAGCATTCCCCACTAGAGTTCTTTTTTTTCCTCGCTAAAAAGTGCTTCATAGAATGCTGGAATGCTTTGGAAGCACTGGGATGAAATATTTAGACAAATTCTGATGGAAATCAGAACCCACGACAGAAGCTGCAACACTGTTACTGCACCTGCATCTTTTATTAAATTTCTCCTTTGGGTGACTGATCTTAAAAAACACCAGAGTTTCTAGTCCAGGTTCTAACTATTTCTAGCTTAGAGCTTTCATCAAGTCAGTTTCTTTACCTGTGAAAAGATAATGATATATGCACCAACTCCCTCACAAGCTTTAAGTGAGAACCATACATTTTAATTATTTATTTTTAAAATTAATTTTTTTTTTTTTTTAGAGATAGTGTCTGTTGCCCAGGCTGCAGTACAGTGGCACAAACATGGCTCACCGCAACGTCAATCTCCTGCTCAAGAGATCCTCCCACCTCAGCTTTCTGAGTGGCTGGGACTACAGGCGTGCACCACTATGCTCAGTGAATTAAAAAAAGAATCCTCCCACCTTGGCCTCCCAAAGTGCTGGGATTATAGGCGTGAGCCACTGTGTGAATCATACATTTTAACTGAGCAATTCCAGTATAAATTCTAAGGTCCTACCCCAGGTTCCAAGATAAGGTGGTCTGAGAGTCATTGTCTCTCCAGCAGGAATAACCCAGTGCAGCCATGTCTTAACTCATTAGTCTCTCTGGCAAATAATCTCTGGGAAGAGAAGGCTTAAACTATACACTATAAAAGAAACCTGAATTATTTGTATAAAGAACTTAGATTTCATTTTACTTTGCTATCCTTGGAACTTGAGTGCACACATGCACTCAGATTATGATTTTTCTCTTGCAAGAGTAGGGACTTGCATCAGAAAAGTTCTTCAAAAGTTTTTCCAAAGAGGCATATGACTTTTCAGTAGAGATAGAAAACCTTTTGGCTAGCTTTAAGCTGAGTTTATTAAAAGCCATTCTGATTCACTACAAACTGTGTGATCAACTAACTTGTTTTATACATAAAGGAAAGCCCTTCAATTTATAAAACCAAGATACATTTAAATGATTTTATCACACATTCAAGTCAAATGCAAAACTTTCTATCATGGTTAAGTAAAACAGACATTATCAAGGTAATCATAAGACATCAGATTCCTCAGAGAAGCTCGGGAGACCTCTGGGATTTGGTAAACGTTACTATCAGCTGAGTTTCAACAAATGGAAGGCAGAGACTCTGATGGATTTTCTAGGCTTACTTAAGATGAGGTTTAATGCTCTAGACATGGATTCAATATAATAAAGATACTGCATCTTCATTTCTATGGCTTGGTTTTAAAAGGAATGCAGAGATAACATACTTAAAAAAAAAAAAGGTAGTTGCTGAGTATCTACAACTACTCTGCCTGTCAATCTCTCCTCCCTTCAGCCCACACCTTCCTACTTTAGCCAATCAGTTCAGTGTTTTTACAGTATTTTTGATGCAACTCACAGTAAGACATACATTTTAAATCATAACCAGTACACCCCTCCAGACACAAACATACGAAAGTTTCACAAAACATTACTAAACTTCACCATATGTGATGTACCCTGATAATACCATTGCTTTTTTTTTTTTTTTTTTTTTTTTGAGACAGAGTCTCGCTCTGTTGCCCAGGCTGGAGTGCAGTGGCACGATCTCGGCTCACTGCAACCTCCGCCTCCCAGGTTCAAGCAATTCTCCTGCCTCAGCCTCCCGAGTAGCTGGGACTACAGGCGCATGTCACCACGCCCAGCTAAGTTTTTGTATTTTTAGTAGAGACGGGGTTTCACCATGTTAGCCAGGCTGGTCTCGATCTCCTGACCTCATGATCTGCCTGCTTCAGCCTCCCAAAGTGCTGGGATCACAGGCGTGAGCCACCACACCCACACCCGGTCACCATTGCGTTTTTAAAAAATGTTATGACAACCCATTAAATTGATGTTGTCACTGACTAATGAGTCCTAAATGGTGACTTCAAAAAAATTCAAATCTTGCTGAATTACAAATCAATAATGTCATGTGTTAAGTCCACTCCCACACATGGCTCTTTATTGCTTACATGATAAGAGATTTAGGTAAAACATAGAAGATCATTTGCAATTTGGCTCCATCAATCAAATTATTCAAACTCATCTCTAGTTCTCTACATGCCCCCTACACTCCAGCAACTCCTAACTTCTTCCCGTCCTCTGCACATACCTCATCTACACTCTATACCTTTGGTTCTGATTATCCTGTTTGCTTTTCTGTGTCCTGTTCCCTGTGCCAAGCACTGTTTTACACAGTCTCTCTTGCCTTTGGTTAGGTTCAGAGAAAATCAGGGGGTGAAAGGAGAGGGTGGTCCAGTATTTGTTCTCCTACTCCCTCCTAGCTAGGCATGGTTTTGGAAGCAGCTGCTATGCTCCACCTAGGGCCACAGCTCTGGGAGGGCGGTCGTCCCCCTTGCAAGGCTGCCACTCTCCAGGTTCTGTTCACAGCATCACCTCCCCTTCCCCTTCAGCCTTCTGCTGTTGCTAGGTCCCGGGTGCCTCAACATTTCTTACCCTGCCACACCCCTATAAATAGCCCCCATATTTAATTCTCTTCTATTCTTTGCGGGCTTAGAATGATATGCCTTTGTAACACATGCTACCCAGAACACCTCGTCCTCACCTGCTTTTCTGTGGTCATCCTCAAACCCATCATCCAAAGTCCACTATAAAAGTCACCTCCTCTACAAAACATTCCATGAAGCTACATGGTAGAATCTGCCTTAATAGTCAGGTATATTAAAAAGATAGATTACATTTTAAAGTGCTTTGTTCCCAACAGACTCAGCTTCTCCAAAAGCCAGCAACTTGTTTCTTTCCTGTCCCTAGCATTTAGCACAAGGGCTGGCAAATAATCATGATCACTGAAAGAATAAATGAATGAAAGGTAAGAGGATTCTCAATTATTAAACGACATCACAACTGCATGCCAGTAGGTCGTATTTTCTAACAAGAGTGTCTATACAGCTGCTTTGTCTGAATTCCCATTCTGGGGTGATCTAGTCAATTTTCTCTACATGTAGCTGCTGGGATCCAGCTAGAGACAACTGCTGCTTACTGTGTGGTGAACCCAGTATCTCTGGTGGTAACTAGCGGGCTCCCCACAATCCCACATCACCTGGCAGGGTGTTTCTGCTTACGATGCTAATGAGATTTTACTTGAAAGATGTAATTATTGCTGCAACCCAAGAAAATAATTAATGGCCAATTTTAGTGGGCAAAATATTCATTAATCAAGTCAACAGACAAGAGACCTGCAGCGTTTAGGAAAAAGGTCCTTAGAAGGAAAAAAAGATAATCACCTAGAGATTTCTCCTTTTCATAAGTATAGGTTAAATCTATTCAATTATAGTCTCTTGAAAGTTTACATTTCAGATTTAGTCCAATGACTTCTAATGAAGTCTAGGTTTAAACTTTTGAGTTTTAGAATGCATTGCACAACTGTTATTTAATCATTATACTGCACAAAAAGGTAGCGATAACAAGGAGACATTAATCTCATATTTGGTTGGTTTAAAACACTTCACGCAAGGATTTCTGAACATGACAAATGTCAGCTTCTGTTTTCTTATATTACAAGTGAGGAGGAAGAAAGGTGTCATGATGAGAACACCATTGGGCTTGGTAAACATTTACGTCATCTTTGACCCTTATAAACACACGGCTTTTTAACTGAGGGTGAGAGGACATTTTAAATTCTTCTAACACCTTGGTAATCAGAGCGCAGGGAAATATCTGCCCAAAAAACAACATAGTGACCCAGAGATCAAATCAAACCTACACCTACTATTAAAAGATACTTCAATCCCAAAGAGCATGGGCCCTCATAAAAAATGATAAACAAACCCCTCCGGCCTCTCTCTCCAGCCCTTCTTCTCAATGCCCTTTTATAATATTCATGTCCTCAGATTTATGTCGACCATATATTGCCTAGATGTGTCTCCCCATTCCATTAAAAGGGACTTAAGGGATGGGAGATGGGTCACAGAAGGCAGCAAACAATAACTGACAGTTGAGTTTATTTTTTAAAACCAAAAAAACTTCCATGTTTTCATTTAACTTTAAATGCTAACAACCATATTCCAGGCTCGACATGCCCGTAAAGCTGTTTCACAGTCCAGGGAAAAAAATCTTTTTTATTGTGAATAATGTTCACCATCCACATCTTAACAGTCTGGATGCTGAAGCATTTTTCATTTAGAGTAATGATCTCCAGGAGTAAAAATAATATAATTATAACTGAACTACTTGGTCAGCTAAATCACAACCAGAAATGCACTGGTATGTATTTCATTCACCGTGTCAAAAAATCTTCATTCTGAACCATCAACACAGCACTAAATTTTGATCTGTCATTGAAAACAGGTCGCTTCTATTTCTGGCTTACAGCATGGTAACAGGGCACAGCAATTGGCAAAGACAGCTAATATTTCACATTAAATCTCCCTACCTGACCTTCTGAATCAAAAATGGAGGGACTCATGAAGAAGAAATTAAGTAAACACTCTTTTTTTCTTTAAAAAACAAAACCAAAAAACCCCTCTTAAAGGATAGAAAAGAAACGACTGAAATTCTTGGGATACAAATTTGTTGTTGATAGGTCAGCCAATAAAGGCCACTGAAGGGTGTGGGCTGCACCCCTGGGCTGCCTCCTCTTAAAGACAGATAGGAGAGAAGAGGGAGTTTCTCGGTGTCCAGGTGGTCCTTAAGACAAAGCCAGAACTGGCATTTCCAGTGGAGGGAGGACTACAAGGTCAAAGGGTATGTCAGCCACTTTGGGTGTGGCCTCAGCTGGCCCTTTGCAACCCACCACTACTGAGGGTTGAGATGTGGACAGAGGTTGATGGACATGAATTGCAGAAGGAAGCAACATCTCTTGAGACTCTTCTCCTCCATGAGTCATTTTGAAGTCACTTGTGGATCTGTATTTAAACCACGTTTTTATCTTTCTTTTAGTTTACCTTTAAATACAATTTGAAGAAGGTTTTGCAGATACTTCTCCCTCCTTTTTCCCACCACAACCTAAGCCTGGGTAAAGTGACCCTCCCATCTGCTCCTTTTAGTTGCCCCATCTTCACACTTACCCCATGGTTTGAAACCTCCTGATGGGCATTCTCTCCCACTAGCTCCATGTTTCTCAACCTGGGTAGGTTTATCAAGTAGCGGCTCCTTGCTATAGCCCCAGTGCTTCCAGTTTAATTTGATCTGGCATGAAACACCCACTGAGACACCTGAGTGCACCCCAGGTGACTCTCATGTGCAGTCAGGGCTGAGAACCACTGCTGTGCTAAGCTCCCCGGGGACAAGCCCCAGGGCTGTTCACCTTTGAACCAGACCTAGCGCAGGGCCTGCTTGCTAAATAGGAACCAGACCTAGCATAGGGCCTGCTTGCTAAATACTAATGGAATACATAAAAGAATGTTGTTCAGTGATTAAAGAAGACAGTGGGAGGAAAAAATAGGAGGGCCATTCAGGATGGCCTCTCAAACTTGAGTGTGCATCAGAATCACCTGGAGGCCTGTTACAGCTCAGGATAGCGGGGGTTGGGGGGGTAGGGCGGGCATCCCCAGTGTTCCTGATTTAGTAGCTCTAGGGTGGGCCCTGAGAATTTCCATTTTTTACAAGCTCCCAGGTGACGATGATGCTGCTGACTGATCTCAGAACCACGCTTCTAGAACCACGGCACTGAAATGACCAAAGCAGTTTAGTAATCTTAGATTAGATGACACATAGTAACGGGCTGCAGGATCTGATGAGGTGGTCAAGGATAGTAATTCTATGAGGGACATCACAAGGAGGGGCTGCACAGGTCTTTAATCCTATCTGATTGCTGGCCACACAGAGACCAGGGCTGAGGAAATCTCCCTTTTAGACTGTGATTCCAATTCACTCAGCTACCTTTAATCTTCATGGCTTAAGTATATGAATTATCCAGCACACGTCCACTACTATTCAGAATTAGGGTGTGGCTGGCAAGAAGAACAGACTGCCATCAATATCTAAATAAAAATTACAGTAACACTTTCTTAGAAATAGGCCCAAGAAAAAATTTTCCAAAAGCAACCAGTGGCAGAACTAGGCCAGAAAACAAACCCATGGCTGCTAGTTAAATCAACTGAGGCAGTGGATTCTACAGCTGTAAAAATACAGTGGTTTAAAATCCAAGCTTCCAACAGCCATCCAAACAGATGCTAAAATTACATGGTGGGGGTGGGGGTGGGGAATGCATGCTCTCTTTACTGCCAGTTAAGAGATTTCTTTCTTAACAGATAAAGGAAAGGAATAGGAAAATGCCAATTGCATTTGGTTTTCCTAAGACAGCACTGGCTACTGGTTCCCAGTAACCCTCCCATCACCCAAGCCATTGAACAGTGACACAAATGGCATTGTGACAGTAACACAAGCAGGGGTTCTCTCTCCATTTCTGATGAACCATCTTATGGGTTGATATGGTTTGGCTGTGTCCCCACCCAAATCTCATCTTGAATTCCCATGTGTTGTGGGAGGGACCTGGTGGGAGGTAATTGAATCATGGGGGCAAGTCTTTCCCATGCTGTTGTTGTGACAGTGAATAAGTCTCAAAAGATCTGATAGTTTTAAAAAGGGGAGTTTCCCTGCACAAGCTCTCTCTCTTTGCCTGCTGCCATCCATGTAAGACATGACTTGCTGCTCCTTGCCTTCCACCATGATTGTGAGACTTCCCCAGTCACGTGAAACTGTAAGTTCATTAAACCTCTTTCTTTGGTAAATTGCCCAGTCTTCAGTATGTCTTTAACAGCAGCACGGAAACAGACTAGTATATAGGTCCTAGACAGCAGTAATAAACCTGGGTGTTAGACAACGGAATGTCTCTCTACTCTGGGGTTGTGAGACAGTCTTCAAGGAGTTTCTAGAACAGAAGTAAACAGGAAACTATGTTCTCTGAAAACACAGTCTGTTATTGGGAAGGGAGTGGCATAAAGATGGTGGGCTCACCCACTCAACAAGGATCAACCCTTACATTTGCAGAGAGCAGTGGTTTAAAGTGCGGTCCTGGAGCAGCAGCCCCCAGGATCCTGCCAAATTCTCAGCTCCTGCCACTCCCCAGACCCAGCAAAAGCAGAAAGTGTGTATGTGTGTGTGTGTGTGTGTGTAGGGATAGGGGGCAGTGCAACCTACATTTTAACAAGTCCCATGCTAAAAATTCTGACGCAGCTCAAGTTTGAGAGCTACTGACAGAGCTTCAGAGTCCTCAAAGCACCTCGGCATAGCTTTTCTTGGGCAAGTCCAACAACCACGTGGGATAGATGGTATCATTCCATTTTAAACATTAGGGAACTGAACTGAGACAACCAAGATAAGCTTAAGGAGGCATAGTGGCTAAATGTTAATACAGGATCCTGGAACAGAAAAATGACATTAGGGGAAAACGAAGAAATCTGAATAAAGAATAGCCGACAATGCATCAATTTGGTTCATTAATTGTAACAAATAGACTATACTAATGTAAGACATTAATAATAGGGAAAACTCGGCATGGGAATATATAAGAACTGTACTATCTTTGCGATTTTTTCTAAAATAAAAAGTTTGTTTAAAACAATTAGGGAACAGATGCTCTGAGATACATGTTAAAGCAAGATGCTAAATACACAATGGGTGCCTATGGCATTATTTTCTGTATGTTTAAAATATTTATGAAATATTTTATAATAAATTATACAATACTTTGAAACTGTAAAAACTATACATACTCAGACACTGTTTTGTCTTTTCTCCGGAAAAGGACTGGCATGTGTTTAGATAAGGATACTGTGCTTACAGCAGTCCTGAAACACACCCTCGTCCCAGCAGAGGCTGTGGATCCTTTTTGTGCAAGCCCTCTTTGTATTGTCAGCTCTGGCACCACGAAGGGGACCTGCCCATGCTCAGGATCGTCCCTGAAAAATAACTGCTGCGATGGAGATGCTCTAGGTCGCCCCTGCTCCCCAGGCTCCAGGTCCCTGCCTCTCCCCTCACACCCACCACAGGCCTGGGCATCTCATCATGCTTATAACCCCACAGGGCCCTCATCTCAGCTAGGCCTCCTCTAACAGTAGCTGCTCCTCCTCCAGACAGTGACGGCATTTTAATGAGGGCACTATAGAGCCTCTGAGCCCCGCAGGAGTGAACTGCATGCTGAAAGCTGCCGGTGCCTTCAGACCAAGCCAGTTGGCCATTTCCCTCTGCCTTTCTTTGCTGCAGACTGGACTGCCCTTGGTCAGAGGTAAAACCCATGCCCCTCGCCCCAGTGGCTTCTGATGGAGCAATGCCTCTGAGGTCAGCCTGGAGCTCTTGATGATGCATCAAGTCACTTACTTACCTCTTTCTTTTCCAACCTCTGAAGGAGTTAAAAACAGGTGGTGAAACCAACAGAATGGGGATTCAGAGGAAAGAGAGCTAAGAGGCCTGAACAACCCATAAACTGAATTTTAATCCCTAGAATAGTGGGACATTCACGGCTGCCCACATGTTTCTGAGGCTGGCTATTTTCACTCTGCTGTTTTAATGCCAACACCAAGGAATGTGTGTGGCAGCCAGCCTTCCCCTGACACCTTTGCCTTGGGTCTCACCCAGACCAAATGAGTGAGGATGAGGGGACAGGGGCCAAGGGGGCATTGTTTGTGAGTTCAAGAAACAACACTGAAAGCTTACTGGTTTGTTTTCTAGACCAAATACATCACCCTCATGTACCTGCTGGCTCCCCCTGCCCTTACTCATGCCATTATGTCATTTTTGACTACTCTCCCTCCACTCCTCAGTGGAGTCAAACACAATCCCTCCCTAAAGAGGCTGTTGAAGTCCAAAAGGCAGCCCAGGGGATCGTTCTCTGCTTTCTTTTGTATCATTCATTCTTTCATTCAATCAATATTTATCGAAGACCTACTATGTGCCAGGTACTGTTCTAGGCACTAGAAATACGGCAGTGAATGACAAAAAAAGAGGATTTACATTCTGGGAAGGACAAGGGTCAATAAGGACATCACTAAATATACATTGTTATGTGTACTATGTCAGATGGTAACTTCCAGGAAGAGAAACAGAACAGGGGAAGGGATGAAAGTGACAGCCATCCTGCTCTCTTCACTGGCACTTAGGTTAAATACGCCATTATCTGGCGGGGCCCAATGGCTCACACCTATAATTCCAGCACTTTGGGAGGCTGAGGCAGGTGGATCACCCAAGGTCAGGAGTTTGAGACCAGCCTGACCAATATGGTGAAACCCCATCTCTACTAAAAATACAAAAATTAGCCGGGCATGGTGGTTGGGCGCCTGTAATCCCAACTACTCAGGAGGCTAAGGCAGGAGAATTGCTTGAACCTGGGAGGCAGAGGTCACAGTGACCTGAGATCACACCACTGTACTCCAGCCTAGGCGACAGTGAGACTCTGTTTCAGAAAAAAAAAAAAAAAAAAAGCCATTATTTAACTTAGTTAATGTTTCGTTTCCTCTTCAGCTAGATCCTCTATGTTCTCAAACAATAAGGGCTGTTTTCGGCTTCTTCCAGCATAGGATTGTACATACTGTCGCCGTTCAACCAATTCTGTTGAACAAAAAAACTTATATAGCTGATTCATATTTTAGAAACACAGACCTTCTGGGTGCAAAGGGAAGTCAGGAGATGAATTAATCCATGTGGAACTGCAGGCAGTGAGTCATCCATTCCACCCCTATTTTCCAGCAGCCATGTCCTAGGCACATGAGTGCAGCACTGGCCAGATACTTGTGGGCTCACCAGTGAAATCCTGCCCTCGTGGTGTGTACATTTTGGTGAAAAAGACCAGCAAATGATAAGTGATTACTTCTTTGTTTTTGTTGTTGTTGTTTGTTTGTTTGTTCGAGACAGAGTCTCGTTCTGTTGCCCAGGCTGGAGTGCAGTGGCACGATCTCGGTTCACTGCAACCTCCACCTCCGGGGTTCAAGCGATTCTTGTGTCTCAGCCTTCCAGGTAGCTGGGATTACAGGTGCCTGCCACCACGTCTGGCTAATTTTTTGTAATTTTAGTAGAGACAGGGTTTCACCATGTTGGTCAGTCTGGTCTCGAACTGATCTCGGGTGATCCGCCCGCCTCGGCCTCCCAAAGTGGATAAGCAATTACCTCTATGAAGGAAACGGGCAGGGAGATGAAAAGGAGAAAAGCAACACGGAGGATAGGAAAAGCCTTTCCATGGAGATGATGTTCCAGCCAAGACAGGAAGGGGTAGAATGAGCCAGCGAGGCCAAGGGCAGGATGGGGCGGGCAAGGATACTGAGAAACAGCTCCTGGAGGAGGAGTTGGCCAGGGCACAGGCCTGGAGGCGGAAATGTGCTGGGTGCATGGTCACAGAATCCAGTTAGTGTGGGGATGAGGCTGGGGAAGGCAGGAGCCAGCTTTCACAGGCCCTTGTGGGCCACCGTTGGGAGTGTGGGTTTCATTCTAGTGCAGTGGAAAGACACAGGACAGTCTTAGCAGGAGAGAACACAAGATTTCTATTTTAAGAGGATCCCTCTGAAAAGACGGCCCCAGAATCAGGGTGACTACATGTCACACTTTGCCAGGGACAGTGCCACTTTATACCTGTTGTCCTAGCATCATTATTAACAGCACCCCATTTCACTCTCCAAAGTGTTGCAGATTAAGGGAAAAATTATACAGTCATCCTATCCAGAACCCATTATTACAACTAACATGATTCACTGTTCTGAGAAACCTGATATGCTCTGTACCAGTCACATCCCCCCAAATACAGCAGAGGCTGAATACAACATATTCTATGGTGGGAAATTAAGCCTGTCCTCCAGCATCGCAATTATAAAAAGGTTCTACTGTGTTCTGGTGGTTTTTTTGAAAGACAGGAGGAAGAGAAAATTCTATAAACTTCGCTCCATGATGTATTCCGCATTTTACAGCTGCTGCGAGGGGAAAAGTTTTCCACAGATGAAATCTAAAATTTTCGTGGTTCAGTTGGAGTCTGTCCTCACTTGATATGGACAAAAAGGGCCAGTCATTGCTGTCTGTGCAGAGATCCTGAGAGTCCTGTTCTTGAAGAAGCCTGCCAAAGTCACCTCTGAGCAGCTCCAGGTTACATAAGCCCTGTTTCTCTAACCTCTCCTCTCAGGTCTTATTTTTCAAATGTTCAGTCATCCTTGTGGCTCCTCTGTTTATCCTTGCCAAGTTCTTCACACTGACACAGTACTTCTAAAGTTATACTCCAGCAGCCCTCTGCTATTTTCCCTACCAAAACTTTCCAAAAGCCTCAAAGCCATTCTCCTCTGCATCTAAGCCATGGGCCAGGACACTGGAACCGGCGCTGACAAGCCACACTGTACCTCCTGCCTTGCTTCCACCTGTCCTCCTTGGACCAGACCACCTAAAGAGAGGATTAAGCATAATCTTACCGTGTCTGGGGGACAAAGGCACGTAGGGTGGCAACCTCTGCCGGCTTGGATTATGCCCCTTCTCATATTCCACCTTAGAATCTCAGAATGTTGGGGTAAACGCGACCTTAGCAACACTCTTTTCATTTGGTAGATTTATTGAAGGCAGATCCTACAAATTGCTCATAGATGGGACAGAACTCACCCTGGACCGTGGCCCTTCCCCTCTGCTTTGCTGCCCCTCCAACCACTTCATGGAAATGTTACCATCCTCTGATTGATTTATACTGAGCTGAATTTACATGTCTTTTCCTACCCCCCTCCTTGACTTTATTTAGCTTCTTGAGGGCAAATAATATATTTAATAGGTCTGTGTATTATTCACAACATGGCATCTTCCATGTAGCCAGGTCTCTGGGGAGATATTTGCTGAAACTCCTGAATGGATTCTTAAGACTCCTCCTTGCTTTATGATAGAGACAAGAGTAACATTCCCAGGCTTTTGGGGGTCACAGGCTCTGCGACAAACAGACCGGACTCCAAATCCAGGCTATGCCACTAGTTTCCAGGCTATGCCACTAGTTTACCAGCTAGTAGTTAACTAGTTGTAGGAAAGGTATTATAATTCATCTTTCTTCATCAGAATAATGGGTGCAATATACCTACCTCTTTCTGAGGGCTACAAAAGCCTACCTATGTTGCACAGAAATGCCTCAACAGACACATGTTCTGCCCTGAACACCACTTCTCCCTCTTTTGATTGCTCTGCTCAGCTATTTTCCCTATAGGTTAAGCTTTTACCAAAAAAGAAAAAACATCCTAATAGTGCTGTTCTTACCAGAGATACCATTTTTTCCTCATGCTGAAACCCTCCTTAGATAAGAGATAAAACTATGCTGTAACTTATATCCTTTTGCAAATTTTTAAAGTAGAGTGCTGCGATAACACCAAAATGGGGGAATTCCTAAGGTGACTTGGGACATAAGTAGGAGTGAGGAAAGTATTTAAGCTTAGAGAGAAAAGCGAAGAGAAGCCTTCTGATGAGGTGTGAGCCCATGGAAAACGGCACAGGGAAAATGAATCGGAAATGCAGCCTGTGGGGTAACACTGCTGCAGAAGGAAACAAACGAGGAGAGCCAGCACCTCCACGGTGCCTTCTCCTCCTGGAAGCAGGAGTTGAAGCCTATGACCCCTAGGACTGATCCCATACTGACATCTTGTGGTTACAAGTGTCATGACACTTACGTTGTCCTACGGCAGGCATGGACATGCATATTCGAACAACAACCATGTCTTCATTTCACAGCATTTCAAAAGCATCAAACGTTTTCTCAACCCCAAGCTCCCTGTTCTCAGTAGAGATAGAAGTGAGCGAAGGAACTGCTGATGAATGTGACACTGGCATTTGTCTCTCCCAACTGCATCCATGCTAGTGGCTGAAGCCTCTGCAGCCTTGGCTGAGCATCTCTTCTCCAGCACCCAAGGCTTCTTTAGGAGAATTGCCAAAACTCACTGGTTGTTTTAAAAGTGAAATGAAAACTGCAGCTGCTCAGAGCTTTCAAATACCAACCGAACCACTCCCTCATGAAGTCTAAGGGAGGAAGTCAGGAAATAGAAAAGTAACCTGGTTCTTTGGAATTTCAAAATGAAATTTCTTTTCACAACCATACCCCAGAGCTACTCAGTAATGGAGGTGCGCCAGAAACCCTCCATCTTGCAGAATCCCAGATGGTCCTGAGTGCCTGCTGCATTCAAAGCACCTGGGGGATACTAGTGCACCTCAGAGGGCCCACGGTCCAACAAGAGATGGGCAGGACCCCATCACGGTGAAGTAAAGGAAGAGTGGCAAGGGGCGGACACGGGCCGAGAGAGTTCTGGCAGGAGACACCAGGAAAGACTCCCATGGGAGAGCAGCATTTTTTCTTTTAGGATGAGCAGTGTGGGGCAAATAAAGTTGTGCATGAAGGCATTTATAGCAGGTGGTTAAAGTCACAGGCCTTAGGAATCAGACAAAACAGGATTTACGCCCAGGCCCATCACTTCCTAACTGTCCATCTGAACATGATCTGTGAGCTCTCAAAACCTTGTTTTCTTCCTCTGAAAAGCAGGGATGAAAATTCTGACTTAATGATGGAGTTGTGAGGAATGAGTAAAATAATGTGTAGAACTGATAACTCGGCATACACTAAGGACACACACCAGTTGCTAAGAGCTGGAGGAGCAGCAGGAGTGCAGTGACGGGCAGGAAAGGCCGCCACCGCCTGTGGAAGTCAGGGGCAGGTGAAGACAGTGTGGACGTAGGACAAACAAAGACATGGTGGTGGGGCAGGGTTGGAGGACAGAGGCACTGGACACCAGGCAGGGCCTCCTGACCAGCTCTTGCTCCTCTCTGCTCTCCCAATGCATCACCTGACTCTTCACTTGGTTTCTTTTTGCCTGTTTATATCCTCTCTCCCCAGGGATGTTATTTTGGCTTTCTGGAGACAAGGGCCCACAGTTCATCACCATGGGTCCAGCAGAAGGCCCAGGTGCAGAGCAGACATTCACTGAACATTTGGCCCGGCCCCTGCCTGTGCTGGGTCACTTTCAGCAAATTAACTAACCTCTGTTAGAAGGCAGGTTTCTCTTCAGTAAAATTCAAACAAAGAAACAATACTTGCCTCTTTTGGTTGCTGTGAAGATTAAATGAGAAAATGCAAGTGAATGGACAAATGACTGGGGAAAGGCTCAATAAAAGATAACTGCTATGAGAGCGGCACCTGCTAGAGTCCTAGCTGCCAACTTCACAGAAAGCACTGAAGACTGTTTTCTATGAAACCCAGTCTCAAAGACCTAAGGATATGCTCAGATAAATCAGACAGCATTGAACAATATCGTCACAACAATATTTTCTAAGAGATTTGTTAAGAAAATTGGGTTTTCATCTGAATTTCTCCATATTATGTAACTTTCCCACTTCTTAAGCATAGCTTTCAAAAACACACCATGGCAGCACTGCTCTTAACTGCTTTTCCAGACAAAATCTTTTCAAATTTCCACCAAAAGAATGCAGTTGGCACCACCTTTTCCTGACCGTCCTAACAAATGGATAAACTTTGCTGCAATGAGACAGTTTAGGACAACATCTGCTCCTATCTGCCAACAAAGTTCAGCTGTGGCTTCTGACACTAAATAGGGGAAGAAAATCTCTTCCTTTAAAAAATAATAACATTTATACTTTTTTTGTTGATCAAAAATAACAGATGACTACAGAAAAAGTGGAAAATCTAGAAAATTATAAAAAACAAGTTACCCATAATCAACTATCCAAACATAGTTCAGGCTGTGCATTTTACTATATCCTTTACTATCCTCTTAGTCTTCTTTGCATATATATTTTTAAAATGGAGTCAGTCTTATCTTTTCACTTATTATACCTGAAGATTTTCTTTAATATTTCACTTTGTTGTTGTTGTTTTTGTTGTTGTTTGTTTGTTTTGAGACGGAGTCTCTGTTGTCCAGGCTGGAGTGCAACAGCATGATCTTGGCTCACTGCAACCTCCGCTGCCCAGGTTCAAGTGATTCTCGTGCCTCAGCCTCCCGAGTAGCTGGGATTACAGGCACATGCCACCATATTTCACTTTGTAAAAAATTACCAAATTACATAAAGCTGTGCTGGATGTCAGGCAGTATTGAAAGAGATGTGAGGTGAAGTCTTTATTCTCTAGAGGTCGGTGCTTCATGAGGATACAAGACAAACACACAGGAAAAACAAATAATGGTATACAATAATGATGGTATACAAGAATGACTTAAGACAGGGGTAGTACAAACAACGTCTGTGAGGTTCACACCTAGATGAGATTACCATGGCCTAGAATGGCCTTGCAAGGACTCCATGAAGGAAGACAGAAACGAGTCCAGCCGTGAAGCATTGTAGTTCTATAGAAAATTTTGAAGTGATAATGACTAATTTACCTCCCTTTCTCCAATATACCGAAGGACAGATTCACTGAAGTAATTTCCCTTGCTAAGCCTTTGCTCTTATGGACAAAGCTGAGCTCCCACAAAAGCTGTTTGTCAAATATCATAAATGAGGATGTAAGTAATTCGAAACGATTTTCCAATTATGTTTGCATTCATGAGGAAAACTAAGGTTTTAAGAGAAAATAAAAAAGGTTATCTGAAGAATTAGAAGTGAATTCTGAAATTCCAGATTCCTGGTGTCTAAATAACACATAATACAAGAATTAGCAAGAATCTACTCCACACATGATATTGAAACTTGGAACCACTTAACAACCAAGCTTAATTCCTAGGACAGACCTTCCTGCTTAACCTGTATTCATCCACTCATCCATTCAGGAAATACTGTTAAGTATTTTAGAATGTGTGTTAATGAGTCCAGCACTGGGCTAGGTGCTAAGGCAAAGTGAACCATATGGACAGGTTCCTGCCCTCATGGAGTGGACAGTTTTAGTAAGAGAGAGGCTGACAGGTAGACAGACAATGACAACCCAATGTAATAAATGCTTGGTAAATTAAGCTACCTTAAGGACTTATAGATGCTATAGATATAAATGCTTCATTAAGAAATGAGCACCTAGAAAAAACACTATATTAACCTACACTTGGAAAATTAGGAAAGCTTCTTAGAATAGATAACATTTAAGTTTAAGGAAGAAGAGCAGAAAGTCAGGAGCGGCAGTAAAAGAAATATCTAGGGCTAGGCACAGTAGCTCATGCCTGACATGCTAGCACTTTGGGAGGCCAAGGTGGGAGGATTGCTTGAGGTCAGGACTTCAAGACCAACCTGGGCAGTATAGCAAGACCCCATCTCTAAAAAAAAAAAATTAAAATAAAAAATTTAAAAATGAATATGGTGGCACCACCTGTAGTCCCAGCTACTCAGGAGGTTGAGGCGGAAGGACTGCTTAAGCCCACGAGGTTGAGGCTGCAGTGAGATGTAATCACGCCACCACATTCCAGTTTGGGTGACAGAACAAGACTCTGTCACAAAAAGAAAAAAAAAGAGAGAGAGAGAGATGTTTAAGAAGAGAGAACAGCATATTAAAAGTTCTAAGGGAGAGAAAAAAACATGGTGAAAGAGTGGAAAAAAGATATTCAGAATGGCTGGGTCCGAGGGTGGAGAAAGGAGGATTTTGGTGAGCTAGAGGTATGCACATACATAACCAGGTGTGGGCATGTGTGTATACACACATACTCATTTAGACCTCAAAACAATCCTCCCATAATTATCATCATTTTGAAGATGAGGAAACAGGTATGAGAACACTAGTTGGTGATAAACAATAAGTAGCCAAAGGACCCTGAATGGAAGAGGGACACGATGAATTTTGCATCTCTGGCAAAATACCAATGATGCAGTGTAGAGAATGCTTTGGAAGATAGGAAGTGATGATAAAATCTTTATTAAGCTTCCCAGAGAGATTAAAGGGCTCACTTTCTGTCATCTGACATGCCATGCCCTGAGCCTGCAACTTGAGAGATCATGAAACGTAGACAGAACCTTTTCCTTCAAGGAGTTTATAATCTGCCAGGGGCAACAAGCATATTGGGACACTGGGTGCTCTCTGTATTGCTTGACAAGGATTCCATAGACCGACCAACTACTTTCTAAAGCACCATGACCAGCAGAATCATAGACTGAGGTTCCTTCTTTGAAAGACAGCCAAGCTTCTTGCAGGAAGAGAAAGCCCTGACCACAGGGAAACAGTGACCACAGCTACAGCCCAAGCTCTTCTCTGGGTCTGACAAACTCAGGACAATGGTTCTGTTCCCTAATACCTTTCTATAATCCCCAATCCTAACCTGGTGACCCACCAACAATGTCCGTTGAGTGTCCAGGGCTGTTCCTGGCTTAGTCACACTCTTCCCCTCTTGGGGTTTAGCTACTTTGTCACCTCCCTGCTGGAGAAATGCCACTTACCAATGATAGTGTTAAAGAACATTTGTCCTCATACTTAACAACAACCCAGTCAACCCTTTATTCTACTTTCTTCAAAGCTATGAGTAAGAAGGAGAAATTAAACTAAAATTTTCAGTGTAGGTAATACGCTGTCCATACAGCAACATCATATCTAAATCCTTACAACCACCACCATGAGAAAAAGATGTGCTTGTCCTCACAAAACATGAAAACACGGGAAAAGGTAAATTGACTTGCTTTGGTCCACATGGCTAAATAAGAGCATAAGCAGTCTTCAAACCCAGTTCTGACTCCAAGGCCAGCCTCATTCTACTATATTATTTAATTTTTCAGAAGTAAAATACGTCATTTAAAAACATACTATCTTTCTCAAGTTGGCAGTTAACGTGTTTGCTACAGAAGATTGGTCAAGAAACCAATCAGGGGTTTAAAATCCGACTTTGAAATTATATCCTCAACTCTTAAACCTTCATTTATGGTTTAGTGGTGTATTTAGTCTTGTCAATATGGCCCTTGCAGCAGCAGATGTTGGACTGATGTGAGATGGAAAGATTTTTGGCCAGGTTTCTGAAACCCTAAATTCTAGACCAGCTTTCCATAGTGAATACAGGTTCATGAGAGCTAGGGCGGAGCTGGGGTTACTCTAGCCAAATGCACACTGTTATTATTCAGAGCCTTGGCACCAAACTTTGCCAAGGTGCTGATAAATCAGGGTAGGTTATATGTCAATTAATTATAAGTAGAGGATCATATAATTCATTGTCCAAACCATTGGGACACAGTGAAAGGGAGTGTTATTAATAATGACAACAGGACAAATGTGTAATCCAGGTCTGGCCATGGCAAACCAACACTTATGGTCACCCTGGTCATAAGGAGCCCCTTTACTTTCTAGCTTAAGGCCTAGGTTACAGGAAGTCTAGAGGCCCCACTGGGTCTGGTTGCCCAGGCTCACACCCTCATCCTGTTGCTAATAGCAACAAGTGACTTCTAAAGATGAATCTAAGGAAAAATGCTCCACAGGAATAAAAGCTACAAAAGTATTCTTCTCTAAAGCCCAAAGTTAGCCCAAACCATCTACCCTAAACCTTGGAGCAGGGTAGGCTGCCGTGGAGGAAGTCTGTTTTTCTTACTACAATATCCTTCTCAAAAGAGGACTAAAAGAATAAGAGAATGTAGTGCAGACACAAGAGCTCTGAGCCTTTTGTGCACCAAACTGACAGTCCCTGGCACTTGTGGCCCAGTAATAGCCCTGATTTTGAACCTGTTCCAGCTGCTTTCCCCCTCAAGGCTCAGGTTCCTCTGGGTGACTGCAATGCTTCTAACGTATGTACAAAATGAATGTTGAAAATGCATTCCCCCTAGAATGTGCTACTCATAAGAATTCCTTGGTGTAGGGGAATCTAACCAATGGTGCAGGTATCATTTGTGTAACTAAGGTACCATGCAAAGGCTATATTTTCATGTTATAAAAATAGACCCAATTTCTTGCCCCTCACACAGAACTCTATACCCAGTAGTCATTTACTAAATGTTCTCTCAACTCAATAGGACCTAGTTAAGTATTCCTGAAGCCACCGGCACTGAAGAAGGGAGCCAGCACCTCCTTACTGGTGAGTGGTCAGGAGATGTCCGCAGAATGGCTTATGCCACAAAACTTACTGCACCCCTTACCTCAGTTTTCCACTGCATCAGGTCAGAAACTTATTTGATTTGCTGCCCCAAGTGGGCTTCACACCTTCCCTCCTATTCGCCAGTGTGTCTTTTTCCATTACCCGTGTTTAAAAACAGACTCTTTAATTTATGGGCATTTAGGGCTGGTGAAAGTCTCCAAGCTCTGGGCTCACCACAGACTCAGGCCCCTAAATGGTAACAGCTGAGCTGGCTTGTCAGGAGGGGTGAGGCCCCTTCTCCCGTCCCTGGAGAAAACAGCCTGAATGAACAGACGTACTGACCCCAGCCCCATGCCGGTCTCAGGGGCTGCCCCAAAAGTGGCTCACTTGGGGATAAGGGTTGTTGCTTCCATGGTGAAGAAGAAAATCCTGATTTGTGCCTGGAGAGTAGGAAAAAGTGGTTCCTAATGCTGGCCCTGGCCTGTTTCTGATCTCTCACAAGGGATGAAACACTGATAAGGACAGTCCTTTATTTGTGGGTTATGTTCTTGTTTGGTTATTAAAATACCCTTTCTTTTGTGAAATAATGTGGGACAGTAGGTGACATTTTAAAATGTCTTTCATTGGCAAAATAAAGGTTACCATTGGCATATTGATGAAGTTTTTTGATAAAATTTTACTGCCCCATGAAATGCAAAAATCTGGGAAATACTTCCTTAGACTCCATGCCAAGGCTTCTGAAGAGCAGAGAAATGGGAACGTGGGTCGGGAGAGTGGGGAGAGCACTCTCATCTCAGAACTCCAATCTGCTGGCTGCAACATAAACATTAAATAACTAAGGGGGATGGCAACAAAGCTACCTTCATCACCTAGTCCAGGCCAGGCTGGGTACTTATATTATCTCAGTTAATCCTCACAATTACCCTGCAAAACAGACACTACATTTTCCATTTTATAGCTAAGGAATTAAATGTGCAGCTATCTACCATCAACAAGTAGCTGTGGAAGGCTGGGATTCAGCCCCGATGCCTGTTTCTTTCCCTGATGCACGGGGTATGCAGTGGGGAAACAGGGCTATCAGCTTCACTGAACAGCAAAACAGAACTTTTGAATTAATCAGAGTTATGAAGGGACCCATTTCTGAATAGAGCCTATTACATTCTAAAACCCAGATGGATCATGAAGACATTAGAATGGAAGTTTGTTTATTCTCTGTATTTTCTAATTGGTTTATTTGAAAGTTTGGTCTCAGGAACTGCTCTGCAAGGCTCTGGAAATGACTGAATCAAAACAAGCCCAAGTTCAATATGAAACAAGCAACCTATCTTCTGCAAAGCAATAGTCTTCAGCCAAATCTGAAGCACCCAAGCAGTCATTACCCTCCCTTTCTTGACCTCTGGGTATTTCATTGCTTGTTGCCATTTCCAAGAGTTCAGGTAGGCTTGAATAACTGTTCATTAAAACCAGAGTTTAAGGGGGAGGATTTTGAACAATATCAAAGACCAAGGAGCTCACTTGAATATTACCTGCAGATTTAACTTAACCATGCTGTTGCTATTTCCAAAAAGGCACAAACCACACTATGGCTGTATTCTTAAGGGTCATGTAGCACTAAATACTAAATCAAACTTCTTGTGTCCATTGAATCTGCTGAAGGCAATATGTAGAGATGTTGCAACATTCTTCTCTACCACCTTTCCATTCTGCTCCATTCCCACTTTTAGACACAAAGCAAAACCATCCACCCCAGGAATGTAACAACAATGCATCTGCTCATTAATATGTACAAATAAAGATGCAAGAGTCAATTGTCATGAATAAGGATAGGATTTGGCATCTCATTTGGAATGTCTCCTTTGCCTTAACAACTCTATTAAGCATTGGTGAATAACATTACGCAACTATTCATTCAACCAATATGTACTAAGTGTCTATTAAATGCCAGCCATTGCTCAGGATGATGGGGATGCAAAAGTGAATTAAGTATAAAGACAAAAATCCTTGCCATTATGGACTTCTCCCTGTAGTGGAGAGAAAACTTGATATTATACAGTAAAAACTTTACTCATTAAAGTTATAATTTAAAAATAATAATTTCACTTTTAGATGGTTTTCATGGTACATGGAAACTCATGAGTTTCTCAAATTTATTGCTTCATCCTAGGAGAAAAAATTATTTTGCAGATGATTTAACATAATATACCTAACTTAAAGCAAAATCATGCAGACATCTTTTGTTAATATCCACATTCCTGACATCTTCCTTGAAGTTTTTCACTTCTAAGGGCTGCAGTGATTCAAGGGACTGCGCCGAATGCTTCTTAGAGGATGGCCCCGGGGAGGAAAAGGATTCCCAGCACAGGACTCATTCTTGTGATGTTCCGCCAAGTCAAATTTACTTCCTACAAAACCAACAATTCACTTTTATGCTGGATCACTAAATAATATGGCAAAATTGTAGTCAGAAAACTTAGGCAGAAGCTTATGAAATATCTTAAGAATGAAGGAGAAAGAATGAGGACGAAACAATGGAATCAAGATATCTGACACATCACACTTTGTTGTAAGGAATTGCTAACAGATGAAAAGAATGTCCTCTAAAAATCCCCTCTCAAATAATCCACAATCAAGCACAGGCAACAGAACAGACCATGGGAAGTTACTACAAAGGCAACTGCTTTCTTTATCCTAAACAGATGTATCACAGATAAAAATGGCTACAGAACTTGGTAATACCTATGTAGAGAATGAAAGGCTACATGGGAAAATCTATAGAATTCTTAGGAAATAATGTTTTCGATAAAATGGGAACCATTTTAAGTATTGAGGCAACAGAGATATTAAATTTTTTAACCTAAATGTTTAGATCTTTTCTTACAGCATATAAGCTAATTATTTAAAAGCTTGAAAAAGAAAGCAATGGCACCTTTGCAATGATCAGAGCCAAGTTTGCTGACAAGGTGAAGAACTATACAGTCAGTACTCAGGTGCTGGCTACAGCGCATCACTAGGTGGAAAACAAATCATAGGAATTAGTGGTAAGTTCAGACTCAGTAAAGTGCTACACATTTCTTGAAAGTCAAGGGGTTGAGGTGAATGGAGCACTGGCCTCAGGTATACCTGGGCTAAAGCATCCTTACTTTCAAAATCTGAAAAATAGCAAGAGTTAATAATACAACTTGGCATCATTATATCAGAGTGTCAGAGCAGGTGAGCTGATGAGATTCAGAAAATAAAGACAAGGACTCTGCAGGCGGTGCCCCTCTAGATGCAGACCTGAGCAAACCAGAAGGAGCAAGAGCCCTGTAGGGGCTGGCGCAGGATGGAGAATGTTTCTAAAGAATTGAAAAGGAGTGTTCAGTTTAAATATACAGATACAGAACACAGCCTCAGTTCTGACTGTAGTTTAGGGAAGTTTTATAGGCTTGTGGAAGGCAGGCATGGAATACAAACAAATCAATGCGGACAGGAGTAAGAGATAAACAGTTTTAAATGTCTTGTACAACTAAAATGTTTCTGCAGCCCACGTTTACTGCCAAAAGAGGAGACTTGGAAAATTTTGGTCTGGCTATTCCAATTATAGCGCTTTATGAAACCACACAGGATACAGCACTACCTTCTTGAGAAAAGCAACGATGCCTTGACCAGGTAAACCTCCATGGTAAATGTGACTTGTTATGGATAACTCTGCATAAGTAAGGGCTGTTCGTCCTTTCAAGGCCTGGCTTCATTCCTTTTGGAAGACAGTTGCAAAGATCTTGTAAATTTTGCTTTATCTATTTGTCAGTTTGAGACTTGTACCACTAAAAAAAAGTACATGAGTTACTATGAACCATTATACTATTTATAATGTGAAGTACAGGTCGTCAGTTACCATCTTGACTTTAAAATAGTTTTTATTTATCTTTGTGTTGGTTTAAAACTTAAACTTTAAATAATGTCTCTCTCTCTTTTGGTTTAGGGAGAGAGAAAAATGAAAGTTTTGATTTCTATTTTGGTCTTGCCCAAAAGTATTTCATAAACATTTACTAAGAAGGTTGTCAAGCTCTACCTAACTGCCCCCATGATAAAGATAAACCTTCTTATGATATATTCAGATAAATACATTCATCATTTTCATCCTTGTGTCATTATTCATACCAACAAAGGCACAGTTGTCATTAAAAGTAACCACAGTTCCCAGGCATCTCATCAATTACCTAACTACCTTTTCTTGGCAAAGCTTGGTTGCTATACACGAAGCATATTTACATCTACTTAGTACATGGTCTAGCTGTTGAGTCCTCTAAAGCTAAAAAGACATCTATATCTCAGGTTCAGCTCTCCTTTGCATCCTTTCTCTAACGATGGCACCTTCATACATTAGATCCTTAAAAAGAAGTCACCCTTAGGTCTTTCTAGACCTTAGGAAAGAGAAGAGTCTTTAGAAGTTGATATGGGGAAGAAGGGGCCAGGAAGTATCATCTTTCTGATGGCCATTTCTGCCTGTGTGTCTAACACAGTGAACGTTCATATAGAACAAACACCGGCATGGTGATGGTGGGGGATGACAGATGTTGAGTGGACGATGGGGAGAAGAGAAAGTGTTTGTGGGAAGACCCTCCCTCCCAATATCCCACCCCTCAGCCCCAGATTGCTTCTGAGACTAGGAAGCAGAGAGCAGGAGGAATGTAGCTGGCGATGCAGTGAGACCTTATGCTGGTTACTAGCACCATCCTGCAGAGCGTACCATTTGTACATGTACGTTTGTGTATGCATAACTTTTTCACTTAGAAAATGGGCTTCTTCCATTATTCTCAGCAACCTAAAGCAGGAACAGAAAACCAAACACCAAATGTTCTCACTTATAAGTGGGAGCTGAACACATGGATACAGAGAGGGGAACAACACACACTGGGGCCAGTCATGGGGGTTGGGGGAAGGGAAAGCATCAGGAAAAATAGCTAATGCATGCTGGGCTTAACACCTGAGTGATGGGTTGATAGGTGCAGCAAACCACCATGTGACATGTTTACCTGTGTAACAAACCTGCATATCCTGCATATGTACCCCAGAACTTTAAAACAAAGAAAAGAAAATGGGCTTCTTTTCTCTGATAAAGACTCTCTGGGAAGAGACAGGATCTACACTTTGTCACATGGGAACCTGCAATGGGAGACATGAGGATTTTCTTCTTTCTGCGTGTGGGAGGCTTTGCTTTTCCAAGAACACTTTGGAGTGTCTCACGCAACCATTAAGTGAAGACTGGGGCTGGTTCTCTTCCTAAGCTTCACAACAAATCTGAAAGTTCTAAAAGTGGTAAGATCTATGTTTATAGAAGTTCATCTTGTATATGTACAAATCATATGAATAAAACATGATTTCTTCCTTTCATGTTTACCTTCTCCTTCTCTCTTCTTTAACCTGCAAAAGCGAACTGTGAAATCTGCATAAGAATCAACACTGGCACTGCACATTTTGGATACAAACCAAGGACAGAAAATATGGACTCTGAAAATACTAGTTCAGAACTAAATAAATAGATCTGCAATTTGGAAATTAATAATAAGAAAAAGTTACTGGCTTTCTTTGTAAGACTCACAGAGGATAAATACATCTTATAGTTTTGGAATTAAAGAGAAAAAAAATGGCTCTGCTGTGCCTTGCTGAAAGCTTTCTCTGCCCTGGCATGTTTGTAAACAGCATGTTTCACTTTGCTAGCAGGAGTGACAGCTTAAGAGTGTCAAGCCCACTCCCTCATTTGCTAGATCAGATAGCCTCTTCTGTTTGTGAGAAGTGAAACCTTATCTTCACTTTAATGAGAATTTGCCCAATATATTTAGAATATGAGGCAGGGTTATCCCTGAAGCAACCTAACTGCCTCTGTGCTTCATGCATTTCCAGCTAGGTCTAAGAATCAACACAAAAAGACTGAAAGCTTTAAACACCTGAGTTTGGATAATTCTAGCCAGGAAGAGACCCCAGGACCAGGCCAGTGTCATTACCACCTAAGGAAGTAACATTAGCACAATGGGCCCAGTCTTTGACCCTAACCTGTGCCGCATCCACATGCTCTACCATCTCCCTTTATACCTCTTGGTCCTCCCACTGCAGCTCCAGCACCTCCCCTCAGCTCCCCACAAGGAGGCGAAAGCAACCCAACACAAACGTGTGTGCCCAAGCATCTCCTCTCAGTCCTTGACCCCTTCATCTTTACTCTCTAAAGATATTACTACAGCACCTTGCAAATTGAATTTAACAAAGGACCTATGTAAGTATGGACTATGTTACTTAAGCAAACTAGATGGGGAGTCCATCTTTTCCATATTTACCCCTAGAACAAAGCAAAGTGCTTGGTACTTAGTTGACATAATGCTGACTCAAGTGAAAATAAGGAGACGGCACGGCCACTGGGATGGAACATCGATTATGCGATCAAAAGTCCACAAAAATAAAAACATTTCCAAGGAGTTAAAGAGGAAGACCACAGATTTGGAGCCTAGTGTGTAATGTGGATAAAGACTTGAGGCTGGCAAGGTGGCAGAGGACAATGGCACGAGGGCTGGAATGGCAGCAGACTGTGGCTCTGATTAGAAATGAGACACTCCAGGACCCAAAACTGGCTAGGCCTAGGGTACGCTCGAGCTGCACATGTAAGCCTGTGAAGGCTCCAAAGTTATTTGGGGAGTAAAACCCCTGGAAGAGAGAGGACATACCGCTAATGAGAATTGAGGGTGTGGAGCAGATTTGGGGAATTACTGTAATGTGACCACAGGGCACACCCCAGCTGAGGAAAGCAAGAACTCACCAGCTACCTGTGTAAATACTATCCTTTGTGCTTGACAGCAACTCCCCTTTCTTTCAAATGACATGCACCTCTTTCCTTCCTGATTTTCAAACAGCCCTGATTGCTAAACTTGTAATTATGGTACTCTATGGGAACTCTTTTTTGGGGGGGCAGTGGGAGGAGTCTCACTCTGTCACCCAGGCTGGAACGCAGAGACACGATCTCGGCTCACCACAATCTCCACTTCCTAGGTTCAAGCAATTCTCCCTGCCTCAGCCTCCTGAGTAACTGGATTACAGGCACCGCCACCATGCCCGGCTAATTTTTGTGTTTTTTTGTAGAGATGGGGTTTCACCACGTTGGCCAAGCTGGTCTTGAACTCCTGACTTCAGGTGATCCACCTGCCTCGGCCTCCCAAAGTGCTGGGATTACAGGCATGAATCATCGCACCCAGCTGGAACTCTTAATTCTTTCTCAAATCAGTTAGTCCTGATGCATAAGAAATACCAATACCTCTCTAAAAAAAAAAATTCTCTTTTATGACTTTCTAAAATAAAACATCACAATATGAATTTCAAACTGTTCTGTGTTCTACTGATCCCAGGCAAAACACACACATGCACACACACACATGAAGTTTAAGTAGAACCTTACTTAAGCAATTTGAGTCAAAGGAACATGAGAATCTGAAAGGTTAGGGTGGGTTTTTGTTCCCTTTGGCCAAATCCTAGAAGGCTTTGCCTACTGGGGGCCCCACTGCTTTTAAGACAAACAACAGGGAGAAGAACAATTGGAAGCACAAACAAATCCTTTCAGTTTCTTTTGTTATTTTGAGGCAGTCTTTGAGGGTGGCCAGTTATAATAAAAATATGAAAGAAAACTAATACACACACACACACACTGATTTATAATTTTTATAATGGAGCATTTAATATTCACATTCTTGTATGGAAAATATTCTCATTTTTCCCAATCCTGCTTCATTCCAAAAACATTTACAAAAGAGACAGCTCTGTCTTTAACTCACAAATGAGAAAACAGAGGCCAAACTGTGTAAGTGACTTCCGTATACTCACATACCCAGGTGTATGGCCAAGTTGGAATCTGAACACAAGTCTTTTGAATTAAAATGCCATAATCCTTCTAGAAAGTACAGAAATGACACCATCATCCTCTTAACAGAAACAGAGATCTGGATGAAATATCAAAAGACAAATCCTGCTTCCCTGTTCACTCAGAAAGGAATTTGCTATTGAGTAAAAGGTAAACATGCCATGGCCTCTGCAAACAAAGTGTGATTTTTTTACTATCCTGTATATTAATGAAATATCGTCACAGCCAGCAAGATGAGAACTTACAACATGAAGCTATGACATGAAGGCTGAGCCGTTACCGTCCTCAAATTGCAATCTTTTATATATATAAAAGAAATAGGCTCGGTGCAGTGGCTCAAGCCTATAATCCCAGCACTTTGGGAGTCCGAGGCAAGTGGATCACCTGAGGTCAGGAGTTCGAGACCAGCCTGGCCGACATGGTGAAACCTCATCTCTACTAAAAATACGAAAATTAGCCTGCCGTGGTGGTGGGCGCCTGTAATCCCAGCTACTTGGGAGGCTGAGGCAGAATTGCTTGAACCCAGGAGGTGGAGGTTGTGGTGAGCTGAAATCGCACCTCTGCACTCCAGCCTGGGTGACAGAGTGAGACTCCATCTCAAAAAAAAAAAAAAAAAAAAAAAGAAAGAAAGAAAGAAAGAAACAGGCCCAATTTATCTGTTATAGTGTTGAAAAACATCAGTGTGGCATTAATCTCAAGTAAGTAAAAAAACAGGAAAAGAATGAGAAACTTAAGAAATCTAAAGAGATAGAGAGTATCATCAAAAATAAATTTTTCAGAAAATATTTTTTCAAAACATGTTTAACAAACTCTTAAAAGCAAATAATCCACTCAATTTCGGTGTAGAGCCCTTTCTCCTAATGGATGACTGCAGGAGAGATGATTGTGGTTCCTTGCTTTACTTTTGGGAAGGGCTGGACGAGAGGAGTAAGCTGGAGGATAAAGTGCAGAGAAATTATGGCATGCATAGAAATTGTTAACATGTACTCATTAGTGAGTACACAGAGTGACAAGATGTAAATCAGAAAATATATACCCGATTAATTTTTCTTCTGGGTTTTCAAAACCCAGCAAAGCTTTCAACCATTGTCCTGAACAATTCTCAATTTCAATTCTAAAGCAACAGCAACCTGAAACCCTGAGAACAGACCATAGACATGTATGACAATAAATACATGAAAATAAAGGAGAAAAATTAAATGCAATTGTCAAATAATATCTTTAAGTGGAAGAAGATATATTTGTGAAAATTCAGCAGGAAGACCTTATCTCTTTTTCTAACAATGTAACATACATAAAGTCCAATGGAGTAGCTCTAGCCTCTCTATAAGTACATGTATGTGAGATGATTGCCAAGGACCTTTGCAACTTTACTCAGTAAATTATAATCATTTCTTTGTCTTGATGCACTAATATGTAACAACTGTGGGGGAAAATACAAGTAAATAACACCTTCCCCCAACCAGTCATTTTAACATGCAGCACTCTGCAATAATTATGATTCCATTATACATTCAAGTCCACCAGGACAGCAGCCCTGCCTAGAATAAACTTCAGGTTAGAGTCAGTCTGATAAACACTGATTAACAAACTACTGACATAGTAACAAACTAAAACCTATCTGACTTCTATAGTGATTTTTTTCTTATGTTTTGTACAGTTATTGGGGGCATGCATATTATTTGAAAATATTAGTAACCTGAAGTTGTTTTCCTTGTTTATTCTTCATCTGGTGCCATAGTCTTCACTCATTTTTGGGGGGAACAATGAGGATGCAAATAGAAGTGGTAGAGTAACGCAACCTCACTCTGCAGGCAGCTTTGGACACAGAGCATCTTGAAAAAGGCTCGCACTGGAGGAGGTAGGGTCATCTCTGGAGGACATTTGGGCTTCCTCATGGCACACAGATTATTCTGGGGCCTGCCCCAAATGCCATGATGCCTTGTGCCAAACAGAGGAAAGGAGGGAAAGCTACCTTCTTAATGTGGGTTAGTGGCTTTTACCTCCCTTTATTAGACACCTAGAGGTTCCTAACACTGCCTGGGCACTCAGGGGTATGGGATGTTGGGGGTGAGGCTGTGCTCCTGGAGAAGGTAGGAAAGTATGGTCAGGGATGGGGAGAAACATCTGCAAAGAATGCACATAGCAAGACCAGAGAAAGTGAATAACCAGCAACCCTCACGGCAGCCCATTGGCATCTACAGAACAAACTCCCTCTAGGTACAGCAGATGCCAATCTTTTGGCTCACTAATGGGCACAGTTCAGTGGCGCAGTTTACTTTAGGAAGAATCTGGGCCTGGGGACAAGGGAACACAGTGGAGCACACCCTTACTGGGGTGCAGAGGGAATCAATCTGTTCAGAGTTTATTTGGGTACGTGCAGAACTTGCTTAACTGTCCACCTCTGCCTGAAAAGAGACAATTATGATGTAGGAAAAGAAAAAGCAGCAAGACTAGATGTACTCAAACACAATAAATATTATGTTTTCTTGCAAATGTCCTCAGCAATGAGATACAGAAGCAGAGGAATTTAAAGAGCACATCCAAGAGATCTGCACAGTCAGAGAAATCAGTGACTTTGTTTTATTTTTCAGTTTTCCAGGCAGGACCAATTAAACCTGTCTTAATAAAATTCTCAAGCAATGCTGACATGATTCATCTGTGTAGTATTATAAGAGTTTAGCAGGCCCCATTTTAACCTTGGTTGAGTTTTATGACTCATGTAAAACATTCTGAAAATGACTCAGGGAAAAAGAGGGGACATAGTGAGATAAAAGTGGAAGAGGTGAGTCATGAGATCTGAGTTCTTATTCCCCAGATCAGTAACTAGCTGTGCGGCTTTGAACGGGTCCCTTCACTTCTCAGAGCCTCTTTTTCCTCGTGTGAAAGAAAGGGAAGGAATTTTTACAGTTTTATTTGTATGTGTCTATTTCATCTCCATTTTATTAAAAACTGGGCTCAGGTTGAGCACACTTGGTCAAAATGAACCCTCTTTCTAAATGCCAATTCACAGGATTGTTCCATATCCAGAGATGTGTGGATGGAAAGGTTCCTTATTCAAATCTTATTAATGAATTCCAGACACCCAGGACACCCCCAGCAACAAGGAATCTTTCGCTGAGTTGGTTCATGCCATTTTTGGACAGCATGAATTATCACAGATGTCTCCAGATAATATGTCTCCTCATAATTTCTACGTCAAACTCACTTTTCTCTACTCTAGTCACGTGTATGCATAAATTGCTTTACTAGAAATGGGCAGAGAGATTTTGGAATTTTCATTGCCAACATCACAATTTCAAATAGGAAAAATAAAAAGCTTTTTTCCTTCCAGCAGAGAATGCATGAAACTCAGTTGATAATTCTTATAAATGGTACCAAACAAAGGAAGAAAATACCAGAACCGATGGGCTAATGCAACACAATACAAAGAACAGAGGAGAATGGGAATTTCCATGAAGTGGGTAACCTATTTTTGGCAAGGTAAATGAAACATTAACATATTATATTAGAGTAATTCAGGTGAAAGAAAACATACAGCCTATAAACTTTGGGATGGGGGAATGATTGTGGCAAATAGCTTCTCACTGTGCTTGTATTAGCATAACTAGTAGATATAAGCTCATTTTTTAGGGTTTTATGATTCTGACACTATAAATCCAAAGTAGACTTGAACTTGTTAAGTACATGATTCATACAATTTTGTTTACATAACTGAACTAAAGAAAGGAAGACAAGATAAAAATTCTACTACGGAATTTGTTGTTCTCTTTCAAGCATTTACAAATATTAGAGATAATCTTCCTTTTTATTTAAACAAAACTGTTTAACATCTGCTTTTTATAATATTGTTATTTCTTGTGAACATTCAGGTTTGAAACTCTTGTTCCCAAGAATTACTTGCAAATATCACATAACTAAAATTCCAAAAAAAGAAGCATGCACACACCCCATAACTCCAGCAAATCCTTGATTAACTGAAAGTCAAAACCCAATCAAACAGAATTCCAGACGAGCTGAAGCTTGTCCTTTCCATATGACTTTTATAAGAAAGTAGGAAACTACAAAAAAGATACAAATTTATTTAAAGCAAAAGATTTGCTGAACATATCGGTAGTTTAGTACATATTCAGCTTCACTGTCCACGCTTGGTATAAAGTATTGTACAAAAAACCATGCTCATGATGAGGTATGAACTGTTCCTTTTATCTCTACCTCAAATTCTTCTGCGGAACAAAGCAGAATGTAAGTAGGTATTATCTTTTATCTCTACAACTTTAATGCTTAGCACATTGATTAGACCTGCATACTAAAATATTTGTGTTAACAAATTAATAAAGAGTGGCAAATTAGAGGCAAAGCATGCTAAATTTAAAAAGATTCATGATTGCTCTGCATATGGAATGTAAGCTCATAGCATCTTAAGGTTTAAAGAGACCTTGGAGACTTACTTAGCCCTCCTTGGTGCAGGGCTCCTCCAAGAACATTCTAATGTTTTAAAAAATGCTTTGGTATTAGCTACCATATTGGGAACACACGCACATGCGCACGTGCATACAAACACACACACACACACACCTTATTTTTCAGTCTTATGAGATAGATGTATTTATCTTGCAACCGGGGAAACTGAGGTTCAGGAAGTGACAGAGGGAAGACAAGGAAGAAGAAAAAGTCAGAAAGAAGTGTAACAAGTTTTTGCCAATTCTTTTCTATGGTCTAAGATCCAAGAATAAGTAAGAAATTAATCAAACAAGATGAAAACGTGCCTCCCCTGCCCCATGCAAATACCAATATTATAACTGACTTACTGAGATATATGAAGCTAAGATAGTCCCTGGAACACACCACACACACAAATGTTAGCTTCCTTTCTTTTCAGTATGTTACAGCATCTTGGGGACAAGTAAAGATATTTAGGACCCATTCTCAACTCTGAAAATTTTGGAATTATCGCATAACTAAAGAGAGTTATGAGGAATGCTAAAACCCATTCCCCTAAGAATAATCAGTGCAATTGTGTTTCTTACTTTAATTTAAAGTTCAATGTGTATATGTCTCCTTCCCCCCACCCCAAGGATATAAATAACTGGAATGACTGAATACAGCACAAAATACAGACGTGGGGAAAGGGTGGCAGTTTTAACTTTGAAATTCACTATACTTGTCAGTTAAAGTCAGGCCTAAAGCATTAATTTATTCTGAAACATTAATTAACTGGAGCTTTTTTGCATTTAATTTTCTCTGGCATTTTGGAATCTATTCTAAGCCCTGTGGAAATGGCAGGTCTGATGTTATTAAAGTTAGCCTTTCACAAAGTCCTCAAACTGAAGACTCCTACACATTAAAAAATGCTGAGAGTCCAGATAATGCAAACCTAAAGTATTATTAAAGGGTATTCTTTACACATGAAAGAAAAACCTTACTTTTATTAAAAATGAATTAAACTGTCAGAAGTCTTCAATTTTACATAATGTTTGAGCCCTTTAAACACATTAAAAAAATCTAAAGCCAGTTTCATTTTTTTATTCATTCATTCACCCACTCATTTAAGAATCTGTTGAGTGCCAACTATGTGCCAGGCAGATACTGCTCCAAGTGGGGCAAGCAAGGTCCTGTTCTTGTGCAGTTTACAGTCTAGATGGGAAAATAACAAACAACAAATATGTAAGAAAATATCGAAGAGAGATGAGTACAATAAAGAAAATTAAAGAGTAATGTAATCAAGAGTGACTGGGAAGGCCTCTGTGAAGAGGAAGAACTTATATCAAGTCCTAAATGATCAGCAGTTGGCTACACAAAGTCTGGGGGTAAACATCTCAGAGAGAGGGATACACGGTGCCACAGTGGGGAGGTGGGAATGAGCCAGACAGGTTTGAGGAGGAGGAAGGCAGCCATAGAGTCTAGGCCACCCGGCAGATGAGGGTGTGGGGGTGTAGAAGTGTGTTTGGTGGGATCAAGAGTTGTATTTTGGACATATGGAGTTTTAGATACCCACTTAAAAGAATGGTATGATAAAACACTAATGTACAGCAATTCCATGATTGCCCAGAGTTAAGAGAAGAATTGGGAATGGAATTCAGAGATGGATGCCAGTGACTGCAGCGACATAAGGTAGAAGACCACAATTCTCTAACAAGCTTTATCCCATGAATCACTTTAGATATTCCATTTAATCGGCTAATATTTAATTTAATATGGCCAAAATTCAACATAGTAGACACTATGTTCCTTAATGTTCTATTAAGGAAAGGAAGAAGACCCATCTAGAAACCACAGAGATTATTTCTATTACATAGATAACACAGTGTGCTCTCAAAGACACAAATTCTTTCAGAAATGCATATAAATGGGTGCCCTAGATATATGTGGCAAAAATTTTTTAAAATTAAAATGTGTGTAATCAGAGAGAGTATTTGGAGAACGTAAGAGCAAAAGGCTTTCTAGGGGTGGTTCACAACACAAATAACTATTGTTTACCTGGAGAATGTGTGTTTGAGCCCAGTTCTGTGCGTGTCTGCATGGGTGTGAGTGCACGAGTGTGTATGATTTGATATTGCTGACGGTGGAGGGAGGGAAGTTCACCCTCTTTCCAAGTCAGATTGCCCAAATGATTATACCTCCTTGCTTGGGATGCTTTGAGCTTGATTTTAGATGGATAAATAGTTTATAATTTGGAATAAGCTATTTTTAAAAAGGTGACATTTTTTAAAAGGTATGGGAAAAATGAAACTAGACATCTTGCTATGCAAATTTCTGAGGCAGCACAGAATTCCATGGCCACATCTACTTCCCAAGACACAGCCTTCCAGAAGCCAGTGAGATATCACCGCTTCTTGTGCCTCTTTACTTTCCAAGACATGTTTGTGTCTGAGCCTCATCAGCCTAAGGGCAAGACCTACATACTTCAGATGATTTGCATTGATGGGTTATGACTATAATACATACCAGAGTTAACAATCTTGATTCCAAGTCTCCTTGACTACATTTGGGAAAGGGCCACCTTACTTTTTATTAATAAATCTTCAGAGAATTCCCCTGTATGCGGCTGTCTGAGATACTCATCTTGAGTATCTCAGAAACAGTATTTCTCATACCCACAAATGCTACTCATGACTAAGTTCTCTAAGAAACTGGCAGGGAGTCATTTCCACAACTGCTTGACTTTCAAAGAATGGCTCCTTTCTACTCCTGTAGGAGGAGATCAAGTCGAACTGGGCACCAAGGATCTAGATCATCCTATGAAGTGCTGCCCTCAAACACATTCTCTGTACAGTCACAGACGGTGGGGTCACCCAAGGAAAATAAAGCCCTGGGTGCCTAAAAGAGGCAGTCCTCTTGGGGAAGCACAGAAGTAAACAGTGACAACCAAGAGGAAGAATGTGCTGAAAGCACACAGGATAGGTTTTGAAGGATCAATAGGAGTTCGTTAAGAGGGCTGAGAGATGGTGACAATATTTCAAAGAGATGGAGTCAACTGTGACAGAAAGAGGCAAGGTGGAGTGTGATGTGTGGAACAAGTAGCCATACCTGATTACAGTGCAGGGTGTGGGGAGGGAAGGGGAGACTACTGCCAGCTCCATTCAGAAAGACCTTAGAGTTCCTGCTAGAGTGGGACAACTGCCCTGAAGGAAATGGAGACGCACAGAAGAATTCTGAGTCTGAGGGGGAGCTGGGGGGAGTTGGGTTCCTGACATGATCAAGTTTTAGAAAGATCACTGGAAATGGCAGCAGCTGAAGAATGGATGGGTTAAGGCTGGGGAGATGTGAAGACTAAAGCCAAAGCAGAAAGCAAATTAATTTATGTTAAAAACCAAAGTAACAACTGTCCTTTAACCAACTGCTTGGCAGGAGGGATTGTTTTCAAAACATTGTTGTCTTGGTTGTCTCCTATGCACTATAACATATAGACATGTACTGCAGAACAACATTTTGGTCAATGATGGAACACTTATGTGATGGTGGTCCCATAAGATTGTAATGCTGTATTTTTACTGTACCTTTTCTATGTTTAGATACACAAATACCATTGTGTTATAATCACCTACAGTATTCAGTACAGTAACATACTATATGGGTTTGTAGCCTAGAAGCAATAGGCTATAGCATATAGCCTAGGTGTGTAGCAGGCTCTACCATATAGGTTTTTGTAAGTACACTCTTATGATGTTCAGGTAATGACGAAATCACCTAACAATGCATTTCTCAGAACATAGTTTCTCAGAAAGTATTCCCACTGTTAAGTGATGTATGACTGTATTCCACTAAGTACGTGTGCTTTGCCTACCTGACAGTCTCCTGCGGTACTATGATCCTGCAAAAATGTAAGATAGATTTGAAACTGCTGCAAAAGATGCATATGATCTGAGCATCACTAGGGAGTATATGGGAATACTGAATGAGGATTCACATTAACAGGTGAAGCTAAGTCTGTAACAATGAACTGTGACATAAGGAGGCAAGGTAGAGTACTAGGAAGCCAATAAACTGGCGAGCCAATGGCCTTATACAAAAGATGGCTGCTTGTTAATGGTGGACCACTAGCTCTCTTTCTCCAAGAACATGAGCTCTTTGGTTGCAAGAATGCCAACTGTTGTGAGTCTGTTTTTTTCTGTGACCTATCACCTCCATCTTTCGGCTCAAGTGTTGCCTCTTCTGAGAGCCAGAGCGTGAACTACCCTCCCCTAAGCTCGGCATGTTCCACCCACCTTACGGCCCCAACATTTTCTTGGGGGCTACTTTTTATTCATATTTGTGCTCTCCTGGCCTAGACAAGGGCTGGATACATGAGTTGGTGTTTGTTTTCAGAAACACTGTGAGTTAAACATTGCTCTAAAATTATTACACAGCCGTTGTAGAAAACTGGCAGATCCTCACAAAGTTAAACGTAGAATTACCATATGACGGGCAATTCCACTCTTAGGTAAATACCCAAGGGAGTGGATACAATTGTTCAAAGACTTGAACATAAATGTTCAAAGCAGCATTATCCATAGTAGCCAGAATGGAAACAACCCAAGTGTCCATTGACTGATGAATGGGTAAACAAAATGTAGTATATTCTTACAGTGGTATATTATTCAGCCATAAAAAAAAAAGATGTACTGATGCATGCTACAATATGGATGAACCTTGAAAACATTATGTTAAGCGAAAGAAACAAGACACAAGAGGCCAGATATAGTATGATTCAACTTAGAGGAAAAATCCAGAAAAAGCAGATCCATAGAGGCAGAAAGCAGGTTACTGGTTACCAGGAGCGAGGGGGAGGGAGGAGTAGGAAGAGACTGCTTAATGGGTTTGAGGTTTCTTTTGGGGTGATGAAAATGTTCTGAAGTTATACAGTGCTGATGGTTGTACATTATTGTAAATGTACTAAAAACCATTAAATTGTACCCTTTAAAATGTTTAAATGGTGAATAGTACGCTATGTGAACTTCACCTCTACTAAAAAAAAATGCATCAAATATATCTCATCTCACTGAAGACCATAAAATATATCTCATCTCTTCTTAGCTAGTAAGTGTCCATCTGTCCTTCCTTCCTTCCTCTCAACATTCCTCTCTTCCTCATTCCTTTCTCCATTCCCAGCTTGCTATGAACCTTGAACAAAGGCAAGCAAACAAAGTCTTCACCTGCAAAATGGGAACTGCATGAAGACGATGATCATACAATTTTCTCTGCTCTAGCATCTGACAGATAATTTGCTGGGATGCTGCAGTTCCTATGGACTGGACATCCCATAGTAGACAGCAGGTACAGGGATGAGTGATCCCCTTCCTCCCAACTGTCTGCACTGTCCTAGCTGATGAGGCGATATGCCAAAAATTTTAAGAGTCTGCCCACCTTCTTTGAAAGTTCAGCAAGACAGTGGGAGTTACAAAGAAAGCTAATAACCTATTCTTGTAAGGAATAAAAAATCCCACAAAATGTATTTTTCTTTAGTTTTTAATTAAAAATGACCTTTCTGATTCTATGGCTGGAGGCAGCTATAGTAATGAAAAACGATGTCATTTACTGGTGATACTAACAGTGTGACAGTTACAATGAAAAAGGTTATAATCATCAGAGAATTCCTAGGTGTCTACACACCACCTAATTGCTGGGATGCGGGGAGGATACAGATTGAGAGACATTGTAATCACTCTGGAGCAAAAGACTAACCACCAACCCATTTGGAATATGGTACTCTTGGGACTTTATTCTCAGCTTTTCCTTTAATGCTGCCAGCAACCAGAAAAGCAAATGAGAAGGAGTTCAACCCTAAAAGAGATGAAATTTTGACACCAGGGGTCACCATCCTCTTAAACTCTGAATGAGGTGAGACCAGTGCCTAGCCTAAGGGGCAGGCAGGAAGGAAGGAAAAAGGCTGGGAGGAAGCCAGGAGGAAGGTGAAAATTAGGGAGGCATAAAAGAAATTCTTTTGCTTTGCTTCTTCAAAGAAGGTGAGGGGCAGGAGGTGGGGGTGGGGATGGGGATGAGTGGTAGGAGTATGTCTACAGAAATGCTGCTGAATGGCTAAGTGCCCTGAAGCCCATTTTCCCAAAATCCAAAATATGCTTTCTTCGGACAGTATCTGGGCTTTCTTCTTCACCCAATTCAACCCAACCTGAATAGCAAAAGAAGGGGAAGCTGCCAGGAATGGGAAGAGTTTCTAAGGACACTTGAGAAAAAGGTCTGCTGAACTGAGATTAAACTATTTCTCCACCACTATGCTTATTTTCTGCTATATTCAAAACCCAGGGCAAAGGGGAGTGATTATATTCAGAGTAAGAAACATCTATTGGTTTAGTGGGCTAGAGAGGATAGACAGAATTGTTAAAAGCGCAATGAGTGTGTGGATTAGAAGAACTTCACAGCAGAATTTTGTTTTTGTTTTTTAGAGACAGGGTCTCACTCTGTCGCCAAGTTTGGAGTATAGTGACATGCTCATAGCTCACTAAAGCCTTGAACTCCTGGGCTCAAGCGATCTGCCTACCTCAGACTCCCAAGTAATGAAGACTACAGGCATGCTATACCATGTCCCGCTAATTTTACTTTTTGTAGACACACGGTCTCACTGTGTTGCCCAGGCTGGTCTTGAACTCCTGGCCTCAAGTGATCCTCCTAACTTGGCCTCCCAAAGTGCTGGGATTACAGGAATGAGCCACTGTGCCTGGCCTGTTTTTATTCCTTGTTTAAAAGCATTTTACTGGCCTTAAAAATTACAAAATAGCATTTGCAAATTTTTTAAAAGTGGAAAACCATTAAACAATTTAAGAAAGCCATATAGAAGTGTAAAGTTAAAAAGTGAGTATCCTTAATCTCCCAATACACCTTCCTAGGTTAATTACTACAAGAACTGTGATAGGTTTCCTTCTCTAATGTTTTCAATGTATGAGCAAATATGTAAATGCTTTTGTTATATTTGTATCTGTTTCTTATTCAGTGCTTCCAGCTGTGTCCAGCATGACACAGGAATTATTTCTTTAGTTTCTACAAAATCTTTAGGAGCCAAGTACTACAAAAAGCCCCATTTTTACTGATGGGCAAACTGAGGCGCAGAGAAGTTAAGCAACTTGCTCAAGGTCAACCAGCTGGTAGATGACAAACCTAGTTCCAGACCTGGCTTGTTAGCCCTTATGCTGACATATGGCACCTGTCCGTGTCAAACCATGGAAAACTAGCTTCTTCTTTTCAGATGGCTGCATGCCATTACATATAATGAATACTCCAAATTTTATTTAATCTGTTACCTTACTGAGGGACATTTAGGCTGTCCCAAACTTTCCTCTATTATAAATATCATTATGATGAATGTCTGCAGTATAGCAGAACTGTTAGGTCAAAAATAATATGGTTTAAGTTTGGATAGGTGTTACCCTCCTAAATAGCCTATGTAAATCTACATTTCTAGAAAGAATGTTCCAAGAGCGTCCTTTTTGACACAACTTCCCAAGTGCTGGACATTGCCAATCATTTTCATTTTTGGCAATCTGATACATGAAAACTGATTTCAATATTTGTTTTCCCTGATTGTAACTGAAGCTGAAAGTATTTTGATATGTTAAATAGTCATTTGTATTTCTTCTGTGGTTGTTCACATCCTTCCAACATTGATCTATTTCATTGTCTTTTCCTTACTGATTTGTGGGAGCTCTGTATAAATTTTGAATATTAACGCTTTTTCTGTTACATATGTTTCACATATTTTTCTCCCAGTTGGCCCTCCATATTTTAATGTTGTTTATGGTCTCTTTCACCATAATTTCATGAAATTGAATTTGTTAAACATTTTAAGACTTCAGGGCTTCTTGTCATGCTTTTAAAGGACTTCTCCATGACTATAAAAATATATTTTCTTCTAGAATTTTATAGATTTGAAATGTAGTTATGTTATGAATTAGGGATTTAAATATCTATTTTCCCAAAGAGATTGCCAGTTGACTCAACACTATATATTAAATATCCCATCTATTCTGAGTTGAAAGTTACCTTTATCATATATTAAATTCTCATGTACACATGGATCTCTTTATGGATTCTCCATAGGATATTTTAAAATCTGGTGGGGCATATTCCTTCTAATTATTTCTCTTCTTAAAAATAGTTCTTTGATATTTTTGCTTACTTATTCTCCTGTATGAACTTTAGAAACAAACTTTAAAGTTGTAAAAAGAAATTCTATTAGAATTTCATTGAAATTGCACAGGAATGTTACATTAATTTGAAGAGAATTTATAATACTGAGCTCCTAGCCAGGAGTGAAATGTATGTCCATTTATCAATATCACTTTCCAGATACTTCAGTAAATTTCTATCATTTATCTCATAGACGTTTTTTGTTAATTTTACTTTTACATTTTTATAGATTGTGATGCAATTGTGAAAGGTATCCCTTTCCTCCCATAACACTATATATATGGTTACTGATATGAGATGAAAAAAATATTCATTTTCTTCAACTTTACTGAAGCTTTATTTCTCCTAATCCATTGCTTCTGATATTTATCATATATGGAGATGTTCATATGGATTTTGGCCTTTTATGCCATTAACTAAGCAAATTACACTGATTTCCTAATATTGGACTATCCTTGCTTTCCCAGGCTAAGTTTACAATACCATGGAGTATTATTTTTCTGGTATTTTGCTGTACTTGGTTTACACTTATGTTGATAAATTAGATGGTATCGTGTTTTCTTGATCATATTCTTGTCTGGTTTAGATAACAAGTGTTAAACCAGTCTGTAGAATAAGCCTCGATGTCTTCTGTCTTTCTCTATGCTTTGGAGGTGTACAAATTACCAGTAAAATAACAAAATCTGTCCCTAGTATCGTTGAGGAGGAAGGAGATTTGGCTACTTTTCAGAAAGAATTAGATTGTTGGTTAGAATGAACGGTGCATGGATGGATAGACAGATGAAAGACCAACTTTCTTCTGTGGTTCCTTTCTATTCATATGTTCCTTTTTGAGTCATTTTTGGTAATTTTCAAATTCATTTCTAAAAGATGGATACATAGAAAAATTTTACAAACCTTTGGTTCTATCTCCCTCTTAACCTCAAGTAAGCTTGCCAGGTGTTCCTATTTTATCAGCGTTTTCAAAGAGATTAGTTTTATTTTATCAAATCCATTAGGTTTTTGCCTTTAATCTTGTTTTCTATAACTTCTGGACTTACAGCTATTACTTAATTAGTTGACTTTTTGCTTTATTATAATAGTTGCTCTTTTTCTCAAATATTGATTTGAATACTTAGTCCATTTATTTTCAGCACTTCTAAGTTTCTTCTATTTTTTAGGCCAGGAATGCTGGCAAAAAGCTTGTCCAATTTTCTTATAAATGTCTTTAAGACTATAATTTGTTCTCTGAGAACTGCTTTGGCCAGACTTCTGGGTTCCTATATGAAGTACTCTCATTCTTATTAACTTCTAAATAGTTTGTCATTTTCATTATGATTTCTTCTTTCACTGAAGAGTTATAAAAAATGCTCACACAAAACCCTGTAAATGAATGTTCATAGCAGCATTATTCATAATAGCCAAAAGGTAGAATCATCCCAAATGTCCATCAATGGATGAATGGATAAACAAAATGTAGTATAACCATACAATGGAATATTACTGAGCCATAAAAAGGAAGCCAGTACTGACACGTTACAGCATTGATGACTCCTGAAAACATGCTAAGGAAAAGAAGCCAGACACCAAAGGCCCCATACTCCATGTTTCTATTTATACGAAATGTCCAGAAGAGGCATGAGGAAACCTTTTCTTTCTCCCTTCCCTTCCTTCCCTTCCTTCCTTCCCTTCCTTCCTCCCTCCCTCCCTTCCCCTCCCCTCCCCTTCCCTCCCTCCCTTCCTCCCCTCCCCTCCCCTCCCTCCCTTCCTCTCTCTCTCTTTCTCTCTTTCTTTCTTTCTTTGACGGATTCTTTCTCTGTAGCCCAGGCTGGAGTGCAGTGGTGTGATGTCGGCTCACCACAACCTCCGCTTCCTGGGTTCAAGTGATTCTCCTGCCTCAGTCTCCAGAGTAGCTGGGATTACAGGTGCCCGCCACCACGACTGGCTAATTTTTTGTATTTTTAGTAGAGACAGGGTTTCACCATACTGTCCAGGCTGGTCTTGAACTCCCAACCTCAGGTAATCCATCTGCCTCAGCCTCCCAAAGTGCTAGGATTACAGGCGTGAGCCACTGCGCCCAGCCAGAAACCCTTTCTTTCTATTCTCCTACTTCCAATACTTCACTTCCGACACCAGATGTGTGGGGTTTTTTCCCTTACACCAAGCAATTCTCTAATCCTTGGCAAAAACCAACTGGTGTCCTACAATATATTCAATTCAATTATGACACTAATCATAGTTAGTGTCAGTTCCCACAGGTAAAGGGCTCAGTCCTGCAAGAATGTCCCTATTTCAGATGCCAATTGAAAGCCCAGGTAGCTGCTTATGCTTCTGAACAACTGGCTGTAAACAGGAAGTTCTGGTAAATAGGAAGCGCTCTTCAGGTTCAATTATTTGCTAGGATGGTTCACAGAATTAGGGGAAACACTTTACTTAAATTTACCCATTTACTATAAAGGATACAACTCAGGAACAGCCAAATGGAAGCGAGGCATTGGACGAGCCATGGGAAAGAGGCACAGAACTTCCATGCCCTCTCTGAGCACACCACCATCCCAGCACCTTTCTATGTTCACCACCCCAGAAGCTCTCAGAGCCCCATGCTTTAGGAATTTTTATGGAGGCTTCATCACATCGGCATGATTGATTATGAATTTAATCTCCAGCTCCTCTCCCCTCCCTAAGGCTGGCAGGTGCGGCTGAAAGCTCCAACCTTCTAACCATGGCTTGGTCTTTCTGGTGGCCAGCCCCATTCAGAAGCCCACCAAGAGTTGCCTCATTAGAACAACAGATAGTCCTGTCACTCAGGAAATTCCATGAGATGGAGGAGCTCTGTGTCAGGAACTGGGGTCAAAGACCAAATATTAGAATTAAAGATATATTTAGCACCCCTATTGCTCAGAAAATTACAAGGATTTTAGGAGCTCTGTGCCAGGCATCAGGGGCAGAAAACAATATATTTATATTTTTATTATGTCGCAAGGCAAATCCATAGAGACAGAAAGTAGGCTAGTGGTTACCAGGGGTTGGAGAAAGAAGTGAATGGGAAGCGACTGCTGATGGGCACACAGTTTCTTTTGGGGGTGATGAAAATGTCCTGATTTTAGACAGTGTTGATGGCTGCACAACTCTGTGAATAGAAAACCCCTGAATTGTACACTTTAGTAGGGTCTATTTTATCTTATATGAATTGTATTCCACAACAACAACAGTTATAAAGAATAGTATTTTTAAACGTCCATGTTGTTAGATTTGGGAAGGCTAACATCTACTATCACTGTATCTCGTTTGGAGAATTTAGACTATGCATGGTGTCCAATTTTTGAAGTGTACAGAGATTTTCTTTGTGGCTTAGTCTCTGTCAGTTTTTGTAAGTGTCACTAAGTACTTCAAAAGAATATGCATTCTCTTATTGTTGGATTAAAAACAAGAATTCCAAATACTCTCATTAAGTCATGCTTGTTGATCGAGTTATTAATATTTTACATATGCTTTCTTTTGTTATTGATTCGGTCAATTTCTGCTAAAGGCATATTAAAGCCTACTACAATGGCCGGGTGTGGTGGCTCATGCCTGTAATCCCAGCACTTTGGGAGGCCGAGGTGGGCGGATCACAAGGTCAGGAGTTCAAGACCAGCCTGGCCAAATAATGAAATCCTGTCACTACTAAAAATACAAAAAATTAGCCAGGCGTGGTGGTGTGCACCTGTAATCCCAGCTACCTGGGAGGCTGAGACAGGAGAATCGCGTGAACCTGGGAGGTGGAGGTTGCAGTCAGCCAAGATCGCGCCACTGCACTCCAGCCCAGGCGATAGTGCAAGACTCCATCTCAAAAAAAAAAAAAAAAGTCTACTACTATAACTGTTTTTTTTAAAGAAACTATTGCTGTATTTTAAGTGAGTATAATTTTTTATTTTTATTTTTATTTTTTGAGACGGAGTCTTGCTCTGTTGCCAGGGTGGAGTGCAGTGGTGCGATCTCAGCTCTGCTTCCTCCACCTCCTGGGTTCACATGATCTGTCTTAGCCTCCCAAGTAGCTGGGATTACAGGTGCACACCACCACGCCTGGCTAATTTTTTTGTATTTTTAGTAGTGACGGGGTTTCACCATGTTGGCCAGGATGGTCTCAAATCTCTTGACCTGCCCACTCAGCCTCCCAAAGTGCTAAGATTACAGGCTTGAGCCACCGCATCCGGCTGTGAGGATAATATTCTTACAATAAATAACAGCTCTAATCTAGTAAAGTTCTGCATTGTCTCCTGCAAACTGGCTCCTGAAACCTAATTTTTCCAGCTCCTTCTGCATACCCCTCATCTGTTTCACTTATAACCAAGGCGTCTCCCCAACAAGCCTCACCCATCACACTTACCCACTAAAAAAATGTCCTGGGGTTCATATGCAAACTCCCTACAAAGGTCAGTGCCACCAAACAGTGCTATAAATAACACAGTCCATCAATATTTAAAGCCTGCAAATAAGAACAATTAAAATCAACTAGTAACTCAGAGAACAGAAATCACAAGGAAAGAAATCACACCTAAAATTGATTTAGACGGGCTTTAGAAACCTTACAAAGTGATTTACTGACAAACTAAACATTCTAGTGTGGCCTAGTGGAAAAGAAAAAATACTGTCATTTTTTTCTGTTTAGAAGCCAATGCATAAAATCTGAAACTGCAGGTTCACTCTGAGGGCAGGCCTCATGTGATGTTTAAAGGAAAAAAAAATTAACCTTGTGCACACCTCCTATACTCAAGATCATTAATGAAAAGCCAAAATGTTTAATTTGCTCTGATGTTTCTGTTTTCTGTCATTTTTGTATAGTTAACAGGATCATAATTTAAGTAAGTCACACATTGTAAATAACCTGGGTATATTATTCTCTCCTCCTTGGTAATTAGACCACCTTTTGTTACAAAGAATCCTATAAACCATTTAACCACGAGTAGCTGTAAACTACTCATATTAAAAAATGGGTGCTTCTGCTCTTAAGAAGTTGAATAGTACCAAGGAAATTACATAGCTTTTTGTCTCTCCTTCACTTGCATTTTATTTGAGTTTCTGGAGTCAGTTTGCTAATTTGATAATTGATACGCAGGTGTAAAAATCTACTATAAAAACTTTTGGAAGAAAGCAATCCCTATTGACCCCATCATTTTACTTCAGTGCAAAGCAGATAATCTACACTCAAGACCTCACCTACAAGTGGCTTCTCCAGCAATGTATAAAAAAGATGAAGCCATCTGGCACAACAGGAATTGCAGAAGTATTCAACAAATTAAAACAAAGAAACAAATAACACCTCCAATCACTTCAGTTTCTTAAGCAGAGCAAAGCAACTTGTATCTTTGTGTTACTTGTGATTACCTGATATGCTGATCAACTAGGATGTAAAAATAAAACTTGCAAAAATCAAGCTAAGAATCCTAGTTTTAGAATATAGGACATCCACAAAGATAAGGAATCATTTTCACCCAAAGAAACAGCGACAAGTATGGATACTGGCTTTTTTTTTCTGATTGTGGTAAAAAATATAGTATTAAATTTTACCATCTTAACCACTTTTAAGTATATAGTTCAGCAGTGTTATGTATGTTCATATTGTTGTACAACAGATCTCTAGAATTTTCCATCTTGCAAAATGGAAACTCTATACAATTAAATATTAATTTCCGCCCCCCCCCAGCCTTTGACAACTGCTTTTCTACTTTGTTGCTATGATTTTGACCACTTTAGATACATCATATGCTTTGACTCATAGTACATGTCCTTTTGAGACTGACTTATTTTGCCTAGCATAATGTCCTTGAGGGTTAACCATACTGTAACATGTGATAGGATTTCCTTCATTACATCTGCATGATATTCCACTGTAATTACACACCACACTTTCTTAATCCACTCATCTGCTGATGGATACTTGGGTTGCTTGTACTCCTTGGCTATTGTAAATAATAGCGTAAATAATTTCGGCGTGCAAATATCTCTTTGAGACCCTGCTTTGAATTATTTTGGATATATACCCAAAAGTGGGTTTGGTGAATCACACAGTAATTCTATTTTCAGTTTTTTGAGGAACATGTTTTCTATAATGTTTTGTGGAACTGTTTTCCATAATGGCTGTACTGTTTTTAATTCCCATAAACAATGCATAAGCTTTCCAATTTTTCTGCATCCTTGCCAATTCTATGACAATTACACAGATAGGAGGAAGAAATCTTTTACAGGAGTGTATTCAGGAAATAATTGAAGAAATTGATTCTACTATATAGCAAAAGAAAACAATAGATAAAACAGTATTTTCATACCTCCTATTAATGGCAAAAAGTATCCCAAAGAACCAAAATATGTTGTGATCCCAATAACAGATTTCAACCAATAAGAGTTTGAAATGAAATAGCTTTTCTTAAATTTCATAACACTGGCACTTGGCTTTTGAGCAAAGGAGTGGAAAGGTATGGAAAGAACTGGAGGGGGCTAAGAAGACACAGGCTGAATCCACTCATACTGAGAAGATGCTAGAGGGCCTCACAGGACCCTTCCATCCTCACCTTTCCCACCCCACCTCACACCCCGAGCAGCTCTGCATCAATCTTTTTAAAAAACTGTTGAATAAAGCAAAAAGAAAAGGAAAAAAGGAAAGCCATTAGTCTTTATGCTCCTTCCAGGATTAAAATTCAATTTCTTCAATTAGGGTAGGAATCCTTGTCTATTTCTCACTTTGCATATATACCTCCCCAAGTATAAACTTCCCATCTTCATTCTGAAAAGTAAATGTGCCTCGAACCAATTAGTGAAGTAGAACAAAACCTTCAAATTCTATTTTCCACAGAGCATATAATCCTATATCTACTTAAATATACAAAGCACTACTTTCAGTCATCATTCTTGCTCAATCAATACCATTTATCTATTAATAGGATGGCTCTCTTATTTGCTCTAGCATAAAACTGACCCCATAGTAGTTATAGAAGTTGAAGAGATACAACTTAAAAAGAATCTACCCTTTTAAATTTAACCAATCCCAGTTGTCCTTTATAACAACTGATGCATGGATATTCAACTAGTGTATGGCAAGGCAGTCACCAGCACTGGAACGAAAATGGGTCCTTTCCTATATACGAAGAGAACACTGTACAATTACTTTTGAGAGGGAGAATGGCAAAAAACACTGACCCTAGGGCCCTTGCTCCCTAGTCATGCCCCTAGACCCAGTGAAGCCTCCCCTTGTACACTTGCTGACAGGATCTCTATTTGCGGTCTGTTTGGGTATGTTCTGGCCACACTAAAGCTACTTGTAAATATTTCTGCCATTTCCCTTTAGGAAACCCAGGGCCTGGTATAATATGTGATTCTCTCATGCTCGAGGCCATTAGGGTAAATGTGCCTCGTGTATCCCACTTAAAAAGTTAACGCAGGAAGAGGTGCAGACGCTGGTAGACACAGTCTGCCTTTCTTCCTGCTGTCTGGTTAATGTAGCAACTGGCTGCTCAGGAAGGAAGGGGAGGGAGATGGACGGGAGAGCTGAAAAGACGGCTGGCGCTAGGTAGGATTTACCTCATAGACTTACCCACACCATCCCTCCCTAAAACAAGCTACAGTGCATGGCGCTCACATTGCATTTTGAGGTAAAAGTTCTCAATATAGGTGCTGGCAATGTGCTCTATCTCGATCTGGATGGTGTTTACCAGGGCTATAGATGAACTATGCAATGGTTAAAGATCAGTCAAGTACACTTAGAATTCGTGTACTACATGTTAATAAGACTTTGAGAAATTAAATTTTAAAAGTTCCCAATATAGACTTACTAAATGACAGAGGATGGCTCCAATTCATTCCTTTCAGGTGTTTTTTTTTTTTTAAAAAAAACAAATTTTGCAATGACCTGATGTCTCCAACTTCTAGTCTAGTCTCTCTCCCTCCCATCCCCTTTTTGCATCACTAACACATTAAAATTCCTGAAGTTCCACTCTGATCAAGTCATATTCCAGGGTAAAAATCCCTGATGGCTCTCCATGGTTTATCACTGTCTATAAACTCCCTGGCCTGGCACTCATTCCCCACTCCAGGGTTAGCCACATGCCCTGGCCCAAAACACCCCTCAACAGCCTTCCCTAAGCCCGTCCTATGAAGATCTCCCAGCCCACACTTTGGTGCGTGTGATTTCCTCTCCTCTACCTCCACCCCTCCCCAAATTTCCATCTTGGACTGTTAAACATACGTATGTATACCTTTCCAGCTTCCTCCAAATGAATACTCTAATAGTAACAGCAAGAGATCTTTGTTTATTATGGATTTGATAATTAATAATGTTTTAATATCATTTACTACATACAATGTAAGCTTCACGAAGACAAGGCTCTTTGTTGTATTCACCAATGTATCTCTTGGGCTTGGAAGAGCGGCTGGCACATAGTAGGTGCACAACGATTATTTGCTGATTTGATGATAATAGCTTTCCTGAAGGAAAGCCTGTTTCCCACACACTGTGCTTTAATACAGATCATTTCTATTCCTGAAAACACCAAAGCAATACGTATAATATAAGCCCCACATTCCAGATGGGGAAATTGAAGCTTGATGATGTTAAGTAACTTGTTTCAGGCCTCACAGCTCAGGATAGTCAGGATTCAACCTCCTCTTCCTTTGAATTCTCAGAAAACATTGTACTATGGTGCTTATCTTCTGCCTGATACTACAGCTACACAGTAGCCTGTTCTCTCTTTCTGCTTTCCATTCATTGTGAACAGAGACAGTGTCTTACCCATCACAGTATCCTCTGAAGCACCCAGCTCAGGTCTTCACAGTGCAGGGGCTCCATAAATATCTAGTGAGTGACTGAAGAGTAGATAATAAAGGGGTGGGGGAATATGATTTAGGGAGTATCTCTAAAAAAAAAAAAAAACCTGGAGCATGCAATAAACTAAAGTATAAATGAGCACTAATTAATAAAAGGAAGCAAGTTAATTAGCAAAAGGAGGCAGTTCATACCACATGTACATGACAGGAGAGAACAGCCTCATGTCAGATGGGACTCCTGGGAGCACAAGTCTTTACCATATAAAAATTAACTACAAGACTCAAAGGGCAACATCACGTGGCAGCTTCATTCCTTGAACTATTTCAACAACTACACACACACACACACACACACACACTCAAAATAAGAAAAATTCTTGAGGCTGGACTGAACGTATTATCTGAGTGTGAGCATGAAATTTCACAGAAGAAATCATTATAAACCGTTTCCTCCTTAAGAATCATGTCCACCATGTCACAAGTGCTAAACTAGTGGATTAAACTAAAAGCAAACACAGCTCATGAAATCAGGAGAGCTATCTGGCTTTATGCTCAGCTGGGGCTCAGGCTGCTTCTACAATCTCCAGTGTGGCTGCATACCACCCTTCTCTTTGTCTTCTTCATCCTAACAATTCCTGATGCACACTCCTGTCCCCTGCTCCTGAAACCCTTTCCCAAGTCTGTAGCTCCTCACCTCCATGACTCAAGAACTAAGTAAGGTACAACGATATTCCAGAACCCACGCATCTCTTAAACTGAGGGCTGCCTGTACTCTCCTTTATGAATACATATATATCAGAATGTTTTGTGTCTTTAGGGGATAAGATTTTGAGCTGCTATTCTAGAGCATGCTAAAACGTTAATTCTATACATTCATTCTGGAACACCTGAACAATGACACAATTTTGGCTATTTTTCTGAATTTCTCCATAATAGAAAGTAAGATTAAAGCAAGTTCCTAGCTATCCATCATGCTGTGACCCTCATCACTGAAGTTCAGAAATTACTGCACATTAAAGAGGGTTTACCTGATAGGGGCTAGGCTGAATCTTACCTTTAACCCACGCCTTAGTAAACAATTTGCTAAATAAATGAATTGGTAATATAAGGAAGATTTCAGCCTGACTACTGTAAAAGCACATAAAAAATGCTTTTATGACCTTAACCTCTACCTGTATGAGGTTTTCAGAGATTATCTATTTTAAACTCTACTTTTGTACCTCAGTATAGGTTGAAGAGAGACCCTGCAAACAAGCCCAAGGAATGTTAAGAGTGATAATAGCTAAGATCTACTGACCACTTAATATTGTGCCGAGTACTCTGTAAGTACTTTATATGTATTATCTCATTTAATCCTCAATCATCTTATGTGATAAAAACATCTGGGCCTGGTGTTTTCTCTATGAAAAGATTTTAATTTTTAACTTTTTATTACAGAGATTTTTCAAACATACACGAAAGTAAAGAGAATGTTATAATGAATCTTCATGACCCATCACCCAACTTAAGAGATTTTTTTACTCCTATTTTTAATGGTTATAAGCTACTTAGGTCTTTGTAGCTTTTGAGTCAGTTTTAATAAGTTAGGAATTTTCCCATTGTGTCTAAGATTTAAAATGTATTGGCCCCAAATTTTGTTCAAAATATTCTTTTATTAGATTTAAATCTCTGCCCTAACTGCAGTTACTAACATCATTTGTTTATGGCTTTTCTCTTTTTGTTTTCCTTGATCAATCTTGGCAGAGGTTTGTCAACTCTATTCATCTTTTCAAAGAACAAACTTTTGGCTTTCTTGATCCTGTCTAATGTAAAAAAGTTTTTTCCACTTAATTCCAGTTCTTGTTTCATTATATCCTTCCATTTTCTGAGGGGTTTTTAGGTGGTTATTTTTTCTAACTGAGGCTGGATGCTGTACCAGTCAGGGATGCAGAACCATTACCAGTGACGTGACAGGAGGAATGCTTACAGCAATTAGACTTTGCCAGTGTGTGAGGGGCTGGGGAAGTGAAGGCGGTGGTACTGATCCTGGTGGGGACACCAATCACTCCTTCTGAAGCCCTGGAGCAGAAGGACCAGTCAGAGTTTGTATGCAAGGAACTCAGAAGCCAGGCTCATATACACCAAAGTGAACCTACAAAGTGGGGGATGCACAGAGAGGTCTAAGGAAAGCTCACTTTTTATGAGTCCACAGCAAAGAACCTGGGGTGGCCAGCCAGAGGAAGAAGAGCTAGATGCAGAGAGGACGAAAATGAGGACAAGCCAGAACCTGCCTGCACCTGCCTCTATTTCTGTTCATCATCCCATCTCACCCTGAAGCATTCTGGAGAACCAAGGCCACTGCTTCACTGATTCTACCCCCCAGTCTCCTACAAGTTCATCTTTTGGCCTTCCTGTACAAGGAAGGAGATTCTGGGAAACACAGTTCCTAGTTTAACCAACTTGATCAGGGAACAGTATAGCATAGATGCTTTCATCTCATTAATGTTCAGCCTTTCTTCAATACATTTCTAAGTACTATTCAGCTATATCCCATAAGTTTTAACATAGATTCTATGTATTTTCATTACTATTTATTTCTAAATATTTTACATTTCCCATAATCTCTGCTTTGTCCTGTGACTTACGTGCATGCATGCTTCATAATTTCCAAACATATGCGTTTTCTTCTAGTTTTTATTACTGATTTTATAGTGCAATTTTCTTAAATATTTTCATTGCAGTCAATTTTCTTAAGTATTTTACATGCCCTTAAAATGCTCTGCCACTTCAAATGTTGGATGCAGCCTTCTTTATACGTTTTTCACATCAAGCTTAACACTAACTGTGTTACTGTTTTTTTGCCTGCTTGATAAACCAATTAGACAGAGTGACAAAGAAATTAAAATCTGCCCCATTATAACAAGACTGTTTTATTTTTCCTTGTGATTTCAATAATTTTGACTTTATATATTTTGGGGTGATAGTAGTAACATAATAAGTACATAAACATTTAGAATTGTTTGATGTTTCTGGTAAATGGAACCTGCTAGGACCTTCTTTATAATTAATAATATTTTTGCCTTAAATTCCATTATTAATTTACCAGGTTTGTTTTGGTAGGACTCTGCCTGGCATATAATTTTACATACTTTTCATTTCAACTTTTCTTTGTGTGTTGTGAAGATGATTCTTGGAAGCAGCACATTGCCAACATTTTTTAAAATCCAGATTGATAATCTTTGTCTCTTAACTGGAATAATTTGTCCAGTTGTATTTAATATAATTCAGTGGTTATTCTGAAAAGACTGAAATTATATATAATGTATCAAAACCTAAACATTACTAATTTCTTTACCTTCTTCCTAAGTAATATGTTATATGTAATCACCTCCTGACTGACATGCTATAAACAATACATATTTTGGTTTTTTAAGCTCACAAGAAAGTCACTGTTGATTCAAATTTACCCACATATTTACCACTTTATTTTTTGTCCCTTCTTTTAACTCTGATCTTTTTATTCATGATCTCTTACCTTCTTCTCAAAGTACATATTTTAGAACCTCCTTTCATGAAAATATGCTGCTCCTCTTTCCCTGGTCTGAAAATTGCTTTATTTATCCTCATTTTTGAAAGACAGATTTGGCTGAGCAAACAATTACAGGCTAATTTTCTCTCTGTATTCTGAAGACATTGTCCCACTATTTTCTGCCCTGCCATCACTATAGTTAGTTGAACCGCTCCTTTGAAAGCTACATGTCTTTTCTCTGTGACTGCTTAAGGGTTTTCTCTTTGTCATGGTGCTCTGCTATTTTACTATGCCATATCTAGGCATACGGATCTCTTTTAAACATTTAGTGTTGTTTAATGTGTTGGTATCTTTAATCACTTCTGGAAAATTCACTCTTCTCCTTGTCTTTTAGCCCCCTTCTATATTTTTCATCTTTTGTGTCTACTACATTCTAAATACTTTATTCAATTTTATCTCCTAGCTTATTAATTCTTTATTTGATTCTATCTAATCTGTCATTGATTGCCTATCAAGCTTTTAATTTAAATTTCTATATTTTAGTTAATAAGTTGTATCTGCTTTTCAAATTTTCTTTGTTATTTCAATACTCTTGCTCCTTAGACATATTTTCAATCTTCTCTTCCATTTTTGTAAACATAGTAAACTTACTTATTTTATGTATTATGTCTGATAAATTCAGTACCTGAAGTCTTTGCAGGTTGATTCTGCTGACTCTTGTTCATAATGATTTATTTTTTGTGTGTGTTTTGAGATTTTTGAATGGGAGCTAATGTATTTTAGGAATTCTGTAAGGATTCTTTATGGTCAAATAAAGAATTCCTTCACAAAGAATCTGCATTTGCTTCTGCTAGCTGACAAGAGCAACTACCAACCTGGTACCATTTTAATTAGATTCTAAGCTGAATGTTTTTCTGACCATTCAGCTAGTGTGAATTTCAGCTGTAAATCCACAAGCTGTTCTGTGGTTACAGATTTTCTGAGGAGATTTATTTTTTGCTCCTCCACATAGCTCTAAGGTTCAAGACAGAAAATTTTCCTTGGAGGAGTCTCAGGTTTTTTTCTAGCTTGCCATTACCAAGAGAATATAGCTTAGAGGTACCAGTTCCATGGTGGGAGGAGCCTTTGCTAATTATACAGTTCAACTTGGGTGGGCCTAGAGTTTTCCTTCTGTGGCTCTGGAGGTTGTAAAAACCTAAGAGCAAGTTCAGGGTGAAAGTCCAGAGCCTCCAGAGCTCTCTCTGGGTTTCCAAATTTCACTTGGTATTTAGCATCTGAGCATTTCTTCCTGTCTTGTCAGATTGGCAGTACAATTGAAAAAAATCTCTTCCACTGATCCTGCAGGCAGTATGATTTACAATGGTTCAGAATGAGAGCTTTGAAACTAGTGCCTGGGTTCAAATTTCTGCACAGCACTGATTAGCCAGGCAGCCTTGGGAAGTTATTTAAACTCTGCTTTAATATTCCTACTTCTAAAATGGGAATAAGAATAGTACTTGCCTCATACATGGGTTTTTGTAAGGATCAAATGAGTTAGTGCAGTAAAGCACTTAGAACATGGCTGGCCATAGTCAGCATTCAAAAGAAAACAAGGCATTATTATTACTATTACTATTAGATTGTGGTACCATCATGAGACCTTACAATGCAGATGCTGCTTTCTACTCCTTAACATTCTCTCTTGTATGATCATGTTATAAAATCAAGCTCTGCAAAATGTAATTTTATATAAACATTTCTGCCAGTGTACTCATTTTTATGAAACTTCTGTTTAAGAAAGTACACAAAACACATAAATATATGCATAACAATGAATGGCAGACACACTCCGCTGAACACTCCTATTTAACTGCTCTTACCATTTAGGACCAAGAGGGAGTACAATGAAAGTAAAAAGCATTAATCAAAATAACCCAAAGAATAATTTTAATGATGCCTAATGGAGGCATTCAGTTGTTGCCATCAAGTGTAAAGGTGAGCATGTTAATAGCAAAAAGAAATGGCTTTGTTAAACGTGATTATCCCTTGCTCTTACTAAGCCTTATGAGATAGAGCTACACAAATAAGAGCCAGGAGAGTTTTCAGGCCCAGAGTGGCTGTATTTACAATGGTGAAAACCCAGTATATTACAAATAATGTAAAAAGACATACACCATGCATACAATCTGAAAGAGCTGGCTTTAGTAAGACAAGTGGGTATTTCTTGATTTTAATATGTGAACAGTTTTAAAGTATCAAAATCAATCTTATTATCATGAACACATTTTGCCCGGCCATGAAAATCTTTATTTTTATATTTAGGTTTGATGAATGAACAGCCATACAGAAATGTGATTGGACACAAAGGATCTGGCCTAACGGTGAAGGACGGAGTGGGGAAACCCAGCAAAACCACACAATTTTTTACTGAGTACTTCAGTTACAAGGTAGAGCGTGAACCCTGCAAGAGAAATGAGCTCCTATTGATTTGTTTATAAATTATCACAACAAAACAAAATGCCCCTGGCTAAACTGGGATCTGGGATTTGGGGTTGTGCCAACCGTCAGGTGATCACTGCTCAATTCCAAATACACCCCTTAATAGCTGCTCCGTGATAATGGACTGGACTCGAAGCATTTCTTCCTTACTCAAAGCCTAACATTGAGTGAGCTCAATATTAGTTAGTTAGAGTGAGCTCAGTGTTAGGCCTTGTCAGTAGAGGGCGCTGCAGGGACACTGTAATGGCTCCAGAGTACTGTGTTTTGACGTTTTCTTGCTGCTGCTTCACTGTCCTTCAGCGGTGCATGTATATAGGGACATCTCTGCTCCAGTCTTGTGTGCAGAGCATGCAGTCCCTTAGTGACTACGCAGCCCTGTCCTGAGGCTGAGTAACCACCTTTCCACAGGCCTCCCACACAGACCCTGCATGCTGCATGCAGGCCTTGTGCCCACCGTGATACTCCAAGTGCCCACCGTGATACTCCAACTCCCCACCAGCCTCAGGTTGCCTGTGCCCCAAAGCCAGCAAACTTCTGTGACATCACAGGGAGCGACATCCACATCCTCTCCAAAGCAGTCTGAACCCAGCCTTGGGGAGTAGCTTCCGAGTGTGTCCTTCCTTGCGTATTTTTCTTCAGCCTTAGGGCACTTATTGAGTTCTCTTTACATCTTTATAGTTACTCTCCTATCTTAGTTTAGTAATTCCTTACACTAAACTTCCTGTTTAAATTCCTTCGTGGTTTTTGTCTCCTCGTTTGACCCAGACTGACACAGTGTTTAATTCTCATTTCTGAATTCATATAGTCATCTACTCTTTCCTCATCATACACCACTTACTCTATCCATTAAAAATATGCCATCTTTTCATGTATATGTCAGCTGAAATGTTGGCCAACTACATGTTTTGAAAAACTTTGAATGATGCAAGAAAACATCTTCTAAGCTTATTTTATTCTTTGCTTATATCATATGAAAAAATTCCAAGCTCAGCACCTTGCCTACCCAAGGATTTAAAGTCAAATTAATTATTTCTTCCTCTTTTCACACTCTGTTCTTTCTCTCTTCCACAGAAAAGGGCTGGACTTTTGTTTATAATTTAAAAATAACAAATAATTTCACAATGCCTTATTCTAAAACATTTTAACAAGAATTTGCAGATCCTAATTACTTCCAGAATAACATTTGAAACTAAGGTATTAAAAAGTGCATTTAAAAATATAGATCATTTATTCATCTTTCCTTTAGTACGCAGTATTGGACAGACTGTAGACTAGGAACTGTGATATAAAAAGATGAATGAGGCATCCTCACTTCTGCAAACTGCAATAGAACCAGAATATAGGTGAAAAAAGAGAAGGAAAGGCAGGGAGACTTCATAGCAAGATATAACAAAAAATTTCCTCCAAAAAAATCACTCTTGTAATAATGACCAACATTATTAAACACTTCTTAAGTGTATAACCCATATAATTCAGTGGAAAAAAGAATCAAATACCTTTAAGAATAGTTTCATATCACATCTATTTGAACGTGGGCTCTTAATTGTAAAAGCTAAATTAAATCAAAATCTAAAACAAAACTATACTAAAATAGAACAGAAAGAAAAGAATGATATGTATTATTTGTAGTATATTCCCGTGTTCCTTGGTAATAGAAACAAGCAAATATCTGGGATTACAAAAATTTTTAGGACATCTAATTCACCAGCATGCAAATAACTTGACATTTTACAACCATATTTATAGTACCATTTGAGGTTGCCTGAATAAATAGTTTCCAATCTATATGCATCTCTTTGACATGTGAGAGAGGGCTCAAGAAATGCCACAGTGTGAAAGTTACCAAAATGGAATTTTAAATGTAATGAGTTGCATATCATATTGAAGCAGAGTTTCAACATGACTGCAATAAATGCTCCATTTTTTCTCTTCCCAAAATATTCTAAAAGGTCACACCAGTCTAACAGTGATAGGTAACTGCCAAGAGTTAAAAAAAATTGGACATCCTGTAAATTATAATTTTAAAAATATATATATATATATGTCTGAGGTAGGCAAAATCAAGGAAACCAAAGATATGGAATTAACACCCCTCAATGACCAGAACATCTGCTATATATTTACTTATTTTTGTCTTTTAATTTTAATTTCCCCCCAAAATAGAAACATATTTCAAACCTCATCATTTTCTACTTTAACCAGCCAGCAGGAAACCAACATAAAGTTTAAAAGAAGGAAACTATGTAAAAATCTTATATAAGCAAATGCTTTTTCAATTTTTATTCCAACATGAGAGCAGAAAGCAAGATTTCTAGAAACTGATTATTAAATAGAAAAGAACAAAAAGAAATGTGGTCCTATTTATCACCCATTCAACAAAGAACTAGTTTTTAAATTGAAAAACTAAGCAATGCATTCTGAAATGTAGCTACAAAAAAATTCTATAAATGTTTAAACTAATATCAATATAATGACAGTTGAGGAGGCAAACTTTCAACAACACTCAAGTAGTCAAACAGAACTTCCTCATACTTCATGTTTGCCAAACAAAATATCAGGAATGTGGGATAAAGCATAAAGAGATTTTATTATCATCTAACTCAGTCTTCTTTCACAGATTAGGAACTTGAGAACCAAAGAAGTTTTTTTGTTTTTTGTTTTCCTCTAAAAACTGCTCTGCTAATGACCTTACCGGCAGGTGGAATAAACAGGGTACAATTTCAGAGGCACTAGATCACTTAGCCTTTAACATTTCTTGACCAGCTTAACAGGATATCTTAAATTCTACCATTAGAGATTCATTCTATAGGGTTATTCATTATATAACTTTAGATCTAAGAATCTAAGCTTTAGATCTGAGAATCTAAGTGTGAAGGGCATTTGTAGATCCTGAGTCCAAACTCACTCAAGCAGCATATCCAAATCACATTTAGGTTAAGTTCTTTTCGGGAAATGACTGGATCTTCTTTACCTCCACAGTCCCAGATCCTGGCAGACAATAACCTACATATTAATTGTGGTGTTGGTGAAAATGACCAAAGAATCAGTCAGCTGACTTTCTCCCTAAGCGCTGATAAGGAATCTTTCGGGAATAAGATTTGGGGGTGGTAGGTTTTAAATAGGAGAGGACAGAAGGGAGCCAGACTTGGGTCCAGGAGACATAGTTTGGGGTTCTTGACAAATGTAAGCAGAGTGAAAACCTGGGTAGAGTAGAGGAGTGGGTGAGAGAAGCGGGGAGGCGCCTCAAGAGAACAATCAGACAGCGAGGTGAGGGAATGGAAGAAACACAGTGAAAATCTGGGTAGAGTAGAGGAGTGGGTGAGAGAAGCGGGGAGGCGCCTCAAGAGAACAATCAGACAGCGAGGTGAGGGAATGGAAGAAACACACTTTGTTTATTGCACAATGTTTCACAGACCTTCTCCTGCCAACAAGCAGACCATAAATGTCACTATCCTATCCCAACATGTGTTGTTAAGTCAGCACAGGATGGCCTACAAATTTTGCAACTATTTCGAAAAATTACCAAAAATGTTTTACATCCTGCCTAGCATCTTGTTATCTAGGTAGTAAAATACCAAGGGTTAATGTGATAGCTAAAGAAAAAGAAAATCACCCAACCACCTCATGCCTTTTCTTTTTCTTTCCTAGGAAATTGCCAGTTATATGAGTCCTATATTTGTCCTCCTTTTTAAATGGGAAAAGGCAGAGAAAATAAAACTGCAACACGTTTTATTTGTGTGTTAGCGATTACAGCCCGGGGCTATTTTTCCTTTCCCAAACAGTGCGCATTTTAGACCTGACACCAAGCAGGGGGTGGGATGTTGAACTCCATGAAGAAAATTTTTACTTGTGACCAAAATACTGGACCAGATGGATCGCAAAACTTGCCAAGAGCACAGTTAAATGTTCACGAGAGAACTACTAATGTAAGCAAGGAACTCACTAGTGCTATCTGTTTTTTGTTTTCATTCCACCTAGAACCAAGAATTTAGGAATGCTAAGGAAATCACCCCCAGGCAGATTTAGTCTTTGCTAAGCTCATTACAGAAGTGTTAACACACACCTTAGATGCACTGAATTCTAACAATTACAGAAACAAATCTCTAAGGTTACGGAACTTCACCAGAGGTATTTCTAAGAACTGCTGGATGCTTTGTTAAAAGAACACTGGAAAGGCTCCGGTACAGGCCAGGTCAGGGCTGGAAGTGGCAAAGAAAGCATCAACAACAAGGCTGGGCACGGTGGCTCACATCTGTAATCCCAGCACTTTGGGAGGCTGAGGCAGGCGGATCACAAGGTCAGGTGTTCGAGACCAGCCTGTGCCAGCATGGTAAAACCCCATCTCTACTAAAAATACAAAAAATTAGCCAGATATGGTGGCGCATGCCTGTTATCCCAGCTACTTGGGAGGCTGAGGCAGGAGAATTGCTTGAATCCAGGAGGCAGAGGTTGCAGTGAGCCAAGATCGCACCACTGCACTCCAGCCTGGGCGACAGAGCAAGACTCCATCTCAAAAAAAAAAAAAAAAAAAAAAAAAAGAGAAAGCATTAACAACAAAAGTTGGGAACCATCAAACCAGATGATGATCCTCAACCAGAGTACTGCAAGGTCCCTGCTTGGAAAAGAAGTGTCTGTGCTTGCCTCAAGCTCACGGTTACCACTTAATGGCACCTTCCAGAGGGTGGCTGCTGCTGTTGATTTGATTGTTACCGCTGTTTTAAAACTCTAATTGGAAAATCAGTTTGTAATTCCATTTTATGACTCCTGAAAAGATGAATGGTCTTTTTAAGAAAAGCTATCCAAAAAACCCTACAAAATGCATCCAAAGACAGCTTCTGCTCATCCAGAGCCAAGAACTAGCAGGTACCTCCAGCATCTTGGCACAGAGCTGGTCCCCATTCCAGATTAAGCTTCCACAAGTTAACTCCTTTGTACCTGCCTACCCTTGAAAATGAGGATCTTTGACAAGCTGCTGCCATCCCTCCATGGCTGTGAGACCACCTGGACAAAAACTCTAGGAGAAAATGCTGGAGTCTGTGTCCACTCCAGATAACTAAGTGAAACTTTGTCATTTACTAGGTCCACAGCACATGGAGATAGGAAAGGCTGGGTCTGAAAAACCTGAATTAAGGTAAATATTATCCTCAGTGAACATGTTTCCTTGCTCCATCAGTGTTGTGAGGGGGTAAGATCCCAGAGATGACTCAGACATCAACAGGGATGAGTTCTGTTGTTCTGGTTGTTAAACCAGTGGAATCTTTATCTCTCCATTGACAAATGCTGTTGTGCCCATATCCCCAAAGGAATCCCTTGCTGCTCCTGCCCTCTCCTTGGGGCTACCTCAGGTCCCCCTACAATCCAGCAACTAAAGAGGTGACCACACAGCACAGCCAAAGCCCTGTGAGAATCAATGCCAAGGCTTCAGCCAGAGCCTCATCAGTGCTGCCCAGGCTACACCAGGCTTTAGGTAATCTGACTTCTGCTGGAAAGCTCTGGAGAACCAATGATGGAGCAAGTGTTGGGCAAACTTTCTCTTGTTTTCTGCCCAGTCTAATAAAATGAAAAAACGATGAAGAAGGTAGATTTGGGCCACTTAGAAAAACATATTTGAACCAAGTAGGGCAATTTCGTTTGAATTTGTTAAATCTCAGTGTCAAAATGGGTTGGAAGGGGACTTCGGCAGGTGCTCAAACCAATCTTCAAACTGTACAGATGGGATAAATGACTTTTGCTCACTTGCTAATCAGTGCCGAGGCAAGGAACAGAACCTAGACTTCAGCCTCAGTCTCTCAGCCTAGTGTCCTTTCCCGTCTCCTTCTGCTTCTAAGTAGTTTTTTTTGTTTGTTTGTTTTTGAGACAGAGTTTCGCTCTTGTTGCCCAAGCTGGAGTGCAATGGTGCGATCTCGGCTCACTGAAACCTCCACCTCCCGGGTTCAAGTGATTTTCCCGCCTTGGCCTCCGGAGTAGCTGGGATTACAGGTGCACACCAACACGCCCAGCTAATTTTTTGTATTTTTAGTAGAAACAGGGTTTCACCATGTTAGCCAGGCTGGTCTCGAACTCCTGACATCAGATGATCTGCCCACCTCGGCCTCCCAAAGTGCTGGGATTACAGGCATAAGCCACCGTGCTCAGCCTAGTTTTTTTTTTTTATAAAGACAATTTGTAGTACTTTCAAGTGTGCCAAAAACTGGGCTAGGAGGTAAACAATATAAGATGATTATTATCTCTAAAATACAAAAAGGATATGTAATGGGCATGCAATTGGTCAGTAAATACCTAGAAGCTTCTCATGCATGCATAATAAATTGCTTCCCTTAAGTTAAACAATCCTCTTGTCGTATCAATTATACCATTCACCTAATTAACAGAATCTTTCCTAAACTGTGCAAAGGCAAACTTCCCTGAAGACCTTGCAAATGATCCCAGTGCCCAATTGCTGGAATGGCACTAATAAGATTTGACTCTACTGACAAATTAAAATTTTAATCAGGGCCACATGAAAATCTCAAGAGCAGGAAAAGTAAAGCAAATTGAGAGGTTTACATTATAGGTTTTGAGATACTTTTCCATACAAGCAACATAGAACAGAGAAATTAACAGGCCAAGGAAATGTTATTTTTTTTAAAAGGAGGAGGACAAAGGAAAAAAAAAGACACGAGTCACTGGTAAACAATGTTGACACTGTTGGCCACTTTGCTTTAAAATCATATAAAATCTTTGGGGTATTAACAATTGCCCATACTTTCCCCTGGAATTGCAGAAAAGCTGGCTCTGCAGCAAAGGGAGATGGTTTAGGCCACTGACTGAAAGACTCATCCCTGTGTATGGTTTCAAAATGCTGCCTGGTATCACAGCAACCATACATGACTGAATGTTGTACAAAATGTGATCAAGGCCCTGGGAAAATCTCATGTAATTTACTCCATTTCTAAGATGTTCCCTGGGTTCTGGAAATCAGGTCCTCAGTTCAAGGATCTTCAGCACAGGAGGAACTTACACATCATCCAATCTGCCTACTGACAAGGCAGAGAGGGGATGGAAGAGCCCAGTAACTTAACCAGCACCACAGCTGGTGGCAGAGCAGAGAGCAGAGCCAGCTATCTGGACTCCCAGCTCAGCACTGCTTCCTCTTGATCTCACGGCCTCATCTCTCCAATTTAGTGAGAACTGACCTTCCTCACCAATCAGCTGTTTTCACAATGAGACTCATGTATCATAGCTGTATTATATTTTAACCTGGAGATCAAGTATGGTACATCAATTGGATGTCTGTACCCTGGGGATTTTGCCTTGTTCTAAGGTGACATGACAAATGGCAGATTCTGCACCTTTCACTTCACTAAAGATAGTCTTAAGGACAACTGCCTCAACTTCCTTCAGCCTTTAGCTCCCTGCCTGCTCCCTAGCATTAAGAAACAAAGGAAAAGTCAGCTGATTTGTTCCATGAGCCTGAGCCATGCACCTGTAATGAGAGGTACCGAGGGAGAGGCCCAGGTTTCCTGGGTCTGTACCAGGTTCAAAGGGCAGAAGAGCTGCTCTCCATGCCCAACTTGGAACATACATAATGACCTAAGGGGGGAGAAAACTAATCTCCAACCCTCTGGTTCACAGGCAATCATGTGCAGAGGCCTTCAGCTTTAGAGTTTGGGGCGCTTTTTTCTCCTGGAGGTGCCAGGTACGGCTCCATGCTAGGTCTGCAGCATTCACCACGCTGAGCGTTGAGCCGTGTTCTCAAAAAGTCATGCCCCCAAGTTTGAACAAACTCATACTTGTCCCCTAAGAAGTCCCTGTCATCCCGGTCTGTCGGCCATGAGCTCGTTACTCCCCTGACCTTGAGGCCCACAGACTGGGATGAAGCCAGGACCTGGCTCCTCACTCAGGTCCTCCCGCGCCTTCTCTGGATGCCTTTCTCTCCCTGCTCACGGCACACTGCACTTTGTAAAACGTCTTCAGATGTGGAGAGCTGAGTCCTGGCAGTCATCCCAGGAAAGGGGAGCTTTTTTGTTGCTCTGCCCTTGATTGGTCCTCACTCTCAAACAGCTGTGAACCTTTTTCTTCGTTTATTTTCAAGCAATTAAAACTACAGCTTGATAGCATTACTGTAATCTCTCCCATTGTGTTTAGAGAAATTTTTCTTTCTTCAAGACTTCATGTATCTATCCAAAAGAGAGAGAACAGTCTAGAGGCACTGCATACCTCACGAAAGTGATCTGATTGGTTCTCATCCCTGAAAAAACCAAATACTTGGAAATAAGAAGTTGAAAACATACATGTGGCCACATTTTCCTCTCCTTTGCTTCCACGTCCACATGGAAAAGAAGAAAAGCTTCTAGATATTTGCAAAGGTTTTGTGAAATATGAGCTTTGGCTAAGCACATGTTTTTAAAACTATTTGGACCCTCCAAACAGAACAGATGTTTCTGCAAAATTTTCCACCATCCAGTCACAGCAATCCCGGCACGATCCTGCCCCATGTCCGGCTCCGGGCAGGCTGTCAGTGGCAGCTGGTCTGAAGAAAGTTTTACAAATCATCTAGCTCTTCTTAGACTTTAGAACAAGCTCCCTCCAAGCCCTGCAATGTTTCAAGGTAGAGGAGGTAGCAGGAAGATGGGCATTTGAACAGCACAGAGGGCCAGAGGTAGAGTGTGAAGGCAACAGAAAGGTACATATTCTCTTCATGACATTCATCAACAAAGCCTAACATTTCACAAGTACTCGGGCTTATTTCTTACTAAGTCCTGAAGCATTAAGGTCATCCAAAATCCCCTATTAAAGCGTGAGCTCCTCGAGGGCACAGACTGTGGTTTTATTCATCTTTCTATCCCTAGCACTTGCATACTGCACACACAGAGCAGACACTCAATAAATTTGATTGACTGAAATGAAAACTGTGAATACCTTCGTGGGAACAGGGCCATGACCAGCAGGCATCTTACCTAGAACTGGTTACCAGGTGAAGGCAAGATAAACAGAGTATTCCTACATGGGGAAGGCAGCTGCCTAAAACGGAATCGGCTCTGGAGAGCCAGAATCCCTGTGTGTAGCGAAATACTACAGGTCAGCAAGCAATGCGGTGTGATACAAAGATCCAACTAGGTGCAGCCGGAAGCCAGTGCACAGGGAGGTTTGACACCAAAAGAGACTGTTCTAAGTCACAGGCAAGACCTGCATTCATAACGTTATGAAAAGAGCTAATCACAGCATACTTTTCCACTTTTATGCACCAGGACAAAGACCTAATACCCTCAGCAGATACACCTCTGTCAACTCCAACACCAGCAGGCGTCTACAGTTTAGTGGCTAAATGCAAATTCTGAAAACCCTGCCTCAACTGCCCTGAAAAATCTTTAATCCTCCTTTCAAACTTTTATAATTCAACTCTCGTTTCTTTCCTTCCTCATAGAACCATTTGGAAAGATTTTGGTTTTTCAATAAATATATTAATACACAAAAGTTAGTATGTCCCATAAAAGTATTTTTAACCAGCTCCTAATCTGCCAAGATTTCAGTGAAACCTTTCACTTACCATTTGCCACCCACATACAGACCCAAGGACGGACCTTCTATCCAGTGACGGCACTTACAGCTGATTAAAGGGTTTGGAGGTGATGACAAAAATATGCTTGGTTTACAAAGACAGGCAACATGGAAGGACACATCTGTGATCAGAAAAAGTGCAAATTTGCAGAGGAGGAAGCTGCTTTCGATTTGCATTATTACTGCTCGGGTTCAGGAGAGATCCTGCTGTTTCAAGTGATTCCATATTTAACAAGTTTCTCGGCATTTCTTATTCCAAAAATATGTAATGGAACTACTAACAATACAAAAGAGCTGATTTTAACTTCTGTTTTCTTGTCAGAAGACAGAAAATGTTAAAGAAGAAATTCATGATGTTGTAAGTTTAACATCGTAGTATGAAGTCTGGGAGACGTGTCTGGATCAAACACGTCTTCTGTTCTAAAATCCATCAAAATGAAGAACTTCTGAGAAGATGAATAAAGGAAACACTGTATATATTGCTTGCATAAATTGGATCTCATTAAAAATATGGTGGCTGGGCTTCACACACAGTTTGCACCTTAACCTTGCATCTGTTATAACTGCCCCAAGCATTATTCCAGCTCTTTCATTTCAGTGAGAAAGTGTGATGATTTTGTCAACCAGGGTGTAAAACTGACTTGAAACAAACTTCTATAATCAACTTCCCACAACCCACTGAACTGTGCGAAATGGCAGTATGTAATAAATAATTAATGCAATTAACAAAACGGCATGAGCCTACTATAGAATATAATCTGTTCAGGCTGAAGAATAAAGTTCACTTCAAATAATTGTTACCATATTTACTTATGGATATGGCTATATGCAACTCTATGCTTAAATAGCATATAACAATTCCCAAAGTCAGGTCTTTAATGTAAATTGGCATTGCTTCACTTTTGAGATAAGTATCTCCAGACATACAAATTCTTGGATAAAACTTAAAAAGACTAGAAGTAATTATAAAAATTAGAAAAGATAAACTAAAGAAAAAAACAGAAACCATCCATAATTCAGCTCCCTTCCACCACCCCCCCCACCAAAACATGTATAATTAACATTTTAGAAGGAAAGATATAAACACTTAACAGTTGTTTCAAAAGTTGGAATGGGGTTAGAGGATCAGGGAAGGATGAGTTTACCTTTCTTTGTATCATTTAAATTTTTCAAGTCATGTGCATGTATTTTTAATTTTTAGAAAATAGTTTATATAAACTTGCATACACCTTTCAGATTTTCCTCTGGATACATATTTTTTAAAAACCAAAATGGTGATGACATTATGTGAATAACCAAAAAAAATTATATATTTAAGAAAAGTACAAAGACAACCTCTCTCACCTTGTTCCCCTCCTCCCAAACCTCAGAAAAGGAAACTCCAGCCTTGCCTCAGTATGAAAATACATGACTTTTTAAAATAGCACTATCGGTAGGTGTTAGCAGTGGGCAATGTGTGACCCACAATCTTCCTTTCCCACAAAACACAACACTATTGTCTTCTAAATTTCCTTCATCCGAGTTGGAGATGACCCTCTCCAATCCCCTATGTTTTAAAATAAGCAACTAATATCTAGATAGGTTACAGGGTACTTGAGTTAGCAGAGCTCGTCGTGCCGGAGCGTGGCTGGAGACCTGGTCTCTGGGCTTGCCATGAAGCCCACACACCCATCCATGCTGTTGTTTGTAGGGCTCTTTTATACTGAGAGGGAAGGTCAGTCCTCAGATTTGCCCTGGAGTGTGATCACTTCAGGCTGCCTCCCCTCCCTTTCTCTCAGGCAAGGGTGCACCCAAGGACTGAAAATCAAAGCCAGCACCACATGACTCCCATCCTGACTCTCTGGACCCGAATCTTTGCATTTTGCTTTATTTTCACTTTAAATCAAAGTAGTTTGTTAGGCTGTCTCTTAATAATTTGGCCTAAAGTATTCTCCCGGGAGACAATTTCACAAGGTACACTTAGAACCACTGAGGCACAGTCTCTTTGGAAGAATAAGGAGCCCTCACGTCTCATCACAGGGAACGTGCTTATTTACGTCACATATGCATTATTGCCCCTGCCTGGGGCAGTGCTGGCTGGCAACCCCAGGAGGAAAAACCACTCTGTTGTGGCCATTTTCAAAGAAACTCACCTATATGCAGAAGTCCCTGGATGTGTGAATTTTCTTTGCAACAAAGGGAAAGAAGGTCCAGTGATAGTCTCATGATTACATGGTCAAAGGGGTTGATAAGAAGCAAAACATAAAATAAAATAATCGTAATTAGAAAGAAATTGCATAAGAAAAAAGAACCTAAATGCCAAGTAAATTCAATTATTTAAGAGTAGATGCTTGAAAAAAAAGTTTACTTAGTTAAAAAAAAAAAAATCAGAGGTGAGGCTTTTTCCCTTCAACGTATTCTATTGCTCTCTTATGCTTTATTATAAAATTAGCTAACAGTACTGTACAGGGTCATTGCAACATTTTCTAAGTGCCTCATGTCTACCTATGTGTTCCTACTTTTCCAGGCCTCTGGGCAAGGATGTTTACATTATTTGTCCTAAGTAATTAATTTGCCCCAAATAAGTTAAAAAGTCAGTGTCACAATGTCAGAAGAAGGGCCATGAAATGTTTGTTGAGGTCACTGGAAGAGGCTAACTTGTGGCTAAATTTAGTAATTATTTCTTTCATAGGAATAATTCCAAAGTTTGAGTCATGGAATAGAGAGGAAACCTGAAATGAGATTTTAATATTATGCACAACACCTTAAAAAGCCAACAGGAAAGCAGTATCCCATATGAAGCAGAAATCCAAGCTAAAGAAGATATGGGAAACAAACAAAACACTGTGGAGAGCTTTTAAAAATCAGAAACAGAAATACACATATGTATGTACTTATGTGTACATACACACATACATATAGAGTCCTAGTTTTTGTTGATGAAATAAGCTTATTTTTATGAAATCAAAAAAGATTTGTGGCTTAATAAATATGTTAGAAGAAATGAGCTATTTGAGTAAGCTGCTACTTAGCAGGAGTAAGTTTATAAAGGAGTTTATAAAAATACTTTTATAATTATTCTGATCTTTAAATTTTGCATAATATTTCTCATTAATGAAGACAACCCTGGCTTGTCTGATGTGTGAAATTATTTATTTTTAAATTGTATTTCAAATGAAATTAACTGACATTATTATACACTGCCTCATTTTAGGACAAAGACTTCCACTCACTGGAGAATCCACTGTGAATCCCATGAGCACAGAATGAGACTTCTTAATGACTAGTCTAAGCATTTATAAAAAATGTCAACCATTAACGACAATAACAACTACTCCTGAATTGTGTCCTCATTTTCTTGAAAGAAATGAAGAGGTAAAGGACACACGTCCCAGGAAATCAAATCCGCTTTTAAAGAACTGTCCTCAGAAACCAAGCAGGCAAAAGGGAAGAGGTTACGGGCATGTCGCTAGAGCCAAGCTGACCTGGGTTCAAAGCCTTACTACACTCACTGCAAATTTATGACCCAGCAAATCAACACATCTCTCCAAACCTGTGCATCCTCGGGTATAAAGTACGTGTAACAGCATCTACCCCACAGGGCTGTTGGCAGCATTTTCCAAAATGAAGAATGTAAAGTTCTCCCTCAGTGATAACCCCTCTCATCATTACTATGCCCCAGCATCCCTTAATACCAGAAGCTTCTCCCCACTCCTCCTGGACCACAGAAGCTCATTTATTTACTTACAACAGGGCATTTACCTGATAGTGAGCTAAACTATCCCTAGAATATAAAAAGTATTTATTAAGTAAATATGAGAAAATAATTTTAAAATACACACATACAGAGAGTAAAAAAACTTTACCTCCCTCCATCTCCACTTTTCCTGATTTTTACCATAAACAATTTAGTATGCTTTCTTCCAAACCTTCTCTGTCTACCTATAAATGTATATTGTAATTGGTTGGTTTTCCCCAAAAACCACATCATGCTCTATAAACTGTTCCATAAGTGACTTACTTTACTCAACAACATAAAACAGACAGTATTATTCTTTTTAATGGCTGCATAGTGTTTCCTATAGTGAATATACTTTACTTAAGCACTCCCCATATTAATGGATATTTAGGTGAATCCCATTTTTTGCTATTAAAAAAAAAGGCTGTACACTATTTTTAGGGTGGATTTCTAGAAATGGGCTTGCTAAGTCCTTGATTCATTTGAAACTTAATTTGACACTGGTTATCTTGACCACAGTGACATCAGATCATAAATATGGTCATAATGACATCATAATGGGAGAGACAAGAGATAGAGAACTTCTACAGGTATTCAGAGCATTTTTTTTTCTTTTGGACATAAAATGAATCCATTGTACAGGAATGCCTTCTCCCCATTCTCAGTGCAGAGACAAAGCTGACAAGCTTAAAAGTACATGTTTAGGATTCTAGACTTGGTTTAACTCAAATGGCCTTGATTGGATGGGGTCCCTCTGCAGTATTAAAACTGCTCTAATTGCATTCTTCAAGCCAGCTGAAGGCTGACAGCTTCCGCTCCCGGCTCATTATCAGAGCACTTCAAGGGGCTCCATTATGAGCAGAGCACCTGGTCCAAATTTATTTCAACGGCCCAGAGCAAAATGGGAAGGTGCTTAATGTTCAACCACAATGGTGACATTTTTATGAGATATCCAAGGTTCAGAAACAAATAAATGAAAGGTTTGAAGGGAGCATGAACAGAAACTGTGACAATAAAAATTCAACATTGATATATCAATTTAAAAACATATACCACCCATACACTTGGGGTAAGGCCAAAGGTTCAATGCAGGCTAACCAGAAAGAAAAAGAAGAAAAAAGGTCAATACTCAACTCCTCCCATGACTGGCTTTGCTAAAAAAGACTGATGAAATTCTAAAAATGTTTAAGGAAATCAGAATGAGATGCGAATTCTGAATTCCGGTTAGGATAACAATTATGTTATCTATCTGCACCAACATGAGAACGAAAGAAACTCCAAGTGGAATTCAGAGTGAATGCTAAATGTATTATGTTCATAGTTTTTCTCCGGTTTGCTTACACAATTGCTGTCTTTCTCTCTCTCAAAAAAAAAAAAAAAAAAAAATCCCGTGTGGAAATGAGTAAGTTAATAATTCCTTACAGATGTTTCCATAAGAAAACATTGTGCAAATATATATTTAGAATTTTTTAATAAATGTATAATAGGGAAATTTTTCCAGGTAGATCATAGCAGGTCCAAAGTAAACATGACATCCTATTGCATAAATCCATATCTAGAGACTGCTTGTCAAGTGGGATTTTGCTCTCTGCGGCTGAGTACTTGCAGAGATCTTAGTGTGTAGACGACAACCAATTTTAAAGCCCGAAACCCAGCTGCAGAGCATTAGAAAGCTCTACCCTCCACTAAGAATCTGCTTAAAGAACGTTAAAATAAATATTTGTATTCTTTCACTAAACACAACAACGACACTTACATTGGAATCTAAGAAAATGATGAATGAAAAATTATAACACTGGCACTTTACAATGGGAATGCTGACTAAATCGGAACTATACAAACTGGGAGGATTTACTCAATGTTTAGTCTCTTAAGAAAAAAAGAGGAGGACAATTAATCAACTACATAGAAATTTTTTTCAGCTATTAGTTGCTTTTGGTCTTGTGATTTTATCTTTCTCAAGCATTTTCCCTATTAAGCCGACCATACAGATGTGCAATACATTAATCCGCCAGACTATAAAGGCTTTAATTATTTTACTGATTTAGAAAGGCAATTAGGCAGCACCTATTTTTCACATATTGATTATACTGACTCTGGTTTTAGATCTGAATTCATGAATCATCAGGTAACTGGTATAACCACAAAAAAAGGCTGCTGGAGCCTTTTTTTTTTTCTACAACAAATAAATAAAAGCACTTAAAATTAATTACCTGATAGAACCAGCTTAACTACAAAAAAAAAGTGGCAAAATCCCAGTAGAATAAATTTGGTATATAAGTCCTCCAGCAAAGTGACCACTTGTCTGACTGCTTGCAGGCCACCCAGTGTTAGGTCTTAGAATTTGGGAGCTTAGAAAAATCTTCATCTGGGTGTACAAAAACAGGGTGCTTTGTTTTGGTTCTGATTTAGCCTTGCTTCTGCCTTTACTGTATTCTGCTCTCTCCTTTGAAACTACTTAAAGAGCTGGAGCTCTGGGAGTCCATGGGGAATTTCCACGTTCACCATGGAAACTGAGGAAGTGGTAATTTGGATTATGTACATCCGGGTCCTGATTTCTCCTTCACTTTGACCTCTTTCTCCTCCCCATCTACTATTTAAGACCCACTATGTAATCTAGCTCAAAATAACTGAGACTGCAATGATGGCTGTGCATGGTGGCACTTATGAGACAAATAATTCCTGGCCTTTCCCATCTTTATGGAACAGAAGAAAACATAAGTCTTGAAAGTTTTCACAAGATGCTGTGTTAGATGAAAAAAATTGAGAATTTTTCCCATAGAACAGATGTTTCCTAGGTTTGTACAGCCTCTCAACTGTACATTAGGAAGTCACTCGTATGATGATAATGTACCACTTACGGGCAGGATGGTATAGTGGCAAGAGACTTGGATTCAAGCACTGGATGGCATTTATCAGCTGTGCAACTCTATGCAAATTATCTTTAAGCCTTTCTAGCATTAGTTTCTCCATCTATAAAATGGGAGCGATTATGCATGCTTCACCCATCACAGAGAACTGCTGAGACCATCATATGTGCATGTGAAAATGCTCTTTAAGCTGGAAACTAGTGTCATAAACGTCATTTCTTTTTGCAGAAGCCATCTCCTTCATGCAATCACCTACACTGCCCTCTTGCGGTAGGCAGGCTGCATTGCTACTCAAAGGCAAATAAAATTATTTTGTGATTGTATTACTACCAGATTAATTTCATGTAACCAACTCTTAATTGCCAGGCGAATAGAGACAGGGCCACTTGACATGAAATATACAATTCAAAGGATCTACTTGGGTTTTTTTTGTAATGCCATTTATGAACAGTGAATCCAGACACTATACTCTGGTCCCTTTTCTTGCACTACTAGTCCATGATAAAAATTTTTGAAAAGTGGAAAACACTGGACAAGAAGAGAAGCAGGAGATCAGTTGAGTATTGGTGAAAAGTCCTACCTTCCCTGTTACTTTGGACATGGATATTAAAGCCAGTGAAAATGTTCATAAAAATTGTAGGAACAAAAAGCCATCCATAGTTTTGCCTGTACTCTAGAACTAGAATAACTGACTTTTAGAACTGGTAGGGACCTGAGATGCCACATTGTTCCTCCTCCTTTCTTTACAGATGGAAAATCTAAAATGCCCATAATTTTTTTTTTTTTTTTTTTTGAGACAGAGTTTGCTCTGTTGCCCAGGCTGGAGTGCAAGTGGCGTGATCTCTGCTCACTGCAACCTCCACTTCTCAGGTTCAAGCAATTCTCCCGCCTCAGCCTCCCAAGTAGCTGGGATTACAGGTGCCCACCACCATGCCTGGCTAATTTTTAAAATATTTTTAGTAGAGACAGGGTTTCACCAAGTTGGGCAGGCTGCTCTTGAACTCCTGACCTCAGGTGATCCGCCTGCTTGGGCCTCCCAAAGTGTCAGGATTACAGGCGTGAGCCAACCACACCCGGCCATGCGCATAATTTAAAAGATGTACCTCACTTGGACTCTGATCACCAAATTCCATCACAGCAACCACCTTCACTTGGAGCTGCCTCCCGCTTCTGTTTTTATCACTTCTTAACTCAAAATACATCTTCAATCCCATTTTTCTCTGACAGACACTGATACAGAATAAGAAATACTGGAAAACTAAGCCACGAGGAGCAAAATAAAATATAAATATCACTTAAGAGAATTCATTATGAGAAATCATAAAACTGACAAGTCTCCTGAACAAAAATGACCTGAGAGTTTACCCATAGGTTAGCAAATATTAAAATAATGATAAGGATGACAACCACAAGCAAATCAATACATGCTTGCTGATGAACTGAGTAGGAACTTAAGAACTTGGCGCCTCTCTAAAATTTTTAATTAAGAAACATTTAATTATACTCACTATGTAGTAGGCCATGTTTCAAATGCTTTCTTCTAATCTCATCACAACATCCAATATGCTGTTAATAACCTTTATTGACTGCAGCATCGGTTTACGAACCCTGCTGATTGTTCAGCTAGCACCATGGATCAGGGAGTAATCTAGAGGCATAACTCAGAGATACTGCTGGTCTGGTTCCAGACCATTGCAATAGCAAATATCACAATAAAGCAAGTCACACTAATTTTTTGATTTCCCAGTGCACATAAAGTTATATTTACACTATACTGTAGTCTATAAAGTGTGCAATAACATGTCTTTAAAAAGTATATATCTTAATTTTAAAACATTTTACTGCTAAAAAATACTTTGTAAAAATGCTTATAGTCATCCGAGCTAGATCTTCTGGATAAATTGTTGCAGCTTCTCCATCAGCACTTGCTGCCTCACTTTGCACTTTCACCTTACGGAGATGGCTTAGTTTCCTAAACTTCATGAACCCAACTTCTGCTAGCTTTCAACTTTTCTTCTGCAGCTTCCTCACCTCACCCAGCCTTCATAGAATTGAAGAGACTTGGGGCCTTGCTCTGGATCAGGCTTTGGCTTACGGGAATGTTACGGCTGTGTTGGTCTTCCATCCAGAACACTCAGACTTTCTCCCTATCAGCAATAAAGCTGTTCTGCTTTCTTATCATTCATGTGTTCACTGGAGTAACACTTTTAATTTCCCTCAAGAACTTTTTCCTTGCATTCACAACTTGGCTAACTGTTTGGTGCAAGAAGCCGAGTTTTCAGCCTGTGTTGGCTTTCAACATGCCTTCCTCACTAAGCTTAATCCTTGCTAGCTTTTGATTGAAAGTGAGAGACGTGTTACTCTTCCTTTCACTTGAACACTTACAGGTCATCATAAGGTTATTAATTGGCCTAATTTCAACACTGCCGTGTCTCCAGGAAGAGGCAGGCTCAGGGAGAGGAAGAGAGACAGAGGACTGTTGATAGAGCAGTCAACACATAAAACATTTATTGATTAAGTTCACCGTCTTATATGGGTGCAGTTCATGGCACCACCAATTACAATAGTAAAGTCAAAGATGACCGATCACAGATCACAATGACAGATACAATAACAATGAAATTTAAAATATTGCAAGAATTACCAAAATGTGACACAGAGACATAAAGCAAGCACATGCCATTGGGAAAATGGCCATAAACCTACAATTTGTAAAAAAAAAAAAAATGCACTGTCTGCCAAGTGCGGTAAAGCAAGGTGTGCCTGTAGGGGGGAAGGGAGGGCATCAAAGTTCCTCAAAAGATACAGAGTAGTAAGCTGGTAAATTAGAGGAAAAGTCAAGAAAACCTCGTGGGGACCAGCACAGGAAAGGCAGCTGGCAGAGATAAAGCAGGCCTTGCATTCTTTGACCTCAGGGCAGCGGGGATGTGATGTGACGCAGTCAGGTTAAGGTTTTGAGACAGGGTAAGCCCAGTGTTGTTACTCTTCAGTAAGCCTGGAATGGAGCCGCCCCCTCCCCAAGGAAATCACATAACGACGAGGAAGTCACATGCAGATAAACAGTAAATGAAGACAGGATGACCAGCTCGGAGGAACCAACAACAACATGGGGGAAGGAGTGCGGGAGTGCCTGGGGGGCTGTGCCTGCAGAGGGGAGCAAGAGGGAGAGCATCCAGCACTTCGGGGCACCAGATGCTTTTTCTAAGGTTTGGTCATAACCAGCACCAAAAAACAGCAAGCTGCGCCATTCCCCCAGCTATTCTACTTCTTCACGCTGCTAAGCTGGGGTTTTGGGGACTTGAAAAGTTACCTGGGGCTACAGAACACAGTGTCCACGCACTTGGACAAGCTGGTGAGCCTGGGGCATTGTAGCGGCCTCTGCTCCACCCTTTCCCCTTGTCCAGAAGCCTCGACACCACCAGAGAGCGAAGTGGGACAAGACCCCAGGGAAGAATTTAATAAAACATCAAGGCCAGGGAGTTTGTGATACTCAAAACTTTGTGGAGGATGGGTCAATCTGCATTTATATGTGTTTCCATCTTTCCAGAGAGAGAAAAAAATTAACATGGACTGAATTTTCTCTATTTCTATTAATTCACATATTATGCCATTTTCATTACCACAAAATGCTGCACTCTTATGCTTTCTTAAAAAGATCACTATAGTAAAACTATTAATCTATATACCTGGATGATACTAGAGTTTAATAACCATTTACAGAATAAATCAATGACTGACAGTAATATTAAGGGGCTAAATAAGTTGATCTCTAAAATTACTTTCAACCTAAAAATGCTACATTCTGCGATAACAATAAGTTTAGTATTTAAAAGTCCTTAGGCTATTTTAGAGTAGAGTATGTTTGATGATTATGAGAAAGTAGCTGGAGACTTGAAACTTTAGCCTGCTAAAGCATCCTTTAGACAGGTCCCTCTGACAAAATGAAGTAAGACCTGGTAGAATTTCTCAGACAAATCATGCCAAAGCATCACCTCCTTCAAGACAATGCATGGGGGCTTGGGGAGGCGAGGATGTCACTCACCGTTGCAGCCCTTGTCTATTTGGCTTTCTCTGCAACATTTCACTGGGCTGACAAGTGTTCCTCATTGAACTCTCCTTCCTGGGCTTCCCGTTGCTCTCCCGCCTCTGCCCGTTCACTCTACTCCTGTGCAGGCTCCCTTTTCTCTGTCCACCCTTGGTGAGTCTTTGACCTTGGGGATCTTCTTAGGTTCTCTTCTCATGCCACACGGTCTTTCCTCTCCTGTGATTTTAGTTAATATCTGTATGCTGATGGCTCTCAAATCTCTTCCTCCAGCTCCAGCTGCCTATTGGACATGTATAACCAGTAGCTCCCCAGGCTGCAGTATGTTTGAAGCTCCCTTGCCCTGGTCTCCCTCCTCGCAGCCTCTTCTGGGTGAAAGGCACATGTCCCACCAGCCACCCATGAGCCATCCTTGGCCCCTCTCTGGAACCTTACCCCTCACATCCCATAAATCCCCAAGGACTGTGCATCCACCTGCTGAATATCACCAAAGTCCACTTCCAACTCCACTCCCAGTGACTGCAAAGGGGGCCTTTGCCTCGGTGCCACCATTACTATTCCCTGCTCCACAAGGTAGCCAGGGCCAGCTTCTCAAATGCTGACCTGGACACCTCAGTCCCAGCTCAGAACCCACCAGTGCCTTCCTTCAGTCTGTGAGAAAGTCAAAACTCCTCCAACTGGGATTGCAAAGCCCTTCCAGAGCTGACCACCACTGAGTGCTCTGGCCTGTCCCTCATGGAAACACATTTTCTCACCTCCTTTGCTTCTGCTGTACTCGTGGATTAAAATGTTTTCCCTCAACCAAATCCCCTCTACCTGGCTGGGGCCATTGCCTTCCAGCTTTTTGGCTTCTGGTAAGTTTTGCCTGAACCCCCTCAATCCTAGATCAAGCGCCCCTTCCACATGCTCTCTTGGGGTTCACATCTCTCAGTTTAGCCCTTGTGCCTCAAGTGTAAGTTCCTGTAACGTCTCAGTATCCCTGCCCCACTCGTGCATATACCCTAAGGCTGTCTCACTCATATCACAACCCCAGAATCTGCACAAGGCCTACCACATGACAGCCACTCAACGGATATTTACTGAATAAACTCATGATTATGAATACTTTAGTACCTGACCTATGAGTTATTGATACATAATGGGAGTACCATGGGTTGCAGAATAACACGGACCTTGTTTCCCATCCCAGCTCCACAGCTCACATGCTATGTGATCTCAGAAAATGTATGGAAACTTTTTAAGGCTGTTTGCAAAGCTGTAAGAGCACAACCAACCACTTACTTCATAGGGTTGCCGTGAAGACTAAAATACACACAGCATATGAAGTGCCAAGAGTGCTGTATTATTTTATATTTTTCAAAATGCAGTGCTACAAACTTCTTTATCACTACATCAATTAATGCTACTGCTGCCTTAACCCACAGGCCATCAGATACATTTTTAAAGTTCTTTATGTGAGCATTATTCAAGGAAAAGCCTTGTCCGCTGACCCAGCCAGTAAAAACATTGGGCCCTGACATTGGGTAAGAAATGTTGCTTACAACATTGTAACATTGTTGCAACATTGTCTTACCCAATGCCAGGGCCCAGTGCTATTACTCAAGCAGGCTGGAACATCCAATAATTTCTGCCAGCCTAAGAATTATTGGTATTGCTTTTACATTTTACATTTTATGACAACAAGTCTAACAATATAAAGCAAATAGTGAAATAGCTTGTTTCTTTCCAGGATTATCGAATGAGGGCAGAAGATGTCATGGGTATATTTTGATAAATATTTCAGGCATTACAAACAATACTGAAATATATGCCAGTCTTGTAACCATCACACTGCAACATTTTCTGCTGCCTTCTGAAGACTGTGGAAAAGCCCCCTTGCGAGGGAGGGTGGAAGGAAGAGAGGGAGTTTCTCAGAAAGAGAAGAGAAAAACCTAACACTTGCCCAGTATCATTGTGGGTTTAACAATTTTGCTTTACTGATTTTATGGCACAATCTAGTCTCCCCATATCCCCAAAACAAAAACAAACTAACAGCAACAACAAAAACCCTTTCCATCAGGCCAACTAGTGGCTTTGGAACCAATTACAAAGTACTATGAGATGACTCTTTAAATGAAAACTCTTAAGCTATTCACCAAGTCAAGTACATTGTGGGAGCTGAACTCCCACTTCAAAAGTTTGGGTTCTGACCACGGCCTCCAATCCAACCTCCCTCAAATTCCAAGAGAGTTAATCCTGGCTTCCCGTCAGGAAGTTTGCTCTCACAAACTTGTAGAAGTACTGGCTATTAAAAAGTGTATGGGTTCTTTTAGTCTTTCTGTGCCATGGTCAGTAAGGGCACAAAACAAATCCTGAGCTTCTAAGGGTGACCCCACCCCACAGGGGGCAAGCAGCATCATGCCATCGCCATGCCCAGGAAGGAGACATGGAGATGGCCTTGGAGCAGCTCTGGGCAGGCTCCCTCTCTCTTCACACAAGAGGCAATTTATGTTCTAGGTCAGAAACGATGTTTGTTGTCTGCTGTGGTTTGAATGTTTATCCTCTCCAAAGTTCGTGTTGCAATTTAATCCCCAATATGGCAGTATTGAGAGGTGGGGCCTTTAAGACGTGAATGGATTAACATTTATGGATTAACAGGTTAATATGGGATTGGGGCTGGTGGCTTTAGAAGATGAGGCAGAGAGACCTGGGCTGGCATGTTTGCACACCTCAGGACTCTGCAGAGTTCCCACTTGGAGGAAGGCCTCAGGAGATGCAGCCCCTCAACCTTGGACTTCTCAGCCTCCATAACTGGAAGAAATAAATTCTTTTCTTCATAAATTACCCAGTATCATGTATTCTGTTGTGTGCAACATTGTCTTGCCAAGGTGGCTCAGTTCATACTATATTTTCCAAGGCTTGCAAAAACTAAGCTTTGCCCTAGTATTCTTGTTGAGGAGATCTGAAACATATGATTTTTATGTGGCTAACAGGCATAAAATCCCAAAGACATTAATATAGAATGATTTTTAAAATATCTTCTGATATGTACCATACCATGTTTAAAATGTTCCCTTCCAGTTTAAAATGTATGCTCTAACTATACAGTATTTCCTTAGAAAAACTGAACAAGATGAGCAATAAGAAATCCTATTTATTTAAAATTTTTCTCTTTAAAGTACATAAAACTTGAAATTTTTATATGCAGCTTAGGTCTTCATAAACCTACAAATAAGTAAAGGGAACACTTAAATCTTTTCCTGAAAATATCTTTGTTTCCCCAGACTAAGACCTCATATTCAAAGTGTCATCCCCCCGTGATTTTTTATGACCACGTTATAAACCCCTCCAAAAATGGGGTTTACAATGGAAGTGTTGACATCATGTTAACTATTGCTTTGCAAACTGAGCTCAGTAATCAAGGCCCATTATATTTATGAGGCAGGTAAAATCTGTAGCCATTAATCACAGAGCCATATTGACAGATTCTAAGTTTGAGGTCCAGCAAAATTAATGTATCCCATTTCTTATATCATTGATACCAAGAAGAAAATTTGCAGGCAGCTTTATAATTGTGAGGCTTTTACATTTTTACAGAAATCCAGAGGCAGACTTGTTGAAACATTTCATTTATTTACACCTGCTGTGGTCAGTTTTTGCACATCTGCAAAGTACTAGAGAAGATTTTTCTTTCCCATAGATAATTCATGAGAATTACATGCATTTGCACAAACACAGCCTTTATTAGAAGAGCACTGCAATCATGAATTCTATGTATCCATACGCCTAACCCACACTGGGGTTGTACCAAATTGTGATTAATTACCAAAAGAATATTCCACTCCTAAATTATAATTCAACATCCCTATATAAAACAATCTGAAATGTCAGCACTCTGTCTTTATGACATCATGCCATCCCAATAATTCTGTTTTACAAGTAAATTCCTATTATACATTAATAAGGGCTGTAGGTGGCTAAACATCTTGCCTCCCCAGTAATGACTAGGTTGAAGGCAATTAGAGCAGCCAGGTGCAGCTGAGCTGGGTACTCATAAAAGTTTTTAAATTTTACTGTTTCCGTTTCATTTGGGGAGGTGCATTCCAATCTGCCCAAATTAAAGAGGAAGCTCTGCCCATGTTTTCAGCTGTTGTGTGTTCTTACCATTACTGATAAACCCCTTTAATATTTCTTTGCTCCTTAGAAGCTGATGATCTGAGGAGTTCAAGTTTCACCACAAGCATCTATATTTCACTGCCTGTCACAGTGGTTACTCCAGACACACACATACATGTGCACACACACAGTCCCAGGGTAACAGAGCAGCACCTTCATTTAAGACTTTCTGGGGCAGCCCTGAGTAGTAAAATTGATGCATGAAAGAAAGAACTTTACTCACTTTGTTAACATGTTTTTGCTGTAATTAGTTTGGGTCAGTGGAGGAGACATCAAATTAAAGTTTTATGTCATAATAGGAGCGATGATTTTCCCATTACAAGAAAATCAATTTCCTTCTACAAACTACAAACACTACATAAAAGAATTAATAAGTGTAAAGACTTAACACATCTGAAGCAAGAGAAAAGGTTACCACTGACGATGACAAATATCCTTAGAAGTAGAATTTTAAAAAGAGTTAACAACTTCCCCACAGTAGTATTATAAGGGTGATGTACCCTGGGAAATTTTCCTACCATTCAGAAAACACAGAGCCCTTTATTTAACTTACTATGTGTCTTTCTTCTCTTTACTCTGTAACTCATACTAATCAATTTAATTTAATTCAGTTAAAAAATTTTTAATGTTATAAACAATCAGTTTTATGACATCAAATGACTGACCTAAGTAGGTTTTTGTTTAGCTTTCAACAAGTTATATGGATACTCTACACATTAATGATCAGACAGACAAAAGTAATTATGTAGCAGCTGCTAATCCAAGGACCAACACCATCCTTAAAAGGTGGATTCATGTTGATGACAGTAAGACAGGGTCTCACTTGATTTCAATAATACATCAGCCAGAGCTATTCTAGGAATTAATCTTGGAAGGGCCCCTTTAGAAGTAAAAAAAAAAAAATCATATTCCATTTAATTTCAGAGGGCAAAATAGACGTGACTGCCTCTGAATGAGAACAGTCCTCAAAAGTGATCCCTAATTTTTGTCTAGGTGGTTTGGGGGATTTTCCTTTTTGTTTGCTTCATTTTTGATAAAAAGTTTACATTTACCAAAATAGGATTTAAAAAAAAATAGAGTAGTGCAGCATTAATTCAGAAAATAACATCATTCAGATATGTACTGTTGGTCTGTATTAACAACCAACCTCTCCATTTTCTGAGGGGAAAAAGGACACATAAAATGAGACTCTTTGCATACAGTTAATCATCTCTTGCTTCTAAGCAAAGAAAAATTTATCAAGGACTCATTTTCTTAGGATAGTGAGCTTTAGAATGTCATCATTCGACATAAGGTTTTTCAAAATTCCTAATCAGGAAGAATGCAAGGCCGAGGCCATTTGTCTATATCAAAAAAGGAGCACCAAAATCTAGATTTATCTTTGTTTCCTTCCTTTTGTTTTCCTTAATCAATGAAAATGTCCATTTTAAAAAGGAAAAAAATAGTCAAAATCAGTATTCTTGTATATTTTCTTTCTCCTCTCCACTTTTTTTTCCTAGTGGGAATACAGGAGATAAAGAGAAGGCTTTGACAAAGGGCCTTTATTTCTTTTAAGCAATTACCAAGACAAGTCCTGCTTCCCAGTGGATGTCTCCCTGCCAGCTTTGAACTACATCCTTGCCCCCCTCATACAGATTAGATGCCCTACATTAACAGAAACAGCCTGAAAACCAGGGGGTCTGAAAACACATCCCTTCACGGAGCTTAACAGTCACTCAGGGTTAACACCACGGGGCTACAATCTGCTGCAAGAGACAGTGGTGCAGGGACATGGTAGCCGACAGCAGTTTCAACTGGTATCATGTTCCGAAAGTTTCATCACTTTTAAAACTGCAACTTCTACATTTTTCTGCAAATCTCTCTTCCGCATTGCTAAATCCTTTCTGGATTCTGAGATATTTTGCTACTAGGAGCTAGCTTTCTTACTGGCTCCCTGTGCCTTATAAGGAAATTAGGCAATACATTAATAAGTGCTATTGGTGGCTCCCTTCTGACCACTGAGCCACAACTAGGTTGCAGGTAATTAGATCTAAAGGCTCCACTGTCAAACACACCTTTCCTTTTCCTAATTACATGAGAAAACCTCAGTAAGTCCCAATTTTAATAATAGTGCTTCCTGCCACAGGGATCAAAGTCAGAGATGTGTGTGATGAAGTGTAGCTAGGTTTGTTTAAGGAGTGTCTCCTTTTCCTTCTACTTCCAACCCTTGTCCTAATATCTCTCAAAGAAAAGGGGGCCTGTCTCCATTCCCAAGGACTGGTCCTCTGATTCTCCTCTGTTAGAACTCTGTTATTTTCACCTGCCAAACCACCACTATGCCATTAAATCACTATTTGCATTCTGTTGTCCCTTGTGTTTCTTTTTTATTGTTTTAAGCAGGGATGGATGTTTCTGTGAGTTTACATAATCTCTCTCAGGATAAATTCATTCTTAAACTAATAATGGGCTTGATTCTCATGTTAATTCCTCCCTTCAATTAATTTTATTTTACCAACATCTCCAAACTAGGGGGACACTGGACAAATCATCAGCACTGCACATACTCATATTTCCAATCACCACCAATTTCCAACAAGAATAAAAATGCTCCCAAGACATAATCTCCCATTTGGATACACTTGGTCATCACAGTGCATTCCAATGAGCAATACAGGAGGAAAATAATAAAACAGAAACAGAAAGCAAAACAATAATGTATTGAATATTTAAGGAAACTTAAAAATCTAATCCCCAATGTGATGGTCTGTGGCGATGAGGCCTTTGGGAGGTAATTAGATCATAAGAGTGGAGTCCTTGCCTATGATGGGATTAATGCTCTTATAAGAGGGGACTTGAGAGAACTTGCTTCCTCTCTCTCTGCACTATTTGAAGACAGCAAAACCACAGCCATTTGCAAACCAGGAAGAGGACCTTACCAGACCCAATTATGCTAGCACCTTGATCTTGGACTTCCCAGCATTTAGAACCATGAGAAATAAATACCAGTATTCTATTATAATAGCCCAAGCTAAAACAGAAATTGGTACTGGGAAGTGGAGTGCTGCCTTAACAAATACTTAAATATGTGGGAGTGGCTTTGGAACTGGTTAACGCGTAGAGAGGCTGGAAGGTACATGCTAGAAAATGTTGATATTGCTGTGAAGGGACTTTGGAAGGTGATTCTGGTGAGGGCTCAGAAAGAAAAGAGGAGAGATATATAGAAAGTTTTCATCTTCTGGGAAAACACATAAGTAATCCTGTTCAGAATGTCATAGAAATAGGGATGGTACCAATGAAGGCTCAGACAAATGAGGAACATGTTATTGAATAATTAAGAAAAGTAAATTCTTGTTATAAAGTGGCAAAGAACTTGATTGAACTGTGTTCGTGTACTAGTATTTTGTAGAAGGTAGAATTGGCAAGTGATAAAATTGGCTATTTAGCTGAGGAAATTTCTAAGTGTTGAAAGAGGAGCTTGGTTCTTCCTGACTACATATAGTAAAATACAAGATGAGAGAAATTGAGATGTGAGGGAAACAAGAAACTCCGTGGTGAGATTACATCATTTAGATTCAAAAGTCCATGTAAGATTTGGGTCCCCAAGAAGTTAACCACAGGTACCATCAAATCCAGTATGGTGCCATTGTCAGTCAAGAATCAAGGTTGCCTGCCAGGGCTTCAATCCCAATATCCACTGTAGATACTAACAAGTTACTCAACCTCTTTAAACCACACTTTCCTCAACTTAAAAATCAGTTTAATGATTGAACCTACCTCATCGGACTATAGTGAAGATTGGATAAGATTGCCTGTATAGCTCTTATAGTGCCTAACATACCTTATGAACTCAATGAACATTAACTGCCATTATCATCATCATCACCTTCTTCATCATGAACAACAAATCTCTCTGCTTAACGAAGATGCTAATATCCAGTCAAACTGCAATCTTAATACTGGGTTTCCCCAGTTTCTTCAATAACTGCCTAACTTGCCCATTCATCTTATTTTTCATAACTTTAAACATTAGTAAATCAAAGCATAAGACTCTAGTATAAATTCTAGGCCAATTACATGCCAAAAGGAAATTATTTTAGTGTTACAGTGCATTCTTAGCATTATCCTATTCTATCTACATGAAAAGTAAAAACTCACTCTTTATTTAAAATATCTCATTTGAGCATCACAATATCCTCCAACACAGGTACTAGTACTCCCACATAATAGAGAAGAAAAGTGAGGCGGCTTCACTGCTTAATCTACCCGAGGCCATAGGCTAGTAATTAGTGGAACCTGAATCAAAGCCAGCTCACCCGACTTTTAACCACGCCTCCTCATTCTCTGTCTTCCTCTTTTCCTATTCAAGCTCTTATTTTTTTTTCTATCCCACACACTTTTTTTTTAGTTTTTTAACTTAAAAGTTAATTAAAATTATTACTATTTTTTCTAATTATATCAGGGGAAATAATGTTACTCATATTTTTACATACTTTTGAGAGATGCACTTTCTTCTGTCAACCTGAACTTCAATTTTTTATTATGTCTCAACTAGAAGTCCATATTTTCATGAATATTTAATGTTTCCTCCTAACAGTCACGTTATTTTTCACGACTATTTAAAACCACAGTTGTTAAACTAGGTATTTATGAGGCATTTTCCCTTGCTCCCAATATGCTACCATAACAATTTTCACCACTAAGAACATGCTTAAAATAGTTTAGATTTTTTTTTATTTAGGTATTTCCCATTAAATCCACTTTTGGAGAAAAGAGAATACAGTTTTACTTTCTTTTATGCTCTTAAAATCAACTTAATACTAACCTGAATAAACAAAGTCCTGAATGAAGATTTCAATGTAAGTTAAATATACATATATATTATATATATATAACATATATATATATACACACACACACATATATATGCACATGCAGAGAGAGAGAGAGATCAAAGGAAAATCTGTTTAATGTAAACTTTATTACTTTGGGGTTTTAAAATTCAGAAATACACTTCAACATTCATATTGCTGTTAGAATAGTCGGTGTGCGTATGGCCCAACTGGAAAATATTCTCTTGTTTTAAATGATGATGGGTCCTTGAATCCTGTGTAATGGAACTTAAAAGACTCACACCTTCCACCTTAGCATGTCAATAGGTCAAAACCTTGTTAAATCAACTTGGCAATAACATTTCATGCAGTCCAAGTATGTTACTGTAGCAGAAAATTTGCTACGATGGCTTAATTACACAAGTACATGGCAACATTCAACTTCTAGTGAGAAAAGGTTTAGATTTGGGGAAACTTTTCAATATTTTCTTTTTCCTCTCATTGAGGGTATATTTGGGGTATTACATATGACTTCACATATATATGTAAACACAATGTTGTATTTGTGTATATATGTAGACACTGTAATTACATATATAAAGGGCACTCAATGGGTAGGAGTCAATGTTTAAACTATCAACTTCTAATTAGTTTCAATTTTTTTTTTAACCTGACAGCAATAATCTAAACTCTAACATCCCATTTCAGGGACAAAAGGAAAAAAAAAAAAAAACAAAAACCAACTAATGTCAAAGTAGAGGAAGAAGGAAATAAAAAGATCTCATTTTTAGAAATGACAGCTCCTTATTTTGGCTTCTATTTAGTTAAAATACACGGTTGGACTGAGCTTTGATGTTATATTGCCTGTTCAGAAAGGGATAAGCAATATTAAAAGTATATAAAAAATTAAAAGTAGGGAAGAAAAGGAAAAGAAACTGCTTAAACTACTTCATAGAACTGCTTTTAGAAATTTCTGGCTGGATGCGGTGGCTCACACTTATAATCCCAGCACTTTGGGAAGCTGAGGCAGGCAGAGTGCTTGAGCCCAGGAGTTCAAGTCCAGCCTGGGCAACATAGTGAAATCCCATCTCTACAAAAATACAAAAAGAAAAAAACCAAAAAAATTAGCTGAGTGTAGTGACTTGTGCCTGCAGTCCCAGCCACTCAGGAGGCTGAGGTGGGAGGATCACCTGGGCCTGGGAAGATCGAGGCTGCAGTGAGCCGTAATTACACAACTGCACTCCAGCCTGGGCAGTAGAGTGAGGCCCCGTTTCGAAAAAAAAAAAGAAAGAAAGAAAAGAAAAAAAGGAAATTTTTATCTAGAAATTTCCATTCATAGACAAATAATCAAAACATTATTTAATGTAACTTAAATATCTTTCCTAAAACATATCCCTGAAAGGGTTTCTACAAAGTGTTCTAGTTGCCATGTGCACTGGAAGAACACAGAAGGGCACAATCTTTTTAAAAGCATTTTAAAATTTTGATGTTTTAATACTTCAGTGTGACTTATCACCCCTTACTTCCCACCATTAATTAGCATCTGTGAATTTGGTGTTTGATATGATTTGGCTGTATCCCCACCCAAATCTCATACTGAATTGTAGCTCCATAATTCCCACATGTTGTGGGAGGGACCAGGTGGGAGATAACTGAATCCTGGGGGCGGTTTCCCCCATACTGTTCTCGTGGCAGTAAGTCTTGCAACATCTGATGGTTTTATAAGGGGTTTCCCTCACTCGACGCATTCTCTCTTGTCTGCTGCCATGTAAGACATGCCTTCTGCCTTCCACCATGATTGTGAGGCCTCCCCAGCTACACGGAACTGTGAGTCCATTGAAACTCTTTCTTTATAAATTACCCAGTCTTGGGATGTCTTTATCAGCAGCGTTATCAGCAGCGTGAAAACAGACTACTACAATGTTGCAGACAAAAAAATTACTGATTGGATAACTTCAAACTTATCTGAAAAACTTGATTCTTCATCAATTACCACTTACATATGTTCCTTTCAATTTACTAAAAATTTCTCCTGGTATATGACCATTTCACATTGCTAAAATCCAGTCAGCTCTCTCAGGCGGCGCGTTCACTGGGTTGTTTTGCCCATTCAGGGGGAAATGAAGAGAGTGCCACAGTGATAGTTCACTTCTCACCGAGCTTTGGGCAAACCCAAAAGACAGGTGCCTGCCTGCGGATGCTTGTCCACTGTCTCTTTTCAAATGCTGTAGCGCCCCCCTGTGGCAATGCCTGCAAACAAGCCAATAACAAGAATGCCTTTTAGAATGAGCTGCAGACAAAAGTAAGGGTGTGGGTGGGCAGGAGCCAGGGAGGGAAGAATGCATTCAGTGCTCAGGACAACTTGACCCTCCCTCTTCAGTATTCCATATATTCATTCGCAAATCTTGGAACTTAGATTCTTGTGTGGCCAAAGCAAGAGACAGACATTAACTATGAAAGCACATAAATAAAATTATTTCAGACAGTGATAAATGTCCCCACCACTCAGAGGTTCAAAATAGGGTAAGGCTATAAGACATGGTAATATGCATAAATCAGCAATGTAACCCTCTGAAGTAGAAGTCAACATTCGATCTGCTCGGAGGCAACAGACATTTGTATTTCTTTTTCGGATCAAGAGAGGATCTAAAAGTAAATCGTTGTCTGCCTCCCCGATATCCCTTCTTCCCTTTTCCCATCAATACAGATCCCTAATGTTCACTCAGAACAGAGGCTACATTGCCAGCCTGAAGGTCCCACGGCTGGCAAGGAACAGGACAGAAACCAAAGGGCTGACTCGCCAAACATCAGCAGTCTCCTTTCCAGCCCCAGCACCGTCTCTCCAGGGCTGCTCGCTTCTGCCTATCCGCTCCGTAGCACGAAAAGCCTGGAGAGGCTTGGCCTGGCCTGGGTTTCTGTTCTGACACATCAGCTAACTTGTTTGCGACCCTATACACATTAATAACTTCTGTCTCCAAACTGTCATCTGCTGAAAAGCAGCCATTTATCTTACAGGAATGCCACGGGGGAAGAAGGAACCCAGTAGGCACCCAGCACTTGAAATTTTCTGGCAGAAGGAACATGGGCAAGCAGACCCGAAGCTTCTCCTTCCAGGCAAGAACACCTGCTTCACCTCCACTTATTCATGTTTTGCTTATGGTGCTTTTTAAAAATTATTATTTTTTATTTTTTTTGCCAGCTCAGCCCCACCCTGTGGCCAGAGGGGACCAAGGGCCGAGCTGCGCCTGCTCATGATGTTTTAACAATGCCCTCTTTCCTCCACTGCCCTCAATCGTCCTACCAAAGCTCCCTTAGTAAGACGGCAAGAAGGAAACACACAGAAATACATCTGGAGTCCCAACAAGAAAGAAGCCCCATCCAGAAAAACTGGCACCCCAGAGAAGGGCACAGTCTCTACTCTGTGCTTTGGCTTACCTGATACCCACATGTACCCCAAGGGTGTGCCATCTCCGAATTTGAGAAGCTCCCACAGCACCAAAGCCAAACCACTTTCAAGGCTCCACGCAACCTCTCCCATCTTATTCCCACAAGTCTTCAGTTTCATCCCAGTCCCTCTCTTCATTCTCCATCAAGAGCACCACAATCATTCTACATATTTGTTCACTCTGTTGGGCCTCCTAGGCAAGCCCTGTATTAGTCCATTTTTATACTGCTATGAAGAACTGCCCAAGACTGGGTTATTTATAAAGGAAAGAGGTTTAATTGTCTCACAGTTCAGCATTATCGGGGAGGCCTCAGGAAACTTACGATCATGGCGGATGGTGAAGGGGAAGCAAAACATGATCTTCACAAGCAGGGAGGAAGGAGAAGTGCCAAGTGAAGGGGGAGGAGCCCCTTACAAAGCCATCAGATCTTGTGAGAACTAACTCACTATCATGAGAACAGCATGGGGGAAACCACCCCCATGATTCAATTACCTACAGCTGGTCTCTCCTTTGACACGTGGGGATTATGGGGAGTATAATTCAAGATGAGATTTGGGTGGGTACACAAACCCTAACCATATCAAGTCCCTACCTCAAGGAGTTCTCTGGCTTTCTGCTCATCTTTAGTCCACCTGTCCTTCTAGCAGAGCCTCTGCTGCCTTCCAACAGGTAATCATGGTCCCCTCCACTGAACGTCAAATCCCTGTGAGATCCTAAGAGGGCATCAGTCAGCTTAGGCTGCCATAACAGAATACCACAGCCAGAGTGGCCTGAACAACAGAAGCAATTCTGGAGGGCAGAAGTCCCAGATCAAGGCACCATCAGGACTGTTCTGCTGAGGCCTTGCTTCCTGGCTCATAGGCTGGCCCTCTTGCTGTGTCCTCACACAGCTGAGACGGGGAGCTCTGGTGCTCCTCCTCTTCTTATACTAGCACTAGCCTTTATTGGGCCCCAACCATATGACTCATGTAACCTTCATCATCCCCTCAAAGTCTCCATCTCCAAATATCCTGGGGGTTAGGGCTTCAACATATGAAATTTGGGGGGGGGGCACAAACATTCCATAGCATCAAGGATGGCGTGAGACAGAAGACACTAAAAGGGAGAGGGATAAGCAGAACTGAGAGGGAGGCCACTGAAGAGAGAAGTGGGAGGCAGGGCCTCTGTCTGCTCTTGGAGTTGGAGAAAACAAGAATGAAGGGAACAAGAGGGCCAGTGGTTAGGGTTGTCCGAGAAGTTCTGTGGTGAGGAAAAAACTATGAGTAAAAGGCAACACTTTTGGTTATAAAGCACAATAAGCTATGACAAGAAGCAGTCCTTTGCTGTTAATTCTCTGAAGGTTAACTTGACTGGACCATATACGTCGGAAATGACCTTTCCCTTGTCATAAAAATAACTGAAACCCTTACAGACATAATGAAAATCTTACTATCCACTATTGAGCAAGGAAAAACATCTATAATCAAATTAAATATTTTGTCTTTTAAGTGCATTAGCAAAATGATTTACATAAGAACTACACTTTTCACATAATCATTCATGCATGTTGATAGACGATTCAAGGAAAAATTCATAAAACAGAACTGCAGCTCAAATCTGTTCTGAACAATTTATCTTCTTACTACAAGATGGCCAACAAGAGACTATTTTTTAACTTTTTCATTTGCAATTTTTTTTTTTAATTCTCAAATTGCATCTATATCTCAAATAAAGTAACGGGAACATTCTAGCTCTGGGGTGTGGAAAAGCAGCCACGGCCGTGGGAAGCTGACTGCAAATGAAACACTGGCTTACACTGCCCTCTGCTGGTATACTGACCACATTTCAAGTTCCTTCGTTTTTACAAAGTTGCCAAAAGACGTTCAGTATTTTGAAACAGCAAATTCAAGCCTAATTACTAAGAACAGGTTGTGGAAAATATTACCAAGTGGCTTAAATGCCATCTGTACCACATCAGGCACACATTCCTAATGAAAAGGGCACATGTGTAGAAAGAAATGGTGCCAAATCACACCTGCTAACCTAATATAAAGGGTTTTTAACTAACTCTTTAAAATATGCATTAAGTTAACAATAATGCCTTTAAATCACCCCCCACCCCCACTTTCCCACCCAACCTCTGCCACACTAACCAACTTTTCAGAAAACAAATATTGCAAAAAATGAAATCTTGGCTCCCACCACTGCATTTGGGCCTCTGCTTAAATCAGCTCAGCAATAAATAACTGCATGTTACCACAGTTTACAAAATTCATTTTCTAAGTACAGACTTTTTTTTAAATTTAGATGCTGCTAATTTGCCAGAATGTTGCTGGAAAACATGCCATTTGTTTAAACACATACATCAGCCTCCATTAAAATGATTACAGCATCAATTCAAAAGTCTGAAGCATTTATTAGGTGTCTCTAATTCCACAGAGCCTTTTACTAAGCCCTGTATAAATTAGTTAAGCCAAATTCCTGCCTCAGAGCTTGTTTCCTAAAATAGATGAAGTCACACACATTGATACAATAGAACAACACAGGTACATTAACTTAAGTGAATGGACCTACATTGTGTTCTGAAGCAAGAAATGGGAGAGTTGAAGGAGCTGGATATATAAAGGGTGGGGCAAGAAGAAATCACAGCTGTCTACGAATCAGTCAGCAAGTCCTTTGGGAGGAGGTGGGATTTCAGGTAGCTGAATGAAGGGGAAGGTTCGGGGAGCTAAAAAGAAAGGTGGCAGCCACAGGCCTGCTAGAGTCTGGGAGGTCATTTTGCATGTAGAAATGGGAGGGTGACAGGAAAGAGGTAAATCTTGGAAATGCCATGACTCCCAGCAGCCACACAGCAATCTGCTTTAACCAAACCCAGAACACTACGCACTTCTGCACAGGGGTGCCCAGCTCCAGGCTACTCATTAAATTCTCAAACCATTCCATAACGTAGCTATTATTATTAAATCTCATGATGAAACTGAAGCACACAAAATGGAACATTTTGTCTCTAGACCCCAGAAACCTTAAGCTTGCTACTATGGACTGAATGTCTGTGTCCCCTTAAATTCCTATGTTGAATCTATAATCCGCAATGTGATGATATTTGGAGTGAAGCCTTTGGGAGATGATCAGGTCATGAGGGTCTCTGGATGGGATTAGTGCCCTCATAAGAAGAGAAACCAGAGAGTTTTTCTTCTCCCTCTCCCTCTCTCCCTGACATATGTGGACGTAGCGAGAAGACAGCTATCCACAAACCAGGTAGCAGGCCCTCACCAGGAAGTGAATTGGCCAGCACCTTGATCTCAGATTCCCCAGCCTCCAGAACTGTGGGAAATAAATGTTTGTGTGTAAGCCAAACAGTCTGCAGTATTTTGTTGTAGCAGCTCAACCTAAGACACTTCCTGAGTGCAAGGACCAAGTACGTCTTCTTCATCTTTATGCCTTTAGCACTTAGCCAAGTGCCTGGCACATAGGAGGTATACAGTGACCACCAAGAGGCATTACTAAACAAATAGCACTCAATCATAATCTCCCCAGTAAAATGTAAATTCTGGTTCAGAATGGAACATTATTCACTTTTTATTTCAGAGTCTCCTTTATCTAAAGTGCAACTAGATTCTAGCTCCTTTGAACTCTGGGATGCCTCACAATGTGTCCCACTGAGGAGAAATGAATGCTAGACTCACAACTAAGCATTTGATGGTAAGAAATGATTGGTAATTACGATGGTAATGGTAACCGCTAACACTGACTGTGTACTGACAACATGTTTGGCACTGTGCTAAGCATATCATGCACAACACTTCATCTGACCATCAGGAAAACACTCTGAGGACAGAACTATGACCATCCTCCAGTGCAACAAGAAAGTCCATAAAGGGAGGTCCGCTAGTCATGCCCAACTCCTAGTCTGGGATTATTCATAAAACAAAGCAAAATGTTCTGAATTAAATGTTCTCTCTCTCGGGCCATGATAGGCATCCATGGGCTACTCTACCTTTTCCTAATAAGCAGCAGGGCAAAGTTAGCACTAGGACTGAGGGATGCCAGCACCACTTTCTTGGGACTTTCTATTATTGCTGGCATGTTAGCCAATGTGACTTAGAATAATGTGGGGATTATTTGTAGTATGGAATGGAAACCTTCCTCTTCTTTTCAAAGAGGATAGTGTACTTTGTTCAAATGTCCAGTATCTTGTCTCTTATGATGAATGTCGGCCACATCTCCATCCCCAAATTCCAATGCTCTTTAGCATTTGATACTTATTTCTTAAATATGTATTCAGTCTGACTAAAAAAAATTCTATGAAATTTTCATTGTCTATTCACAACTTCCAGCAAGACTAAAAAGCTTTTTTTTTCTCTTTTTTTTACAGCTAATAAATTCCAGCTTAGAAAAGTTAAAACTTCTACACTTTGGAATCTCACCAACATGGGGGAGAGGAGTATGCAAGATGGAACAGCCTTTTAACTCTTTTTTTCTTTTGAAATGGAGTTTCGCTCTTGTTGCCCAGGCTGGAGTGCAATGGAGCGATCTCGACTCACCACAACCTCCACCTCCCAGGTTCAAGCATTTCTCCTGCCTCGGCCTCCCAAGTAGCTGGGATTACAGGCGTGCACCACCATGCCTCGCTAATTTTACATTTTTAATACCGACGGGGTTTCTCCATGTTGGTCAGGCTGGTCTCAAACTCCCGACCTCAGGTGATCTGCCTGCCTCGGCCTCCCAAAGTGCTGGGATTACAGGCACGAGCCACCGCGCCTGGCCTTTTAAACATATTTTTAAAAGCTAACCAGTGACAAAAACAGAACTGATGAACAAGAAGGGGTCCTCACTTTCCTACAAAAAGATACGGCCTTTTAGTCTCCAAGATTTCAGTGCTTGGAGCTATACTTGGCCTGCCTCAACACTGGAAACAGCCAAGAGAAGTTTCTGTGCTCACTAAGAGAAGAGAGATGCACTAAACATCGTGTTCTTTTTAATGGTCCTGATTATATATACCCAAGTACTTAAAGTCAAGTTTTTGAAAGATGCTTGCTTTCTTCTCTTAATTAGTCTAAAATCTAAAGGAAGAATCATGGACAGCGTGTTCCACACTCCCAAATTTATTAGAAAGGACAAAGCAGAAAGTTCTGAAGAGAGGGTGGGGAGAGAAACCCATCAGCCTTAATAAATGAGGGTAATACTTCTGTTCATAAATCAAATTCAAAATAAACTATAAACCAGGATTACTAAACCAATACATAAGACCATTTTTATAAACCACAATCCTTACATGAACTCTGGGTTTTAGATTAGCATCTCTCTGAGCTCGCCTAAAACTTGTATAAAGTAAATCACTGCAAATCCAAATCAAAAAAGTTTTATTTTTCAAACTACTGATTGTTCGGGTAGAGCATATATATATACATACATATATATATATATATATATATATATATATATATAAAATAACAAGATATAATCCCTATTAAATGAGGAGGTCTCCATTTACCAGCAGGAAGAGGTACTTTCAGATGGATGGAATTATATCTCAGACAACTTCTCAATGCTAAGCGTGATTCTGCAAGTTTAATTTACAGTCCTGTAAGTTAAGGCTCTATGAGCAACATGATTAGTGTCCTACAAAATGGCTTAGTTTAACTTAACCCATCACAGAAGTGCCTTCACATTCTGATCACTCTAGACTCAAACTTAAAGAAGTATAAGAAAGGAAAAGAAAACAGAATCACAAGACCACCATCCATATGCACTGCTTTAAAAATGTGCTGAAATTCTGAGAAGCAAAGGTGTGTCTGGAAAAGAAGAATCCAAAGAATAGCTGGACCAAGTCTGTGGTAGGTGGTCATGGGGCCACCAAGAAATAGGTTTGAGGCATCTGTGCATCTACACTGTATTTTGTATTGGGTTAAAAACTGGAAAAAACAAAACAAAACTTTAGGCAGCACTCATCCACTCTGGATAAAGAATAAATTCTCCATCTAACAGTGAGCTGGTGATAGGAATTATTTATAGATCATGTCTTATAAGCACCTAAAAAGATAAAAATATCATAGTGATTTTTATGAAGTTTACATTTTCAGAATTGCTTTGAAGCATATTTAGTGACTTAATGACATAAGCATTCCTTCAGCATTCCAGATAACAATAGAGGCATTGGAAATACAGGTGGAACCCTTTTTTTATCCTCATCGTGCCACATTAATTTTGTAAATAATACCACAACTGTGACTTCAAACACAATTAATCTGATATTTCTGCCACTACAGCTTTTCAATGTTTTAGCTCTTGCTGTATACCACATATTAAACACACCTCTATCACAGACACACAGTTATACAATGTGTTATATATTATTACATATATTATGTTATATATTGATTCTACTGTAAGAATATCTAAGAAGACTAGGGTGCCCAAGAAGGGCTGAAAGGGAATCACAGAAGATTCTGACACATTTACAGTTTTGGCCAGTCATGGTGGCTCATGCCTGTAATTCTAGCACTTTGAGAGGTTGAGGTAGGAGGACTGCTTGAGGCCAGAAGTTTGAGACCAGACTGGACAGCATAATGAGACTCATTTCTACATTAAAAAAAAAAAAAAAAAGAAAAAAGCCTGGCATGGTAATGCAAGCCTGTAGTCCCAGCTACTTGGGAGGCTGTGGAGGAAGGATTGCTTGAGCCCAGGAGGTTGAGGCTGCAGTGAGCTGTGATCCTGCCGCTGCACTCCAGTCTGGGTGATAGAGCAAAACTCAGTTTCAAAAATAAAATAAAATAAAATGTAAGCCCATTTTAAGTGTGTGCTTGGTGTACTTGAGAATCTGTAAAAAAAACAAAAACAACAACAAACAAACAAAAAAACAAATACAATTTAACTGCTTGAGGGAAATGCCATTTTTTTTCTTAGCTCAAAAGGGATCAATACGGCATGGGATGCTTTTAGATGTATTTTTAACAGAATACAGCTAGAGGGATAAAATGCTAATTTTCTACACGTTGTCTTATGAACCACAGAGGAATAAATGGTGCCTCATCAGACATGTCTCAGTGGCAGAACTGGGGAGTGGTGCCACCCTGGGTGGGAGGCAGGGCACCAACAACCCCTCCCAGCCTGTGCCACCACCCTGATTGCCCAGCACCCCCGAGGGACAATGCAGAGGCAGGCAGCTGGAGGGACAGCTTAGCCTGGGCTCAAATCTGAAACACAGAAAAGAGATAAGAGATGGACCAAATCCATCCCTGCTCCAACACTTGCTGCAAGGTAACCACAAGCAAATGTCTTTATCTCTTAGGGTATTTGCTACAAAAGTGGAAACAGTAACAGCTACACCTCACAGGACTATTGTGAGAATTAAAAGACATATTGTGAATAAAATGCCTGGCGATAGCGCCCAGCGCATGCTTAAAGCTCAGTGAATAGAAACAATTCCCATAAGTATCACTCTCTGATTTCTGGGCTTGTTTTCATTGGCAATCCCTAGGTTATTTCTTATCACCATGACCTTGCAAACCATATCATAAATATCCAGGCACTATTTGAGAAAAAAATACAACAATGTATACTTATTATACATAGTTGGTGAAAAGGGATATATAATATTTAGCACAAATTCATTTTTTGAAAAAAAAAATGTCTGCATATGTGGTTGAAAAAAAGTCTGAAAGGACATATACTGATTTGTAAACATGGTAGGTTCTGAGTGGTTTAACTACAATCAACAGCTTTGTCTTTCCTTTCGCTTCTCTGTTTTTCTAATTTTTCTATAGTGAGCATACACTCCATAGTTACATAAAAATATGAGAAATCAAAATTTTCATACATACTGAAAAACAAAATCATAAGACACTGCTGCTAAAATATCAGAACTAGTACAAACACAATACCACCTCCAATGCAAAAGTACACGATGACGTAAAACAGCACTCAAAGGTCAAGCACAGCCAGAGGACTCTCATGGCAGAGAGAAAGTGAACTTGACCTTGAGCCCTAACCCAGCTTTTCCCCAGCCACAGCCCTCGGTGAGTCACTCATCTTGGGCCTCAGCTTACGACCGATTGATGTAACCATTTTTGCCCCAGTGGCAACACTTGCTAGGGATGACCAGTCCCTTCTCCTTGGAACACTCTGCCTTGGCTTCCAGGTCACTCCCTCCTGGCTTTTCCTTCCACCTCAGTGGTCCCTCCTTCTTGGTCTCCTTTACTGGTTCCCGGATCTCATCCAGTCTATTGTTTTAATGCCCACCATTCCCAAATGCCTATCTTCAGTCCTGACCTCTCTCCTGAACTCCAGAAGTGAATATCAAAAATTGCCCACTAGATGCTGGGCATGGTGGTATTTACCTATAGCTCCGGCTACTTAGGTGGCTGAGGTGGGAGGATCGCTTGAGGCCAGGGGTTTGAGGCTGTAGTGTACTATGATCGCGCCTCTGAAAAGCCACTGCACTCCAGCATGGGAAGCAGAGCGAGATCCATCTCTAGAATATATTTGTTTAATTGCCCACTGAAGATTATCATTTGGCATCCAATAGGCATCGCAAACTTAACCTGGCCAAAACAGAGATCCTGATTTCCATCTTCCTCCAAAACTTCCTCCAGCCAGTCACCCTCATCTTAGCGAATGCCAACCAAATCCTTCCAGTTGTTCAGGTCAGCCACTCTGGAGTCATCCTTGGTTTCTTTCTTTCTCTCATACCTAAACCAAACCTGTTGACCTTATCTCTAAAATCTACCCAGAACTCTACCACTTCCCACCACCTTCACAACTACCACCTGGACCAGGACCACTGGTTATCTTGTTACTGGACTATTGCAATCCCCTCTTAATCAGTCTCCCTGCTTCCACCCTTGTCCCCTCCAGTCTACTCGAGACACTGCAGCCAGAGTCACACTATTAAAGTACCCATTCATCCATCCTGCCCTCCTCTTCTCAAGGGCCATAGGCTCCCCATCTCCCAGAGAGTAAATGCCTCAAGCGCAAACTGGCCTACGTGGGTGCCCACCACGACCTTATCTCCCTGTGCCCTCTTTCTCACTCACTCCAGCCCCACTGGCCTCCCTGCAGTTCCTCCAGCACACCGGGCAGGCTCCCACCTCAGGGCCCCAGTCCGAGCTGTTCCCTCTACTTGGAATGCTGTTCTCCCAGCTGGCCACCTTCCCACTTCCTGCAGGTCATTACTCAAATGTCTTCTCCCTGGGGCTACTCCCCAGCCACCCTAGGTAGTACTGTGACAACCCCACACTCCCCCTCTCCATTTTCCTTATCTTACTTTTCTCCATGGCAGTTTCATTTCCCAACATAACTTTTGTTTCACTCACTTCATTTATTTGTGGTCTGTCTCCCTACAGCTAACACATAAATTCCACAAAAACAGGATTTCTTTATTGTTTTGTTCCCAATTGCATCCTTTGTACCTAGGACAGGGCCTGGCAAATACTAGGCACTTAATAAATGTTTACTGAATAAACAAATAGGATTTAACAACCTGCCCTTACATGTCTGAGTTACATAAGAAGCCCACAAAATAAGGAATGTAAATGTAATTACTTAATAATTTGTCACTTAGATAAACATGTGGATAGTGTTACTCTTATCACTGTTGTATTGAAGATATGTCCCAGTTCTGCCAGATGTGGCCTTATTCATGCTTGACCTGTGATTCCCCACCTCCCTCCTATTTTTATTTATTTCAGTACCAAGGTTGGTAACTGAGAATTCCTACAACACTAGGATTCTGGAACGTATTAGGTTCGCAGACCCACTCAATGTCCAACCCTATAAATAATTATCTGAATCTTCCCATTTTTGTCTTCCCATGGGGAAGAATAAGGGGAGATTAAAAGATTAAACGTCATCACCGAAGAGTGCAAACAGTGCCTATTCTTTCTTTACTGTGCATCAGAAACAGTATACCACTTAACCTAAGGCAGCTCAGGGTAGAAGACTCTGCCCTTGACTTTTGCTTAGCCCTCATGAAACAACCATGTCTCACCCGAGGTGGATTTCTGTGTGACCTCTCAATAGACAATAGCTTGGGTTCAGCTCAGAGATCTTCATCTGGAAACCAAGAGTATTTAAAATATGCTAGTAACTCTAGGAGATACAGAAAACTGCATGTTAGGTTATGACATGCCCTGATTTTTTTTTAGAGACACCAAACAGAAATGATACAGAGTTAAAAAAACAAACAAGAACTCTCCTCTAAATGCCAAAGTCTCTTGGCAAGTAGAAAACTCTATCTGAAGACAATTTTGCTGACCCATATTCCATCTTGGTTAGAAATAGTTGTTTGGAACTCTTCTCTGTAAGTTCAAAGGAACTATAGCCCTTTCGAGGTCAATAACAGTACCTTTTACTTACAAAACTAACATTTAGTTACCACAGATAAACTGCAAAGCATTGTGACTCCTGGTGAGGAAGGTAATTAATCTAATTGAGCTGAACACATAACGGTTTTCGAGTGGATAAAACTGCACCTTGGGACACCTGAGCCCAGCAGCAATGCCTGCCCTATTTCAGGAATGCGCAGAGTTGATAGGAAGGCAGCTGCACTGAGTTCACCTTTTAGTTTGACAAAAGGATTTCCTTCGTCACACCCTAAGGCTCCTTTAGAAAGAAGCAACTTATAAAATTATATCCTGTTAAATACCCTAATATCAAAGTGGGAAACTGACCGATTTAAGACTTAATCAGCTTAATTGTAAGATTTTGCCTGTCAGCAACATACCAAGCTTGACTTGCTCCTCTCACCTCATTGCATTGAGTCTGTGTTACCACAGACGCAAGAGGAAGAGTCTACCAGAAAGAATTATACAAGCGGCTACAGAAAAAGCTTTCATTTCTCACTTTATCAAAGTGACTCGATGAGCACACAGCATCTCATCCTCATCAACCGTGGCTTCTTTCTTCATTAAAAGTAAACCAAACAAACAAAAAGCTATTTTGCATTTGGACTCTCTTCCAGGAGTAACAACATATTCCCAAGAAAAATGAGGTAGCATGGGAAACTGTTTTAAGGATGACACACTGGCAAGCTCACGATCGGTTCTGCTAGGATCCAATCCAAGCACATGTGGAGGTTTTCAGTAGGTAACAAGAATAACCTTCACTGTGAATGCTGTCTTACAGGTTATTTCAGCGTTTAAAATGCTTTATTTATGATAGTAAAACTAGAGAAAATAAATGAATCCATATCAGACCAAAGGATTACAAATAAATCCCCTAGTATTGTTGATGTGGCATTTTTCCTTCCGAAGAGCAATGGTTTTTCTTTTCACTTGCTTTTGGTATTGGTTTAACTCCACATTGGGGTTGATATTTTCATCACACAAAAGTCAGGAAATCTGGAGTTAATGTTCCAATAGCCACTCTCCCAACAACCTCTGACGCAGACATGCACCTGGCTTGCTGAGCAGCAACGTCCCAATTACCACACGTCATCATTTCAATAAATAGAACTCAAGTGTTACAAGACAACACCGAGTTCTAGGGAGACACAGGATCTGACACATGTTAATACCTCATTATACATCCAAGCCTTCTGCCAAGCAGAAGAAACACAGGATCACCTTCTAACATAAACATTATAGGCCTTTCTTGCTATGGGGATCAAGTCCAGTATATTTTTCATTCACCATATGGTCATTTCCCTCCACTGCAAAGGAGATGCAGTGAATAAAAGCTATGTTAGGATAGCAATATGCTTGAGAATTTTAAACAAACCAGTGAGGCAGATCACTTACGGTTTTCATACCAAGCATACCTCTGAAGGCTGCGTATAAATACTCCTTTCAGCTGTGAGCACCATGCACCCCGATATGAAATACTGTACTATATATATAAGCAAGAGACACAGCATTCCACTGACTTAGGAAACACAGGGTCAGACTTTTACACTTTCATCTTCCATGCAGGCCCCATGGTCTAGTGGGCTAGCACAAGGCTGGAACTGGAGGAATCTGAGAGTTAGTTACAGGACTGCCTTGGTTCCTCACAGATTTTGAGTTCAGGAAAATTATGTAAATTATACCTCGGTTCTTTATTTCTGGAAGAGGGAACAAAGTGACTACAAATTCCTAATTGCAGGAGAAGCATCTAAACTTTGATGACTCAAGCTGCCAACATCGAATTAATCTGCCACCTGATTCTCCCAGTTTTACAGGTGTGCTTTATATTTGTCCCTCAAACACCAACCAATCCACAAACATCCCACTAGAGTACGTTTCCAGCACTTAGTGAGTGAAGTATCTTGAAGGTATTTCTCATCATGGGCAGAGTTTTACAACCAGTCTCTTGAAGCACTTTTGTGTATTTCAAAAACCATGACCTACTACAGAAATGTGAGCCCATATAGTAGCTGAGGCAAGTCACCTGTGGAGAATACAACCAGGAACACCTTGGTATCAGATGTACTTTACTAAAGTGCTTTGGGGCGCTGAGAATGTTCTCAGTACCTGTACCCACTGTGCTTCTCCCTCCAAATTGATGAAACCTAAACTGGAGATGTGTTTCATGACATACAGCATGAAACAGCCAGGAATATAGGAATCTAGTGTCTCCATGGGCTTCAACTTCTCAAGCCAAAAATTACACTGTAGCTATCTAAGCCAGAGGCCACCATGGCAGACCAACAAAAACAAGGCAAAATTAAGTGAACGTAGTCAACCCAAGGCACATACACAAAATGAGGACATGAGGACCTCACAGGTTACAACATTATCAGAACAAAATGCCATTCAATAGTGGTTCAAAGGAAAGAATACAGAGACACCATTTCCGTTGTTAGACACACATATCTAATGTAGTTTACTGCCAGAGAATGCATACGGAGTTCCACTTTACAGACCCTACGATGGACCTAAAGCATTTTCACAGAGATGACTTATTAAAACTAAAATAAATGGTGGCCTACAAATGAAACCAGAGACATAAGCGTAAAGGCTTAGGATCCAGCACCACACCCAGGCACGCCTCACTTCCCTGAGCTCAGAAGGCATTTGCTCCATGAGGGCTAAAACAATGAGCTCCCAGGTCCCAGAGGCCCACTGATCAGACCTGGGGGGTGGGATGCAGTAACTCTCTTCTTCAGAGGACAGGCTTTTCCAGATGGCAGTGTGACAATACAACCTCAATTCTGCAACTGGTTCTCTGCACTATCTTTATTGTACCCACTGATTCACTCAACAAGTATTTCCTCAGCCCTTGCTCTGCCAGGCACTGGACTTGGCATTACTTTTTCCTAGTCGAGACAGTCATATCCAGGCCCAGTTAATGCCCCGATTGGATTAACCTTCCAACCTCTCTTCATGCTTACCTTTCCAGCAATGCCAAATTCATTCAGTCCCCAAGGTCACTGGCATCCTAGTTTCAAATGAGGAGCCTCGTCATGGTGCTCCTATTATTACATTTTGGTGGCAGGATAGCCCCTGCCCTTGGTTTCCAAGCTCATCTCTCTATAACCAAAACAACTCATGTTGTCTTTACTCTTCCCTGCCAGTTCTCTCTGCTCCTCTAACATTCACTTGCTCAGTTTCTTATGGATCTGATCATCCCATGAGGCAGCCTGATCAAGGAGGGCCTGTCCTCTGTGGAGAAAATGAAACCCTTGTGCACTGTTGGCAGGAACGTCAACTGGTATAGCCACTATGGGAAAAACAGTACGAAGGTGCCTCAAAATATTAAAAACAGAACTACTGTGTGATCCAGCAACCCCCTTCTGGATAGATGCCCAAAGAACAAAAAATCAGTATCTCAAAGAGATACCTGCACTCCCGTGTTCACTGACGCATTATTCTCAATAGCTAAGCCATGGAAACAACCTAAGTGTCCATCGATGGATAAACAGATTTTTTAAATTGTGGTATTCATACACAATGGAAATTATTCAGTCATAAAAAAAGGAAACTTTGCCATTTGCAATAACACGAATGAACCTTGAGGGCATTATTCTAAATGAAAAAGTCAGACACAGAAAGACAAGTACTGTATGATCTCACTTATATGTGGGAACTAAGAAAGTCGAACTCATAGAAAGAGAGGGTAGAATTAGAATGGTGGTTGCCAGGGGCTGGGGGTGGATGGCTGGAGGAGGAATAGGAAGCCATTAGCTAAAGGATATAAACTTCCAGTTATAAGATGAATAATTCTGGGGATGTAATTAATAGCACAGTAACTATCGTTAACAATACTGTTTTATATACCTGAAAGCTGGTGAGAGGGCTGGTCTTCAATGTTTTCACCACACACACAAAGATAACTATGTGAGGTGATGGGTCAGTTAATTAGCTGGTTTCTGGTAATCATTCCACAATGTCGACATATATCAAAACATCACATTGTATATGGTAAATATATTCACTTTTAATTCATCAGTGATACCTCAATAAAGCGGGGAAAAATAAAATTGAAATTTAAAAAAATAATAATTTAAAAACCTGCCTATCCTTTTTCTTATTCAGGTAACTGATACGCCACATGCCTACATATTTCATCTGATAACCCATAAACGCTCTCTCAAGGTATATCAACCACCTGCCCAGGAAAAAAACATCTGTAATAACAATAGCACTGGATACTGTAAAGCACTTCCAATTATACCATCTCAATCCATCCTCAACACTGTGAAATGGCTATTACTTAACTCATTTTACACACAAGGAAACTAAGGTTTGTACAAATTAATTAGTCCTAGATAATAGAGCTAGTGAATGGCTGAACTGGGACTCACTCTGTCAATAGGCTGCTAAATAATGGTCCTTCCATCACCCACTCTGCCAACCCCTGTTCAGTATTAGCCGTGAGAGACTGTGGGGATGGAGGGCACTCACCTTGCCTCATCTCCTGAAGGCCAAACAGGGCCAACAACTGAAGAGAGAATCAGCCAAGCCAAAAGAGATGGGCATATGAAGACTTGAATCCTAAACAGCCTAAGTGAATTTAAAAGAGTAGTAGTATCCAACGAGAAGTTGTCAGAAAAGAACTCAGAATGAAGCTGCAAAGGTCACATTACAAACTACACTAGATATTTTTTTAAGGAACAGTTGCACATCACACACATTTATCAATAAAAAGGAAAACATTCATTTGACTCCTGAAGAGTTAAAATTTTAAAAGACTGGTCAAGAGGAAAAGAATCAACTGAAAAGAATTATAATTAGAAAATTTAGGCCGGGCATGATGGCTCACACCTGTAATCCCAGCACTTTGGGAGGCCAAGGTGGGCAGATCACCTGAGGTCAGGAGTTCGAGACCAGCCTGGCCAACACAGTGAAACCCCATTTCTGATAAAAATACAAAAATTAGCTGGGTGTGGTGGTGTGTGCCTGTAATCTCAGTTACTTTGGAGGCTGCGGGAGGAGAATCACTTGAACCTGGGAGGCAGAGGTTGTAGTGAGCCGAGATCACGCCATTGCACTCCAGCCTGGGCGACAGAGTGAGACTCCATCAAAAAAAGAAAAAAGAGAGAGAGAGAAAGAAAGAAAAGAAAAGAAAAGAAAAGAAAAGAAAAGAAAAGTTAGTTTAAAAACAAATAAGCAAAAAATCCAGGATTCTCAGGCTGAGATGTTAGAGTTCAGTTACCAAGGTGTGAATGGGACGGTGCTTTCTGCCTCAGTGTCCTGAAGACTAAGACGTGGTGATGTGCCCACATGGCTGGCCACAGGGTAGCATGATATCTCAGTCACCTAAAATCACACTTGCAACCCGGGAGCCTTGCCTGGGAGGGACTTCTAATTCCATCCAAAAGTTTTGTTCGCCTCTTATTTTTGTAAAGATAGCAGTAAAAACTACCACTGGTAATACATTTAAAATTAAAAACTAGGGTGGGGGAAAATGCTTGCAATCTGGTCAACAAGATGGACAAACGACCCTGATTTTCTGGCTTAGAGTTTCCTGAGGACTCTGCTACAGTAGACAACTAGATCTGGCTGAAGAAAAGTAAGGAATTCATAGAAAATCTTGGTCTATTTTATGCTTGATACAACCCGAGTATCAAAGTATTCATAGATAAAGGGATAGTCTGTTGTTTTCCTACTTAGCAAAGTAATGCTAATCCAGTTAAGTTCAATAAATACTTATTGCAAATCTACCGTAGGCTTGCCTGCATCCTTGCCACATCTGGTTATAGGCACAGAAGTAACAAACAGAAAATATTCATTTGCTTCCATGTTTCTACTTTCTGACCACTGAAGACATTTCTCTTTAGGGTTCTGTTTTATTTATTAAGGTTGTGTTACATTTTATTTATGTGTTTGTTTATTAATTCATTTGGTGAGCTTTTTATTGAGGAAGAACATGCAATAAAGGATTTTCCTTCAGTTTTATGGTAAAATATAAAACTAGGCCTTTATACAATATCATCGCTTTCTATCACATGATAGCTATGTCTTTGAATAAGTCACAATGCTTCTTTGAGGAGGTTCCTCAGTAAAAGGCGGATAATAAAATCTATGCTATTCATCTTAAAGTGGTTTTCTGAAGGCCAAATCAAATGATGAATCAAAAAGTGCTCTGTAAGTATTAGAGGATATTGTTACTTATTATTAGCATAGATACCTATGGATCAGAAAACCTAATAACAACAACGGTGTATTTACCTTCAGGAGACTTCCCAGGGGTGTGTGTGTGCATGCAGCATGCATGCATGTGCATGTGTGTGTGTGCATACAGCATGCATGCATGTGCATGTGTGTGTGTGTTACCAGCAGGAGAAGTAGGGTGGCTCTGTGCCTTGCAGCCAGGGTGATCATTTCCCAGGTACAACCATATTTCTGCAAGCATCAGAGTTCAAGGAAGAAACAAGACTTGGGACAGCTGTCTATATGCCTGACCTAGAATTGTGTAGTATTATGGTGCTATACCAACATCTAATTTTTAATCGTTCCAACTCTAGAGCTGTTTTTTCACTTTGCTCTTGTTTCCAGAGCTTGACTGGTGGCAAAGGATACTTGAAACGTCCCAAACCTATGATTTTATGATCATGAGGTGTCTTCGCCTCTCCCCTGCTGGTGACAGATACTTGGCTGTCCCAGAGTTACTTAGAACAAATACCACTAGGAAAGAACTTTCTAAAGAAACCTTAGTGGCCTCCAAATTGGCAACGGAAAGAAACCAAAAGTTAGTGGAGGTGAAGTCATTGACATAACAATGGAGGCCAGTTTCATTAGTTTCATTCACTGAAGTAAAACTTGGACCAGAAGACTCATTATTCAAACCAGATGCTGATTTTATAACATCCATTTCAGTGATGAACTGTCTCCATTTTCTTTTTATTTTGAATATGCAATATTACAAAGCAGACAAATCACCACATTAATAAGAGCACACTTAAAGTTTGTAAAGTTGGTTTTAAAAAGAACTGAGTGTAGAAAATCTGTTTTCAAAAGTTTATTGCCAAAAGCATTTTTTTTTTAAATTTTTAAATCATGTGACAAAAGAAATGCTACAATTGGTTTAAGATAAGATCAATTACGGGCAGCAATGAAATTACCTTTTAATGATAATTAGCCCCAAACTTGATTACTGTCAGCTTGAATTATCTGGTCATAAGGCATACAAAGTACTGTGTTCCTCTGTCTCAAACAAGAATGAATGGTGGGCCTGCCCAGGTTAGCAGTCAAATAAGATGGGAGGCAGGGGAGGAAGGGAAGCAAATGAGGCAAAGAAGGCTGACCGTACAGACCTCGAGTGCTTAAGAGAAAGCAAACATCATAAAAATTTGTATCAAGCACAAAACTCACTTTTAAAAACAGCCTGCTGATAAACTTCCTCTTAAAAATGATGATTCTGTATCTCTTGTCAAAAGAATGACGAGGATCAGATCTCAACCCCAGAAAAAATTGTGAGCCTCTCCAGGGAGAAATTGAACCAGGTCAAGCTCAGGAGAATATGAAAGCAGAACAAGGGGAATGGAGCCTGGAAAGATGACCTGCGCCTCTGGACATAATCTCGAAGGGGAAATGGGAACCCGCCTCCAGTTCAGGGCATTCGGAGATGACGCAGCCTTGTTGTGCAACATCCAGGTTCGTTCTCAGAGTCCGGCCTGGTGAATCGGTATCCTACAAACAAGGCAGTGTAACTTCTGGGGGCCCAATTCTGTTGCTTTATGGTGACAGACTATAGTATTTAGAGATGGAAGTGATCACCAGCCTCGTTTTACAAACAGGACCAAGGAGGCAGAGTGAATCCTCATGGGACTAACTAATGGCAAAGCCAGTTCTCCAACCCACGTGTCCTGACTCCTTTACCCAGCTGCTCCTGTCCTCTCTCCCTGGGCTGGTGGTGAGGCTCTGAAGAACAGTTACTAACACTGCTGCTGAGGAGCACTCCCTCACCACAGTCTGCCCACTATGAAAGGACATACTCCTCTCTGACCTTGGGCGTCCTCACCTGGTTATTCAACACCAGATACCTGCAGAAGAAAATCTGTATTCATATCGGAGCTATAACTCCTATTTACCAAAACCTACTATGGACCAGGCACAGTGCTAGGCCCCTGCATTCATTCACCTCTTGTAATGCCTATAACTTAGGATGTGTTTAAGCCTCATTTTACTCAATAATGAGGGCTTAAAGATGTGAAGTAGCTTGCAAAGTCCACACCACTAGGTAGTGACAGTCCTAGGTTCAGACTGGTTTTTCTAGCCACTGAAGGTACTGTACTTTCTACTACACTACTAGCTCTCAAAATTTTACTAAAGAAAGAGCTCCTCATTCAGCTGATTATGAGAGCTGCAAAGGAAGCTTTACCTGATGAAAATATCTGGATCTCTATATATGAAATAAGTAGATTCTGAACAATGGCAATAATGCTTCTAAAATCTTGGAGGGTAAACACAAGCCCTTTCAGTTTACTTTGCTAAAGAGAGAAGTTTCTTGCAAAATTCTAATTTTTCCTTCCAAAAATCTTTACTCCACATACTTTGGGTATTGTTTATTATTCTTCATTTCTCTTTAGAACAAAAGCTTAGCGCAACAGAAGAGAAGGACAATGGGAATATTAACAAGCAAGAATAACTTTCCACGGAGTTGGTAACCGAAGTAAGATCCCACAGACCAGACTGTGGAGAACTTCATTATTCCAGCTCACCGCCTCCTTGGAGCTGGCCATGCTCCACTGATGCTTTCACCTTCTGGCAACCACCTGCTACCTTTACCTTCTGCAAACGCAGGCACCTGGCCAGCCTGGAGAATTCTGCTCTCTGAACAGAACACAGATAATTCCCATCTTCCAGTCTGAACACAGCCCTGAAAACTAGAACTCACTGCGGGTTTGGTGCTACTGACATCTCTGCAGTTTGTAATCTTCTGCTTGCAGGGAGGCTGGCTTGTTCAAAGCTAGAACACTCCAAAGAGGCCTATTCTTAATCAAGGAAGGCTGACAGGTTGGAGCCTGCTTTCCTCAATATATAGATTAGACAAACAGAAGCATCATCAAGGCAAACCGGGCATGGTGTACTCTCAACCAAATACAACCAACTTCTTTTTAGGTTTTTTTTTTTCTTTCTACTTTTAGGGTTTATTTACTGGCAGTTTCAGGTCTGGAAATACAAAAAGGAACATGACATGGGTTCTGCCCTTGAGGTGCTCCCAGTCTGGTGAGGGAGACAACACCTTTCAGGGGACAACCGTGGTACTGAGGATGAGTGTGAGAACATAGAGGTCTACTAGATGCTATAAGAAAATGGGACAGGGGAACTAGGGATGCCTCATCAAAAAAGGGGCCACGTGAACGGGGCTTATAGATGAGTAGGAATTTTCTGGGCAACAAAATGGGGGTGAAAGGACATTCCAAACAGAAAGAACAGTGTGTTCAGAGACTCAAATTTATCAAGAGGCCTGCAGTCCAGGGAGTAAAGAGAAGCAGCGTTTGTATGTGCAGGGAAGGGGAATGGGTAAAGGAAGGATCTCAGAGACTATTTACAAAGGGTCTCTGTAGGCATGTAGGAGGCAAGAGGTTTTAAAGCAGTGAAATGAGACGTGTAGGTTCTGTTGTTGTTTTTAAGTAATTCTGGCAGACATGCTGACTGTGGATAGGAGGCTACATCAGGGCTGCACAAAAGAAGTAAAATGCCAACCACAGGGCCAAGCCACATATGTAATTTTAAATTTCCTAGCAGCCACATTTAAGGTAAGAAAAGACAAGTGAAATTAATTTAATAATATGGTTTAACCCCTCAAACACAAACTACTATCTTTCACCATGTAATCAAGAGTTTTAAAATTATAAATGAGATAGCTTACATTCTTTTTTTCATACTAAGTCTTCTAAATCAGGCACAGTGCAGCACATCTCAATTTAGACTAGCCACATTTCAAGTGCTCAAAAGCCAGATGTGGCCAGTGACTACCATAACGGACAGCACAACTGTAGATAAACCACTACAGCTAATACAAGACCCACTTAGGAGGCTGTAGTCAACAGTACCAACAAGAAATGATAAAAGCTCTGGGAAGGTATTTCTGGCCCTTGGACATATGTTGAATTGGCACTGAAATACAACCGTAAAGACATGTAACTTATTTTTTGTTTTGAATAGGTAATACTTTACAGGCTTCAAATATAAAAATAATACAACAGAGTACACAATGAAGAGTATTGCCCCCTGCCTCTTCCTGCTCACCACATCCTTATCCATGCTATCCCCCACCTACCCACTAAAAGTAACCACTTTTATTGAACTCCTTTCGTTTGTTTATCCTTTCAATGTTTCTTCATGTGGATTCAAGCAGATATGACTACAGACTCATATTTTGTCTCCTTTCTACATCAAAGGGAGCATACTATATATGGTTCTATACTTTGGTGGGTTTTTTTTTTTCCATTTAATAACACATCTTGGAGGTCTTTCCATATCAACGTATGAAGAGTTTCCATGCTCTCTTTAAAATGCTGCACAATATTCCATTGTAAAGGTGGATCATAGTTTATTTAACCAGTCTTTCACCAGTGGATACTTGAATTGCTTCCAGTCTTTTCTATTATAAACAATGGTCTAATGAGACACCTACTCTATAGGTCTCCGCATATGTATTCAGATGTATCTGCAGGAGTAATTGCCAGAGCCAGACTGCTGGGTCAAAGGGTAATTGTATTTGTAATCTCGATAGATGAAAACTGGCCAAACTGGCCTTCATGAGGGTTATGCCATTCTGTACTCTCAGAAGTACACTGCTGATGTTTCCACAACTGGTCAACAATTTCTAAGTGTCACACTGTAGAATTTTTGCCAATCTGATAAAGTTAAAAGTGCTACTTCAGTACAGTTTAAGTTTGTGATTCTCTTATTATGTGTAAGGCTGAAGATCTTTTGGTAGGTTTGAAAACAATGTATTTCTTTCTCTCTCTCTTTTTTTTTGAGACAGAGTCTCGCCCTGTCACCCAGGCTGGAGTGCAATGGTGCGATCTTGGCTCACTGCAACCTCCACCTCCCCAGTTCAAGCAATTCTCCTGCCTCAGCCTCTGAGTAGCTGGGATACAGGCACGTGCCACTATGCCCGGCTAATTTTTTGTATCTTTAGCAGAGACGGGGTTTCACCATGTTGGCCAGGCTGGTCTCAAACTCAAACTCCTGACCTCGTGATCCACCTGCCTCAGCCTCCCAAAGTGCTGGGATTACAGGCGTGAAACACCGCACCCGGCCAAGACAATGTTTTTCTTATTCTGAGGATAATCTGTTCATATCCTTTGCCTAGGCTATTGGTATTCCAAGTCATTTTCTTTTTCTTTTTTCTTTTGAGACAGAGTCTCGCTCTGTTGCCCAAGCTGGAATGCAGTGGCGCGATCTCAGCTCTCTGCAACCTCCGCCTCCCAGGTTCAAGCGATTCTCCTGCCTCAGCCTCCCAAGTAGCTGGGATTACAGACATGCACCACCACACCCAGCTAATTTTTGCATTTTTAGTAGAGACAGGGTTTCACCATGTTGTCCAGACTGGTCTTGAACTCCTGACCTCAGATGATCCACCCGCCTTGGCCTTCAATGAATAAGAAAGTCATTTTCTTATTCATTTGTAGAAACTCTTTATATGGAGGTTAACTGTCCACTGCAAATAGTTTCTTCTCTGATTGTCATTTGAATTTGCTTATGGCATTTTTTTAATCAGGTAAAAATACTTTATTTGAATTTAGTCAAATTTATCATTTTTTTTAATGGCTGCTGGATTCTGAGTCATGGTTAAAAAGTCCTTCTTACTTCAAGGTTATAAAGGAATGTCTTCCAGTTTCTCAGCATTTTATGCAGATACAAATATATATTTGTATATTGAAATCCTTCTTAAAAATATCATTTTTCACTTTTTTCCAACTGAGGTAGACTAGACATTTGCTGAATTGCCTTTCTGATTTTTCCTTCCTTTCTTTCTTTGTCATAACTCTGTTGAATATGACACTGGTCATCATATAAAATTAATTGATCAGGTTGGAGTTTATCTGAATGGTATGAGATATGAAACCAACCTCACCTTTCTCCAGATAGCTACCCACTTGGCCCAATAAAAATTTCATCATTATCCCATGGAAAACACAATTTTAAATACTATTCTATTTGTGTGTAGACAGCAACCTAGATTTTTATAAACTCATGGTTCTAATTCTCTAGTCTAGACACTACAGAGGTAAATACAACCTATGTTATTCAATTATTTATGGGAACTGCCAAGTTTCATGAAACTGCATTTATCACATCATCAACAATATCTTTTGAGCAGATGCTTGACTTGAAGAGATATACAGACACAAACTGCCATTTAGAAGTTTACAACTGGGAGGTCGCTAAATTATTTTTCACTATTAATTTGTTTAAAAAGCAAGCAATACAACACAATTAAAGTCTGGCAAAACTCACAGAATTCTGGTTTACTCAAGTTTATTTTATATGAACACCAGTACGTGTGGTATTAAAAAAAAATTACAACAAAAATAGGACAGGGAAAACAGGCAAATCTGAAAATGTCTGGTCCACCGCAGCTGGAAAAGTGGTAAATGACGTTTCTTTGAGTGTTTCATAAGGATAAAAATATAAAATGCTTCATAAATGTGTGTGTCATCCTTGCATAAGGGCCATGCTAATCTTCTCTGTATCTTTCCTATTTTTGCATATGTGCTGCCAAGAGGAGCACAAAAAGAATGTTTCTGGCCAGGTGTGGTGGCTCACACCTGTAATGCCAGCACTTTGGGAGGCCGAGGCGGGTGGATCACAAGGTCAGGAGTTCAAGACCAGCCTGGCCAATATGGTGAAGCCCTGCCTCTACTAAAAATACAAAAATTAGCTGGGCGTGGTGGTGGGCGCCTGTAGTCCCAGCTACTCAGGAGGCTGAGGCAGGAGAATCACTTGAACCGGAGAGGCAGAGGTTGCAGTGGGCCAAGATTGCACCAGGAAGACAAAGTGAGACTCTTGTCTCAAAAGAAAAAAAAAGAGTATTTTTTAACAAGGATCTAACGTTCCCAATTATTTCTATTTGAAAATTTCTCTTAAACTGGAATTTTTAAAGTAAAAATGTGAAAGCTACAGTATTCTATGGCAAATGACTTTGTATTTCATTACTAATTCTAATTTTCCAGATTAACATTCTTCAAGTTTTTATTCAATCCATAATGTACACATTACTCTGTCATTTGAGGTTGTAAGATTAGTTGTTGGAGATCTATTTCTAAGAGAGTTTTACACACACACACACACACACAACACACACACACACACACACACAGAGTCATGAGCAGCATATCCTCCAAAAACAGCAGAGGGATCTGTTTATGCAGAGGATGCTCATTCATTAGACACAAATTATAAAACTTTCATACAGCAGATATCTTACCAGATAAATAGCTATGACAACAAAATGCCCCTACATAATAAATAAAGGCAATGCTGGGGAAGAGAGCAGGGAGAATCCCTTGGAATGAAAGCTCCCTAGACATGAACAAAGTATGGCTCCTAAGACCTCTGTGCTGTTAAAAGAAACAGTTGAACTGGAAGCCAACAGCTCTGTGAACCAAGAGGCAGTGGCCATGCTGCTCCCCAGGCAGCCCCCGGTCTCCCTACCCACTCCCACCCTCAAGAAGCTCCTGCTTCCCATGGCAACCTGCAGACCATCACTCACAAACCTGATCTCCAGCCCTGAGAGGACACTCCTGAATTTCAACCTTTTTTCGGCTTGCAAGTAAGTGCCTAATGGAGATGATTTGCCCTTATATCATATCTAAGTATCTAAAACTAACCATTAATACCCGCTGCCCCTCCTCTCCAACAAAACCCTACTTTGTTTCCTCTATGCCAATCATATGATCATTTTCCAACTTATCTGGACTCCTTAGCACCTCAGACTGCAGGCATCTTCTGACTCAACCTTCCCTTGACACCTACTATAACCATTCAGGAAGTCTGTTTTTGTGATGTCTCCATTCTGCCCGTCCTTTTTGTTTCCAATGCCACTCATCTATTTCAGACCCTCCTCATGACCCTGTGCCCACTTTATGACATAATCTCTTAATTTGCTTCTTTATTCCTCCATTTACAATCGGCTGTCCACATGGCTGCCATGGACCTTTCCGAAATGGTACTTTCTCAAAAACCTTCCATGCTTCCCCCTACTACTTACATGACAGCCCCAAATTATGCCATTAATCATTTCATTAACTCAACAGATATTTACTGAATACCCACTACGTGCCAGATGCTATTCTGGGCATTTGGGACATATCAATTAACTGATAAAAACTCTTGCTTAATCTTGTCTTAACCTGTTTTCTCCTGCACCTTACCCCACTAGTCCCCTACAGAACTGTAAACATTACCTATACATATATCTGTATCAACAGTTATATTCTACTGTACTGATACATTCAATGATGCCTAACAAGCCCCTACCACGTGTTAGATCCAGCAGTCAGCAAGACAGATGTAGTCTTTTCTGTTCCCTCTAACCCTGCCATCCTAAAATATGCAATCCAACCCCTCCAACCTCCACAAAGACTCTCGTAGGTACCCAAGCCCACATCAGGGGCCATTAATTCCTGTCTTGCAACAGCGCTTATCTTATCTTGTAAAAGTACTTATGGTTTTCATTTGTTTGGTGGTTTTTTTTTATTAAGCTTTTTCAGAGGTTTAATGAAACTCCCTAATTAGAGTAAAGGTCTTAGAGGATTGGATGCTTATTCTCTTCTTTGCACTCCCTAGAACGCCATGATCACTGAACACTACAGCCAAAGGCAACTTCTGACCCTTGTTCATCAAACCCATATTATTGCTTGAGGAATCTGAGACACAGAGAAGCTAAATTGTAATATCAAATGCTAAAAAGAAGTGAATAGAAATATGAAGGAAGTCTAGCAAGCATCCTTCCCTTTGTCCCTAGGGGTAGAGGAAGGAAGATGTCTGAACCACTAGCCACACACAGTTCTTTTTTTTTTTTTTTTTTTTTTTTGAGACAGAGTCTCGCTCTGTTGCCAGGCTGGAGTGCAATGGCGCGATCTTGGCTCACCACAACCTCCGCCTCCCGGGTTCAAGTGATTCTCCTGCCTCAGCCTCCCGAGTAGCTGGGATTTTCATTTAACTCTGGAATTCATGCAGGGACTCTCAAGCTGTCTGATGAATTATTTGGAGCTTCTCCCCAGATGAGGCCTAACTAAGCTGGGAAGCCACCCCAAGTGGGAGATTTGCTCAGCTCTGCCCTGCTACTCTCTTTTCAATCCTCCACTCCGTGCATTTGCTTGGGACCTAGACAATGCTAATAAACTAAACCCTAAGCCCAGATACTTACCAGAACTAAACCCTAGGCCCAGATATTACCCCCACGCCTTGAAATCCAGGGGTTCCACTGGGCATGGTGGCTCACACCTGTAATCCCAGCACTTTGGGAGGCCAAGGCGGGTGGATCACTTGAGGTCAGGAGTTCAAGACCAGCCTGGCCAACATGGCTAAACCCCATCTCCATTAAAAATACAAATATTAGCCAAGCATGGTGGCACATGCCTGTAATCTCAGCTACTCAGGAGGCTGAGGCTGAAGAACCCTTTGAATCTGGGAGGCAGAAATTGCAGTGAGCCGAGATCGCACTACCGCACAACAGAAGGAGACTGTCTCGAAAAAAAAAAAAAAGAAAAGAAAAAGAAAAGGAAAAAAAAATCCGGAGGTTCCCTTATTGTGCCGTATCAATGCTTTACCCTCCCCTCTGGCCAGTGAGCTGCCCCTGCTGGAAGCTAGAGAGCTCTCTAAGGGAGAGAGCTGTTACCCTCAGCTAGAGGTAGAATGGGACTACAATTAAAAGGATCTACAAGCGCAAAGTAAGAATAATCATATGAGACATTCAATTTGAAACAGGCTGGTAGAGTCCAGGAATCATCTATAAAGCTGTGAGATGCAGCATGGTATATCCTGCTATAAGATTTTTAACATGAGCTCCATTTCTGTAACCATGTGATTTCCTCTCCACTATTCGTATGACACTCAAGGGGGAAATGTGTGATCCTATTTTCATCCCACCCCTGTGCTCACTGAAATGACAATTGGTGGTCAATACTGTTTCCTGGATCCCCTAATAGTGAAAGTCAAATTTAACAGAGGCGTAGTTGCATACACGTGACCAATGTAGATAAGAATGTCTCATATGTTTGTACATTTCTCTGTGGGGCCTAGAAAAAGTGATAGCACTTAATTGGGCATAGATTATGAAGTCCATGTTGACCAAGTTAGACACCCTTCAGGTGTTGTTTTACACAGCTTTCCCATTATTCACAATAAATCTGCACCCGCAGTTTATAATCATCCTTCAATGTCCCAGTCTTTTGGTTTAGCCGAATCCCATAATCTTGGAAGCTGACAAAAGTTCTCTCCCAAGCTGCCATCACACCTAGAGGATAGTTTGGTGCCAATGTTCACATAAAAAGAAAAGTTTTCAAGATCAAAGAATATTCCTTGCATTTATGAAAATCTTTGAAGTATAGAGACTTTCTACCTAGCAGCAGCCAGCAAGTGGCCTTGTTTATTTCTGTTTAAATGAACTGTTAAAAGCAGGAGAAACATACCATTCTAAGCTCCAATTTTAAATCTTCTATCTGATTTTAGTTTCTTGGGGGAAAGAAGTAAGAATTCATGTCTGAGCCAAAACCAAATACATACAAGTCCTGCCATCAGTGATAACAGCTGCCAGAGAGTCTTCTCTAATGCGTTCCCAAACTCATGTTTCAGTTTTTCCTCCCCTTCCTCCCCTGCAAATAGGACGGGCATCTTCCACCCAGTCCAGGCTCCTACCATGTCTGGAACATGCTCTGTAGCTCAGCTTATGTGAACATCTGAACCTTGTTTTCCAGAACCCAGCCACCATGACCCAGGTCAGCCTAACAGTAACTGCTGACCCAGACCACAGGGCTGGAGCTCTTTTGGGCGCCTCCTGGCTTGAGTTGAAATTGGTTCAAGCAACTAGGGTGAGGCTGGGGCACCAAGCAGGATTTAAGGGCTTCTCCAGGCCCAGATCTGTGAAGGAGGAGAAAACAGTGGCTGAGGAACCAGCTGGGCCTGAGATGTCAATGCGGCCTGCCTTCCATCAATCCACCAGACCTGAACAGACGAAATATTAACGTATCATTGCTTGTAAGGTTAGGGCAATCCCGGAACACCAACCAACACCACTCAAGCAGGGACGCAGCACTCATGTGTTCATTCATTCATTCTCTATGTAATGAGCCCCTCCATAGTTATAGGGAGATACATCCCAATTTGGAAAATCTAGTGAGCCTCTAGTTAGCTAGAACGCAGAGAAGTATAAAATTCCATTAACTGGAATGATGGTTCCTTCACATAAGTGACATTTCAGCCTCGATGAAATTCTCATTATTTCCTGAACACACCAAGATGCTGATATCCTATCTAAAGATGCCTCTCCCTCTTCTCTACCAGCAGCAATCAGTTCTATTTATCCTTAAAGACAAAGATGTCACCTCCCTGGGAAGTTTTTTCCAACTCCCCCAGCCTTCCCAGGAGACTTTCCAGCTACGTCACCCTGCATGCCCCACCCTCCCTCTCTCCTCTAGCCACACTGCCCTTTTCTTCATTGCTTCCATGTTAAGTTGCTTTCTGTCTCAGGGCCTGTGCACATGCAGTTTGCTCTTGAGAAATGTTCCTCCCTGTACTCCGAATCATGACCACCCCCAGCACCTCAATCCCTACCACTCACCCCTTCATCGAAGTAAGTCTCATCTTCTTCAGATCTCAGTTCAACCAGCAAAGCCTTCCTTAACCCCTCAACATTATTCACCCTCACAACAGCCCATGCCTTTCCTTTCCTGCACTTATCAGAGCTGTACTGGTAGAACTGTGATATGACCTGATTAAAGTCTATTTCCCCACTAGACTGTAAGCTCCGTAAGAGTAGGGACCATGACTATTTTTGTCTATCATTGCAACCCCAGTGACCAGCACAGTAGCACATAGTAGGCACTCAGGAAAGATTAGCTGAATGAACGAATGACCTTCTCTACAGTGTCTTTGTCATTATATTCTAAATGCCCATTGTGTGCTGGCCACAAAGCCTGGCCCCTGCCAGCCACGTCAAGAGGCAAACAATTTCCCAGAATTCATTTAAAAATAGAAATGGACATGTATCCCTATCACCTGTACCTTGTACATACACATCTATAGCAATGATGGAAGGTGGAAATAAGGGTCTTAAAATCCTGGGATTGATGACTCTTACTAAGGTCAGGAAAAAATGGCCATAGAACAGATCCAAAAAGGTAGAAATACTAACCAAAAATCAAGGGGGCAGGTAATATTACTGTTTCTGATCAATTCTAACCTAACCAGAAATGTCACAACCAAGAAACCCCATTTCCTGGCTCTTCTGTTGATGTTTCAGCTGTTTTGACTGCTGAGAAAGAACAAAACTGAGTGAACAGGAGACGCAACGTGCCACGTGCAGCATCTCGGTCAGTCCCTGTTTGGGGCTGACTTGTGTCCTTCCAAAATTCAAATATTAAAGTCTTAACCCCCAGTGCCTCGGAAAGTAACTACTTGGAGATAGGGCCTTTAAAAAGGAAATTAAGTTAAAATGAGGCCATTAAGGTGGGCCCTAATCCAATCTGATTAATAAGAGGAGAGCAGGACACACAGAGAGACCCCAGGAGTGTGCATGCACAGAGGAAAGACCCTGTGAGGACACAGCGAGGGGGTGGCCATCTGCAAGCCACGCAGAGAGGCCTCAGAGGAGACCAACCCTGTCAGCACCTTGCTCCTGGACTTATAGTGTCCAAAGCTGTGAAAAAAATACATTTCTACCCTTAACGCCAACTGGCCTGTGATACTGTGTGCTGTGGCAGCCCAAGCGGTTCTCGAGAGAAAGGGAAGGAAGAGGTTCCAAGTATCTGCTGCCCAACCCACTCTTCACCATCCTGGGTGTCATCTTCTCCCCAGTGCCGTCCTTTCATCTTCATTTGACCAATAAGGACAGCCACAGAGGGGGCTGAGCCAGAACTTGACTGCAGGGCCATGTGCTTCCAAAGTCCATGTCCTTTGCACTTTACCTTCAGTTCAAAAGACCAAAGTGAAGTATAAAATATGAAAGCAGATTCCATTTTGCTTTTCTTAGCCCTTAGAAAAGGGGGGAGATCACCATTCTAACTAAGTTGAAGAACCAGACTCATTTAAATAAAGTGACTGAAATGCTGTGGAACAGATGTGAATAGGAACTAATTTTGCTTTTTAATGAGCATTTTGATCAGATCAATACTACAAAATGCTAAACTGTACAATGCCATTACTGTTTAAATGCAACTACCCAGTTGACTGGCTCAAAGGGGCATTACAGTAGCTAAAAAATGTACTTTCTCTTTATAAAAGCAGGGTCTATTATGTAAAATAAAGTCATAAAAATTTTAATTGCACTGCATAAAGGACAGAACCTGATCTAGCCTACAAACCATGGAAAGCAGAGAAAAATAAAATGCAGCTGAATGCTTAATCAGCTGTCTGTCACTTTCTGAATAGTGCCTAATATTCTAATTATTAGTCACCACACTGAGAAGGTGCAATTATGGAACAGGGAAGATTGCTTTTTTTTTTTTTTTGTTAACCCACAATTTGGAAGGCCTTCACAAAAATATTATCTAAGACCCAATAAGCTATAAAGGGAAAAAAATGATTAACAGTTAAAATTCAGTTTTCCCCCCAAAGCATTTTTTAAAAGCTTTGAAATTGTATTGACAGATATGACTAACAATTGTAATCACAGAAATAAATGTAGTAAAACGATAATTTATCTGTCATAATTTACCGAGGGGGAAAAAGTGCAGCACAAGCAGCTGAATTGTGAAGTTAAATGAAAGCAAAGATAGAAACCGGTTTTTAATGAAATGTGGAGCATTATTAATTGGTTTCCTAGCAACAGCGGGGCTAAAATTACTTAACATGTCTGTTCAATCAGATGCAAATTTGAGTGTTATCCCTTAAATGTTGATTATAGCTGGTCTTTTCAGATGCAAATCCAATGTGTAAAGTGAATGTAAATGTTGACAATGCTGATACAAAAAATCCCCTGATTAACATCATTCTGGTGTTCAAAGCACTAGAGTTGAGGATATTCCCTTGGAAGGACTGCAAGCTGCCAGGGTTGCCCATCTTGTCTGGCATTTTCCTGTACCTGTCCTCCCTGTCCCACCTCACCACCACCCTCACTCAGTGCAAGCATGACAGATGACTAAAAAATGAGATTGCTGGGCCTTGTGATTTCTCAAACACTGGTTTCTCATCAGTGCTAAATGATAGAGACAGATGATGTTTTCAGCTTAGAATTCCATCAGCTGATGCAAGGGCCTTGCCAACCCAAGACCAAGGTTGGTCTCAAGTGTAGTTTTTCAGATGGAACAAGACCTTTGGGTGACTCCACCGGAATGGGATCCAAGCAAACAAATTCCCTACAAGACTGCCAAATAAGGCAGCCTTCCTCAGCTATACCCTGGCCTTATCCTATGGTTCAAGTGTAGCATATTCCAGTAAATGGAGGCACCAGGAAGGGGTTAGGGGTGGGAAGGATGTAGTCCCTTCATAATCTCCATCATCCCCCAAAGCTACCCTAGTAACACACTACTCCAGACAAAAGCAATGTGCTTGCCTCACTTTCACTCTCATGCAACAAATATTTATTGCACAGTTACTATTTGCCAGGCAATGATCTTAGGGAGCTGGAGACACAGAAGTGAATTAGAAAAAGTTCCTACTCTCACCCCTAGTAGTTCAGGGGAGAGACAAATACATAAATAAACTTAGAAACAATAATTTCGGGTAGTGATAAGAGCTAGGAAGAAAAAAGTAGCTTAATGAGGAGAGGGGGATGGGCATGGCTGGGGGACCACTTTGGATAAGGTCTTTTGGAGGGAGGATACCTTCTGCACAGACCTAAAGGAAAAGGAGCAAGCCAGGCAAGGTGGGGGGAAGCGAGTCTCACTCAGAGGCAGGAATGACCTTGGAACAGCACAGAGACCAGAGGCTCTGAGTGTGACGCAGAACAGGAAGGGGAGCGGTGATGATGCAAGAGGAGCAACTTTGAGATAAGCTCCTAAACCATCTTCCAACAAGACTGTACTCCCCATTCCCCACCTTACGGTGTTTCAGGGACACAAGTGTCTCTAGAGCCACCTCAGGGTACAGTGCGGGAGCAAAAGTCTGCCATGTGAGGAAGAGGAGAGGGAAAGGAAGGGGAGGGGAGGAGTGAAAACAAGGGAGGAGAGAGGAAGAGAAGAGAGAGTGAGTCCACGGAACCCTAAAGGTCATCTCCTTTCCAGGTCAAGGCCCAGTCCCTTTCCAACCCTACCCCACCCCCAAAAAGCTTCCATGCCAGTGGCAAGTATATTCTTAAACTGATCTCCTCTAGAAAACAGTGAATGGCTTTTCTGGCCAAAGCCCCCTGTCTCTCAATGAACAGTTTGTTCCAGACACTCAATCAAGGCTCTGGGATATCCCAGGCAGTGGTCAACAGGACATATATTCCAGAAAGTTCTGAAGCTTGCTTTTCATTAGAATTGACAGTCTCCTGACAGCTGCATACTAGGCGAAGGATCCTAAGGCTAACCTTAAGAGTACTGGGGCAAGGGAAAATGGACAGACCCTTCCTGCAGAGCATCTCACTCTAGCCTTAGAAGTCATGCCTTCAGTCTTTCAAGTATTTAAGGGTTACTATTAAATGCGAATGCCCTTTAGAGAAACATGTGTAACTTTAGGTATAACCCATGTCAGGGTGGGGATACAGATGCCAGAGGAAGCTGTGGAAGTGGGATGGAACCTCGTCTATCAAGTGGCCTAGCATGGACCTGCATTGGGAATGGTGACAATGTCAAGGTATGCAAGGGGAGTTGTGATGCCTGACTGGAAAACACAAACCTTCACCAGGCTTGCCTTAATTCATGTTAACCCTTAGAGAGAAACACCACTGGCACCTCATTTCACCAGGGAGGTCTAAAAGAAAAAAAAGTGCCAAAAAGTTTTATTTCATGAAAAGCAGAGATAAATGTCAAAAAAAGGGAAAATGTGGCTGTATTAGTCCATTCTCACACTGCTAATAAAGACATCCCCAAGACTGGGTAATTTATAAAGGAAAGAGGTTTAATTGATTCACAGTTCAGCATGGTTGGGGAGGCCTCAGGAAACTTACAATCATGGCAGAAGGGAAAGCAAATGCATCCTTCTTCACATGGCAATAGCAAGGAGAAGTGTCGAGCAAAAGGGGGAAAAGCCTCTTATAAAACCATCAGATTTCATGAGAACTTGCTCACTATCATGAGTACAGCAGTATGGTGGGTGTTCTCATGATTCATGAGAAGTGCCCTCATGATTCAATCACCTCCCACCGGGCCCTTCCCACAACACATGGGGATTATGGGAACTATAATTCAATATGAGATTTGGGTGGGGACGCAGCCAAACCATTTCAGTGGCCTACCACTCAATTACAAAAAAGAGATATCCTCTCTTAGTAGCATCTACTCAGAGTTCCAAGAGGCCATATTAAATTGTGAGTTAAGAATCAGGTTGTAGATGTGATCATAGTCCTGGTTACTGAGATGTATCTTATAGGTCAGTGGTTCCCAAAGTCGGGTCCCTAGAGTAGCAGCTGATGCAACACCTGAGAACTTACTAGAAATGCATATTCGACTGGGCGCAGTGCTTCATGCCTGTAATCCCAGCACTTTGGAAGGCCGAGGCAGGTGGATCACGAGGTCAGGAGTTTGGGACCAGCCTGGCCAATATGGTGAAACCCTGTCTCTACTAAAAATACAAAAATTAGCCAGGTGTGGTGGCACGCACAGGTAGTCCCAGCTACTTGGGAGGCTGAGGGAAAAGAATCGCATGAACCTGGGAGGTTGCAGTGAGCTGAGGTCGTGCCACTGCACTCCAGCCTGGGCAACAGAGTCCGTCTAAAAAATAATAATAATAATAAATAAAGAAATGCATATTCACAGGCCCGGCCCCAGACTTAATGAATTAGAAATCTGGCAGTGGCCCCAGCAACCTGTGCATTAATTAATAAGCCCTCCAGAAGCTTCTGATGCACAGTATATTTCAGAACTAACATTCCAGGCCAATTCAGCAAGAAGGTGTGTCTTGCTGAGTTTATACTTAGCACTGACTTTATATTTGCTGAGTTTATACTTAGCACTGACTTGCTGCAAATTATTTCAATCAACAGGAAACCAAGGATAGCTGCACTGTACCTCCTGCATGATGGCACACATTCAAAATAAGCACATTCATGGTGTGAATTCTTTCACATAATGACTTCTTCAAAAGAATGTACTACTCAGAACACAAGATGCTGATTTAGTGATTTCTTAAGATAACCCATTGTTCTGACTGGGAGAGAAGTAAAAAGAAAAAAGTGAGTTATTCTTTAGGAAACTTAAGTTTGGGGTAGCCTTCTGAGAGTAGCTCTGAGAATCACTGGGTTCTCTGTTTTTATGCAAGACTCTTTTCCTTGACCCTTCATGGCCAGCTGTCAGGTCTCCATCCTAAACAGCAGGAGCTCCCTAGCATTGGACAGAGGGTCTTAGTCATACAAGAAGACCCTGTGTGAATACCCCCCAAACTCCCTCTACCTCTCATATTTTAGAGAGAATCATATAATCTCTTAGTGTTCCTGACAACAAAATGGATATTATGCAGGTGTATCGTTACTTAAAAACTCTGAAGATGAAAAAAGAGCCTAGAAGATACTTTAACGTTATAAGACAGCTACACATGGAGAAATCTACAAGCAGAAGGATGAATCTCAAATGTAACTGCACATCAGAATCACTTGTGATGCCTAATAAGAATGGAGATTTCTGGGGCCCGAACATTTTTGATTCATTTGGTGTGAACTGGGGCCCAAGAATCTGCCTTTTTTGGGTCCAAGAATCTGCCCAGGTGATTTTCATACAGGGATTTGTGTTTAACTTATCTACATGGTAACTTTTCCAGTTTTCAAGGGGTATTAATATGGCATAATGAGAGAGGGCTTTTTAACTTAGGGAAACAAAGCAATGCTATACCAAAAGAACTACAAGTTCCTTTTCCCTGGGGTGTTTACTAAAGCAGTTGAGAAAAAGTCTGTATGTCTCTCATTAAAGTAAGTTTTTAATAAGTAATTTTTTCTTTTAATAAAAGTTATACATGTTCATTATAAAAAATTTAAAAAAGAAAAGAAAGAAAAACAAAAGGGAGAAAGTATAAAATACCCACAATCACATCATCCAGAGATAAGTTGGTACATTACATTTTCCCAGATAACGTGCTGGCTGTTTCCAAATACATTTTTTTTTAATAGTGGGATCAGAGTATATGCAGTTACTGTGTTATGTGTTTTTTACATCTAATAACACTATCGATATCTTTCCACCACTCCTCAATTCTTTAAGATATAAAGTGAAAGAATGCCTAAACATGAACTATTGATTTTTTTTCAAATCAAGGAATTAAAATTCTATGTAACCAGCACATAAATACAAATATTTATGTCACTTGTACAAGTATGCTAAAAATCTGTTTTTATTAAACTGATTTTGTATTGAGGCAGAGTTTATTAGTAATCTTTACTAGCTCATTAGCTCATTTTAGTGAAAGCATGCACATTACTGGAGGCCTCTGGATACATCTACAATATATTCATACAACAAGTATCCACTTTAATGAAATGTATTAGACAAAGGTTTTTCTCATGAAATCCAAAGGGAGCCAAAAGACTCTACTGGAAAAAAAAAAAAAAAAAAACTGAGGACCCTCCCCCCCTACAAAAATGTTTTTTTAACCTGCCCTGAGAGTCTATAAACTAATTCTGTTCAACTAGGGAGTGGTTGAAAAATAAATATATTTCACAGAATGCACTCATCATAAACTGAGAGCTAAATTCTTGCATGTTTATAAATGAGACACAAAGAATGTGAGTTTATGTAACAACCCACATTCACGCTCCCTTGCAAGGCCTCCTTGGTATCAGAAAGCTTGTAAAAGCTTCAACACAGTAGTCACATGAATGTAGGCAAGCCACTTAATGCTTCTATGTTTCAGTTTCCTCATCTGGAAAACATGGACGCTACTAAACAGCATCTGTGCTAATTTACTCAGGGTTTTCTGAAGGCCACATGGGATAAAACATGAAGCTCTATGTAGACTGTCGACTGGTACTCCAATGTGATCAGGAGTCTAACTGGTATTTCTCTCTCTCTCGAAAGGGTGCTCACTCACCATTCCTTAGTCTATTGCCCAAACACAATATTCCGCAACTTCCTGAACACAAGAGATTGGATAGAATACCAAATGCATGTGTGTTGGGCCAAAGAACAGAGATTAATTTAATCTTTCAATATTTGGCCTGACGACTGCTTTACAATGGAATCAGACCCATGGATCCCTCACTACTATCATGAAAAGTTATATATTCTGGGAAAATCTTTGTGAATAATAATTCTCTGAGAATTATCGGGCATGGTCCCAAACTGAGCTTATCATCACCATTACCTGGTAAGCTTTTCAGAAACAAAGGATTCTCAGGCCTCACATCAGAGATTCCAGAGCTTTTAACTTAATCACATACAAAATTTTAAGATGCCCTAACTTCCCTTAGTAGTTTCTATGCCAAATTATCCTTGACAAAAGATTGTTCATTTGTTTCAGTAAGACTGAGAACCCTCAATGCAATATGATTGAATTGCATGTCAGTGATTTATATATTCACAAAGACAGATGACCCTTAAAATCAGTGTTCTCTATCACTTAAAAAAAAATCTAAATGAATATACCTGACTGTACACAATAAACTTTCTCCCTATTGCCCCATGTTAGGGAAAATAACAGAAGATTCTCAATCCCTTTCCAAAGCACTTTTTATTTCACCAGAGCCTTCTCTCCTTACATAAATAAAACCACAATATGCACTGGATGACTAGAATCTTTAAAAAATCCTTAAAATTATAGGTATTATCTCTTTTTCCTATAAGCATTTCACAAAATGAACAGACATTTGGTCCATGGTCGATACAACCCTGCCTTTGAATATATGGACTAAGCTCTGTTCAACATTCTTTCATTCATCCAACAAATGACCAAAATAAGCACTTCTCAACACTAACCACAAATCTTCAGGGCTTATCCCAGAGCAGTATCCTACAGTTTGCATAGAGTTTTGCTACCATTCTCGGAGAGTCAAATATTGCCTAATTTTTCTAAGCTCTAGGTTGGAAAACTGGGCTGTTACTTTGCCATGGGCATTTGTTCTCAAAAGTTTCTTCTGCTATGGGAAAATTGACAAAACACTTCACTTGATGTATTATTTAGAAGTGATTCTTGAAATTTAATGGAATGGAAAATGCAATGCACAAATCTTCAAATTTATTGTACTAAACAATCTCTCTGGAATACATGGGGCAAAGACTGACCACATAAAATATTGATTTGAAAAAAAAATACTCTTTGATCCTACTACCCTCATGATCAGATGCTTCTTGGGTAAAACATTTCCTACTTGGAATTCCATGGAGAATATCATTACATGTAATTTTCCTACTATAACTGATGACATGGAATGCAATAAGTGCTCATTTTGAAAACATGTGAGCTATTGGTCACTTGGTTTCCATCAGAGAATACTAATTAGGGTAAGCAGTACATGGCGGTCTTGGCCCAAAAGACAGTTAGCAATGAATTCATTAGGGAGAACGAGGATCAGCAAGGCTCAGCTAATTTATAATATTGACCACAACATGAAATTAAGTCATGTTCCAGAACCAGAACTCATTAAAAATGCAGTGGGAGAAGAGGGAGCAAAGACTGTTTTACTTAGAAGCTTAAAGACTTGTGGGAACAAAGTATCAGGATACCCATAGCTTAGGGGAAACCAGGGCTGCCCGCAAAGATTTCAAAGGAGTCAACTTCAAGGACATGGAAAGATTCTTAAGGGTGGTAAGGAGAGGATTAAATAGAAGTTATAAAGTGAAATTATTGCGACGGCAATTGGAGCTACACATAAGGAAGCAATTTCCAGCCATAATTTTAATTAGGAGCATAGAATGATCTTCTGTGTAATGATGACCCTTCATCATTAGCATTATTCAGAATTACCCTGCATCCACATGCATACACATAGAGTGGAAATTAAACATAGACATGGAAGAAAGGTCAACCATAATCACATCTTTCAGATCCTCCAACTGCAGGTGAAACTTTTCAAACAAAATACAGTTAGCTCTCAATGTATAAATATTCAATTTACAAACAATTGATAAATACATTGTCACCAATGCCCCCCACCCCTACCCATCTCTGAGCCTTCACACTGTGTACTCCTGACTATGGAACTCCATGCTGCTGCTGCAGTAGCAACACAAATACCTTTATGGATAAAAATGGAACTTTCAAGAGAATTTGTGCATGGAAGAAAGGAAGAAGCCATAAAAGCAGATGTGCTTTAAGCACAGAAGCAAACCACCTCTGGCAAGCAAACAAGGCTGGCTCACCTCTTCCCAAAAAAGATCACCCTCCAAACCTCTGACATGGATTACTCATCTTTATTTTACCATCTTGTTCACTAAAACAGAAGATTCATTCGGCTTAACAAACACCCTTTGTAAAATGCAAATGACTTGATAAGTGGACCAGACCACATCCATTATGCACATTATGAATCAGATTTACTTTCCTACTACCAGCTACCATCAGCTGCCCTGAAGGAATGAGAGTTTTGACTGAGAATGATTAAAAGAGGAAGAAAGGTAAAATTAAATTCAGAAAACAGAGTGCTACAGGGATATGACAAGGAAGGAGTATCACAACAGGGAAAGAAAATCCAAGAATCATAAGCCTATCAGCTGCTTAGATAAAGGTCTCTAGATGAAAAGAGATGATGACATAAATTGTGCTTTTTAAGATCTGCCAGGAGAATCCAGGAAAGAAAACAAATGTTCTTTTCTCTTCTTCCTTCTTTCCCTAGCAGCAACTTGCTTCCAGGCCCCAGAATTCAACTTAGTCTCACTAAAAAGGAAAAAAAACCTAGAACCGGGCTTCCACTTGAGATAAATGGTCTTTTGTGCACTAGTCTAGGAACCTGTCCACTGTCATAATTCCTTATCATGGCCTCCCAGGACACCAGCTCCCCCACCAACCTCACCACGGTCCTTACTCAGTGTTCTAGCCATACAGGTTTTCCTTCTGTTCCTGTAACAGGTCAACTTGCTCCTGCCTTAGGCCTTTGCTGCTTCCTCTGAGAAACAGTCTTCTTCCAGAGAGTCCTTCACATCACTCTGGTCTCAATAAATTTCACCTCTCCAGATGGGCCTTCCCTGACCCTAACCAATGTTGTCCCACTGCCACTCCACAAAACTCATACATAACGACTTGTCTCTATCAGTCTTACTACATGCTTATTTCCTTCTTAGCACTTAGGCCTATAAGAAACATTATCTTGTTTATTTATTTATTCACTTAGCATCTGTCTTCCATACTACAACCCAAACTTCCTGTAGGCAGGGGTGTCATCTCTTGATGGCTGCTGTCAACCCTGTGCATTGAACAGCGCCTGGTGGGTACTGAGCACTCCATGCATGTTGGCTATTCAAAAAAGATTTTCAGTAACTATATGGGACACTTCTTTTTTTAATTTGGGAATCTCTCTATTATGAATAGTTTCAAAGGCATAGCCAATAATCATCTCCAACTAAATATTTATAGTTCTAATAGCCCAAGTTGGGTCTCCACATATATTTGTTTCTTTGATGACTGATTGAGAGAGACAGGGTCTTGCTCTGTCACCCAGGCTGGAGTGCAGTGGCACAAACACAGCTCACTGCAGCCTCCATCTCCAGGGCCCAAGTGATCCTCCCAACTCAGCCTCCAGAGTAGCTAGGATTATAGGTATGCACGCCAGCATGCCTAGCTTTTTTTTTTTTTTTTTAATTTTTCATAGAGACTGGATCTCATTTTGTTGCCCAGGTTGGTTTTGAATTCTTGGCTTCAAACGATCCTCCCTCTTCAGCCTCCCAAAGTGCTGGGATTACAGGCGCAAGCCACTGTGCCCAGCCTCTATCATTGCTTTAAATTTGCCAATATTTGTCTTTTACTGAAGAAATACAACAGGATCCTGGTTCCTGCAGGCCATCAATTAGAACCCAGTCTAAGTGATATATTTATTTTTTTTTTTACACCCAAATGATATAAGAAGAGAGAATTGAAAAATATGTGTATATAGGTGTGTGACTCCTACAGTATACTGTTTTACACTATCATTTATAATCTTCTATTTTGTATTAAGGTTTTATGCATACACATATTCTCTCGCTTGGACTATAAGCTCCTTGAGGAGTGGAATCCACATCTGATTCCTGCTACCTCCCGAATGCCTAGAATTGTGCTTTATATATACACGTGCTCAACAGACCCCAAATGAATGCACAAATTATACTTGCACTATTACTTAAAATGACTCAAACTATGACCTATCCTGTTTGCAGTAGCAATTTCCCTAAGTGATAACTGGGTGATTGTAGGGAAGCTATATTTTCCTTATACAGTAGCAGCCTAAATGACAATTGAGAAATATAGACTATTTGAAATACAAACATGCACAGGTTACATTGCATACACACAGACACAGGTTTGAGTGAAAATTAAATGTGAACATGTAAACATGGACATTTCTATTCCCAAAGTTTGTGTTCCCCAAAACTAAGGAGCCCTCTCTCCTCAACCGGCTTGATACCTAACAAGCAGGCTGTGTTGCTACCACAAACATTAACTAAAAGGCAGATATGAGACAGAGCTTTCACCACGTAGCACTAAATATATTGTTTAATATGTAAGGGTTGCTACATGTTACGAGTTTTACAATTGTTCTTATGTCAGTTAATTGCTTATAAGAACAAACAGCACCCTGCCACATGCTCACAGCCACATGTTCTTTGGCTATTTTAATAAGAACTGGACTGGATTTACAGCAAAATAACTTTACTTAGGACTTTCTGCCAAAATCTTATCTGATAACTGCCCCCCACACATGGACATCTGGGGACGGCATTTTGAAACACTGTTTTGAAAGAACACGGAGGAGATGTTTTCAAGGGCAAAAGAAAGCTTCAAAAGAGGCAATTACTTTTTAAGTCTGATCAATAGTGAAGAGCATGAACTATAAAATACCTCTTAAAAACTCATTTCAGGGTGAGGTGCAGTGACATTTACAGCAACACCAAGAAGAAAATACTTATAAACAAGCTGGTGGTATTCTGGCTAAGTAGGTGGTATAAACATAAAATTCTGTTTGTATCTATGTAACTAGGTGGATGGAGATTATCAACCAATTCATCTCTGGTCCTCTTCCTGTATTAGAGTCTTGTACTATTGTACTGGCACTCTTATTTTAAGCAACTCTGTGTAATGAAGTTTCTGCAAGCTGCAGGGATTGCCAACTGTACAAATACCTTTTTCCATTCTCCATGTTTCACTTCAGGAAATAATTTCATTCTTCTGAAATGTATGGATAGCACTGCCAATCTACAACGCTGCTATGGAAGCCCAAAATACAACAACAACAACTAGCATGATCGCAGCAGGGAGTAATTACTGAATGCTCACTGTGTCAGGCACCCTGCTGAATGTTGGGTATTTATTATCTCAAATAACCCTCACACTCTATTCTCCCTATTTTACAGGTGAAGAAGCTGGGACACAGAGTTTAAGTTACTTGATTAAGGTAGTTCAGCTAAGAATGAGTGGTAGGCCTGGGATTCCAAACCAGTTTTTCTAACTCTAACCCAATACCCTTATCTCCCATACTGAACCAGTTCCTGCCCTGCTGATTTCATAAGTGGAAAATTCAACCTCCCTCAAGAAGGAAAAGACAGAAATCCCTGGACACATATAGGGATCTGGGCTGCACCACTCCAACAAGGATGAGTCTAGAAACAGCAGGGTGCTCAGAATCTAGAGTGAAATAACACATTGGTGGAAGAGGGTCTGTGCAGGGCTGCCTTCGGCACTGAGTTGAATGTGTGGTATGATTAGACAGCTCAAACCCATCTATTTTTTAGTGAGCACCCACTATACACTCACCATTTCTACACACACCACAATTTCAGAGATGAATAACAGAGTCTTTGTCCTTACGGAGTTTGTGGTCTAGTTAGGGAGAGAGACAGGAGGAGGAGGAATTAAAATACTGCATGAAGAGACCCAATTCTGACCTAAGTACTAATTGTTCAGGGACAAAGGTATGTCTAGACCCAGCCTATGGTGAGGAAGACGAGGGACTTCCAGGAAGGCTTCCTGAAGGAGAAGGACTGAGGGAGCCCACAGAGTGCAATGGGTGGACAAGCCTGCAGGCCGCAGGGTGGATGAGTGTTCACACGGGAGGCTCGCAGGAGGAGGCTGCAGGGCCAGAAAATAGCAATGGACAATGCTGAATGCTTATGCCATGCCAGACCCTGTGCAAGTGCACTTTCCTGCCCAACAGCCCAACAAGCTAGGCATCCTGACACCACCTTACCGAGGCAGCTGGGGCACTGGAAAGCAGTGACTCGTGTGAAGTTGCTCAACAGTTACCATGGTAGGGTAGGGACTGAGACTCAGAACCTCTCACTCCAAAGCCTGCAGAGAACTGCGGTGCTGTTTGGGCTCTGAGGCTCAGTAAGCATCTGAGGGCAGGAAGGAGCAACACACAAAGGGTCTAGGTAGAGAAGTAACACGATTCAATCTGTGTCTTAGAATACCACTCTCACAGCTGTGAAAAGTAAGGGGCAGGGGTGGACCAGAGGCACGGAGACCAGTCAACTGCTCAGCAACAGCATCTTCCTTGTGGTCAAACTTCTCATGCTGATAGCTCCCTCTCCTGCTGCTAGTCACCCTTCACAACCCTGCGGCATTCCAAAACAAGGAAGGAATCTATTTGGAACAAGCAATCCATAGCAAATCAGAATGCCCTTTTCCAGTCCCCCACCCAGGTCTCCTTAACAGCATTTATCACAGGCCTCAAGAGGCCTTGCAAGTCCTTTTCTGCCTCCACAGGGTGCGCTCTTGGATGAACTGTGCATAATTCCTCTACGTATCCCTGGGATATACATGGCAGTGGTTTCTGAATGATGCCTCCCCCTCTCCACAGATGCCGTTTCTTAATAGTCACCACAGGAATGGTGTCTGCCGTGCAGCCAGAAACTCAGGATGGCCAACTTCAATCCTTTGACACCATCTGGCAACTGAGAGCCCAAAGGAATTCCATTATTAGTGTGAACCAACGTGAGTGGTACTTAGAAGGTATCTGACACTCTTCCAAGAACTTTCCGTGTATTCATTCAATTGTCATGACAATCCTATGGGTAGATACAATTAATTATTACCCATTTTCCTGATGGGGAGACTGAGGGACAGGCAGGTTAAGTGCCTTGCCCCAAGTCACACAGTAGGTAAGTAAGTGGCAGAGCCAGGATTCAATTCCAGATAATCTCACTCAGAGCCCTTGGTCTTAATTACTATCCTCTGTTCAATGCTTCTCACAAGAAAAACTAAAGAAAAGAGATCCATGTTCCAGAACCATACCTACTACCTGCTATGAAACAAGCAGGTATAAACTCTCTGCAGGGCTTATGTATTTATTACCAGAAGGGAATAAACAGAGATCTAAAAAGCACATATTTTCAAAAGCCTGATGCTGGTACAAGTCACAGTGGAAGCAGGAGCCACAAGCTACGAACAGACCCACCCAGGTAAGACAGGCACAGAGAACAAGTTAATAATGGCCTAAATATAAAGACATAGCTTCAAATCCAACCTACTATTAATTAATTTATGTATTGCCACTAGGGAGGAGGCAGGTAGTATTAAGTTAGATTAAATTATGGAGAAGCTTCAGCATTGCTATGACTATTTCAACAGTAATTATTAAGTTGCTATGCCTTCCTTCGCTAATAAAAAACCCTTTATTCTCATTCTCAGAATGCTTCGCTGTTCACCTGTTGCCAGCTTCTTTTGACAGGCATGACAGGCTTTTAAGATTAGACTAAAGACACTTTTCAAAGAGAAAAAGGAAATCTGATTTCTAAATCCTAGTAGGCTTCTCATCCTAACTCGCTCTGTGAAGAATATTTGCCACCCTTCTTCTTCTCCAAAGGGTTTTGGATTTCCTTGTTATGCTGAGTGTTACACTTGCAAAGACTGACAGTCCTGGAAGGAAACTGTAGACGTCGAGTGCTGGAGCACTAAATTAGGAGTCCAAAGACCTGGGCTCGGGCCCCAGACTTACCACTTGTGAGTATGGATTTGCCCTCAGTTTACATATTTATAAAATAGAGGCACCTCCCAGACTACCTCCCAGAGCGGCTGGAGGCTCAAATGAGATAACATACATGACAGTTGTTTGGAAACTGTACCAACACATAAATGTGAATGACTTGGTGAACTGGCTAATTAATTAGGTCAAGGTAGACCTGAAGTGGAGGGGCTGAGTCACTGCCCCACTGCCCAGCACTGAAGATCAGGGGCCTGGTACTAGTTGTTTTGCTTCACCATCAGAGACAAATTTCCCGGCTGCCTGTAGTGACCTTGGTTTAGATTTTGTCACAAAACACTGATTTTGTATCCTCCTGTCAGTGCCTGAAGACCTCAACGGCCATCAACCCACTCCATCTATGAAGCTGCCAAGTTTTTCATGGAAACACCAAAGGAAACTCTTTGCAAGGGCTTATTCCTTCTTCTGTGCATCAGCCAGAGGCCCAAGGAACAGTTAGTGCCATGAGGTGAACTGTGTCCCCCAGAGCTGATCCACTGAAGTTCTAACCCCTGGTACATCAAAATGTATTTCATTTGGAAAAAGGGTCATTGCAGATATAATTAGTTAAGATGAGTCATTAGGATGGACCTCTAATCCAGTGTGATTGGTGTCCCTACAAAAAGGAAACGTGTGGACACACAGACAGACATGCACACAAGGAGAACTTCCTATGAAGACTGGAGTTATGCTGACAAGAAACTACCAGAAGCTGGGAAAAGGACCTGGTATCGACCCTTCCCTAGCACCTTTAGAGGGAGCACAACCCTGCCAACACCTTGATGCCAACAATTCTAGTCCCCAGAAGTGGGAGACAATAAATTCCTACTGTATCAGCCACTCAGTTTATGGTACAGTTATTGTAGTCCCAGGAAACCATATATTTAGGATTTGCTTTTCCTGTCTCCCTACACTCAATAATTCGTTCATTTAATCATATTTACTGAGGATCCACTAAACGACTAGGCCTTGGACACAAGGTTGAAGAAGACATCTATATCCTGCCCTTAAAGAACTTAGAGCAGGGTAGGAGGTAACAGCCCTATGGACAAACATGATAAAGTGGTGTGGAGGTATGTTTAGAGTATACGTATTTGGGGAACAGGGAAGAAGGCATGGTTCTTTCTGGAAAGAGAAGGAGGTTGGGGAGGGAGACTAGAAAAGGTTGCAGAAAGAAGTACTTACTCTGACAAAGTAAGTTCTTCAAGGTCTCCAGCTCCTATAAAAGTTGAAAGTCACAAATCTTTTTTTTTTTTTTTTTTTTTTGAGACGGAGTTTCACTCTGTCACCCAGGCTGGAGTGCAGTGGCGTGATCTTGGATCACTACAACCTTCAGCTCCCCGGTTCCAGCAATTCTCCTGCCTCAGCCTCCTGAGTAGCTGGGATTACAGGCGCCCACTACCACACCCAGCTAATTTTTGTATTTTTAGTAGAGATGGGGTTTTACCATGTTGGCCAGGCTGGTCTCGAAGTCCCGATCTCAGGTAATCCACCTGCCTTGGCCTCCCAAAGTGCTGGGATTACAGGCATGAGCCACCATGCCCAGCCAAAAGTCACAAATCTAAGTAGCCCAGAAAACAGGCAGAGAATAAAATGACCAAGGTGTCAAAATATGAGGAAGGCTAACAGACAGAAATACTCACTACAGTATTTTTACTGCAGTCTAGGAAACATAACACCTGCCACCCCTCACCCCAAACCCCACCGAGATTCTGACTCAGTAGATCCGGGGTGGGGAGAGAACATGTACGCCCTTAAAAAATTCTACAGGAGATTTTACTGTCCAGTCCCCCGTGGATTCTGTTGGTGCTTCCCAACATTTTCACATCATAGCACATAGAGTCAATAATAATATGTGTACAACACATTGAATTAAAGTAGAGATAACCTCACAACATTTATGCAGCAACCGGTGAGAAGAATCTATTTTTATTCTTTATATCACATTGTTATGGTAAGAGAAATAAAATACTAGGAAAGATCTTAGCAAGAATTTTTATAAATATTCCAAGCACAATTTCTTAAAATCACTGACTTCAAGAACTTTACATAAGTTCCGTAAGGAGCCATATAAGTGATGCTCAAATATAATTTGAACTGTTATAATGTTTTGAATGGTTGTAGGAAATGTTCAATGTTTTAACGCAGAAAGAACTTTACAGCTGTGAATATCTGGTGGCAATGTGAAACTCATTCACAGCATATAGTTTAGTAAGCTCTTGGTTATGTTATGCTATCCCAGCTTTTAATTTGGAGTAGAACAAAATTTCATAGACTCAAAAGATGCAGCCACAGCCCTGTATCCTGTTACAGTGAAATCCCAAGCCAAATGTGAAATAGAAAATCGAGACAGACACAACTCAGAGACATGTGACTTCTAGAAGGTTGAAGTTAACAAACAAAATGAACAAGCACCTCCTACATGGAAAGCCTGACAATCAGAACAGAAGGTTTAAGGAAAGGATTTTTCAAAGACTCGGCTTTTTAAGCTATAGAGGTGGATTCTGAGAACTTGCCCTAAGTTCTTTAGGTACACAGTCATGGAATGCCAGAAAATTCCTGTAAGGTGTTGGTAAGAGGCCAATGCTACTCAAGCCAGGCCAGTTTTCTTGGTTAAAAAGGTGCAGTTAGAATATGTTGAGTTAATTCCAATAAGACTGTCAATTCAACTTTTACAGGATTGTATTATGGCCCTAAGATCAAATTAGATGTTTTCAATAACACATCCCTTAAGAACAGGAAGCCTTCATTAGTATCAGGCATAGACTAAACTAAAAAAGAAAAAGAAATCCTGGTTTTTAGTACAAATGTTCATATACAGTAAGTTCAGCAGTTACTGTGACTGCTCCCTGAGAAAGAAAATGCAAGTTTCTGATGTTAGGTGCTTGACAGATACTTTACGTATAGTTCTCTTAACCTATGACTTCCAGAGTTTTGACCACAGATGACAATAAGAAATAATTTCTAGTATCTTCATCAGTATACCTACATGTTTAAAATGAAGAAGTTTCACAAAACACTCTTTTCTAATTTCTTTCATTATAAAAATAATACTTGTTACTGGTCAATATTAATATATAACCTCTTATTGGGTTTACAGTCAGAAAAAAGACTACAGTCAGAAAAATACCAGTTAGCTAAATTATACTACATCTGCAGAGCAAAATATGTGGCGGTCATTAGAAACAATGAGGCAGTTCTACTTCTACTCACATGGAATGATTTTCAAGGTATATGATTAAATGAAATAAAATTAATTTAAAAATATTAGGATTACCTTCTTAATGATGTTCAAGCATTTTTTCCCTCTTCTTTGTAAACAGGACATGAAAACAGAATTTCGTAAATGCTACTGCCCATAAACATCATCTGGGGAGCTCAGTGAAATTCCTGGACCTCATCCTCAGAGACTCTGATGGGATGTTCAGAATCCAGTATTTTTGGTATGTACCACCCCCCACCCACAGACACATATGCACACGCAAGAATTCCAACAAAGGTACTCTGAGGACCACACTTCGAGAACCATTTCTAAAGCCTCAGTGACACTCAGTCTTTCAGAGCCAGGTGAGCAGTAACATATTCCCTGAGGCTCACTGAGGAGCCTCCATTTTAAAATAAAGACTTAGGGAGCACTGACCACCAGGAGTCAGAAATAAGTTCTAAAGGCAATGGAGGAGGTGACTCCATGAGTACTTCCCAAATACTCAAGGCCCTTCTACCGTGCGCACCTTTCCTTTGTCCTGCCATTTTTAGCTCCCAGCACAAAGGACGCTTCAGTAAGACATCAAGTATAGGAGGCCTTGCTGTTGAACTTATGTTGCTCACTTTATCTGTCCCTTGGAGCCAGAGTATGTCTCAGCAGGCCACCCAGGGCCCTGCTAGCCCATGCGGCCCTTTCGTCAAAAGAGGTACCACTACTTCTGGGTAGGACAACAACCCAGCATGAGATGCAGGGTATGGCCAGCAGAGAGCAGGCTGGATTTCAGCACCCTTTCCCCAACCCAGGCATTCATGCACAGTGACAACGTGCACAACCACACCAGATGCAATCCAATTCACTGTCAACCCTGCCTAGAGCTTCTTCTGTGTTCTGGGGATAGAAAGTATGGGCATTGTGTTGGAGCAGAAAGAGCATTGTACTGGGAGTCAGGAGAGCTTTCAGTCTCTACCCTGCCTCCAACCAGCTACTGAGGTCATCACTGGGCCACACTGCTCTGCAGTCTCTGAGAGAGAGAATGAAGAGTTTTGTTTAAGCCTAGGTCCAACCCTCTGGGTCTAGTCTCACCTTCCACAACTCTCATCTCCTTCTCTATACTGCAGATTGACTCAAACACTTCTACTTCCAAAAGTCATCAGACTTTCTCTGTGATGCCTCTAGCCTTGTAGTGCTGTTCCCTGCTCAGGAAGCCCTTCCTGATACCTGTGCGTCTTCAGAACTCATCCATGTCCTTCAAGTTTAAGTTCCAGCAAATTTAACTTTGATTTTAAAAGGCTGGAATAGAAATAGTAATTTCTATGGCCCTTTGTCTCTGGTGAAGCCTTCTCTGACTCCCTCAAGTACTGCTTCCAACCACTACACCTTGAACATATACACCCTCCTTAGACAAAGCATCACACTGTATTTTAGCTCCTGGCCGGTGTGCCTGTCTTCCCATTCCATGCAGGTACACAACCTTTGGAGATGATGTTCCATTGACTATACAGTCCCAGGTTTAGAAGGCTCAGTATTCACGGAAGGAATTAATAAATGGGAAAACTGTTTCTTCTACCCTCTAGCAGTTACTACAGTGTCCCTCTGATCAAAGAGACGGATGGACCTACGCCCAGTCTTTGGGGCTATAGACAGATCCTTTAAGTAGAAGAGAAAATGATACTATCCATAAAAGGAATTTATGGTATATTCTTTTCATCAATGCATCCAGACTGCAGGTCTTAAAGAGGGTCCTTTTATGGGTAATATCATTTTCTCCTTACATATAAGCTCCTCCTTATATACCGTAAGCCAGGTCATGTTTATTATTTTATTATCTGTCTTTCCTCATAAAATGTAAGCTCTAGCAGATCAAAGTCAATTTTCATTTAGTGCTGAATCCTCACCACCTAAAACAGTACCTGGAGCCTAGAAGGTGCTCTGTAAAACGTTGTTGAATGATGGAATAAATGAACAAATAAGCCCATGAAAATGAAAGTTGCTGGGTGGGGGTGTTAAGAGGAGGGAAAGAACTAGGAACAGGTTCTGCATTTGTAGCATGTTTACAAATTGCTTTATAATCACTAATTAGCTTTTCTAAGCCACATTCTCTCCATTGCAGGCAGTGCTATCCTCCCAATCTTAAGATAAGGGAATTCAAACCCAAGGTCACACAGCAAATCAGCTTCAAGTTCAATGCTTAGCCCCTAGCCAGTAATAGGAATAAGATTAAAGATACTGCTGATCTCCAAAAGGTTGACATATTAGAGAAAATAAGAGTTGAAGGCATGAGACCCACAAAGCTTTGCACATATTCTCAGCACACTGCATCGAAAGAGAAACAGACAGTTCTGTCTGGAATTGTAAGTTCTCAGTGTGTATACACTGCATTATTCAGTCATCAATTTCCAAGGCCCTGAGAGGCAGACATTTGCAGGAAACAATGGGAGCAGCAGTCTCGCTCCAGAGTCTCAGGCCCTGCCTGCCAATCAGCAGTGACACCACTCTGTCACCAGGAGGCTGGGGCTCGCTCACTGCCAGGGGTCTGTACAGGCTCTTTACAGAGCAGCTGGAGAGGAAAGAGAAAAGGAAATAAAACCTAACTTAAAAATAATTAAATCAAACACACAATAGGCTGACATCAAAAATAAATATATTTAATCAGTTTAATCACAGTATAATCATCTAGCAGCAAATATGCTCATTTATATTATACATGAGACTCCAAATTAAATTTTTAAAAAAGGAAAATGGACAGATGGATAAAGACTCCTAATTTTCTGATTTCAGCCTTTTTAAATCAAAGGTAAATCTGCTGGAAAATGGCACTTGGCTTCCAGTATTATTACTCATATTCCGAGAAGGGAAAGTAAAATGTAAATTTTGATGAAACTTAAAATTAATTTTGGTTGGACTTTTTCAATTTACTTTTTACTTACAGTTAGGAGATGAGATCACTCTCCTCTTCTGTTTTAAAAATCATTTTCCACAGAACTATCCAAACACGTTCAATACTGCTAGATCTAATGATAGAGGTCATAGTGAGTTTGCATCACTGAACAAGGAATAAAGAAACCAAGAGATCAAAGCATGATTTAGGCTGATAGAAAAATTAAAAAAATAAACCAAGAGAGCTCCCATCCTTGATCCCTTCTAAACCGGATCCACATTTCCAGCAAGTAGAAGGACAAAGGAAAAGGTAACTAAAATGTCCACGGCAGTAAAAAGTCTGTGAGTCAAGGTTCACATGTATAATCTTTGCTTTTCCGGGTACTGAGGGTATGATACTAAGAGGTCATGCCTCCCAAAATACTGGAGGTAAATATGAAAACACGCCTAAGCACATACTGAAATGGAGACCAGGAAAATCCAAAGATAAGAATAAATTATATGCTGACTCTGCAGCTTAATCATCAACCACTTAATCTTACCCCTAAGTAACGTCACATGAAGCATTTTTAAATATTTAGCACCATAGTTTCTTGTAGGCATCCAACAAACAATAACAAGAGGGAGAAGGGTTTGGTAACAATTCATCCTCAAAGAGCCCAGAAAGTGACTGGAAGCTTTCTCATATCACTTAACAGCTACTGAGAAACAATTTATATAAAATCAGAGTCATCCATTTTTATGTGTGTAGTTTGATGGGTTCTGGCAAATGCATACACCTGGGTAACCACCACCACAATAAAAAAAAAAACAGAACATTTGCAGCACTCCCATAACGTTCCCTTCTGCTTCTTCGTACAATCTCCTTCCCCCATTCCAGGACCCTGGCAACCACTTTGCTGTTTTCTGTCCCTATAGTCTTGCCTTTTCTAGAATTTCATAAAGTAAAATCAAACTGTACGTAGCCTTTGTGTGTGACTTCTTTCACTCAGTATGATGGGTTTGAGAGTCATGCATGTTGCTATGTGGATGAGGAGTTTGTTCCTTTTTATTGCTGAGTAGTATTCCATTTCTCCATGTCGATTTTCTACTCTTCCTAGAAGCCTTAAGATAAGCTCCATGCTACTATTCTAAATACTATTTATTGACTTTCCTTGATTTTGTCTTTGGCAGAAATGTCAACACAGCTGTGGCCACTTGGCCAGGTACAAAAATAGCACCTGTCAGGAGGGTCAAGCTAGGCAAGCCAACAAGAATTTAAACAAAGAGTTGGAAATGCCTAGCCATACTAAGGAGCAGAAGCCAGCAGATGACAGGCCACCATCTTGAAGAAACCTCTTGACTGTAAAAGATTAGAACAACATTAAATTAAGGAAAACCGTTTCCCCATTGATCGATTGATCAGTACGTATTTCCATTTAGGGAACAGTGATATACCAGATGATCTGTAACTTGTCCCACTGTGAGGGTGACATGAGCTATCCCATGGCACTTGAAGATTCAGGGTGTTCTGGTGTAACACAGCAGTGAATCTTCAGATAACTGAAATTTATCTTATTAAGTACTGTAAGTACTAATTAAGTATTAAAAGGTGCTAATTCTATGCCTTCTTAAACAGAGTCTACTGAATATAATCAAGTGTTTACTTGATGACGCGGAATGATCATTATAAACGGTCCGACTGCATGATAAGCCCTTAAATAGAGTTGTCCTCAGGGATGGCAGACAATTGTCTCCCTATTCCAAATGGTCCCAGAGTATTGTCATTTAAAAATAGAAGTTCTGATCTTCTTCCTATAATGTTAACTATCACTAGTCATACTGTTGCTATGTTCTTGCTTTTAATCTACTACAGGTTGAGTTTCCTTTGTCTAAAATGCTTGAAACCTGAGCACTTTGGAATTCTGGTTTTTTGCTTTTTTGTTTCGTTTTGGTTTTTTTTTTTTTGAGACAGAGTCTCGTTCTGTCACCCCGGCTAGAGTGCAATGGCGTGATCTCAGCTCACTGCAACCTCTGCCTCCTGGGTTCAAACAATTCTTCTGCCTCAGCCTCCTAGGTAGCTGGGATTAAAGGCGCCCGCCGCTACGCTTGGCTAATTTTTTGCATTTTTAGTAGAGACGGGGTTTCACCATGTTTGTCAGGCTGGTTCAAACTCCTGACCTCATACCTCGGCCTCCCAAAGTGCTGGGATTACAGGCATGAGCCAGTGCACCTGGCCCAGAATTCTGATTTTTTTTGGCGTTTGGGATATTTGCATTATACTTACTGGTTGAGCATCCCTAAACTGAAAACCCAAAATCCAAAATGTCCCAATGAGCATTTCCTTTGAGCATCCCATCAGCAACCCAAAAATATCCAATTTTAGAGTATTTTGGATTTCAGATTTTCCAATCTGGGATGCTCAACCTGTACTATTTTCTCTTTTTATATAAAAAAATTATAAAATATTTCCTTCATACAGAAAAGCCCAAAGAATAAGTATCCAAGTACTCACCTTCTGATTCAGCAACTGTACACACTTAACATACTTCTTTCAGATCACTTTTCCTCTACTAGTAAAAACAATTTTTTTTTTTTTTTACATTATGAAAGTTTAGCTACCTTCCAAGACATCTGGAAAATAGAGAAAAGAAATCACTCTTGGCTGGGTACAGTGGGCCATGCCTGTAATCCCAGCACTTTGGGAGGCCAAGGCGGGTGGATAGCTTAAGCCCAGGAGCTCAAGACCAGCCTGGGCAACATGGCAAAACCCCATCTCTACCAAAAAAAAAAAAGTATATATACATATATATATACACACACACAAAAATTAGCCAGGTGTGTTGACACATACCTGTAGTGTCAGCTACCTGGGAGTGGGCTGGGGGGAGGGCGGTCAGGGAGGCTGAGGTGGAAGGATCACCTGAACATCGGGAGACTGAGGCTGCAGTGAGCACTGATTGCACCACTACACCCCAGCCTGAGTGACAAAGTGAGACCCTGTCTCAAAAAAAAGGAAAAGAAAAGAAAAAGAAATCACTCTTAACATAGCACAACCACTCTTTACATTTCGGTAAATTTCTTTCTTTCCTTTATCCCCATGCAACTGGGTTTCCCAGATCTTTGTGCGTTATATATATAATGTGGTATGTCACTTTATCACGTTTCTTACTTTTTTTTTTTTTCAGACAGAGTCTCACCTTGTTGCCCAGGCTGGAGTGCAGTGGCACGATCTCAGCTCACTGCAACCTCCGCTTCCTGAGTTCAAACAATTCTCCAGCCTCAGCTTCCCGAGTAGCTGGGATTATAGGCACGCACCACTACACCCAGTTAATTTTTGTATTTTTAGTAGAGACGGGGTTTCACCATGTTGGCCAGGCTGGTCTCCATCTCCTGACCTCAGGTGATCCATCCACCTCGGCCTCCCAAAGTGCTGGGATTATAGGCGTGAGCCACTGCGCCTGGCCCACATGTTTCTTTAGATTGCTACACACCATAATTTTTTAGAGGCCGCATAGCAGAGCAAGTGAATGTACCCATTATTGAACCAATCCTCTCTCATCATTACTCACTTAGGATATTTCCAATTATTTGCTATTGTAAATAGACTCCAGAGAATATCTTTAAGCATACGGTTTAGTCTTTGGACTTTTAATCTACTGAGAAGGCATATCTGAGTATTTCTTGACTTGACTTGTTATCATCAGAGTGAGGCCTAAGAAACTGTTGCATTCATTCATTCATTTATCCATCCATCTATTCATTTATTTGAAACACATTTACCAAGTTCCTTCTTAAGGTTAGAGATCTTTTTTAACGAAATAAATTAAAATGCATGGTTGCTGCACTCAATAAGCTCATGAACTAGCTGTGAAGACAAACTCACTGCACTTGAAACAATCAGACAGCAACAAAGGAACGAGGCAGGATTCACTGATTCACTGCTGAGTGAATGACACATGCAACTCTGGGTCTGCAGGAAGAAAACCTCCTTGCGGTTTACGCAGTCAGAAATGGGCAGCTGAGGAGTCCTTAAGGATAGGCGAGGTTTCTACTTACGTTGGCTTTACTTATCTATTTTACTGCTCTCATATTAACGAAGAGATGGTACTCAAATCTTTCCCCCAATCCAAAGTCAAGTAGAGCAAAAATAACTCTTTGTCTCCTGGCATTACGTGCTGTCCCCATCATTTTTGGTGAAGGAATCAGGATGGTGGGCCACCTTTCCTGTGCTACCAGGGAGCATTCACACATAGGCTGGGCTGCAGAGCCTGTAAACAGCCTCCTCTCCTCAAGCAGCCCAATTTCTCATATCTTAGCAATTGAACCAGACAACTATATCCCCTTTCTTGCTCTGTCAACAAATGCATGAAAAGCCTCTTTTTTTCTTAATGCCTATCAGACTGGAAAAAGTGCCAAAGAAGTATGTCGCCAGTGTCAAGAAAGACGTCCATGGAGAAAGAAAGGGCAACAGTTCACCTATTTTTTTCCCTCTGAAGATCAAAATGTAAACAGGCAGGCAAAGGCAGGCAAGCAGAAAGGCCTGGGTCAAACTCAAAGGTCCCCACCCCACCCCCAGTCTCTCTGCTCTATGAGGCCCTGTCTTTTTGGGCTATTGCAAGTCCTCCTTGGCATGCCTCCCTCACCAGTGAACTTCTCAGTGTCAGAAATAGGGAGGTGCATCCAGTTGGTAAAAGCACAGAAATAAAGAGGCAATGGGAAAGCCTGAACCCACAGGTTCAACTAGATTCCCACACAAGCACACATTGATCTTCAATTTGAATCAGTGGGGGGAAAGGTCACTTATCTTTAAATGTGAGAGTTGTCTAAAACGAATGTATCTGCTGAAACATGGGATATAGCAATGGGCTAAATAATTACTGATTAATTCACTTAGCAGTCATCTCATTTTCTTCCCATTGTCCATTTTCTTACTCCATTGTCTTCCCCACATTTTCTTCCCCTGAGGAAATAAACACACTGATGAAATAAAACAAAGTCTCACAATGCTGATTGGAAAGTCCCTTCTGGCAGGAGCCTCAGCAGTGACCACTAGAGCAAACACAGCGCCCATGTAATCTGCAAGAAGGTTTTACCTTCCTCTATTCCCTTGCCAGGAGCACCCTGACAAACATTACCTGGCTTCTTTGAAGATAGGTTTTCTGAAGAGGATTCCATTTCCTTCAGGAACTTTCTAGGGGAGGCAGTCAGAGGACTGAGTAACTGAAATGAGTGTTACTATAAGGAGGACAGGATCATCTTGCCCGGTGGGGAGGCAGGTCCAGAAAGCTTCGGGGGGCAGGGTACTGCTTCAGGGAATTTTGACAGAATTTGTCATCTTGTCATAGGTGGGCATTCAAGGAAGTAGAAACAGGGTGAGCAAAGATGTGCTGGGAAGACTCAGGGAATTGCCAATAATTTGGCACAGATGGCCTGCAAAAGAGTTGCTTCCAGACTTTTGGATTTCACAAAGCAGGCCATGAAAGAAAAGTAATGCCCATGGAAGTGTCCAGAAAACAAAGATATTGACTATCATTATCTTCATTTTGTAAAAGAAACAACAGTTTAGTGCACACATTCATCAAAAGGCATCACCTTCGAATAAAGGCCACAAATGCCCCCATATCTAACTTGAGGAAACAGTCATGACAGCGTGTCTATGTTTTTTTCTCATTGCATGAGGACCGGTGGGAACACTGTCATGGGGCCAGCCCTGGTCTGCACATTTGGGCATGATGACTACAGGGCACAGGAAGGGGCTTTCCTCTCCTAAGAGGCCACACAACTTGCCCAAGCCTCACATGGGGGAGACATTAGGAAGCACTCAGGTGGGGTCTGAAGGGAAGCCTGTGTGTCCACCTGCTTCTCATGCTACAGGCCACTTCGCCTCCAGGCCCATGCTGATGGCCTGACAACTGAAGGAGACTGGCTCTTGAGGTCCAAAACTCCACCAGTCATTTAAGTGTCTGCAGGCAGCATGTGAAGTATAGTCATCAAGTATTTTAGATAAAAATGTGTTCATTCGATAGGTAAAGCCATTAAAAATTTCATGCATGAAGAATTTGTAACTAGAAGTGAAAAAGTTTTAAGTTATAAGGCAAATGGAAAAGCACAATACAAATTATACATAATAATTAATAATGTAAATAAAGACTGAAAGGAAATGCATCCAAATGTTAACAGCAGTAGCTCTTGGGAGGGGGGATTTTCGATATATATATATATATATATATATATATATATATATATATATATATTTTTTTTTTTTTTTTTTTTTTTGAGACAGAGTTTCATTCTGTTGCCCAGGCTGGAGTGCAGTGGTGCGATCTCAGCTCACTGCAACCTCCACCTCCCGGGTTCAAGTGATTCTCCTGCCCCAGCCTCCCAAGTAGCTGGGATTACAGGCACATGCCACCACACTCGGCTAATTTTTTGTATTTTTAGTACAGAAAAGGTTTCACCATGTTGCCCAGGCTGGTCTTAAACTCCTGACCACAAGTGATCTGCCTGCCTTGGCCTCCCAAAGTGCTGGGATTACAGGCATAAGCCACCATACCTGGCTTGGAGGGGGAATTTTAAAAATGCTTTTCTATGTCTTATAAATGTACTATAATTTATTTTCATGTTTTCCTTTATTTTCTATATTTTCTACAATACTTTCAAAAACAAAGGATGAGGCCAGGCACGGTGGCTCATGCCTGTAATCCCAGCACTTTGGGAGGCCAAGGCAGATGGATCACTTGAGGTCAGGAGTTTGAGACCAGCCTGACCAACATGGTGAAACCCTGTCTCTACTAAAAAAATACAAAGTTAGCCGGGCATGGTGGCGCATGCCTGTAATCCCAGCTACTTGGGAGGCTGAGGCTTGAACCCGGGAGGCGGAGGTTGCAGTGAGCCGAGATCATGCCATTGCACTCCAGCCTGGACAAAAAGAGTGAAATTCCATCTCAAAAAAAAAAAAAACACAGAGGATAAAATCTTTTAATTTTTAAAAGTTTGAGTCAAAACTAATGTTTTTTAAAAACCTGCATTATGCAATTGTCATAAATTGCCACAATTCACTCTACTAGTGAAAAAATAAAAAAGAATTGTGGCTCATGTTGACATATACTTAATAATTATTTTTCTTTCTACTTTAGTATATCTATCTCATTAGCATTTTATTTATAGATTTCCCAAATCAAACCAGCAGCTTCATGTCTTTACGTAGTTTCGTCCTCACATGATGATGTGAGAGTTTCGATTTGACTTAATTATGTCACTATGCAGAGGAAATTTAGCTAGGTCTGTTGATGAATCAGATGTTCTCTTATATAAAACAACAACAACAACTACTACTACAGGTCAGCTAATGCTATAGATGGTTTTTAAAGGAAATGAATCGGGTTTCATGGTTTCATGACAGGGTTGCTAAAACTTTGCTCTATACGATTTTCCCATATTTGGCTACATCTCTTCAACAACTTCACAAATATTCATCTGAATACCTAAAAGTCCTATATTTGGAATAAATCAAAAGGCTTGACTTACTACTCATGAAACCCTGAATCTAATTCCCTGGCCAGGGTATAAGTAAGCTGGCCCTCTGACCCACTCCATCTCCCAGTTACCCCACTATGCTACTGAGCACACCTTTTCCTCTCCCAAACTCTACTGCATTTCTTCTAATACTCAATGCTTCATCTATGCCAGGCATTGGATTAGTTTTTTCTATCTCCCATTGACTCAGAAAAGGGAAAAGAAAAATCAAAGGCCATATAAGTAATAACAAATGAATCCTGACTTACTATTCCTTTGTAAAAGAAAAAGATAAAAATTAAAAATTCGACTCAGGAAATACAAGAATAGTAAGTAAATACGGCAAGTTAATGAAGAATTACAGATAAGAAAGTAGTGACTGAAGAATGAGTTATGCAGAGGCGAAATTCAGCTAGGTCTATTGATACAGGACAGGAAAAGGAAGAAGGTAGGAGGTTTGAAAAGGGGACACTGCGAAAAATGGCAGTGGAAAAAGTACAAGAAAGATACAGAGATAACCCAATACACATAGACAGAAATACATTTGAATTTTACAACTTTTTCATAACTATTATGATTAAATGTTTTTGAAAACAGTGTAAATTGTTGTTGCATTTTCACAAAGCCGTATTATATAGTTTCTTAGTTTCTAGGGAGAATTTTTAAAATTTATAAATCATGTAAAAGGTTTGTTGAGCAGTCTAGGTAATTTCCAACTTCCAGAGACAAATGTCCAGTTCACTATAATTTCTCCCTCGAATCAGCACCTCCACTATGGCCCTATGAGCAGTGTGGGGCCACTAGTACTCTCCAAGGGTACACTACTTGGTTTGCTCATCTTGGAGCATACAGTTCTTAACACTGTCAACCAGGAAGTGGGCTCTCAGAAAATGTTTGCTGAAATAAAACTAATGAAATGTAAGCATCTGGCTCTTTGCGAATGATAAAAAGCATCACATTTCCACTAAAAAAAAAAAATTAGCAACAATGTATTTTATAAATTTATTTTCCTAAAGTCTGTATTTAGAATATGATTATTCAAAAAAGTGAGTAACTTCTATTGGGGAAATTTTCATTAATAACCAGATTGCAGCTTTTTCCCAACTATAATAAAAAGGCAAAGACCAAAACAAAACAAAACAAAAAAAGGATTGTTCAGTTCTAGATGACGATACCAGGAAATTCTACCTGAGGCAAACCTATCCCACAGCCATCTCCATTCTAACTGTCTCACTCTCTGCAGCCATACTGAACAAACCTATTCCCTCTTTCTTGACAGCCCTCCTCATATCTGGAACTATGTTCTCTTCACCAAGCTAAGCATTACCAGTCCCTCTTCTCTTCCTCATTCATGGCTTCCAGAGCCTTCATTTCTTGATAGGCTTTCTACAGAGACTTATTTCATTGAATATGACAATCAGAATTGATGTGGTCTGGCAATGACCATGGTGGGGTTACCACTCACCATACCCAGAAATCCATACCTCTATTAGGGGTGCTTTGGGATGTCTGCAGCTCAGAACTGTTTGCAAAACATGTATCCTCTCCTGCCCTCCACCTACCTGCCCCTCTACCCCCTCCCCCTGGAACAATTATCATGAGACTCTAAGAGAAGTCCCTATCAAAACTTCACTATGAAAAATCCAGGGAGAACACTGGGAAATGCCAAGAATTCTCAGTCCCTGGGTACTTTCATAATGGGATGAAGAGGTACACATGAAGATGGCCCCTAACAAAGCCTCCCCGAAGTTTTGGGGACTGCTGTCCTCCTTGACTGACCCCCTCCCATCCCAACCCATGAGGGTAACTGGCTTATATGACTATTTAAGAAAGAATCTGCAAAGCACAGATGAGCTTTTGCTACAATCCCACAAGTCGATCCCACAATCTGGGCTGTCCAGCAACAGAATAGACCTGAAATAAGCTGATGTGAAATAAGCCCTTAGTAATTACAATGTTCAAGCATGGCAGAGGGCCACTGTCAGGGTCCCTACAGAAGTCTCCAATGGGGAGAGCAGATGGGTTTGAGACCACTAATGACTCTTCTAGTACTTAAGATATGATCATTACACAGCCTCTTCAAGATCCTCTGGTCAAACTTAACCTCATATCCAATAGTCTGATGTTCTGGAGTGAGTGCAGGACTCAAACATTTATTCAACAATCAACCAACTAACCAAACCACATTTACTGAATGTCTCTTGAATGCCAACCATTGTGCCATACAGGTGAAAAAGGAATTCCACTCACATTCTCTGGCCAATGGGATCCTTTATTTTTCTGCTTGATCTTATTAATCTATCACTGAGCAACCTTAGGCTGCTGCTGACAATTAATATTAAATAATTATTTATGATTCCCTATTCCTACCTTTTATTAATTATGGTACTTAATTTCTCAGTTTCAAAATTTCTGTAACATCAATGATTATAAATATATTCTATTTCCTACTAAGATGATGCCTACAATATTGAAAAAAAAAGGGGGGTCTCAATGATAGAAGGAAAAAATGGCCTTTTCTCCTAAAAACAATTATATTCAAAATAGACAAAACATACTAGGGAGAGAAAAAGGCAAAACATTAAAAAAAAAGTAAAGTAAAAGCTTAGAAGTAGATACAGTAAGATATTTGCAATTGCTATCTGCCCTTGCTCACTAAAACTAAAAATAAAATTGGCTTGCGGTTTACTAAATTTGGTTGCAAGTACTTTTCCCCACCAAACCACTCTGCAATCACATCAATCACTAATGAAAATGATTGGGAGGGGGGATGGAAAGGAGGCTGCAGTAAAAATACACTGTATATTTTCTGGAACATATGATGAAACAGAAGGTTTCACTTCTTGTTTCAACCATTTTAGCACCTTCTCCTTTTACTCAATTTCAGGGCATGAAAGAGACTGGGCAGTTGTGCAGAATATGAGGAGAACTCATTTTGAGAGAAGATTAAAACCTGGCCCACTAATAAACTATCTTCAGTTACTGTACACATCAGTCAAACCAAATAATTCACTCTCAGTTTAACTCATTCTGCAGGGCTCTGGAATAATACATCACTCTTCTGATAGAGGCACAAGTCCATTAATTACCAAACTGTGCTGCCACAGAATTGTACGGTCTTCATTCTTCCCCTATAAAGTGTGTTTTAGTTTTCGAGGCAAGAGGAGAAATTCAGAGGGGAAATGAGTAATTTAGGAACCTTTTACAGCTCTCTGGCCTGCACTAAGTAATCCTTTCTTCCCTTTCAGAGTTAATCATCAAAGGTACTGAACACAGTATGGAGGGCCTGGCCACCCATGCCCATTCAGCAACTACAACCTCCACCTAAATTCAGAATTATCATACAAGAAATGACCCATGCAGAAGAGACCAAGAGAAACAACCACATCTAGGCTGTGACAGCACAGAATGTATGTGTGTGTCTGTGTGTGTTTGCATGCGCACATGGGAAGTATAGGAACCAAATACCTGGGTCCAAATTCTAACCCTGCTTCTTCCTGGGAAGATGATCTTGTGCAAATTAACCTCACAATGCCTCTGCTTTTTGATCTGGAAAATTATCTTAAGGGTATAAGGGTACCTACCTGATAAGGTGTCTATGAGGTTACATAAGCTAATGTAGGTAATGTCCAAATCACAGTAGCTGGTATGTACATATACATACACCCTTGATAGATACCTTATTCATTCAATCCAAATTGCCACTCACTCCAGCACACTGGTATCTCTGGCTGCCAAGAGTTATGCAACAACATACTTAAACACCAAATCATCTAAATCATTTGGGTGGAACCATCGATCCTTAACCAGGCTTGTGAAAGGTTCTCTTGGCTCTGTTTACTTTGGACAGGCATCAAGCGTCTGTTTTCCTCAGAATCTGAAAGTCACTGGGTCAAGGCTGTAGAGGCCCCTTTTCACACAGAGGAATCAGTCAAGGACTGAGATTGCTCTGTGTGGTGGTGGTGGTCACCTGGCCAATTGCATGGGGAGTCACTTCGTGGCTTTGGCAGAGTCTGCCACTGTCTGCTAGAATAAATGTGGAGCCAAAATATGATTTGTCTATTTTGACTTGTGTACATTTTCTGAGTACAAGAGACTATTGATAAGAAGTTTAGGTAAGTGGAGAAAATGTTTGTTGATTCCCCAGAAAGCACAAAATGTTCATTCAGTGAAGAGAGAAGACCATTCGCTCATTATAGTTATGAATTAACGCTACATCTTCTACAGCAGAGGTTCCCAAGAGTGTATTGAAATTGCCTGGGAATTTGTTGAAACACAAATTGCTGGGTCTCAGCCCTATAGTTTCTGATTTCGTAGGTGTGGGCCAAGAGGACACAGTGTTGAGAATCTGCACATCTAATACAATAATCCAGAAAATACTGCTGCTGCTTGTCCAGAGACCACTCTTGGAGACCACTGCTCTATAAGCAAGAGTACGTCACTAACTAAGAAATTTAAATTCAGATCCTAGAACTAGAACACTACCAAGCAAGGGGGGAAATCATTCTTATGAGACAGTCATTGAATGAATGCATGAATCAAAGGGCAGATAAATACCTCCTCTTCCATCATATGCTACATTTCCCATATTTGTTTATACCGGACCTCATACTACGTATAAATAAAGACAGTCTTCAATATCCATTAAGATGACCTTCGATATCCTTCAACCAACCACAGTGGATTCTGAAAGCATACACACATGTGCATGCACACCTCCCCTGTGGTGGTCTGCTCAATGTAACTCAATCTCCACTCTCTCCTTCCTTTTAATAGCAGAACCTCCAGAATGTCTGCTGGGCAAATGGCTGCCCAGCGGCAGACTGATCTCCTCAGCACCCCCACAGCTAGGTGTGCCCACTAAGTCCCTCTTCCCACAGGCTGATAAGCAGACAAAGTGAGAGGAGGCTGGCCTCAAGCACTGAGTCAGGACCACAGCCTAGAGTAGAAGGTGGCAAAGTTCTTTTGTAAAGAGCCAGACAGTGAATATTTTTGGCTTTATGGGCCCTATCAGCTCTATCACAATTATTCAACTCTGCCATTGCAGCAAAAAAGCAGTCACAGACGGTATGAAAATAAGGAGTATGACTGTGTTCCAATAAAACTTTATTTATGGACGTGAAATCTGAGTTGCAAATAATTTTCACATTTTTTCCAACCATTTAAAAATGTAAAAGCTATTCTTAGTATGCGGGCTGTACAAAAACAGGAGACAGGCCAAATCTGTCCCAAGGGCAGCAATTTGCCAACCCCTGCCCGATGGGAAGATGACACAAGACAGAAGGAACCCATCCTTAGACAGCTTCGTGGAGGAGACATACTACCCACCCTGAACCACAGTCTACTTCCATTCGTGACAGAGACAGCTTTTATCTTCTTTTAAACAATTGATTTCAGGGTCCCTGTTAATGAAGCTTAGCATGTAATGCTAACTCATGCACCTACATACACAAAATCACATTTTGGTGTGACACGGTTTGAATTTAGTACTGTTCAAAATGAACAAAAAATTAAGGAATGGAAGAGTCCCCTTTATTTTTTTTTAATCCCTGATGTAAGCTTAAATTCCCCATGGTCTCCTCCTAAGTTTCTCAAGTAGCAGAACTGATAGGAATAAACACTCATGTTGGTTCCTGCAGCAGGGATTGCCCAATGTCTATTCTCTCTTTATCTCTGCATAACAGAACCCTGGACAATGTGCCCTGCAGGGGGAATTATACTTCTCGACCTCTCAAAACTTGGTTGAGAGCAGGCACTCTGGGCCTAGGGAGAAAGGAGACCACATTGAAAACAGCGCGCACACACACACACACACACACACACACACAGAGACAGAGAGAGAGAGAGAGAGAGAGAGAGAGAGAGAGAGAAAGAGATACTTCCTAATGCTGCCTGGGCCTCACCCAAAACCCATGGTCCATAGGGGACTGACAGGAGATAAAAAGGCAAGGAGGGGTAGCCAACGTAATGGAGGCAGTAGTTATTGGTGGGGCTTTCCAGTAAGCCCTTTTGGCCTTCCTGCCCTTCCTTCTGGAAGCCTAGAAATCAGGAGTGCTAACGAAAGGGGAAGAGAACGGCAGAGACTCCAGCTGGCACAAACATCCTGGACCACTGAAGACAGCAACAGGTGAATTCCAGAATTCTTGACTTAAGCTGCTGTGTCAGGTGTCTGTTACTAGTAGCCAATGCAATTCCAATTCACATAAGCCCCAAATTAGATCCTATTTCCACAACTGAATAAAGGTAGCACCCACATCAACGCAATGCACAGCTCTGAGATGGAGATAATTCTCAGATATAAAGGAGCAACAATACATGGGGCTAAGATGCGGGTCTCATAGGGTGACTCTGGGAAAGCCAGTTTTTTTGCCTAAGTCCTCTCACCATCAGTTTACCCAAATAACTTCTGACTGGTCCTCTGTAGAAGCAGTCCTATCTTTGATTGCCATTGAGAATTCAATCTGATATGGACATAGACTGGGCTTAATGATGTCGAGCATTTGAATGAATGTCAAGAAAATGAGCTGCTCATTTTGGCTCTCCACTCATGGCTTTAGGCCTTGGACCAGTCTTCCCTGACTGAAAGCCAGTCAGTAGGTCAGAACATCCTATGTGCCAGCCACTGTCCTGGGCCCTGGGAACTGCAGTGCACTTGGCTTTGAGTCCCTGCCCTTAAGGAGCTCACAAGCTGATGAGGGGAGAGAGACGCTGAACAAACAAATACATAAAGACAATTTCGATAGAGGAAAGTTTTATGAAAAGACATAACGGGGTAATGCAATAGCAAAATAAGCAGGAAGGTGGGCTCCTAACTCAGCTGACATGGAGAGAGAAAGCCTCCGAATAGATGAGACTTAGATGCTGAGGGGATATTCATAGGAAAACCCAGGGAAGTAACTGGGAGTGGGGTTGATGGGAACTCCCTGTACTACTTTTGCAACTTTTCAGTAAGTCTAAAATTATTCTAAAAATTAAATTCATTTTTAATATAACAAATTTTTTAAAATCTAAAGAGAAACCCAAGCAGAAGAAACAAGAGCAAAGATCTTGAGACATGAACAACACTGGCCAACTCAGGAGAGGAGGACCGTGAGTAGGTGCAGCACAGGAGCAGAGAGGAAGGCGGGAGGTGGGACCTTCGAGGGGGCGTGGGCAGGAGGTGTTGAGACCGTAAGCCTTGGGAAGGTGTCTGGGTTTTCTTTTGTTGGAATGGAGAGCCTTGTCAGCACAGTGGCTTGACATGATTGACATTTTGAAGGATCACTCTTGCCGCTGTGGAGGACAAGCTCTAGGGTGGTGGAGGAAGTAGAGGCAGGGAGGCCCAGGAGGAGGCTGCAGCACTGGGAGATGGGGCTTCAGTCGCAGTCTTCAGCCTCCTTACCAACTGCAGGAAGAATCAGTTTTACCTAGTAAAGTTTATTCTTCCTGGTGTACACATAGCCTATTATACTGTAGACTGCATAAAAACGGGGAGTCTAGATTCTCATACTTCACTCCTGGTGCCTGAACAATTTTTTAAAATATTCACCCAAGCCCTGATACCCCTTATAAACGAAACCATAATTACAAAATAAAGTGCTTTGAATTAAAAAGTTGTTTTAGGTTAGATTGTGATAGTTTAAAAAATGGCTATTTCATGAGTTTGGTTTTGCTTATAATAGCAAAAAAGCAGAACTTAACAGAATGATGGGGTGATACTGCCCTCCAGGTGGTGAAAATCGGTTCTGGGTGGGGTACGGAATCTCACTCTAAGTGTAAAGCACAGATTACATATAGGACATCAACAGATGCACAGTTTATCTGTGGTATTAAAATCTCATGAGGAGGGATGGGAATAGGAAAAAAATGTCAAAAAAGGCTCCAGGATATGGGGGTACATAGTGAAAAAAGAGTTGAGAAACGTGAATTTGCATAAACACCCCAAATATAGCATAACCCAGGCAGAACTCCGCTGTCACTCTCTCCCCTCACCCTGTTCTACCTTTATTTCCAGCCCTTACCACTACCTAATATGACATACTTTTGTTTCTTTGTTGTCTACCTGTGTCCCCCATCTAGAATGTAGGCTCCATGAGGGCAAGGGCTTTGCTTGTGGCTGCACCCCCAGCACTTACAGAAGGGCCTGGCACACGGTAGGCGAGGCTTGTTTTGTGAAGGGAGGCTGTTGGGTGAGATGTCCTCAAAGGTTCCTTCTGCTGCAAAACTCTAAGATTCTCAGATGCCCTCGCAGCATTGTCAGCCACAAAACATCGCTTTAGTTCCATCCCAGGAGGCCATTCCTTGCATACCAAAACCATCTCATCAGAAGGTGGCCCCACTTATGATCTCCACCAGCTGTGTTTTAGGAAGGTCACGATATATTTATCGAAACAGCTCCATAGTCAGAAACTTCAGCATGACAGTACCTCATGCTGCATCAGGTGATCATGAAAAGATTACAGGCTTTCTAAAATTATCAGCAAGATATGGACCTTTATGGCTTGCATTCAGCTTCTAATTGTCAAGAAGGAGGTAGTAAATCATTTGGAAGTTTGTTTTTGGTTTGGTTGGAGAGAAAAGTTCTTGAGCTATCAGGTATAGAACCACAGCATTTTTTGATCTGAAAGAAACCTCAGAAATCATCCATTCCTGCATTAGAATGTAGCTGTGGATCTCAACGTCTAAGTCTGAACTCTGGTTATGTTCTAGTAAGTGACAATGAACAGATTATTTAAGCACTCTGTAGCTCAGCTTCCTCGTTTGTAAATTGGGAATAATAATAGATGCACCCCATAGATGAATTAATTCATGTAAGGCTGTCGAAACAATAATAATATGTAGCACAATTCAGGCATTCAACAAATATTGGCCATTATCATTATAACCAGCCTTTTGGTTTTTACTTTTTTTAACTTGAAAAATCCTTAAAAAAAAAAAAAAAAAAAAAAAAAAAAGTCTACTCAAAAGCCCTGTAGGTAGAGGATGAAAACTACTAGGAAGTCCTACAGAAACCCTAGAGCCCCAAGAACACTCCTAGAAAACCAGTGATTAAGCCCAATGCACACATTTTATTCCCCAAGAAATGGAGGCTACAGGTTGAAGTGACTAGTCAAGGTCACAGAGAACTCCAGTTTCAACTACTGGCCCTCTTGCACTCTACGTTACCAGGTGCCTCCTCGTTATTAAGGAAGTATAGAACATGTGCTAATGGGGGCTTTGTTGCTGTCACAGGAATGAGTGTCAGCAGTGACTTTCAGAAACTGCATGTGATCTTCACAGAGAATCATGGAGGTCCCCATGGCAAAGTGAAAAGCAGTAAGTCCCTCTGGGGCTTCCCTGGCAGATGGTTATACAGCCTCTGCTTGAATATTTCCAATGAACCCACTGCTTTCCCTGACAGCCTTTGCTGCTAACTAGCTATAAAAACCAGACTTAGAAGCAGTATATGATTATCCTTTATCCCCCAAGAATCTCACCATTCGCATGGCAGTATGGTGAAGGCTTTGGAGTCAAGCAGGCCTGACTGTGTGATCTTGAGGGGGTTACTTACTCTCCTTAAGGCTCAGTGTCTTCGCCTACAAAATCCAAATAATATATAGTACCTCCTTTGCAGCCTTTCCGAGAGGGTCAAATGAGAAAATGCATTCAATTGTGTTTTGTAGTCCCTAGTACTTAGTTGCAGCACAATAAATTGTAATTGCTATTAATTGTCATTATAACCATCTACTCTCTCCATTAAACCATTAGGCTATATGTTACCTATTCAAAGGAAAGGCAAAGTTCTCAACAGCAGGCTCACTTATTTGGTCCAAGGCAGGAACTTGCTAACTGTCTACCCAAATCAGGCCTTCCTTTCCTCTACAGTAATAGAATTATAGCTAGGCCATGCTGAGGATACATGCACCAGTGCCTTTGCAGTTCCATGTAGCCATGCAATTAAGTTCTCACTAATGCAATAAAAGTGGAAATAAGAAATTATCACTAATAGCCTAGGCCATACACATTGTATGTGTACTCCTCCATACTCTTTTCCTTTCCCTCTAGAGGAACACAAAGTTTCATCCTCAGGCCCCAGAGAATCCAGCTTCTACCTTACGTGAAAGAGAGACAAACTTCTTGAGCCTTTAGTTCACGTAAGGTTGGGCCTATTTGTTACAACAGCTGAACTTTTTGTCCTAGAGTGACCGCTCCTTGGGATCAGTGACTTAAGCTGAAACATTTACAATACCTGTCAACAAGCTAAATGGTAAGATCATGGCCACAACCTGACAGACAAGTAAAAGGACAGGTGTTAGAAGAATATTAGAAGGATATATTCTTTAAATACCCTTTAAGTCTTGCAGACACACCATGAAAATTAGTCTCCATGCTTTTTGCAACTCTTCTGATATAACATAAAGACACCAGGGGCTTCCTTGGGTGTATAAAACGTCTGATGAAAGGTAAAGCATGAAACTAACTCAAAGCCTTTACATTCCTATGGCTTCAAGAGTCTTTATTTCAGGCAAAATATGCAAGTGAAAAAAGGAGGACTAAATCTGTTTTTAGGAATAATCTAATCTGGTCCTTGGAGCTTAAGACTTCACGGTAGAGGAAACATCTGAATACGATTCAGTGGCTATCAGTTTAAGTTCCTGCGTTATAAACTTAGTGCCATTGCAGATGAGATGCAGAGCCATGGATCATGTCTTCTGGAGGCCCACAATTTAGTGAGGAGAAACAGGAAGATACTGGAATAACAATAATAGAATGCTGCCTGTTGTGCTTGTTATACCAGATAATAACAAAAGCATTATCAGCTCATAGTCATTAAATGTTTAACATGTGCCCCTCACACATCAGCCTTATATGGCAAATATCCTATTCCTCAGTTTGCACATGGAAAAATCATACCTTAGTAAGTTGCCCAAGGTCACACAGCAGTCCAACCAGAACCTGGGACAACTGACATCAGAGACAGCTCTCTCAGCCACAAGAAGGTGTGACATACAGTGGGAGAAAGGGAAAAAGAGGTTCCCAACTGGCTGGGCTGTCCTTTTCCATCTCCATGACATCGACTTGGAACTGGGGAAGAGAAGGGGCACAGGAACAAGTGGCAAAGCACCCCAAAATTCTTAAAGCTCTCTATGCTAGGGGAGGGCATCACAGGAAGCATCCCTTAACCTTCTCAACCTGGCCAAGCAGCTCAGGAATTGAGAATACAAGTACAGAAGACTGGGCAACCCAAATTAAAGCCTTTAGGTTCTTAAGGAACCTTGTAATGAAAAGGGGTCATCCCTAACCAAACAAGCAGGTTCCCCTATTCTTTGTGGCCAAGGAGAAATCATTTAATTGCTTTTTCTCCCCTTCAAGTCCCAACTTCCCTGCCTGAAATGCTTATTAACTCCTCCATGGGGAGTTACAACATATGCGTCCCAAGCCCTCTGGGATGTCGTAGGGACAGCAACCTCCTGTTTAAAGAGTACCGTGGTCACTTTAGGAGAAAATTTTTATCTCTGTACTAAACATCAAAATCCTTTTGGACTCTTCCTATTTCTGATAAAATGCATCCATAATAGATTGGATTACTGTTCACTCACAGCTCTTCCTCCTCAAAAGAAACATACTTCCTTGACCTAATAATTCTGGCCTTGGCCATATGACTTAATTTGGCAAAAGGAATGTTATGTGCATCATGTGAATAGAGGCCTTAAATAAGCTTCTGTGGTTTGGCTTGGCACTTGAGCTCTAGTAGTCCACCATGAGAAAACCATGTCCCTACTAGCTGCTGCCCCTTCAACCTGGTTCCCAGAAGGAACATCTGTGACCAGATGTGAGCCCAACCCACAGCAGATTAGCTGACCAGCAGCCTAACACAGAGCCACCCAGCTGAACCCAGACTCAATCAGCCAAACCACAGTCCCCCTGCAGACCAGATAGCATTAATGCTTATTGTCTAAAGCTACTGAGTTTTGGGATAGTTTGTGATGCTGCATTATTGTAGCAGCAGCTGATCATCATTTTAATTTAGGAAAGGCTAAATTACAGGTACGAATATATGTATCTTGGCATATCTCACACTCTGATTTTTCTCTTGAACTTCATTGACTGCATGGGCATCCTGTCACTCAAAGCACACTACTTTCAATTACTTGAACAAAGATGCTGACAGGTTAAAATACAGATAACAGGTCCAGATGTCCTCGGTAAAACAAATGGCTTATTCTGACAGTAAAGTGTTTCCACTAACATCTCTCCATAACATGCAGATGTGAAAGAAAAAAACTGTTCATGGAATTCATAAAATACTACCTTTCAGAATTAAAGAAATGGCACTGTGATGGTGAAATAGTATCTTCAGAGGTGGAATCTATACAATCTCCCTCAGTACTTTTTCTCAAATAAAATACATGTTACGTTACTGCTTTCAAGACCATTCTCCTCCCCTGCCCCCATTTCTGGCAGTCTCACAACCACTAAAATGTATGCAGATTTCACAAAGCTAATGAAGAAATTTTTTAAAAGAAATCTATGGGCTCTCAGTTTGAAAAATGTACCAAACATTATTTTAAATACAACACACTTGGCCCGGCATGTGGCTCACATCTGTAATCCCAGCACTTTGGGAGGCCTAGGCGGAAGGATCACTTTAGCCCAGGAGTTTGAGACCAGCCTGGGCAACACAGGGAGACCCCATCTCTACAAAAAATATAAAAATCAGTCAGGTGTGGTGGTGCGCACCTGTAGTCCCAGATACTCAGGAGGCTGAGGTGGGAGGATTGCTTGAGCCTGAGAGGCGGAGGCTGCAGTGAGCCAAGATGGTGCCACTGCACTCCAGCCTGGGTGACAGAGTGACACTCTGTATCAAAAGAAAAAAACAAAAACAAAACAAAAACAACAACCTTATTTTTCATTCCCACTTCCAAATAGCAAACACTAAATAAATTACATTAGTCAAGTGAGTTACATTAGCCAAAAATTTTTATTTCAATACAGAACACAAAAAGTAAATAGAGCTTTTAGAATTAAAAAACAAGCAAACTAGATTTAAAGAGAACTAGAGTGCCAGTTAGGGCTTCTCAGGTCCCTAGGGGCTTTGAAGGTGGTAATGGGGCTTTGAGCTATTTGAATGTTATAAAAAAGCAGAATGGAAACTAACCATAACGAAGTCACACAACATTCCACATCATCCTTTGGGGCTGGAATTAGGTTCCCTCCGTGTGGTAACATTGGCTGACACATGGCTACACATGCAGGTCCCAGCTCCCTCTCCTATCCCACCCCCTCAAACACACCAGATACTCCGATCTCAGGCCCTTGCAGCCTCTGCCTGGAACATTCTTCCCCTAGATGCCCCAATGGCTCATTCACTCCCCTTCATCGAGCTTCACTGAACCTCATTCAGACCCCTTCTGAAATGTTTCCCTCTCAAAGAGGCCGTCCCAGACCACTTTATCTCAAACAGGCCTTTCAACCTCTCTCTCCTGACTCGCTGTATTTTTCTTCACAAGGTTATGACTGTTTGAAATTAGCTCATGTATTGTGTTTTGTCTGCTTCTTCCATGAGCATGAGGCTTTAACTGTGCAGTTCACTACTATATCCCCAGCTCCTAGACAGTGCCTGCATAGTTGGCACTCAATAAATAGTTACTAAACACATAAATTGGGTGTTTGAGATGTTGCTGCATGAAAAATAAAAAAAAAGCATTTAATTACTTATTAAATCAGCCTGTTTTGTAGACAAAATCTTTCAAGAAATAGAGCCCATGAGAAGGGAGAAGGAAAATTAACAAAAGAGGCCCTTGGTTACATATATACATATAAAAAAAAGTTGGAAACCATTTTCTTACGCAACTACTGCTATGTCAAATAAGCCTGGACCAGCTGCTTAACTGTATCAGGGCAATATATTCTATAAGACTAAAAATGGTTTCAAGTGATGTTGACAAAGACTGTTTAGGAATAAAGTATTTTAAATATTCTCTGCAATAAGTAAACAACTCATCTATTGCTGTGCAAGCTTCTAAAACAAGGCCCAGCCTGGGGTTTTCCTGAGAAGCTTCCAGTGTTTAAGTCTGTAACATTTCAAGGACTATTATTAAAGAGATGCACAGCCCCTTAAAGAGGAAGGCATGGCATTTTGTGAGTCCTATAGTCATGTTCTTGGATTTCTTCATAAAAGCCCTACAAATCTTTCGAATGATTCACCACAAACCTTTACAAACCACACATATAAAATCATCTCTTGTTTTTTCCATTGCTTGGTTGTTGCAACATGTAATAATTATGTTTTCTGCTTATATAGATTAACAAACCTCTCTAGACTCTTGAAATGCCTTCTTTCCGAAATAGAAAATTATATTTATCAAACATGGAAGTATTTTTCTAATCACATGATCTAATGTCTCAAAAACTTAAATCTGGATAAACAATACTAAATTAAGGCTGCTATATTTTCAAACAGCAAGAATTTGTGTGTGGAATGTTTTAACAGCTCATGAATTCCTACGACCACTCAGTATGACTTATACAAACACAAACCAAAACTCTACCAGGGAAATCAAATTTCACCTAATATCTCCAAGTTAAAATATTTAACAAAAAGCAGAAATGTATATGGTTATTTTGATTGTTTTTCTCCCATCATATTATGGAAATATGAAGAGGACAGGAGACTTTGAGGAGTATGTGGCATAGGGAGCATCACCATGGATGCAAAAAAAAGGTAAATCCTATCAGTGTTATAAAATGTGTGGGGGCTTCCTGATCTCCAGGCCCTTCATAGTCATGTTTCTACTTAATCCTCATAACAACACTGGGAGATAAATACTATTCCCATCCTCATTGCACAGAAGCTGAGGGCTACAGGAATTAAATAAGTTGGCCAAGGTCACGTAGCCTGTGGGATTCCAGTGGCATGCATAACCGCTTCACAGTAAAACCTCCACCCCAGCCTCCTGCAAAAGACAAGGAAGGGAAATGACCAGACAGCTTTCTTTTCTTCAGAATTCACCAGCTAGCACACTGAATATAGGTGGTGTCTCACAAAACACTGTGATATGTGCATACTATCACCCCATCTTAGAGAGGAAGAAAATGAGGCACAGGGAGGTTCTATAACTTGACAGGAGCAAAGCCAGGATCACAAGTGAGGCAAGCGAGCTGCAGGAACCTCACACTGAACCACAGCTTACTGCTATTCTCTCAACTTTTCTCGTCCAAGCACCTGCACTCACTCAAGACTTAAAATTTTCATCGACAGAATTAGCTAGTTGGCCTAGATCATCTGTAAGTTTCCTTTCCGTTTTTAAATGATAGGATGCTCAATTCACCTGCAAAAGGGTTTTTGCCACAATAAAAACACCCTGGAGAGAGTTTTTCAGTAGTCCTGCTTTTTTTCCCAGGGGAAGGAAATGGTACTGATAATAATCTTAATACACTTTTAGGATTAAGGCTTATCATTTTAGAATTTGGTATAAAAGAAAAAGTTTTAATTACAATGTTTTCATGTTAAAAAATAGTTAACTGCTTCATAAAGAACAATGGAAATTTTGAATAAAAACCACTATAAGCTACTATTCTTTTCATTTTCTGTAGTTCAGACAGCTTCTTTGCAGGAAGCAATGGTATACAAGGTTTACTTTGCACCCCGCCATTCATATGTGCTTCATTAAAGCACATGGCCTGTCATCAATGGCTCTTATTAAACACAGTGATTGGGTGGAGTGGAGCAGTTGTCTTGCACAATGTTTTTAAACCCATCTGTATTAGTTGCCAGCATTTAAAGATGAGTTTCGGCCAGGCGCAGTGGCTCACGCCTGTAATCCCAGCACTTTGGGAGGCCGAGGCGGGTGGATCATGAGGTCAGGAGATCGAGACCATCCTGGCTAACATGGTGAAACTTCGTCTCCACTAAAAATACAAAAAATTAGCCGGGCGTGGCAGCAGGCGCCTGTAGTCCCAGCTACTCGGGAGGCTGAGACAGGAAAATGGTGTGAACCCAGGCGGTGGAGCTTGCAGTGAGCTGAGATGCGCCATTGCACTCCAGCCTGGGCGACAGAGCGAGACTCCGTCTCAAAAAAAAAAAAAAAAAGATGAGTTTCACGTAAAAATCTTAATTCCTAGCTTCTCTCTCTCAAATAATAATAATAAATAAAAGCATCTGCCAACAAAGGGCCTGTACTCCAACATGGCAACACTGGGTATCGGCTGCCTTTTTAAGCAAAGCAAAGACTCTTCAGTTTGCCAGTCTCCACCACGCCCCACTGCATTGAACTTGGTTACTTCCCTCATACACTGTGTCCTGAGGCATGTGAGTTTGAGACCCTTTCACCACCACAGGTGCCCTGGTTTGAGCATTTCTACTCTAACTACATAGCTGAGACAGTAACACAGCATCAAACTTGCTGTATATTAAAGGCCTGCCTCCAGTAAAACTAAAAACTACACCCACAGAACTGAAACCCAAAATGGACACACACCTTTAAAAGTTTGATTCCTTTCTGAAACAACACAATCCTCCCAATGCTCGATATTTCATTAGTGTAACCCAATGAGTTCCCAACCTTGGCAACACATTAGAATAAACTCTGAAGGGCTAAGAACACATAGGCTCTGACTCAGAACCCGGGAAACCTTTTTTCCCCCAGCTTCACCCAAGTGATTGTGAATGGCAACCCATGTGTTAAAGTACTGGTGTAAACACTGACATACACAGTGTGACTTATAAATCAATAAGGCTGATTTTCCACAAGCCACAGATGAGAATCATTCTCATTACAAGTTATGTTAGATATACTACACTGAAGGTGCCATGATAGTTCCAGGGATTGACAAAAGACGATTCCTTTATTCTAACATCTGAAGTGAAGCGCATGTATAACTTAACGTTATACGTTAATCTCTTGATTTTTCTGTGTGATGTTTGCATATTTTAACAGCAAATATTTTGGTGTGGGCCCCTGAAAGTGCTGAAGTGGAGCCAATATATAAAAGGGAGTTTCCAATCTGGGCAGAATATTGAGACACATTAGTTTAAATCACACATCATCAACCACTTTGAGTTGATGCCAAACTCCAGATGTCTAGTGTCAGAAAGATCTTATTAAAAGATGTACTTGGCATCTCTCTAAAATCTAAACTATCTCTAAGTTACACGAGAGCTGCAAAACACCTGTGTGACACTTGCTATCAGTCCTGAAGATGAGTCATACTCCACAGTCTACCAGCCGGTGAGATTCCCAAGTAAACTGAGATGAGCTCAATGAGGAAAAGAGAGGCCTAGAAAAAGTTAACTGCGAACTGTTGAGGCCACAGCTTTCCATAAGAAGTACTTAGCGTGGGTTTACAAAGAAACTTCAAAAACCCCATTTCCTTCATGTGATGTTTGATACCTGAGGAAGCCTGGGCATAATTTCTGCTTATTTATGCCTATTACCATGGTGTTCAATTTACTTAACAGAAAACTGTACAAGTATGTCTCTACAGATTCCCCTGCTTTTGCCATTACTTTCATAATTATGCCATATATGGAAAATCAGGCAGCTAAATTAGCATTTGAGAGGCTCTCGCTAAATGAATTAGGTAAGAAAACGAGTGCTTCAATTTTAAGCCCAGATGTGCTCCTGCAGAAGCGATTTAAGGTCTGGTGCTGGAGTGACAGGACTTGATGTGTGCCTTCTCTGTGGATGGCACCAGGGAAGCATCCAGCAGTGAGGGCTCTACACATAGGCCACAAGCACTGAGGGTTTTCAGTGCTTAATTCACAGTGTTTACAGTTGGGCCCCATATGTACCGCTGGTCAAAAAAAAAATCTTTAAAATAAAGTACATGAGCTGAGTACTGGGCCATGTGCATGCAATCCCAGCTACCAGAAGGCTGAGGCAGGAGGATCGCTGGAGCCCAAAAGTTCAAGATCAGCCTGGGCAACATACCAAGACCCTGTCTGAAAAATAATAATAAAATAAAGTACCTGAACATAATTACATGATTTTAATTTTGGAAATCTGAAGTAAAAGAGAAGTTGATATGTGTGTGTGTGTGTGTGTGTGTGTGTGTGTGTGTGTGTGTGTGTGTGTGTAGAGGGTTAGGTATTGTGTTTGTCAGGAGAACCTATCCCTAAATGATCATCAGTGAGAGAGAGAAAACCAGTTAGCGTCTTTGGACAATTCAGTAATTACAACCATTTTAGAACTGCCAAATTATTGTTTTCATTGTTGTTACTGTGATGGGATGCTCATGCACCCTCCTGTCCTACCTAAGTGTTTTCTTCAGAAGCCTTGACACATTCAGAAACATTTCTACCTCAACCAGACAACCGGCATCAAAATATGTCATCAACCATCCATACTGCTCCCATCCACACTGCTCTTGGTGGAAATCCAGCCTTTCTGTATTTATTTCTGCAAGACTTTCAGGTGCGGAAGAGCCTTCAATGAAAATGCAAACATCTTGTAAAAGATCACAACTTAGGCTGTAAAGAGCAAGCACTGAGTATATGGGCACACCTGGCAGCAAAGCCGGCCCTGGCTACCCCGGGCATTTTCCTGGCTGTTCTTTGCTCTGTGTCCTGGCTTCCTCCTGCGTCACATGGGACTAACACTGCATAATGCATATTAAAGCAACTAGCCAGTAGGTACTGTGAAAGGAAAATCAATCTCAGGATCCCCCCAAATAATAAATAATAGTATTACTATCTCATACAAATAAGACTGTAAGAGCTGCCCAAGTTTGAAAAGCTCAAGTTAGTGAGATCAGGAGGATTCAAAATGCAATTCTGTATAGCTTCACAGTCCATGCTTCTCACCACCCAGGCCTCTCTCTCCTGTGTACCAAATACCCCTGGCAATTTAACAAGGAAAATCAATTTCCTTTTTAAATCAGCTTTAAAAAGAGTCTCTTTCAGATTCCCTTAATATAAACTATACTGGACTAATTGCACAATGGATATTTGTGTGAATGCCATAAACACATAAACATATAAATATACAGCCCTCATTGATGCAAACCTACAGAAATTAATTTCAAAGATGTTTTTCACTGTCCAAAGCTACCTTTGTAATTTATTTTTTTCACAGCCCAAAGTACTTCTCAATTTTTATTTTCATACCATTTCTGAAAACACGTCTTGGGGAGGAGAATAGGATGATGACAAGACCCTGAGTTTCTGGGGGAGGAAACAGTGCACAGGAGGTGACCACACAGTTCAGAGCACACCCCCGCTGGTGCAGCTGTGGGCAGGGGCTACAGGACAGAGAGGGGAAGACTCATTAAAATAATGATATTTATTGAGGTAAAAGAGGCTTTCTGTCCTGAAGAAAAATATTTCTGTTTTATACCAATATAAACAAACACTCTAGTTCATATTTCACTAAGTGTGTTATTTAACTAATATGGTAGCATATTTAACTCCAAAGTGGAAGGCAGTACTTACAGGATGGGGGTAATGTCTACTTCACAGGCTTGCTGTGAGGGCCAATGAAATACTATACAAAAATTATTTAGCACTGTCTGTGGCACATATAGTAATGATTCCCGAATTGGGAGCTCAAGGAATAGACCCAAGTTTTGTGGGCCTGCAGATTCAGACTTTTCTTATGAAAAAAAATTGAATGTTATAAAATGTTTACAAAAGTGATTATCTATTGAGATTAAGAAATCACAACAAATCACAAAATTTTACAAGCCGCAATACCAAAACATCCTAAAATCAGAATCCAGGAAAAGAACCCAGTATGTGTATTAATTAACTTCCTGACACACTGCTATAAATACTTCTTTTGGGCTGTATACTCTGATGAATCCTCATATCACAATGACTTATATTCATATCATTTTCCACAGGGCAGAAAGATGAATCAATCTCCCCTCAAGCATGGGTGATCAAAATTTATTCCTAATTATTGACAATTCAGAAAAGTTACTTTTAGCCTTATAGTTCTTTATTGGCAATGACATATACATTTTGAGGATTGTTGTCAAACCTGTAATCACATCTCTTAATTTTCTTTCACATATGAGCCATAAAAATCCAGGACATTTCAAGTTTTCTCGTGCAATGACTAACTTTAAATATTCTTTTTATCAATGATACTCATTAACCAGTTTGTTGTCAGTATTTTTGGTATCAGGCATATTCATGTCAAATGAACAAGAATCTTAAACACAGAATTCCCATTAAAAATGGTGCATTTCTAATAGTATATTTGTATTATTGAGTATATTCCTAAAAGAAGAGAATTTTCATACTGACTACACTTAGATAAGAACTGAATCCTCCACGTAGAATTTTACACATCTAACAAGTGAAAGAATTCTCCACAGACCTGGCTCCATGCACCATAAACCATCCCACAGCAGATGTCATGGTACCCGTTAACACTGCAATTCTCTCTCTGACCCTCCCCTTTGCGTAAGGACCCCAGGTAAGCTGGCACGGTGGGTGGCGATCCTATGAAGCAACTTCTACACTAGGATGGCTAGGGATAACTTGACACAGAGATGACTGTGAACTGCATAAATACATCCCACTAAACCCAAACAAAATGTGAATTCGACTTCCCCCTAGCTATATCTCAAAAGCACTTTCAAGTCCAATGTCATCAAACCCAAACAGAAATGTGACAGCAGGGAAGTCAGAATGAGAAAGAAAAACATTAAGGGATTGCTTAAAATCTTCTTCCAATTTTACCAGTTATGATCCCATGAAGGCCCAGCTACGTATACTGCTAGGGCTCCTCCAGGGCCCTGGAAAGTGCTGGGTGGGCCCTGGCAATATATTCAAAAACGGCAAGGAATGCGTTGTACAAGTCAGGGGCCCTGGGGCTGGAGCTTCATTAGCTTCACAATAAATCTGCCTCTGTGGTCCCTATTATTATTCATCATTTATCTCAGTCTGTACATGTCTGGTCTCTCCAAATAAATTTCAAATCCTTAGAGATAGGAAGTACTGTCTTAAGCACTAACATAGGAAATACTCAAAAATGTGTGGCTGTCCTCACTATCCATGGTGATCTTGAAAGAGAGAGAGGGAAAAAATGTGTAATACAAATGTATACATACACACACATAAATATATACACACATATGGATATACGTACACACAAATATGTGGTATGTGTATTAGACATATACATGTATTATTTATATATGTGTTACATATCCTACATGCCTTTGTGCCTAAAATATATATTTATTTCTATATATCAATTATATCTATAATACCAAAGAAATGGTGAATTTTTCAGTGTTATTAACCTGGTATCCAGATCATGTCCCTTCAAGGAGGTCTATCTCAGGAGAAAGTCACCATTGTAGTCTGGCAGACAATAAACAGTGCTTCCTTGGGAGGCCAGTGGGTGAGCTGGGCAAGGGACAATGGCCGTCAGGGGACTATCAGTGCTCTCTGGTGCTGGGCAGACAGTCTATTGTTAGTGACCCAAGAAGAGTCCCTCTGACTCCTGCCAAAGTTGACAGCAATTGGAAAGACTTCTCCCTTAAAGAGGATATCCACTAATCTGGTCCCTGCTTGCAGCTAGCTTTAAAAAAAAAAAAAAAGTAGGTGAAAACTACTGCAACATTCCAGTGCTTACAGCGAGGGGAAAATACAATTTTCTTTACACCAATTAAATATATTAAATGGAAGGCACTTTTAAAAAATACACACATAATAAATTTCTGACATCTATGGTTTCCTATCTTCAGATTCTAAATAAATAACATTTTTCAACTTAATACGTTAGCCAGGTCAACATGGAATAAATCTATTACCTCACCATGAAACAAAATGAGTATCTACAATCCAGCAAGTATTTCTTTGTACACAGGACACGTCTGTACTGTCAAGATCTGAAGGCAGGGGTAAGAATCGGGTAGAGAAATATAAGGGAATGTGGGGTATGTATGATTGTTGCCCTAGAAGCTAAAACTAGAAAAGGAGGATTTTTAAGGAATTCAGAAACATTGCCTCCTGTCTCTCAGACTCAGTCTACAACACCAGGCCTCTGGCTTCCAAACAGTCCCAGGGAAGCCCCTCATCAAGTGTCACCAGCCTGTGCCAGCCTTAAGGTATCCTCACTGTCATCTACGGGAAGAATTGGGTTTTCTCAAAACAGCTGTCAGTTTGTATTTCTAGAACTGTCAACGTAGGAGATATCTCCGAAATATATGAACTCTAAAGGAAACCATTTTCTGAAGAATATGTAGGTTTTTGTCAACCCAGTCAGTTACAGGCAGAGTTTTGGTGTCTGTACATTGCGGTCACATGTCAGAAAATGTGTACACTAAATGAAAACAATTAGAAGCTTGTGAAACTTATGAGACAGGATGTTCAACAGTGATGTTTTATAAAGGATGATCTGACTGTTTACAGGTGAGAAGAGGCTAATGGAAAAACCAGTGAAGAGAGAGTTTTGGAGACTGCCGTAAAGTTTCAGATTTCGGGTTCCCTGATCCTGCCTATGGGGTGTGTGGGTGTGTGGGTGTGTGTGTGTGTGTGTGTGTGTGTGTGTGTATGCACATGTATTTAAAACTTCTCCTAGCATTACACCTGGGGGCTTCTCGGGAACCCTGGGAGTAACAGGGAGATCTTGCCGCCAAGCCACAGGGCACAGGCAGAGAGCAGGGCAGGCAGCAACAAGCCTTTCATTCATTCATTTATTCATTCAGTCATTCCTTCTCCCCACAGGAAGTGTCCTCAATGGAATGCACCCACAGGCCCAAGGCACAGTGCCTCTTTCTAGTCTTGGATTTTTTCAAATAAATTCAGGCCACAAGGAAAGGCCATGTTGGAAGCCGCTGGCTTTGACACCACTTTCCCAGTCCACTGTGGCAAATGCCTCTGCCAGGGTGTAAAGTGCCTCTGGCCACACAAAAGAGAACGTGGCCAGAGGCTGCAACACCAGCACTAGACTGCTGAGGAGTCTCCTATTTTCCATTCTCAGTCCTTCCCAGGAAGAGCCTGATGATGTCATAGTTATAAAATGCCCAAAACAGCACCACTAATAGGTGGATACAACCCATGTTAATCTCGAAGGTAGACTCTGACAGTAGGATTACATATTTATTTAGCAGATACACAAATGGCAAGAAACTAGATGATGTAGACAACTTATTATTGTAGATAAACACTTCACATATATTATCTCGCTTAATCCTCACTAACCACTCCGTGAGATGGATGCTGCTACTATCCTCATTTTACAGAGGAGGCATAGTACGGTTAATTTGCCCCTGGTCATAAGGCTGACAAGTGGCAGACATGTGTGTTCAACTCCAAGCAGGCTGGATTCGCTATGCCACTGCTCAGATGACCTTCATCTCAAGTTCAGTTACTTTCTAAAGGAGGAAACACAGTCAATCGTGTGAGGGGAGGTGAGGAGGGGACTGTCACGTTCTTCACCTAATTGGCAACTGGCATAGGCTTAGCTTTGCATACCTGTCTGGAATTCAAATCTCAAATCATACACATCAGCCACGAAAGCTTAGGCAATTATAAACTGTACCTTAGTTTGCTCACCTAAAAGTGGGAGTAATAAGGGCCTATGACATATTGCACAGCTTATCTATTTAGTACACTGTGATGCTCCTTTGAGAAGATAATGCAAATATTTACTAAATCATCTTAGGAGCTAAATTCTATAGTTTTGATAGTAAGTGCCCTGATTTTTTTTCCAGAAACTTTGACCTTTATTAATTAGATGGTTTATAAATCTATACTATGAAATGAAGCACTATAGGTTTATTACCTGGGTTTTGGAGATGAGGAAACTAACAAGTAGAGACTCACAACAAGAAACCTGTTGATATTCGGGGTCAAGAACCAAGTCATAGCTAATGCAAGCCATTCTTGGTCAATGAGACTCTGCCCCTTAACTGGGCCCTTGCAGGGAAATGTTTCAATAGCAAAGCTGAGGATCCTAACATCTGAGGAAAGTTCTAAATGACCTGCTAGTCTGGTACGATCACATGAATAACTGAATTGGGTCAGATTCCTGTGTTTCTATTCAAGTGGTGCAGGCCTGCCTTGGGGCCTGTGTACTGCCTGCGCCCAGAATGTCCTCATGACTAACTCTCACACCTCCTTCGAGGTTTTGTCTCCCATATCAGCCTCTCAGCAAGGCCCACCCTGACCAATCTATTTAAAATTCTCATACTTTCTCCTCCCAACCCTCCGGACCCTGATCTAGTTTTTCTCTTTTCTGTATCACTAACCACATCCCAACATACTGTGTATCACATACTTCAATTGTTTATTGTCTGGCCCCCTATCCTAGAATATAAACTTCCTAAAGAGTGATATTTTCATTTTGTTAACCAAAAAATATCAAGTGCTCATAACTTTGCCTGGCATAAACTAGGGACTCAATATATATTATTACATAAATAAATTCAAAATGCAGAGGTACTTTTAAAAATGCACCAAATAATCAAATAAGAATGATTCAACAGTTGTGTTTCTGAGACAAAAAGCCATACGATTTCATAGCACTGGGATGCAGGGTTGTAGCAGGCATTTCATGAGCCTGGGACATGACCTTCAGTGCTAAATTTAGTGCTCCTGGTGTTTCTAAGATTCCCAGTTACCAGTTTAACTTCATCTATCTAGGATGTTCATACCAAGAATGTTTCTACAAACTCAAATATCTACTCAAAATAAGAAACAAGCAAACCTGGACCTGCTTTTCCCATCTCCATGTAACAGACTCAGACCTACGAATGAATTGATAACAAAATTGATGGAGAAGCACTTCACAGTTGCAGGGCTATGGGATTTCTCGGCAATTTAAATTTAAGTGGGGATGGGGGAGAGTTTTAGCTAGGATATTCAGTGTATACACTGAGACAGGTACTCCAGTACTGAACCAGCAGTGAAATGCAAGAAAGAAAACAGGAACACCAGTACAGCACTCTTCCAGGAGGGAAAAGAGCTAAAACAGTGGGTGGTGAAAATCACACTTCCCTTGGTTCCAAAGCCCCCAAATCCTTGTTCATTATGGGGAGAGGAAAACAGTTAAAAACAAAAGTTAAGCATACACGTATAAGATAACAGAGAGTGATTCTCAACTTAATGCACTTAATTAATCCAAACTAAACATAATACTTTTATAATGAAAAACACAGGCCTTGAAAAATCTGCCAAGCAAGAAACACACCATATTCCCATAAATATTCATTTTATCACTGTTTAAGGGTTTTTACTAGTGGCTAAAGGTAATAACCCAGATAGGCCCCCAAAATGGAATGCTCGCCTAAGCATATCTCTAATACTCACGGTTGCTAAATAACAAGACTGTTGAACAAATTAAAAGCAAAATAACACACCTCTTATTCTTTTCATGAATCTTTTTAATGTAACCACTCACCAAAAGACATGAAATCAGTAAGTCAATCATTAACGGTCTCCAAATACTTATAGATTGAATCAAAAACGATAAATACCACATTACAATACCTGTCTAGAACTTTGACTAAATGCTTTATATTTTCACCCATGTCTTTTCATCAGAAGTGTATTTATATGACACTATCTACTAATTGGGATATTTTTATTCTTCTTAAGAACAGTTCTTACTTCTTTCTGCATATAGGGCTGCCTTTGATAGTAAAGGGCCTCTCCCCAGCAGAGGTGTATAATAGTTTGAGCCTCTTCATCCTGGGAATTGCAAGTGTTTGTTCATTTTAACATTTGCTTTTCATAAAGTTTGCTGGTTCAAACTGTTTTCAACTGTGTTAGCCCTGCGACACAGTTCACCTAGGTCACTGCTATTGCTGTAAACTTAATTTTTCCACATTTTCACTATTAAAAGGACAACACTAGCCTTCTGGGAATGAGGTAGCATTACTTCAAAGCTGAGTTTTAGAAAACGTATCAAACTCTTAACCTTATTTAAAAATGTGTGCAAAATATTAAGACAATTTCTACACTTAAAAAAAAAAACCTCATGATTCACCAAGTTTTAAACCATCTCAAACTAAATCCTCAAGAAGGATAACTGTCTTTAACACATTTTAATACATATAATTTATACTGTCTTTTAACCAGCTTGTCTAAGTAGGTAGGCAATGGGGTAAAATTATTACTCAGCTTATATAAATTATAGTTTATTCTGAAATAACTGTTAGCGAGAATGGATGGGATATGCAATGACAGCCTTCTGTAAGTCAAGAGAAATTATTTATTTATATTACTTATATCATACATATTAATTTATAGCATTATTTATATTTATTTTTTACTTATTATTGGGAGTAAGGGGAAGAACTTGAACTAGTAACATTTCTACCAGAACTTCACAGTACCGGTGTTTTCGCTTTATTTTAAACTAGCCATCATGAAAAATCTGATTTAATACTTTCAAGCACTTTCAGTTATGACTATTCAATCATGATATGAATCAGCAAATTTGTTGCTCCATTAAACTGCTTTTAAGACTACCAAAACTTGCCCAGCTCTTCTGTCATACCTTTAGCAGAGGAAATGGAAGAAGCTATTACAAGGACGCCTGAAAACTTGAAAAGTTTCAAAACCTGGACAATTACTCAACAGCATCTTCCTCTGAAAGACATTTTGTAGACGTTTCCCATGATTATCTCCTATTCCGGATGGCCCATCAAATCACATTCTAAACAGGCATTCAACACTTATTACGCAGCCACTGTGTGCAGAAACAGCACTATACTAAGCAAAGGAGCATAGGGTTCTGCCTCATTTTATTCCTGCATAAATACACAGCAGTCGTGATTTATTCTCTCAACTTTGTAGAAACGTGAGCTGCATCCACATGGCTGAATCCATGGCATTCATTTGGACTTCCTGGGGGCAATTTACAGGTTCTCTGGATTAGACAGCCCCATTGGGACATCGCTCGGACCCTTCACCTTCTAGCCCACGCAGGACAACTCGCTGGCGTCGGTCACACCTTCCGCAGGTGGTTGGACCGCCTAAGCCAGATGCACCCGGCCCACCTCCCTTAGCAGGGGTTCCGAATAGAAGTGTGAAAATGTGTGCAATGACTTCTGCAAATCAGAGGACTTGTTGAAAGGTCCAGGGGTCCAGGCGTGAAGGGAAAGCAGCCACCCTGCGGGGCGCCCCCTCCCCGGCGTCTCCCGGGCCCGGGGCGCTGCGCAGGCCGCCGCCGATCCCAGGGCGCAGCCAGCGCACCTCGGGCCTAGCACCATTAGAAAGGCAAATCGCAGAGCCGGGGTGCATTTAAATGCCCGGCCATGGGCCCTGGGGGTGTCTCTCCAGCGGAAGCCGCCGCAGGGGCCTCCAGGGCGCGTCGACCCCGGGGCGCTGGGCGCGGCCCGCGGGCGCACCCAAGACCTCAGCCCGCAGCGCCGGGGCGTCCGCGCCAGGCCGGGGCAGGGGAGGGCACCCAGAGCCCCCGGGCCCGCGTCCCCGGCCCCGCCCGGGCCGCTCGGCCGCCTCCCAGGGAGAGGGCAAGCTCCCCGGCCCCCGCCCGCGGCCGCCGGCCCCGGCCCCCTCCTGACGCACCACACCTAGCAACCGGCGCTGACAGGACGCAGTGGCGGCGGCGGCGGCGGGAGGAGGAAGCGGAATGGCTGCCGCGGTGGAGCCACCCCCGCCCCCCCGCTCCACCTCCCCGCGGCTGCAGCCGCCGCCGAGCCCTGACAGCTCGAGCCGGGGCGGAAGCGCCCGGCGGCGTGCAGCGCCCGCCCCCCGCTGCCCTCAGCGCCTCGGGCTACTCCGACCACCCGGGCCAACTAACTCCGCGACCCTGCCCAGCGCCCAGCGCCCGCCGCCCGCCACCCGCCGCGCCCTCCGCCCCGCGCCCCGCGCGCCGGCACTCGGCCCCGCCGCCCCGCCGCCCCGCCGCGGCGCTCCCCGCTCCCACCACTTCGCAGCCCGCGTGCACGCCCCAGAGTCCCCCAACCGCCCACCCGCCCGCCCGCGGCACCTCGGGGCGCCCGCCCCCTCCCCCACCCGAGCCCGCTCCCCGCCCCCCGGCACCTCGCGCCCCCGCATCCCGCCACCCCCACCTCGGGGCTCGCACGCGCCCTCCCCGCCCTGCCGCCTCCCTCCCCGCCGGCCACCCCTGGCCATTCCGGGGCTCCCCGCCCGGGCAGGAGTTTCCGCGCGCCTGGCACCCCCGCCCACCCCCGGGCCATTTACCGATGTGGTTGTCCTCGATGTGCTCGATGAGGTCGGCCAGGGTGGGGAAGTGGAGTCCGCAGCCCCCGAATCGGCAGGTATTGGAGAAGAAGGAGGCGGCGGCGATGCCTGTCATGGTGCTACATCGAGAGCCCCCCTGGTGTCGGCTCTGCGAGCGCCGGGCGGGCGAGGGAGGGAGGGAGGCCGGGTGGGGTGAGGAGAGGAGGGGCTGGGGGAGGGGGAGAGAGGCGGGGTGAGGGGAGCGGCGAGGACGGGACGGAGGGAGAGGGGGCGAGAGAGATGGAAGGAGAGCGAGGAGCCACCGGGAGGCAGAGGGGAGGCGGCGGCTGCGGCGGCGGCGTCGGGAGCGGCGGGGGGAGGGCGGGGGCGGGGGCGGGGGGAGGCCGCCGCAGCTGGGAGGAGGGACCAGGGCGCGCGGCTACAGCTGTGCGGCCCCAACCTCAGCGCGCGGACCCAGGCCTCACCTGCGAGCCCTGCCACCAACTTTATCTCGCTAGGCCTGCCCTTTACGGCTTGCCATCCGTGCCATCTGTTTGGAGCCTCCTTGGTTATGTATATGACGTTCTTAATACACCCACATCGATTAATTACACCTACCTCCCTGCGAGGAGAACTCAGGGAGTTACCCTGGCCCCTCTCGGGGACATTTTTTTGTACTCAGCCACCTGTCTAGGTGTGACACATTCACAGGGGACCCAGGAAAGGTAATTGTGTGCACCTTCTTCTTTAAACCTTCTTTAGAAAAAGTCCACATTCTCCGGAGGTTTGTACTAACTAATTGATTTTAATGAAGCTTTCCCTCTAGGCCAGAAGAAAATCTTAGCTTTATTTAAATTTCAAAATAGAGTGCTTGGTTGTCAAGTGCATTTGCCTGTGTTTTACATATGTGCCACGTTTTTTATACTCCCTGCTCCTTCTAGGAAAACAAAAACTAAAATAATTTCATCACCCGAAATTACAGCACCCTACTGCACCCACTCCACCATCTCAGGTCTGGTAATTAACCCATCCTCGTTTCAGCCACTGCAGAAAGGACAGTGCACTGGTTAAGGCTAGAAGGAGCGGAAACAACTGCAAGGGACATAGTGACTCTTCATTTAAAAAGGAAGCGATTTCATCCTGTGAGCATTTAAAGCATAATGTTGACCAGGTAACCACTTAAGTTGAATTTAGTAGCTTCCCTGAAAACCAGCATTTTGCTGAGAATCAATTACTTTCTTGTCCCCACCCCCTCCTCCAGTTGCAGTCATATTTCTGCTGTAAAGTGTGTATTTTCCAGTAGCACTTTTCCAGGTGTCTAAGAAATATTACACATTATCAGGAGTTTGTGACCCAACAGTACATTTTTTTATTAATATTAATATATGCATACTGAATTTAGCTTTTTTCCTTATGGCAAATTTCACTTACCCTCTGGTGCAGATGCATGGAGAAATAGTATTCCTCCCTCCATAAACTCTATGCATCTCTATCTAGTGTTATTTCTAATAGTGGGATTGTTTGCTTTTCATGTAAGTGCTTAGAGTAAAGGCACATGTAATATGTCTGTTGCTACAGGAAGTTTTATGATCTGACCATCACCGGTGGCATTTTCTCTTCTCATCTCTTCTGTCTTGCAGCTCACAAGGTGACAAACTTGCTGAGATGAGATTCGGCTTGGGTGGGGCTGGGGCAGCTGTGTCTTGAAGTTCAGTTTGGTGCCAAGAATGGTTTCGTGGGCCCAATGAGGGTGGGGGCAGGGCCCTGGTGGGCCTGATAATGAGCCAGGGACCCAGTTGGCAGGGGACTGAGGCCAAGGCCAGACAAGGGTCTAAAGAGCAGAAGTTAGAATTCTAGATCTTGAATTAGAATTTTGGCAGCTGTGCAGTACATTCAGCTGCCCAATCGGGGAAGGCCTTCAGCTGAGAGCAGGCAGAATATCTGGCAGGCACACACCACACCAAATGACATGGAAATGCAATACAAAACTTCAGCCAAAAATGATGCCAAAACAGCCACCCTTAGAGATGAGTGTTAGGCACCCCCACTATGCAGCATCTGGGAGCCCCAAAAGCTTCGAAGAAGTAGCAGTTCTGTCCTCCAGAGGAAAAATTGTCTACGTGGAGTTATTAACTCCCAAGAGTGTGGAGAGGTGGTTCAGGCAAGAGAGTTCCGAGATGGGAAGTGCCAGAAATGTGCAGGTGAAAGATGAAGGAAGTAAGGGGCCTGGGTTTCACTAATGCATGGCTTTCTACTACCTCCTGTCAGTTTCACTATTCCTAAAATAAAACCTTGCTAGACCAAATTGAAAAAAATAGATTTTTTAAAAAATGAAGTGAGCTAAAATAACTTCCAAAGTAAATCAAGATTTTGGTTTTTAAGACAAAATTATTTTCTCTACCTTGGATAATTATTACTGTTTTGTAAGGAATCAGTTCATTTTGCCTGAAAATAATCCACCCTACTACTTCTTCATATGTGACTGAAGCTTTGTTTATGTGACGTTCTGCTCATACTACTTTTTAAAAATCTGTACACTCTAGGCATTTCCGGTCTTTATATAAGATACATGATTATGATTTCTTAGATCTGGAAGATACTCTGGCTGTCAGAACCACTGGTTTTGGAGATGTGGTAAACTGAGGCCAGGGGCATCAAGCGAGTTCTCCCAGGTGCACACAGACAGTTTTTTTCTCTGTATTCATGGTGCATTTAGAAGGCATTGATAGGCAATAGAAGGACAAATTATATATAGATAGTAACCACAGGTAAAGTTTTTTAAAAATTGCCAATAGCATGCTTACCTTTCTGTACTTATATTTTTAAAATGTTTGTTTCCAGGATATCCCTTTAGATAAAGTCAACATCTAAGCTACAAAAATATATAAAACAAACAATTCAACTTATTACATCCGAGAGAGAAGGTGATGACTGATATACCTCTGTACTGGCAAAAAACATCTGTCTGATTTGGAAAGTAAAAGTATTTGAAAGGAGAGGGAAAGTGAGGGAACTGAGAAGTCAGAATGATATGACAGTGGCTGTAGACAAGAAGCATTCTCTGGGTTTAAGAGCCTTTTCTTGAAAACCATCTGTCTCTCCCCAGAGCCCAGTGCCTCCCAATGTATAGGCACAAAGTATGGATGTGCAGTGGCCCCATAATATGGTACTTAGCATTACAAATGGTTTGAGATCGCATAACAGTCTCCCCAAATCCAGCATGTCCAGTGCCCTCGAGATGGGGCAGCTGCCGGAAGGTGTGAATCCACTGGTCTAATGGAGCCAACTGAAGACACTGAGGATCCTGCTTCATACAGCTGTCTGTCCTCCACATACAGGAATTGGTTTATTTTGGCATACACTGATAATCAAAACCGTGCACTTCCTGTGTCCTGTGTGGACATCTGTTAATGATGCAAGAGGATCTATATGAACATTAGATTCTATCTTGAATCTAACTCTATAGTGCCTTCAACTGTAGCTTTCTCTGGCTTTTTAGATTGTTTTCCAGGTCCCTCTTGAAGTGCTTTTCAGGTTTACTAGATATTTCTTCTATTGTCACCACTGTGTCGAAGGAGCAGATCATGAACCTCGGTCTTCTTCAGCTCATGCAAGTCTGTGGACGCTTATAATGTCTGATGTTCCCTGGCTCTTGAATGCTAAGGCTGCCACTTCCACCAACAGCAACGTTGGGCTCAAAGGGATGCCTTCTTTTTAGGCTCCATCTTCTTCTAAGGAGGATGATTTCTATTCCAGGTTTTATTGTTTAATATTTATTTTTCTGTATTTATTTTATTCCAGCTCAGAAATGAATCAGCTTTATCTGCTCTCTGGTGATTAATTCTCATTTTGTCCCTCAGTCTCATTTTGCCTAGGATTAAGAGATAGCCTTAGAATGAGTAATGGGGGTATTCTTATTAGTTGCCACCAGTGACCTCATGAGTGTTAGCCCCTAGCTCTCCACCTGGCCGCTCCTGCCTACTGACTGTATACATAGTTTTGGCATTTATTTCCAGTTCCTTGAAGGACTTTTCCAGAACTAAAGTAGTAAAACACCCACCCAATCACTGCAGTTCTAATTGAGCATCCTGGGTCCATTCCCCTACGTTATGTGCCACACTACTACCCAGATGATAACTCCAAACCCAAATCCGATGGGAGCCACTGCTGCTCAGGCCACCCCAACCTGAGATTTAGAATAATGTTAACAGAATCAGCTAAGCAATTACTGTTTCATTTTTGCCTTTAACCTATCTTGATTGAACATCTATGCAAAGCTCCTGTTACACAACTCCAGAAGGCTCTATTTATATAGGCAACTGCATGAACAGTGACCCTGGGATCTGTGCAGCCTTGCAGTCCTGTTCCACTGTGCAAGATATGAGGGATACAATTTGAATAAGACAAGCCCAGTCTCTCCTCACATGGGAGAGCACTAGGTGCTTTGCAAAGTCCTCCTCAATCTATTCTAAGGGCCTGCTAGGGGTGGCTTGGTTGGACTCCGTGTACTACCCTCTTGGCTGCTCTGGTATCTATTATTTCCCTTCTTTCCAGCTTTGGCTCACTCAGATGATAACTTCAGTTGCTGTTGACTGTAATTGAGCCACTAAGGCCACTAATGCTTGTAAAAGACCGCACAGCCTTTTTTGCCCAAAGATGTGTTTTTAGGCGTCACTGATTCTCACCCAGCAATGCACAGTCTTGAGGATTTCTATAACTTCAAAGGCTACTAGCACCTTTTTTGTTCTAGCTTTTTGAGGTTTTACCAGCTCACACTATTGCAGTCCGTTTCCTCTGGACTCAGACAAGTATCACTGGAGATTGGACTAGAAGATCAAATTGGGAATACTGCATGATCTCATCTCCCCTGCTAGAATGTCTTAGTGGTAACTTTCACTACCAGAATAGGCTTCCTGCTTTTCAGTGACCAAAATTGATCCCAGCCTTACCTCCTACAGTTTCCACACATGTATTGACAGTTCAAGATGTACCAAATCATTTTAGTTTTCTTTCTTCTTCTTCTTTTTTTTAAGATAAGATCTCACTCTGTTGCCCAGGCTGGAGTACAGTGGCACGATCACGGCTCACTGCAGCCTCGACCTCCTGGAGTCAAGCGATCCTCCCATTTCAGCTTCCTGGGTAGCTGGGATTACAGGTGCACGCCACCATGCCCAGCTAATTTTTTGTATTTTTTTTATAGAGATGGAGTTTTGCCATTTGCCCAGGCTGGACTCGAAGTCCTGGGCTCAACCACCTTGGCCTCCCAAAGTGCTGGGATTACAGGTGTGAGCCACTGCATGCTGTCATTTAGTTTTCAAAATGCGCTCACTTGTTCAACAAAAACCACCTTGCCTTTCTTTGCAAATATTGTGTAGCCTGTCTGGAACATTCTTTTTCCCTCTTCCCTATTCCCTCCCCCAAATACACTGCAGCAACTCAGCATGTCATCTCCTCCAGGAAGCCTTCCCTGTAACTCCCTCCTCTTCCTTCCCTGCTGAGCTGGATGCCTGTCATCTGTGTTCTAGCCAAATTCCCTCTGCATCAGATTCTGACTGCTGGCTTACTGGTCTTCCATCTCCTGTGTACCAGTAGTTCTCAAACCTTTTGCTCAAGAATCCACTTGAAGCTTGATCTCATTAATATTTCTATTTATTTATAAATTATATACAGGTGCTACTTTTCACATATAGTATGTATATTATAGGCTGGGCACAGTGAGTCACGCCTGTAATCCCAGTACTTTGGGAGGCTGAGGTGGGAGGACATTTGAAGCCAGGGGTTTGAGACCAGCCTGGTCAATATAGCAGGACCCTATGTCTGCAAAAAATTAAAAAATTAGCTGGGTGTGGTGGTACACCCCTGTAATCCTGGCTATTCAGGAGGCTGAGGCAGGGGGGAATAACTTGAACCCAGAAGTTCAAGGTTACACTGAGCTATGATCACACCACTACACTCCAGCCTGGGCTACAGAGTGAGATTCTATCTCTAAACCAAAACCAAATGTAGTATGTGTGTTATGAAATAAATCAAATTCTTTTTAAAACACAGGAATAGAAGGCCTAGTATCTTCATACCATACCGCAGAGTATTGCCTGGCCCACATCCTGGGGTGAATGCATTCCTCCTTGGAGGCCTCTGCACTTGATGGTAGCCTCCTTGAGAAAAGAAACTTTTATTTATTTATTTTTTAGCCGGAGTCTCGCTCTGTCGCCCAGGCTGGAGTGCAGTGGCACGATCTCGGCTCACTGCAACCTCCGCCTCCTAGGTTCAAGCAATTCTGCCTCAGCCTCCCGAGTAGCTGAGACTACAGGCGCCCACTACCACACCTGGCTAATTTTTTGTATTTTTAGTAGAGACGGGGTTTTGCCATGTTAGCCAGGATGGTCTCAATCTCCTGACTTCATGATCCGTCCACCTTGGCCTCCCAAAGAGAAACTATCTTTAGGCCTGCACTGCTCAATAAAAGTTGCATGGGAGTATAGTTCAGCACTGTGATAAGGCAGTGTGCTAAGACTTCAGTTTTCAATGTTAAAGCAATTTCTAACAATTTGTTACTGTTCCTCTCTTATGTAGCATCGAGGAAAGATAGTCTTCAATCTCTTAGCTTGGATAGATTACAAGTCATTCCTTCCCGTGGTTGTGGACACACTTTTGACGAGACCTCTTTCTAAGGTCTAGCACAGGGACTGTGCTGTGCCAATAACAGGCACTTAGAAAATGCTTGTCTCATTTGTTTTGATGGTGCTAGTTTACTAGTCTCTGCTGACGCAAAGCCATTCAACTGGACAGAGATAAGCAGGGAGCCATTCAGCCATGACATGAGATCTGACACTAGCTCTCCTTTCGTAGACTGACTACGATACCTTTCCCTTTACACAGATGTTCAAATTCATTATGGTGATTATTTTAAATAACTATTACCACATTCATTGAGTGCCTACTATTGGACTTGATGCCTTAACACAGAGCAGTTCTTAAATCCCATGAGGTAGACAAATGCTGTTATGCCCAAACTATGGATGAGAAAAACAAGACCCTGGGAATTAAGGTAACTTGCTGAGGTCCTTAAAGCTAATAAGTGCTGGAACTAGGATTTGAACTCAGCTCTGTGTGACTCCAGAGTCCTGGCACTTAACATTCTACCCGTACTTGAATTTGTGGATTATAGAACACTTTTGTTCTCTCCCCTTGAATCTGGGGGCAGGCCCATGCTCACATAAATCACAGAAACTGGGCAAGAGGGGCAACAGCATCCTAGTTTGCCAAATGCACTTAGGTGAGGATACTGAGAATCAGGATGGGGAATTGATGATGGAGATGTCATGAGGCCTCCAGCAGGAACTGAAGCGCTTGGCTTGGCTTTTGCCCTCTGTTTCTCTATTGGGAGGTCCTCTCATTGCTGTTACCAAGCTTGTTTCTGGTCTTAAATACCTTATTTTAAAACTAAACTTTATAGAGACGTCAGACTTTTAAAAGATACCCTTGGGTTGCTCTTCACCCTGTTCCTGACAACCTCCACTCTGCGCCTTCCTGCTGGTGATTTTGGGGTGGAGTAGGGAAAACAGGCATCACCTCTCATGAGGAAAGGTGACCGTTTTGCTTTTGTCATGCTCTTTATCTTTGTCTCCTGTTTTGTAAGGACTTAACTCATGTTGCCTTTCAGCTAATTGTTTGGCATAATTATATTTTCTGTTGCAATTTTTGTTCCCAGAGTCACAGAACAAACAGTCCCATTAAACGTCATCTCAATGGGCTCTGCAGCTCAATCCTTTCTTTTCCAGATCTGGATCAATGTGGAGGCTACTTTTGCCTTTCAGAAAATGGACCCAGATTCCAGTCATTTCTCTAGGAAATGACTTTTCCCCTGGGTTTTATAACTCAATTTGCCTTTCTGTAATTTTCATCCCATTATGTGTTTGCCAAGATAAATGATTCTTTCTTCTCTGTATTACCTTATATACGTAATGCCTTTTCTTATTTATAAGGCCTCAAACTCAGAAGCCTTAGGGTCAGACACAGGATGCAATGAGAGAAGAGGTGTGTGAATGCACCTTTGTATTGTGTGAATGGTGGGGCAATGGTGACCTGGAGAGAACTGTTCTTTTAAAACACTGGAAAGAAAACACATTCCACCTGCAACCCACAGTTGGCCCATGAACCTTCCAGTTTGCACCCTCTGTTTTTCCTTCCATGCCACGGTGCCCAACTTAGATTACTGTTATGGCCACAACAGCCCAAAAATATCTGGATTAATTATTTCTCATCACTGTGAGATTAGATGTAATCTAATTCTTGTTGTTAACAATTCAAGAAGGGTCATTTGCACCTTAAACACATCTTGAAGATAATATCTGAGCTGCCCAGGTAAACGGTCGTATCAGAGGGAATAAATAGTTGATAAGGACTGCCTTCCTGGTTCTAACACTTCTTGGTTCTCAACATCTTTCTATATTACCCAGTGCAGATCAAAGTCATAAGCAATTTTTCAACAAGCTGACTATGTAAGTACTACAAATTTATCTAAAGCGAGTGCAGTAAAAGATAATGTTGTATAGTGCCTGAGCAGTCTTCATCTATAAAATAATTAACAAAACCCTTCAGTTGGTAGGTTTGGACTGCCCAGTCTTTGAGTATTCCCTCTCCTGTGTCGGCAGCTCAAAGTCACATTACTTGCAAGGTATTCTCTTTAAAAATGTGTATAGTAATCAAACATTTTAGATAACGGTCTTCAGGGTTAGAGCCAACTCATGACTCCAATTTCTTTCTCTCTCTTCCGCCATTCCCATTCTCACTCTCCCCTTCCCAATCCAATATCCCTCCCCTGCTGCCTTTCCCTGCCATCCCCGACCCCCTGAAAATATGGTGCCTTTTCAAGATTGATTCTTGAATGGGGCCTAGGCATGGAAAGTGTTCGGTATTGTGTTTGAGAAAGTTGCACCAGAGACGAGAATTCAAGAAAGAAACAAGAAAAAGGAAATTGGGAAAGAAAACTAAAAAGGGGCAGAAGCAAAGGTTGAGAGGATCTTTTCTGTCTTTTCTCTCCTGTGCACCAAAGTCCTGCAGCAGAGGAATCCTCTCTTCAGATAATCCCTACTCGGTCTCTTATTCATATGAACCACAATCAAATTTGCATCTTATCTTCCTTATTCTATACCCTGATCCAAAAGACTGATCAGAGGAAAGGTCTTCACAAAAGTTCAACATTGAAAAGACCTAGATCCTAATGCCAACTCTATTTTTTGACTTACAGATCATTAACCTTGGGGAAGTCACTCCTCTGAGACTTCTTACCTACACACTGGATTTAACAGTACAGATCCTACCCAGCTTCTGGGGATGAAATGAAATGCTGCATGTGAAAACACCCTGGAAACTATAAAATGCTAATCAAAGATGAGGTATTATCATTATTATCTCTGAATCCAGTGCTACAAATGCTATGGCATGTGGTCATCTAACCAAATTTTCTTTGATTTTTTGGAGAAGGGTGTGGGTGTTACAGGCTGGTGCAGCAATAAGGTAGAGCTTTAAGTTATAGGAAGGAAACTTTAAGTTGTCAACCATTGCTATTTCAGAGACATCATGAAGATGTGAAATCACTTTGTAGCATACCTGCTTTATTTTGAGATGAGCCATTTGAGTGGACCCTTTTGAGTGATGTAGACATAGTAAGACACTTATTATTCTTGGGGGAGTGCAACAGGTATTGTTTTAGTTTTGGTTTTGGTTTGCTTGACTAGGGCTTGAGGCTTCAGCTCTGCAGGCAGCTGGAATCTTGCTGCCAAAATGATTGGTTCGGGAGGTGGGCATGTGGCCAGAAAGTCCCATCAGAGTTAAGTTCAGTGCTTTTATCCAGCGGTTATCTGCATTTCTATCCAGATAAGCCTCTGCCTGCTCTCTTCTCATCATTTGAGAAGGAAGCACGTAGCCCAGTTGATGCTGGCAGACATCTTAAGACCATGAGGGACTTCTGCCTGAGGACAAAGCCAACTTGGCAGAATGCAGAATTAAGAGATCTCAGAGAAACTGAACTGGAATTCTGATAGAACTGTGCCCGAAGCCCACATTGGTCTTATGCTGTTACATGATCCAATGATTCATCTTTATTGTATAAGCCAGTTTGTGTTGGGCTTTAGAGTACTAGATAGTGACGGCGAAGTCATTATCCTAAATGATACAGAGTTTGAAGGTTTCTGGAGAAGGGGTGGGAAAGTTTACATAGTGTTCAGGGAGCTTACTGGAGGAAGCTGCCCGTCTCTTAATCTTTTTTAATGAGGTTCACAGCAGTGAACCTGCCTCTGATGGGCTAAGGTGGGACCACCTATGATCAGCTGATGGAGAGAACACTGCAGGAGGGAGACCTGAGCTATCACAGAGGCAGGAAGGCTGAACTGGGTCCTGGCATTGGGGTGAGGCTGTGGATAAAGCTGTGTCACTAAGTTGATGGCCGTGAGTATAGTCCGTAAATACGCCTATGTTCAGTTTTCATAGATTCTGCCAAACCATTTTCCGAGCCAGCTTAGCAATTTACATACTCACCATCACTGGTTCAGAGTTCCCAGAGCCTTTTACATTGACATTGTCTATAGGCTAAATACATTTCAATTCTCTTAAGTTTTTTTTAAATGCAAGTGTAACAAAAGTGCCTGAGTACCTGCTGGCTGTAACCTATTCTCCATGAAATAGGAATATCTCAGCACCCCCATCAAAATTTTCCTTCCTGATATGGCAGTCATGTGGGGAGAGAGAAGGGGAAGGAGTGTGTGTGGGGCAAATGATGAAGGGGTGGGTAATGGTAGGGAAGGTTGTTTTCTGCACAAATAACAGCCAGTCAAAAACATTTTATTACAATTAGGTTGATTCCATGTCTTGGCTATTGCAAATAGTGCTGCAATAAACATGAGAGTGCTCATATCTCTTTGACATGCTGATTTCATTTCCTTTGAATATATATCCAGTAGTGAGATTGCTAGATCATATGGTAGTTCTATTTTGAATTTTTTGAGGAACCTCCACACTGTTTTCCATAATGGCTGTACTAATTTGCATTTCCATCAATAGCGATAAGAGTTCCCCTTCACCTGCCTGCCACCATTTGTTATTTTTTCTTTTTGCTAGTAGCCATTCTAGTTGGGGTAAAGTTATATCTCATTGTGGTCTGATTTGCATTTCCCTGATGATTACTGATGTTGAGCATTTTTCATAAATATCATCGAGGAATGAAGGAATAAAGAAAATATGGTATTTTCACTGCGATAGCCTGAGGAAAGAAAGAAAGAGAGCAGAAGAGAGAGAATGTGTTATCCATAAACAGTGGAATACTATTCAGCTATAAAGAAAGAATGAAATCCTGTCATTTGCAGCAACATGGATGAACCCAGAAGACATTATGCTAAGTGAAATAAGCCAGGCACAGAAAGACAAATATTGCATGTTCTCACTCAGGTGCAACTTAAAGAAGTTGATCTCACAGCTGCAGAGGCTGGGGAGGAAAAAGGGGAGGGTGAGATGGGGAGAGATTGGTCAATGGGTACAAAATTATAGTTAGATAGGAGGAATAAGTTCTGGCATTCTGTTACACAGTGATTCTGGCTAACAATATTATATTGTATATCACAAAATAGCCAGAAGAAAGGATTTTGAATGTTCTCACCACAAAGAAATGATAAATCCATGAGGTGATGGATATGCTAAATACCTTGATTTGATTTTTACACAATATTTACATGTATCAAAACATCACACTGTACCCCATTGATATGTACAATTATGTTTCAGTTCAAAAGAAAACAACATTCCATTATATTAAATTATTCAATATATGTTGATGAAACAAGCAGTAAGATTTGGTATTATTTATACTATTGCTGGTTAATTTTATATTAATTTTTACTTAAAATAATGCCTCAGTTATCCAAAAAACTTATTTCATTGGACTTAGTTGACTAGTGGCACCAGCTTGTTAAGCATGAAAGATTTACTTGAAGATGGAGGAGAGAGTTGATATAAATTTAATTGACTTAATATTTTCATTTAAATGTATATCTCCTAAAAAGCAAAACATGCAAACTGACAAAACTATGCATGTTCACTCAGGTACTACCTAACATATTCCTATGTTGCCTTTCATGGGTTCTATCCTCGGAGTAGGGGGTGGCAGCCTCATGAATTGGAGTCCATGTTTCCAGTGGCAATGTCTTTCACTGTCTATAGGTAGGCTTGTCATATATGCTAGATTAGTGGGATTATTATCAGTTAGTGTTACCTGCCAGCCTTTGGGAGCTAATGAACAGAGCTCAGGAGTTTCTGAATTTTTCTATGAACTTGTTCCTGCCATGTTACAGTTGGCACTTTCAAGAATTCACATTTTCGTGCATTCATAGACATCTTGTGGCAGAGACTTCTAGGTGCCTATCCAATATCTATTCTCACCTTGCTCCTTAGTAACAGGATGAGAATAAAAAACATACTGACTCAACTACTGGGCATTGTTTTCACTTGGCCCATCTTCCCTTCTGTTTCCAAGAGCACAACATGACAGCCGGACAGACAGTAGCTATCTTATGAATGTGAGAATGTGGATCATACTAGATTGATGAACTGCAACTGCCCTATCAGCCCAGCACTGCCTACTTCTGGAATTCTCATTGTGTGTGAGAAAAATAAATTCCTATTTATTTAAACCACTGCTTCTCAGATTTCTATTACTCATAGTCGAATGCAATTCTGGTATTCTAGATATTCATTCAATGTAATCCCCCATTTGATTTGTTCAACATTTTACAATTGACTTGGAACAGAAGTCTATACAACAGAAATGCATACAACTCACTCAGGCTCCCTGACCTGGGTCATGAAAGACTAAGCTTTAAAGGCTCTGCCAAGCCAAATTATCCACTATAGAACAAGGGGCTGAGTGGCAGGGCAGGTCCTTCTACTCCAAGGTAGCGTCGGGAAGTCCACAGGGTGGAATCAAAAGTTGAGGTCTGAGGGTCATCATAGCAGAGTTCCCTGCCTGTTGTCATAGCAGGAAGGAGAGATCCATGACAATGTGTTGCAACAAATACGAAACTTCCCCCCGCTTTTACCCTAGAGACTTGCAGGCCTGCCTGTTGAGTTAATCAAGCCCCCTGAATCTAAATGTCGAGAGCTTTTGGAAGCTGTAAAGGATTCTGTCATCAGCCCATAGGCACTTTCTCACTGCATCTGCCTTTTTCCACCTGGCCTCAGACTAAGGATGATTCTCCACCCTCTTTCCCCCACCCCAACACCACCACCATTGGAAAGATCACTGCACTTGTGAAAGGAGCAGCAAAAATGCTCACTGTGGCAGCTCTCACTCCCATTCCCTTTCTATCTCCCACTCCATTTCCCCTTTTTAAAATTTTGTTCCCCAAATCATTATTTTATGTTATGTTATTTTATTTGAGATGGAGTCCTGCTCTGGCCCAGGCTGGAGTGCAGTGGTGTGATCTCAGCTTACTGCAGCCTCCACCTCCTGGGTTCAAGTGATACTCATGCCTCAGCCTCCTGGAGTAGCTGGGATTACAGGAGTGCGCCACCACACTTGGCTAATTTTTGTATTTTTAGTAGAGATCAGGTTTCACCATGTTGGCCAGCCTGGTCTTGAACTGCTGACCTCAGGTGATCCACCCGCCTAGGCCTCCCAAAGTGCTGGGATTACAGGCATGAGCCACTGCGCCCAGCCTCATCATTTTATTAATAAAAAAAGCATTTACCAATAGAAAATGTTTGTAGGAACTAAAACAGGTCAACTGCATACTGAAACATTTTGTGAGTACAATTTCCCAAAAGCAATTTATAGATACAGAAAACTAAAGCAAACTGAAGATTAAAGCAGGGGAAAAAAAAAAAAAAAGAAGGAAGAAATGAGTTTAAACTTAAGCAGGTCTGATCTACCTGCTTGGTAAATGAATCAGACCATTTCCAAAATCAAGAACTTTTTTTTGCTCGGCCAGTTATTAAATTAATTATCTGAGCTATATCCCTTAATACCAGAGTCATTTTAGTAATGGTATAGCTTATAAACTTTTCACTCTCCTGTGGTTTCTTAAGCTGAGCTGGAGCCAGCTTTTCAAACTACATTTAACTCAAAGCGCTGTTTTAGTGTGTTATAGGCATCAATGGAAACTAGAGCAGGTGTTTCCCTGGACCACCATGCTAGGTGTATACTCAAAGTGGTAATGAGGAATGAAGCTCATTTTCTGTGTCCTGACTCCCACAATCTCCTCCTTCATTTTCTGTTTTATTTTTATTTTTTTGAGACAGGGTCTTGTTCTGTCACCCTGTCTGGAGTGGACAGGGGCAATCATGGCTCACTGCAACCTCGATCTCCTCGAATCAAGCGATCCTCCCACCTCAGCCACCTGAGTAGCTGGGACTACAGGCACAAGCCACCATACCCAGCTAATTTTTTGTAAACATAGGGTCTCACTATGTTGCTCAGGCTAAATCTCCTCCTTCTGGTCCAAACAAGACAGGGAATTGCTGGGGGCCCTATAATGGCTTCCATTCCTGCAAGTGTCAATGTCTGTCCCTGGCAGCCCCACCTGGAGAATCCAGGGGTTCTTGCAGGGTCCTGCATGTGTTATCATAATGCTGCTCCACTCAGAGCCCTGTTCCAGAGTCACACCAAGCCCACTGAGGCCTCCTCTACCCTGGGAATGTGAGTGAGGAGTCCCAGCAGCACAGGGCACGTCAGGCTGCCCCTAGATCTGTCATCTCCAAATGTGCTCGGGGGGCCCATTTTTTCTTGCTCCCACCAGCCACACAGGAACTGTCACTGGAGCAGGCCTAGTGACATTTGTCTGGATTCCTCTGATGGGGACCTGAGCCCCACAAGTTAGGTCACAAAAGCACAGTTACTTAACAATTTAATCAATCCTTCTAAACCTCATTTTATTTATCTGCATGATGGGGATAAATAATGGTACCTTTACTTTGCAGTCTTTATCACCACAGCCACAACTACCATTTTTTTCCCATTTACTACAAGACGTGTATGTCTTAGTGGTTAAACATACAACCTGTAATGCCAAATTGCCAAGGGTCAAGCCACACTTCTGCTACTGAATTCCGAGATAACCACAGCAAGCTGTTTGAGTGCTCTGTGCCTCAGTTTCTCCATTTGTAAAATGAGGAAAAGAAGGAGCCTACGTTACAGGGCTGTCATGGAGGGAAAGGGAGCTAATGGTATTAAAACACTTGGAGAAGCCCACAGCATGAGAGATAGTGAACGCCAAGCCCATGCAAGCACTAAGTAAGCCAGCAAGTGCCAGAGTGTTTGCCAAGCACAGAAAGCTTTGTTTACCCTCCCACAGAGGCAGGTACCATTTATTCCCATCTCACAGATAAACGAACTGAGGTTTAGAAGGGTTAAATGATTCAAATGTTAAGCAACTGTGCTTTTGAGCACCTGGGGGGTTTTCTCCTTTTCTCCTTTGCTTTGAGAAGCCCTAGATCTCATGGGTCTGGGGTCATCACCCATACTTCCCAAATTGATATTGGATTTCACAAGTTGTTTCCCTATACCTCAAACCTAAACTGAAAATACGTTCCTTCACCTTGTCCCAGTGCTAACTCCTACCCTTCACCCATAATTAGGCGCCTCCTCCCTCCTGGGGCCACATTAGCCAGGGTTCCTGGTGAAATCCTGGTTGGGGGAGATGCCTCACTGCAGAGAGAGGGGTGTAGTCCCTGCTGAGAGTGAGGCCTGCAGCCCTGCAGGGACAGTTGGCTGCCTTGGGTGATAACTGCTCCAGTTTGCAGGAGTGGCTGCAGACTGTTTCATTTCTTCTCCAGTTCACACTTCATAATTAGCTATAACCTCACCACCTTCTTAAATTTCCTGTTCTAGGTTTCTAGCGCACAAAACGAAAATCTCCTTCTAACATTTCTTCTTCACATACTTCTGGGAAAGAAGCACTATCTCTTTTTCTGAATGGTTTGATCCTGAACGTGGAGTTAGTGCCTACTTTTTCCACAATGACTTTGGGTTTTTTTTTTTATTCTTTCTCAGCTTCCATCTGAACTTCAAGTCTGGCTGCTCTGGACCAGAGATTAGCAGTTCTCACACCCAGCAGCTAATTGCTCGTGTCAGAGAATGTTATTTATCTACTCTCCCCTGAAATTTAGAGTAACATGCCTGCAAAATGCCAATAGGGCTTAGTATGGTTTCTTTATCTTCTTCTCCAAAGAATTTGATGTGGAAACGGATTTTCTATCTAGTGACAGTTCTCAAAATGTATTACAGTTCTGAAAAGTACATCATGAAAAGTAAGTCCCGCTTCCAATTCTGACCACTCCGTCCCCAGTGTGCCCCTTCCCAGAGGCAGTCACTATTACTTACTTTTTGTTTTGCCTTCCAGATACGTACAGGCCCATGTGTATGTCCCTTGTAACCAAGGGGTAGCATGATATTCACATTGTCTGAGACTTTAATGTGTTTCATTTAATAATACATCATGGGGATCTTCCCGTATGAAAATGTGTAGGTGCTCTTCATTCTGTTAAATGGCTGCGTTGTATTCCATTATATGTGGAAGTACTTGTGTTAGTTTCCTATTGTTTCCATAACAAACCATCGCGAATATTGTGGCTTAAAACAATACATATTTATTATCTTATGGTTCTGGAAGTGAGAAGTCCAAAATTGGTCTCACTGGGTGGAAATCGAGGTGTCCTCAGGAATGCATTCTTTCTGGAGGCTCTAGGGCAAAATCCATTTTCTTGCCTTTTCCAATGTCTAGAGGCTGCCCCCATTCCTTGGCTCATGGCCCCCATTCACCAATCCTATCGTTGTGACTTTTGTGTCTGTCATCACATCTCATTCTCTCTGGCTCTTACACTCCTCCCTTGTGATTACATTGGGCCCTCCTGGATCAACCAGGATAATAGTCTCCCCATGTCCAGATGCTTAATCAAGATCCAGCTGAAATGTCTCTTTTGCCATGGAAGGTATTCACAGATTCCCGGGATTAGGATGCGGACATCTTTGCAGGGGACACTATTCTGCCTACCACAGTATCCTGGTTTATTTTATCTGTTTCCTACATATGAGCTTTTAGATCATCTTTTATGACAAGCAGTGCTTCAGTGACTATCCTTCATTTTGCTTGAGGAACTCTGAATGCACAATATCACTAAACCATTTAGAAGGTAATATAATTTACTCTCTTATCTGTGATTGCTAGGATTGGATCCTTGACTTTAACAAAGACTCTGAGTCTCAGGAAGTGGTTTTATATTCATGGAACTGAAATAATTTATTTGGTTAAAAACCCAATACTCTAAAGCTGTGGCTACTTTAATTTAAATTTAGGTAATTCAAAATTAAATAAAATTAAATATTTAGTTTCTCAGTCACACTAGCCACATTTCAAGTGCCCAGTAGCTACATGTGGCTAGTGACTGCCACATTAGAAAATACAGATATAGAACAGTTCCTTCATTGCAAAAAAATTCCATTGTACAGTGTTGGTACAACGTGATCTTTTAATCCACTATCAAATTAGGACCAATCTGTTGCCTGGACTGCATTTAACTCATTCCTATAGAGTGAATGTTTATGTCCCCTAAAATTCATGTTTTGAAACTTGATCCCCCAGGTAGTAGTATTAGAAGGTAAGGCCTTTGGGAGATGATTAGGTTATGAGGGCAGACCCTCATGAATGGGATTACTGACCTTATAAAAGAGACCCCGGAGAGCACCCTCACCCCTTCCTATCTCTATGTGAGGGCACAGTGAGAAGGAGCCATCTACAAACAAAGAAGTGGGTCTTCACATTCTGCTGATGTCTTGATCTTGGACTTCCCAGCCTCTAGTACTGTGAGAAATAAATATAAACGGTTGTTTACAAGCTACTCGGTCTTTGATATTCTGTTATTGCAGCCTGAATAGACTAAAACACCACTAATTCAATTAACATTTATTAAATGCCTACATTGTATGAAGCATTGCATCTCCTAGATACTCCAGGGATACAAGGACTTTTTTTTAAAGGATCCTGTCTCAGGTACATCACATATCAATGGAGGAAAACAGAAATGTTTTCTGGACTTGCCCCAGGAACACCAACCAACTATAACCAAGAAAATAACAAGTACGATAAGTTCCAAAAGAACTTAGAAGCACAAAAGAAGTACATATATTGTGTGAGTAATCCTGGAGGCAAGAATATATAAATTCTTTTCTGATCTTTAAAAATAGCTTGGTCATTGTCCATTGTTCTGATGCTTTTGAAATATTGAAATATTCATTGACATTTGATATGTAAATAATACAATGAATAAGATTTAAAGGCTTTTTTTTTTTTTGAGACAGTCTCTCACTGTTGCCCAGGCTGGAGTGCAGTGGTGCAATCTCCACTCACTGCAACCTCCGCCTCCCGAGTTCAAGCGATTCTTCTGCCTCCCAGCTAATTGTTTGTATTTTTAGTAGAGACGGGGTTTCACTACGTTGGCCAGGCTGGTCTTGAACTCCTGACCTTGTGATCTGCCCGCCTCAGCCTCCCAAAGTGCTAGGATTACAGGCTTGAGCCACTGCGCCCGGCCTTAAATAAGGCTCTTAATAAGGCATTATAGAGAAGCAATTACAGCACAGATTCTGGAAAGGGACTGCACAGGGTTCAAATCTAGATTCTGCTGTTTACCAGCTATGTGACCCTGGGCATGTTACTTAACTCTTCTGGGCCTCACTTTTCTCATCTGTCAACTTGGCTCTTATCTTACAAAGTTGTTATGAAGATTAAAAGAGTTAATGTCTGTAAGTACTTAGGATGGGGCCTGGCACTTATTACTAAGTGCCAGCCCTTATTATTTTCTAAACATGAATAACTACAGTGCTGGAATTTGAGCAGCTCAGAGTGAGTCTAAATGTTTCAACTGGTTCTGAACTGACCATAGAGGAGTTGGTAGTTTGTGGAAGTACTCTAGGCTCTGAGCAGTCAGTGAGATAGGTGTGATGTATGTGTGGTTGTCTTGACTCAGGTCCAAGCTGCCCTCCCTAGACTCCTTGAGGGACAGAGACACTAAAGAAATTTGCAAGCAGAAGGCCTGAGTTTCCAGTTTCCTCTCTGATATTCACTGAGAGGGAATTCTGCACTCTCATAGTAGTTAGTTATGGCCCGGTCATTTGTAAATTTGGCCAAATACTACCTCCTCATGTTCTATGTGCTTCTTTTTTTCTTTTCTTTTCTTTTCTTTTTTTCTTTTTTTTTTTTTTTTGAGACAGAGTCTCTCTCTGTCGCCCGGCTCGAGTGCGGTGCCGTGATCTCAGCTCACTGCAACCTCTGACTCCTTGGTTCAAGTTATTCTCCTGCCTCAGCCTCCCAAGTAGCTGGGATTACAGGCACGCACCACCATGCCCAGCTAATTTTTGTATTTTTAGTAGAGACAGGGTTTCACCATGTTGGCCAGGATGGTCTCCATCTCCTGACCTTGTGATCTGCCCCCCTCAGCCTCCCAAAGTGCTGGGATTACAGGTGTGAGCCGCTATGCCCAGCCCCATGTGCTTATTTCTAAGTGAGATAAGTAATATGTCCTTTCATTGATTATGACGTCTCAATCTCTGAAAGATACCCCCTCGCTACAGCCTAGAAATTCAGGTTTCTATGCTGGTTACAATTGCATTCATTTCAGTTATATTTGCTTTTGGATTTCTCCAATATTCCCACTGCTTGGAGTCTGTCTTCCTATGGCATTTGTGTCTTTCTGCCCTTTAGATCATTTTTTGTAGCCTCTGCCTTTTTCTCTCACCTTTCAAGTGATGCTGGTACCCACCAGGATTGGTCTCACTAGATCATTAACAGAAACAATTAAAAGTTAGAAAACATTTAACAGATACAAAGCGCTATATAACTGTGAAATAATGCTTTGCACTATAAAATGCATATATCGTTGCTTTTATTGTAATATGGGTTACCTGACTCATTTGTACCTACAAAGCCTACCTCTTAGGTACTAAATTCATCATGCAACATTTGGAAATATATATTATAAAAGCCATTTGTTGTACTGACTAACCACTTAGCACCTGCTTTTGAGTGTCTAGGGCTGTTGTTTATCTCCCTGCAACTGTCAACTTCGATCTTAAAGCCAAACTACAGAACTTTAGATTGTTTTCAACAGAGAAGACGTTGAAAAAAAAAAGAGTAAAGAAGTAAAACACACCATGCTGCTTATATTTTCCTTAATGCAAATTAGCTAGAGTTCTTCAGAAAAACAGGCAAGATGAATCAATTTACAGGGGGTCCCACTACAGTCTGTACTTCCGCTCTGAGGCAGTTTTCAGGCACCTCACTTGCACGAGTCCTACAAGACCCTGTGTCTAATGCTGTATTCTTTTTCTTAAAGAGTTCCCCCATCAGACGTATTAGCATCAAGCACCACAAAACCTCATATCCTCTGTTGGTGCCATAGTAATTATCACATTTGGCCACTGGCAGCTGCAATGTCAGGGTGGTGGGGGCAGGGGGGTGTGTGTTCTGTGCCAAGTGTTGATCTCTGCTGTGCAGAAGATTGTGCCCTACTTGGTCCAATTGTTCATGGAGTTGCTGACCCAGGGCCTGGGACACCATCTCTACTTTCATCAGGCAGCCCCTGTGGGCTGAGAACTCATTCCCTAAACTTCGTTCCATATTTCTTCTTTAGAATCCTGCAGCTTTGAGAAGAGTGGCTCAAGTCAGTGAGAGAAGAGGCCATGTTTAGAAGCTATTCCTTTAATCCAGGGTTTCTCAACCTCAGTGCTACCGATATTTTGGGCAAGATAATTATTTTTCTGGGGGGTTTCCTGTGTGTTACAGGATATTCAGCAGCATCTCTGGCTATTGCCCTGCTCCTGCCCCCCAAGTTGTGACAACCAAAATTGTCTTCAGGTAATGCCACATGTCCCCTGGAGCAAAATCTCTATTCAAGAACTGGTGCTTAATCCAACATTCCAGTAAATACTCTCAGATGAAAACCCTCCTTTTCTCCTAAATAGCAAGATGCCCATCTGCTCATCTTGCTGCTCACAGGCAAGACTACTGCCACTCCAGTGCAGACAGGACTTCTGACTGGTGAATTCAACATCCAAAAGCCAATTAGTTCTTAACAGATGACATGATCTCATATGTAGAAAATCCCAAAGTACACACACACACACACACACACACACACTCACACAATTATTAGAACTAATACACAAGTTCAACAAGATTACAGGATACAAGATCAATAAACAAAAATCAATTGTATTTCTACAATTGATTTGAATAATTGAACATGAAATTAAGAAAACAATTCCAATGAATAATTGAACATAAAATTAAGAAAACAATGCCATTTACAATAGCATCACAGGGAACAAAATGCTTAGAATAAATTTAACAAAAGAAGTACAAAACTTGGACATGGAAAGCTATAAAGTGAAACATTATTGAAAGAAATTAAAGAAGACCTAACTAAATGGAAAGACATTTCATTAGAAGATTTAATATCGTAAAATGGTAAAACTCCCCAAACTGATGTACGGCAATACTCCCCAAATTTCACAGCATAATCCTTAGAGAAATCCCAGCTGCTATTTTTTTTTGGCAGGAATTGATAAACTGATCCTAAAATTCATATAGAAATTCAAAGAACCCAGAATAGTTGAAAAAAATCTTGAAACAGAAGAACAAACTTGGAGAACTTAAACTTTTCCATTTTAAAATGTAAGCTGACAATAATCAAGCCAGGATGGTACGGGTACAAAAATGGACAGACAGTAGTCAATGGAATAGAATTGAGAGTCCTCGGCCGGGTGCGGTGGCTCAGGCCTATAATCCCAGCACTTTGGGAGGACAAGGTGGGTGGATCACTTGAGGTCGGGAGTTCAAGACCAGCCTGACCAACCAGGAGAAACCCTGTCTCTATTAAAAATACAAAATAAGCTGGGCGTGATGGCACATGCCTGTAATCCCAGCTACTTGGGAGGCTGAGGAGGGAGGATCGCTTGAACCTGGGAGGCGGAGGTTGTGGTGAGCTCAGATCGCATCATTGCACTCCAGCCTGTGTAACAAGAGCGAAACTTCATCTCAAAAAAAAGGAAGAAGAATTGAGAGTCTTCTTGTATTTATGGTCAAATGACTTTTCAACAAGGGTGCCAAGAGAGTCAACGACGGAAATAATAGTCTTATCAACAAATGTTGCTGGAACAGCGGGATACCTACATGCAAAAGAATTAAGTTGGACCCCTACTTCACACCATATACAAATTTAACTTAAAATGTATTAAAGACCTAAATGTAAGAACCAAAAGTATGAAACTTGTAAAAGATAACATAGAAGTAAATAGTCATGATATAGGATTAGGCAATGGTTTATTAGATTTGACCCCAAAAGCACAAGCAACAAAACAAACAAAAGCAAATACATTGGACATCATTTAAATTAAAAATTTTATACTTCAAAGGACACCATCAAGAAAATAAAGACAATCCACAAAATGATGTAAAATGTTTGCAAATCATATATTTGACAAAGGACTTGTATCCAGAATACACAGAGATCACTTACAACTTAACAATTGAAAGATAATCCAGTTTTAAAAGAGACAAAGAATTTAAATAGATATTTCTCCAAAGAAGGTATACAAATGGCCAAAAAGCACATGAAAAGACGTTCAACATCATTAGCTATCAGGAAAATGCAAATCAAAACCACAATAAGATACCACTTCACACCCACTAGGATGGCCGTAATTAAAAAAACAAAAACAAAAACAAAAAATCTGGCAATAACAAATGTTGGCAAGGATGTGGAGAAATTGGGGTCCTCATACGTTGCTGGTGGGGATGTAAAATGATGCAGCCACTTTGGAAAACAGTTTAGCAGTTCCCCAAAATGTTAAACATAGAGTTATAATGATCCCACAGTCCTATTTCTAGGTATTGAATTAAAATATGAGAATGAAATATGAGAAATATGAATGAGAGTTTGAAACACGTTTCTACAAACAAATGTTCATAGTAGCATTCTTCATAATAGACACAAGTGGAAACAACACAAATGTCCATCAGCTGATGAATGGATAAATGCAATGTGCTATACTGGTATACCCATACAACGGAATTTTATTCAACAATAAAAAGGAATGCAGGGCTGATACATGCCACATCAAGGATGAACCTTGGAAACATGCTAAATGAAATAAGTCACATACAAACAACCACATTTTGTACAATTTCATTGAATGAACTGCCCAGAATTGGCAAATCTATAGAGACAGAAAGTAGATTAATGGTTGTCAGGGACTGGGGTGATGGGGTAATGAAGAATGACTGCTAGTGGATATGGGGTTTCTTTTCGGAATGATAAAAATGTTATGGAAATAGTTAGTGGTGATGGTTGCACAATATTGTGAATATACTAGAAACCACTAAATTGTACATTTAAAAAATAAACTAGAAAAATGACAGAGCAATTGGAATGCAAAAAAATAAAAAAGCCAACCCTTGACAGAAAAACAGGATTTCTATAAAAACTTCATCAGAGAGGGTCTTATGGAGAATTGAAGCTGGGGATGATGATAACCTAGCACCTCTTAGTAAGGGTTGGGGAAAATGCCTTTTCACCTTATCATACCAGCTGCACCAAGTATATCACAGGAAATGGCACTGCTGAAGGTCCCACCCTCTCCAACACCTCCCATGTTGTCTGGTCTATAAGTTAGTCTGATGAAACTTTAAGATCTCACAGGAGGGAGCCACTGATAAAACCCACAGGGAAAGGCCCAGAAAAAGACTTGCTTGCAAAGTATGATACACCAAGCGCCAGGAGCAATGGTGCAAGGATTATGTGCCTCCCTTATTCCCATAATGAAGATGAGGTTTCCGTCCAGGAACCGAACCCACAACTTACTCCTAGTTTTTACCCATTGTAGAAATCTACTTCCTTTTAGGTTTGCCCCTTGCCAATTACATCAGAATCAGGACTGCCCTCTTTTGCAGTTTGTTTTAAATAGAGAAAAAAAGAAGGTAAAAGAACAGTGCCAGGCACTGTCCAAGGCACTGGATAATACAACAATAAACAAAACAGAGCCAAATTCCTGCTCTTGTGGAACTTACATTCGAATCGCTTGATGCCAACCTTTTTTCCAGGAGCGTGACATGTTTTTTATTTAAATTCATGCCACATTGTTATGATATAGCTACTATTATAATACCCATTACCCATGAGGAAAACTGGTGGAAATAATAGTCTTATCAACAAATGGTGCTGGGACAACGGGAGGCCTCATTACACCTCTAAACTCACACTGTAAAGGGTGGGCCAAGATTTGAACCCAAGCAACTCACTCTAGGAGCTGACCACTGAACTGCTATGTCCACAGTTCCCAAACCAGGGTGCCCTAGAGGGCCACAGGGAGGAAAGTCCTGCAGGATCTTTTACCTTTTGAGAGAAACACAGACCCATCTTTCAGGAACCACATTTACTACTACTATTCAGTTGTTTGGAATTAAACTAAAAAATAAAACCGTTAGGTATTTCTTTTGACCTCGGGGCACTGTGAAATATTATGGAGATGCTAGAGGCACCATGAACTGAGAACACTTGGGTACTTCTTCACTATGCTATTGGCTATTTTTATGTCTGGTACCTCCTCTAGACTGAGAACTGCTGAGAGCAGCCTGGCACACAGTAGGCACAACAGCAGTGTTTGTTGAATGAACGAAGAATAGAATAGAAGTAAGAAGAGATTTATAAGGGAATTGGAGCCGAGATATGAGCAGCAGGGACAACGGAGAGAAGAAATGGGAGAAGAGGGTGCAACATTTGAAGAATAAAAATTATGTGGGGAACATAATACAGCAAAAGGCAGTACAGTGAAATTGTTAAGTTGTTGCTCTCTGAAGCCAGACTACCTGACTTTCAATCCCAGCTCTACTACATACTAGCTCTGTAATCTTGGGCAAGTTATTTAACTTCCCTTGGCCTCAGTTTTCTCATCCATGACAGGGAGTTAGAGTTATTATGACTGGTTAAATGAGTCTGCATGAATAGACTACTTGCAACACTGTCTAGCACATGGTAATTGTTTCATATGTATTGTTTGATATCATTATTAGTATTACTCGGGTTCTATTCAACCAGGTTTGTTTTTTCATAAATTTGAAGTCATTTGGACTCTAAGAGGATGGGACATCAGCCAAGCTGGTAGCAGCCAGGATGGCCCATTGTCCCCTTTAGCCTGGGACTGAGAGGTTTCCCTGGAGATGAGATTTTCATTGCTAAAACTGGGGAAAGTTTTGGGGAAACTGGGATGAGTTGGTCGCCCTAGTGGCTGTCATCTCTAACTCCTGAAGGCTTAATTTAATTGTAGGCTTATTCCTAGCTCAGGAGAGGTCAATTCCTTGGAGGCCCAGAAGAGGCGACAGTGAAGCATTCAGGTTGTGATGTGTCTGAGCCCCATGAGGCAAGGAGTGTGCAACTTAAGGCAGTAAGGCATACATGATTCGATTTATGGCAATGTTCTAAGAACAGAGGAAAGGATCCATCACTACCCACCTTCATAAGTGCACCAAGTTGCTCAAACACTTCATGTTTTTGAGAGTTTTCAGAGGAGGGGAAAAAGGGAAACAATTGCTTTAATTAAATTTTATAGATAATTCAGATGACCTAAATATTATTGGACCATGTGAATACATACACCAAAAAAGCCTTCCTCCACTCCTGTCATCTAGCCAGCCAGCTCCCTACACACAGAAACATCCTTCCAAGAATTCTTTAGCCACATGCAAGAAAATACCAATATATATTCTTATTTTTACCTTGTTTCTGGCATTAGAGACCTTAAAGGTGGCTGCAAGCATTCTGATCACTACAGAGGCTATGCTTTAAGAAACATGCAGCCCAGAGTCAAGCTCTAAAAGACTATTCCCCTTCTGAGTCCACCGACAAATTGAGGATTGGGACCTACAGAATTAAAGACAAGCCCCTAAGAGGCAGTGACTACATCAAGGCCCAGCTACCTGACTGGCTACCTTCATGGAGGTCTCCTTTATCTCTTTACTCTCTTGCCTCCATAGAAGAACTGCAGTTTTTTACATATTCATTGTCAAGATTCACAACCACTTTTACATAGAATTGTTGGTGGTCATTTCATTTTTATTTCCTTTGTCATATTGCCCATTCAGGATACTTGACCCCTCTCTCCCCCTACGCCTACAAGTTAACCTCATGGTCCCCTTTATCTCAGTTTCTAACTGGTGGTTTTTGTTTTGTCGACTAATTCTACCTTTAGGTACTTGAAACTCCTACCGCAAAAGTTATGTGGGATGGGGGAAAGATGCTGTAGGTGTGGGCTGGTTCACTCCAACATTTTGTCCAACCTCTGCCTTTGCCCTCGTGTGCCATTGTCCCACCCCCCTCTGCTTGCCATTCTTACATCCTCTCTCTTTTTCTGTGTTTACTTCCTTCTCATATCTCAAACCTTCCACCTGAGTTCACTTACATTCTGGCTGCTGTACCTTTAGAATTTCTTTGAATAAGGGACATCTAGTACTAAGTTGTGTTTTTCCTTTACAAATGTCTTTATTGCCTTCATTACTGAAAGTTATTATCACTGAGAAATATATACAACTCTGCATTGGTAGCTATTATCTTTCAGAATAATGAAAATATCATTTCTGTTCAATGTATTTTAGACCTTATCACTTTACAGTCCAGGCATCTTAAGCTGTCTTCCATTTTTTCCCATCTTTTTTTTCGCCTCTTAGTGTATTCTGGATACATTTTTTTTTTCAGAGAGGGTCTCTGTTGCCCATTCTAGAGTGCATTGGCATGATCACGGCTCACTGCAACCTCGATCTTCCTGGCTTCAGTAATCCTCCCACTTCAGCCTCCCAAATAGCTGGACTATAGGCATGTGCCACCACACTAAGCTAATTTTTTTTTTTTAGTACAGACTAGGTCTTGCTATGTTGCCTAGGCTGGTCTTGAACCCCTGAGCTCAAGTGATTCTCCCGCCTTGGCTTCCCAAAATGCTGTGATTACACTGAACCCATGGATACATTTTTCTGTATCTAATGCTACTGTTAAGCCCATCTATTGAGTTTTTAATTGGAGTTATTGTTTTCATTCCTAGACATTCTAGAAATTTCTAAACATTTAGTTCTTTTTCAACTATGCTAAATCACCTTTTATATTTTCTATATCTGCAGAAATTTTTTCAAGCTTGTGTCTAATAATTCCAATACTTCAATTATTTGTGGGTCTGTTTCTACTTTCTATTGTTCCTGTTCTTGCTCATGATGCCTCATTTCCTGTGGTTGGTTATTTTTGGCTGTGTGCTTCTCATCACCTTAGAAAAGTTGTATGTGGGGGTTCTTTGAGGTCAAGGATAAAGGTGCCTCCTCTGTAGAGAATTTGTTTTTGTAGTTGCCGCATAAAAACTGTACTATTTAGCCTGGGATCACTTTAAATTCATGGCTTGAGGTTCTTTTGGACCACCCAGATGATGTAAATTTTAGGTAAAAATTTTTGTGAGAGCTACTTTGTAGTTAAAAAAAAAAAAAAAAAAATCTCAGGATGGGGATTTCCCTCTTGTTCAGCTCAGCATAAAGGCAACTTCCTTTGCATTCCCCTGGAGATGGTGTTGGTGTTGGTTATATTTCTGGTCTTGGGGTACCTTGAGTGCTTTGATTTATTTCCCTTCACCCCAACAAGTAGAATTTTGAAGTTGCTGGGACTGACAAATGATCTCAGGATAAAGATGGCTGCTGTGATCACTTATCTCTCTGGGTTCTCACTTTTGTTCAGATATCTTTTGTTATTTGTTGGATCTCCCTTGTCTTAAGGGCTAATTTAAAAATATTTTAGCCAGCATTTTAAATTGCTTTCAGTGGGAGGGTTGGTATGAATAATCTAGCTTGCCATTACCAAAAATAGCAGCACAATTTTTTAACAGCTGCATAATTTTCTATGGTATGCATATACCAGTGTTATTTAACCACTCTCCTATGATGGATATTTATGTTGTTTTTATGTTTTGTATTATAAATAATAGTGCAGCGAAAATTCTTCATCCACCATGTATGCATCACATATATATTACACACACACACACACACAGACACACACACATCTTTCTGTATGGTAAGTGTTGAGAAGTAGATTTCAGGATCAGATTTTATTATACATTTTTCTTTTGTTTTTTACTTTTGAGAGCTATTAACAAGCTACACTCCAACATACTAGCAATGTAGGAGAGCTTCACCACAGCCTCGAATTTGGGGGAAGGCAGATAGTTCTTAAAGCTATGTTCTCAAATGCATGCCATCTTGGCTTGTCTAGAAATTGTGGCCATGAGATTGTGATCAAGGTGGGGACCTTCCTGGGTAGGACCACAGCTGCTTTCAAAACCTACCATAAGATGAGTATTAATTGAGGGCTCAATCATATCCTCAAGCCCCATAGTATCTGGACTTAAAAAAAAAATAGTAAGCCCATGAAGGATATTGACCAAGTTGGAATTTAATACCAATGCTGGTCTCTCAAAGATACAGTGCAGAGAGACCTGAATGGCCTCTGAATTAGTGGGCTAGGGAACTACTTCTCCAAGAATGAAGTTGTCCACATAGCTCTGAAAGTTTTCTAGAAATTTTAATCATGGAATAAGCTTTGTCTATTTTTAAAATGTGTGGATATTATTATTGATAAAGGCTCTAATCCAGGCAAAAGGAACAATTCTTAATCAATACCTACTGTAGGGGCTGAATTATATCACCCCCAGATTCTTTTTCTTTCTTTCTTTCTTTTTTTTTTTAATTTTGAGACAGAATTTTGCTCTTGTCCTCCAGGCTGAAATGCAGTGGCGAGATCTCGGCTCACTGCAACTTCCACCTCCCAGGTTCAAGCAAGTCTCCTGTCTCAGCCTCCTGAGTAGCTGGAATTATAGGCACCCACCACCACACCTGGCTAATTTTTATATTTTTAGTAGAGACGGGGTTTTGCCATGTTGGCCAGGCTGGTCTCGATCTCCTGACCTCAGGTGATCTGCCTGCCTCAGCCTACCAAAGTGTTGGGATTACAGGCATGAGCCTAATCCCCAATATCTCAGAAAGTGACTGTGTTCAGAGATAGTCTTTAAAGAGGTAATTCAGGTTAAATGAGGTTTCTGGAATGGGGCCTAATCCAATGTGACTGCTGTCCTTCTAAGAGAAGATTAGGACATAGATACACACAGAGGGAAGACCATGTGAAGACACAGGGAGAAGACAGCCATCTGCAAACCAAGGGGAGAGGCTTCACAATAAATCGACCCTACTGCTACCATGATCTTGGACTTCCAGCCTCCAGATAAATTTCTGTTGTTTAACCCCCACAGTCTGGGGTATTTGTTATGGCACCCCTGGCAAACAAAAACAGTTAAGCATGGCTGAGGAATTGTTCATCCTATCTGATGTTAAACTGCCTAAAACTCTGAGTTAAAGAAAATATGGTGAGTGGAAACTTATTTCATAATTTACTTGCCTGCCTCTTCTCTACTTATTTTAATACAGTTCTTAAGGAGTCCATAGAGTGATTTATAGGTTGGTGCAAAAAGAATTACGTTTTTGCCATTGAAAGCAAAACCAAAAACCACAATTACTTTTGCACCAACCAAATAATTTTGAGATGAATGAAAAAAATTTTTTTGAAACTTTCAGAACTGTGATATTTCATTATCCTTGCGTTTTATGAAAGTAGTATGATATTAAATGACATGATGGACACATGACAACTAGAACTTTTTGAGTATGATTTTAAGATAGACAGGGCAGGACTTAATACTTCTCTGGGCACTGTGCTCCCTCATCATGGAAAGCAGAATCCAGGTTGACCCTTGGTCCCTAGCACAGGTACACATTCAATACAAACCCCACACTGTACGACTGGCCATTTGAGTGGGATGGATTACACATGCTTCTGTTGAGGGAGGTGATCTGGGACCTGAATCCTTTCTCTAAAGGATTACTTAGCGACCAGCTCCTACACCTGTTAAGCTAAGATTTTGAACTTCTCACTGTGTCTCTTTCAGTAGATGAGGGTGGAATTTGGCCCAGAAGGCAGTGTCAGGAGGTGCATGCTGGGATGGTCCACAGAATACCTGTTTACTAGTGAGTTGAAGGGCAGCCCCTTTGGGCACAATTTGCAAACTGTTGACATATGTTTATGAATATGGAAAAATAAAATCTTTGCTTAATAAACTTCTCTTTTATTTTACAGACTGCTTTTAAGAAAATATTTTGGCCGGGCGCGGTGGCTCACGCCTGTAATCCCAGCACTTTGGGAGGCCGAGGCGGGCGGATCACGAGGTCAGGAGATCGAGACCATCCTGGCTAACACGGTGAAACCCCGTCTCTACTAAAAATACAAAAAATTAGCCGGGCGTGGTAGCGGGCGCCTGTAGTCCCAGCTACTCGGGAGGCTGAGGCAGGAGAATGGCGTGAACCCGGGAGGCGGAGCTTGCAGTGAGCCGAGATCGCGCCACTGCACTCCAGCCTGGGCGACAGAGCGAGACTCCGTCTCAAAAAAAAAAAAAAAAAAAAAAAAAAAGAAAATATTTTGCCTTTTTTTGAAGACAATTTTTAAAAATCTTCATTTCATATTCTTCTGGGCAAAGGAATTTACTTTTGTTAAGCATGGGGAAAAAGCTCAGTGCTTGGGGGTCTTTCTCTTTCTATATTTTGAATTTAATGGCTTTCTGAGTCATATTCTGTTGGCATGTACTATAGATATCCATTCAAATTACTGAAGACCTGGGTGAAAATAATTTCTTGGTACACATGCCTAATTGTCATACCCATATTTCCCTAGAGCATATCACTGTTCTGAAACCATTAAGTGATTGTACAAACTTAAATATAAAAGACAAACTTGAATAATAACAATCTTAAAAAAATTAAGATATTTGTATTAGTTTTCATGCTGCTAATAAAGATATACTCAAGACTGGGTAATTTATAAAGAAAAGAGGTTTAACTGACTCACAGTTCTGCAGAGCTGGGGAGGCTTCAGGAAACTTACAACCATGGCAGAAGGGGAGGCAAACACATCCTTCTTCACATGGCAGCAGCAAAGAGAAGTGCAGAGTGAAGGCGGGGGAAAGCCCCTTATAAAACCATCACATCTCATGAGAACTCACTATCATGAGAATAGCATGGGGGAAATGCCCTCATGATTCAGTTACCTCCCACCAGGTCCTGCCCATGACATGTGGAATTATAGGAACCACAATTCAAGATAATATTTGTGTGGGGACACAACCAAACCATATTATTATCAAACTTCAATAACTTTACTAAAAATAAAGAAAACACACCATAGCTAATTCCAAATAATTTGAGATTACTCTCAAACTTCCAATATTTTTTCAGATTATAACATAAACCTGAATTGGAAGTCTACAAAATTATTACAAATTGCAAAAACAATATGTTTTATTTTGAAATAGTTTCAAAATCACAGAAAAGTTGCAGGAACAGTTCAAAGAACTCCTATATGTACATCACTCAGAGATCCCATTCATTTCACTAATTGTCTCAATAATGTCCTTAGGGAAATGATCGAATACAGTGTCATGTGTGGCCTTTGGTTGTCATGCCTCTTCAGTCTCTTTCAATCCAGAACAATTCCATAGTCCTTCCCTGGCTTTCATGACTGTAAAATTTTAAAATCATGGGCAAGTTATTTTAGTAGAATGTTCCTCAATTTAGGGGACTTCAATGTTTCCTCATTATTAGAGCCAGGTTATGCATGCATTTTTGAGGGAATATTACAAAAGCAATCCCAAGTTCTTACATCCTGTCAGTTGGCACATGATTTCAATCTGGTGATGTTACATTTGATGTTATACTTGAGTAAGGTGGTTTCTGCCAGGTTACTTTACTAGAAAGTTATTCTTTTTCCTTTATAATGAATATGTCTTTTGTGGAAACATACTTTGAGACTATGTAAATATTTCGTTTGTCTTCTAACTCTTGCCCACAAATGTTAGCATTCATTGATGTTTCTTGCCTGAATCAGTTATTACTATGATCATTGCCAAATGGTGATTTTCTATTATTTCTTCTACATTTAATAGCTAGCATCTGCTAAAAAGAGGAACTTTCTCTTTTTTCCATTTATTTATTAGTTTGTTTAAATATGATTGGACTCAATGATACTTTATTCAGTGTGTTAATGGTTCAACTGGCTTCAAACTGGCTTCTATGTCCTTTTGACATGCCCCCATCATTTTTGAGTACGTCATTACTTCCTGACATTAAAAGTTATTGTTTAGACTGGACGCAGTGGCTCACGCCGGTAATCCTAGCACTTTGGGAGGCCCAGGTGGGCAGATTGTTTGAGTTCGGGAGTTTGAGACCAGCCTGAGCAACATGGCGAGACCCCATCTCCACACACACACACACAAAATATAAAAATTAACTGGATGTGGTGGTGCCCGCCTGTAGTCCCAGCTACTCGGGAGGCTGAGGTGGGAGGATGGCTTGAGCCTGGGAGACAGAGGTTGCAGTGAGCTGAGATTGCACCACTGCACTCCAGCCTGGGCAACAGAGAGCCAGACCCTGTCTCAATAATAATAATAATAATAATATGTTATTTTTCAGACTCAAAAAAAGCAGAAGCAAATTGTGCTTTTGCTGTACCAGCCCTGAAATCTGTCTTTCTTTTTTTCTAAGATCTCTTCTGTTAGTGGAAAATGGTTTCTAGAAATCTGTAAGCTATGTAGGCCTACTGCTATTGGCCTATTGCTGCTTCCAGGATCTCTCAGTGGACAGAACAAGGACAGAACATTGAAACATCTAGATTCATTTTTATATCTATCTAATTTTATATATATATATATAAGTTTATAGCAGTTCCTCCACTTCAATTCAAACACAATCCTTTCACCTTTTCATATTTAAAATTCTCTTATCAGGCAGCAAAGGAACCCGGCTGCATAATCCTCAATATACAGTTATCCCTTCATATCCATGGGGAGATTGGTTTTAGGCCGTCCCAAGGATACCACAATCTGCAGATGCTAAAGTCCCTGATCTAAAATGGCATAGTATTTGCATATAACCTAATCATATCCTCCTGAATACTTAAAAAATTATTTTGGTGACACGGTCTCTCTCTGTTGCTCAGGCTGGATTGCAGTGGTGCAAGCATGCCTCACTGCCATCTCAACCTCTGGAACTCAAGCAGTCCTCCCACTTCAGCCTGCTGAGTAGCTAGGACTACAGGCATGTGCCACCAATTTAGTTAATTGTCTAAATTTTTTATAGAGATGGCATCTCACTATGTTGCCCAGGCTGGTCTCAAACTCCTGGCCTCAAGCAATCCTCCCCTCTCAGCCTCCCAAAGTGCTGGGATTACAGACATGAGCCATCATGACCAGCCTGTCTGAATACTTTAAATCATCTCAAGATTACTCATAATACTAAATACAATGTAAATGCTATGTAAATACTTGTTTTACTATATTATATGGGGAATAATGACAAGGAAAAAAGTCTGCACATGTTCAGTGCAGATGTCGTTTAAAAAATATTTTTGATGTACAGTTGGTTGAATTCACAGATGTGGAATCTATAGCTAGGGAGGGCCGACTGTATTTATTTGTTCAGTCCCCCTGTATGCAACAAATCCTCCAGCCTGCTGGGCCACCACCCACTCAACTACTTTCTAACTTTCCTTCTTCTTGGGCATCTCCAGTGATTTTTAAAATGAGTGATTAAGTAGAAAGGAAAGAAAAAAGGAGTGAGAAAAGGAGGAGGAAGAGAGAATAAAAGTAAAGAAGGAAGGATGGATATTAATTGTTAATATTGATCATGGAAAAGCATGTGAGTAGAAAATTCATGAATTAGGGAAAGAAAATACAAAATTAGGGATCTGCCTGGTTGAGAAGGTAGTTACTAGGTGAGACTAGGTTGTGCTGCAGTAATAAACTGCATTTTAGGTAATAAAGACCCTAAAATCTTAGTGGTTTAAAACAATGCATGTCATGAGTGGCTCTGCAAGGTAAGTGTTCTCTGTGGGGTGCTCAGCGCTCCAGTGTGCTTTGACCTCATCATCCCTCTGTCTTAAGATGTTACCATTGCCATCCAAGCCTTCAGGGATCACTGAGGTGGGGGAAGAGAACATGTGACCAGCTCTTACATACTTCCTCATGGAAGAGACACACATCAATTCTGCTCACTATTTATTGGCTAAAGAGTCAGGTGACCACTCATAATTTTAAAGGGGCAAGGAAGAATAGTCTTCCCACTGCCCATAGTAGCAGAACAGAAAATGCTGGTAAGCACAGGGATAGTTACCACAAAAGCTGTTTTCTCCCAACTGTTAGGAAAAGCTAGCAATATTGAGACTATTCAGAGTCATCTTTTTTTTTTTTTGTAAAAAAATTTTATCATGTCCCCTTTGCCATAAACATTCTTGAAACCCAAGATAATTAAGATAAAGGTCACATTATAGATACCAAGAAAATCATCTGAAAATTATTTACTTTGTCTTTACATGGAACTGAAATCTGAATTTAGAGATGGTTCACATCGTTTCCACTCTGAAACACTTTTTAGTAGAGATTGAAGTCACTGATTCTAGAATAGGGCTGCACATTAGAATCACTTGTGGAGATTTATAAAAATTACTGCCTGAATGAACCTTGTTCTTGGAGATTCAGATGGAATTGGCCTGGGTGGGGTCTAGACAGCAGTAGTTTTTAAAACTCTCCAGGTGAATCTAATGCAAAAGTCAGGCTTGGAATCCCTGCTTCTAGCCCTGACACCATTGTACTCCCACTGGTCCTTCAGCCTGCATGTCACTTCCTCAAGGAAACCTCACCAACCCCTAAGTCTAGTGATGTGCTCCTATGTCTCTCTGTGCTTTCTGTCTTATTCTCTTTGGAGATGGAGTCTCGCTCTGTAGCCCAGGCTGGAGTGCAGGAGCACGATCTCAGCTCACTGCAACCTTCGCCTCCCAGGTTCAAGCAATTCTCCTGCCTCAGCCTCCCAAGTAGCTGGGACTACAGGCATATGACACCATGCCCTGCTAATTTTTTGTATTTTAGTAGAGACAGGGTTTTACCATGTTGCCCAGGCTGGTCTCCTGAGCTCAGGCAATCCACCTGGCTTGACCTCCCAAAGTGCTAGGATTACAGGTGTGAGCCACCGCATCCGGCCTTCTGTTTTATTCTTTATCACACTGTGCTCTGTTTGCCTGGATGCTTTGCTATATTTAGCTGTAAGCTCTATAATGGTAGGGACATGTGGTCTTCATTTTTTGAATGCACAGTCCCTGACATAGATGCCTACCTAACACATAGTAAATGCTCAATTAATGTGCGTTGAATAATTAATACGTAATATTGGACTTAGAACTTTCTTTATATTGCTTCCTGTTCCAGTGTAAAGCTTGGAAGGACAGACATAGGGTTAGGAAATTAGTTTATTTGGATCCTTAATGAATAACTGATAGATATGGACCTCTTTTAAAAGGATCCCGGACTATGTACACAATGAACATTTGTAAGATGGAGTGAAAGCAGAAAGTAGGCTAGGTGCAGTGGCTCATGCCTGTAATCCCAGCATTTTGGGAAGCTGAGGAAGGCAGATGGCTTGAACTTAGGAGTTCGAGACCAGCCTGAGAAACATGGCAAAACCCTGTCTCTACAAAAAATATTTACAAAAATTAGCCAGCGTGGTGGCACACTTATGGTCCCAGCTACTCGGGGGACTGAGACGAGAAGATCACTTGAGCCCAGGAGGTTGAGGCTGCAGTGAACTGAGATTGTGCCAACGCACTCCAGCCTGGGTGACAGAGTGAGATCCTGTCTCAAGAACAACAAAACCAAAAACAAACAAACAAACAAAACCCACAAAAATGGCAAAACAAACAACAACAAGCAAGTAAACATTTGATGCTTTTCAAAAATGATTGTTTGAACTCATTTACAGGTTAAATACACTGGGAAATTTTCTTAAGATAATCAGAAATGGCTAATCTATGTTGTAGCTGTATGCCTTTAGATAATAATTATAGTGCCTGCAAGGTAAAGGATAAATTTCTCTGTTATTCAAAGACCTTTGCAATCTCTTCCCAGCCTGCCTTTCTAACTTCTCCCAGCTGAGTGAAGGTGGAAAGAGAGTACATTTTGAATTCAGAAGCCTCAGAGTCAAATTGCTGTTCCACAGTATTCTATCTGAGAATCTTAGGCCTGTTTGTTAATTTCTCTGGGCCCCAATTTCTCCATCTGTAAAACAGGGAAAAAGGAGCTACCTCTCACAACTGTTATGAAGGTTAAGATATGGCATCTGATGGTGCTTTGTAAAGTGCAAAGCCCACTGCAAACAATTCTTAATATTAGTTGCCAAACAGAGTTACTGATAGTTGTCACACTTTAGATGAGTACCTGAAGTTTCTCAACCTGGCGCCTTCCCCGGCTGAGAGTACTTTTTCTTGTCATTCTATCTATCCAGTTTTTATGCTCAGTAGTTATTAGTCTCCTTCCCTCCCTTCTTGAATTGTTATTTCTCAATACGTCTGGGCAATGGAACTCAAGCCGTGATGCAGCGATTGGAGGAAGATGCAGCAATGGATTGTCTTTTCTGTGGCACCGCAAGTGGAGAACAGGGTAGGAAAGAAACAGTAATGCCTGCAAGCATCTGCTCACTAATCTCAAATGTGCTATTTACTTTTAATTATTTATTATAATACTTCAAAGCATATTTTGTAAAATTAATAAAGCCAGAGTAATTTGAAACCTCTCCATTTAGCTTGCCAATACATCTTTGCTGAGAAATGCAGTTGAGTGGAATTCTGAGAGAATGATTTGATCTGTGGGCCAGGGACAGAAGGATTACTGAGGATTTTTATATGTTCTTAGAATGCCTTTCTATTTCAGGAGAAAAATAAAACAAACATAAAGCAAACTCCACTTCATAGAAGCAAGCCAAGTTATACCAGAAAATCTCTTATTACTTAGCAAAAAAGAGAATTTCTACTCTAAATCACACTCCTTATGTTTACATATATTAAATATAGAATGAAAAGAATTTAGAAAGCAAAAACAATGTTTATAAGTGAACTTTTAAAATCAGATGCAGACATGTAAATGAAAATGTTACCATTGTATGAGGACCTATGTTAATTTTTGCATAACGTTTGTTTCCAGGGGTTCCTGTTGAGATTAAAGTAAATGCATTTACCAGCATACATGTCATGGAAGACTGACTCTGCACCATGCTCTGTGACAAAAGGCTTCAAGATTAAACCGGTTTGGTAAATCCTCTTCTTGGAGATGCACAATGCATGTCTGCCTATTAAATCTCTGAGTGCTCCAGCAGTAGAGATCCTGTTGAAATTTAACTTTGTTGTTCTTAAATTTCCTTGACTGTGGAGCCTTTTAAAACAATTATTTCACCTATTAACGGCTGAAAACATGCTGTCCTTTGGAGTACTTCTTGGGAAGCTCTGAATGACGTCACTTAAATACATTCACTTGCCCCGCTCATCCACAGTGTCCTTTCTGGAATGGCCTTGCAATAACAGTTAGGTAAAATTTTACATAAAGCATAATGTGCTTTAAAACTAGTCATAAAAGGATTTTTCTTGGTAAGAGCTTTATTGGGATATAATTCATATAACATACAATTCACCCATTCAAAGTGTACAATTGCATGGTTTTTCGTATCTTCACAGAGTTGTGCAAGCATCCCCATGGTAAATCTTAGAACATTCTCATCGCCTCAAAAAGAAAATTCATTCGTTTTAGCTATGATCCCCTATTCCTCTATCCCTCCACTCCACTCCTAAGGAGCAACTAATCCATCTTCTGTCTTTATAGATTTGCCTATACTAGATATTTGATGTAAATGGAATCATACAGTATGTGGCCCTTTGTGCCTGGTTTCTTTCACTCAGTGTAGTGTTTTCAAGGCTTTCATGTTATAGCATCTATTAGTACTTTACTCCTTTAAAGTTTTAAAGATGGACAGAAGCCCAGGATGGTAAGAAAGTAAAGAAGGGCAGGGTGGTGAGTTGGTGCCCTGCGGATCCTTGAGCTTGACTAGGATAGGAAATGCCCTGCCTGGGAGAGAAATGCCATATTCTTTCCTTTCTTCCATAACTTCTTATGGTTTGGGCTCCAAATCTTTTTACACACACAGAGTTGATCTCCTTTGCAAAATCTGCTTCCTGAAAATTGCTGGTGGATCAACACTGATGCTTTTCTTGGATATGAGGGCCACAAGGCTTGCACCTGTTTCTCAAAATGAGTATCTGAAGTTTGAGACGCTTGTATTTGTTTCCTGCTTATTTTACAGACTTGAAGAGGGAATTTCCAAGGGGATTGCACGGCACTTCAGTTAAACCTTTGAAACCCCATCTCTACTGAAAATACAAAAAATTAGCCAGGCATGGTGGCGCATGCCTGTAGTCCCAGCTACTCGGGAGGCTGAGGCAGGAGAATGGCGTGAACCCGGCAGGCAGAGCTTGCAGTGAGCCGAGATTGCACCACTGCACTCCAGCCTGGACGACAGAGCGAGACTCTGTGTCAAAAAAAAAAAAAAAAAGAAAAAGGAAAAAATGCTGCTTCTCTCCTGAGGCAGCTACTAGAATCATTGTAGGGATATTGCATTTTGTAAAAAAGCTCATAAAAGTTTTCAGCAGTTAGCTCATAAGAGCTCTGGAGGTGAGAAGAGTTCTTTTTCCTAACAGAGTAGGTGAGTCAGGGTCTGGGTACAGAATTTATCACCCTGCCAATGCTCTTCCCAAGAGGAGAAAAAAATGAAAAAAAAAAAAAAAGGAATGTGAATGTTCCCAAGCGCTTGGGATTAAGGTTGATTTAATATGGTTGCTTCTATTTTGCCATGTTGTGACTTTCACGTGCATCCCATTGCCTGATGCTTATAAATGATGGTTGCGCATAATGTCCCATCTTTTGGGTGCAGAGTTCAAGGACCCTGAAACAGCTGTAGGGGGTGTTTTGGACCCTGGTCTAGCAATGGCCTCAGAAGATTCTGATAGAGGTTTGATTGGTCACTTTACAAGGAACACTGGTCTATACTTAGTCTCTGTTACATGCAGGGAAATATTGATTCTGAGGCATTGAAGTCACAGAACTTAAGATGCTTTTATCCACTAATTCGGCCAACGTTCCTTGAATGCTGCTGTTTCTACACAATAGGGATATAGCATTAAACAAGACAGTCCCTGCCCTCGTGTAGTTTATAATCTGGCTCAGATTCCTCTAAATCAGAATTGTCTAATGTTTCTTGTGGATGCTGTGAAATGATCAAGATGTCTCAAATTAACTCGTTTCTGACCTGAGCTCCCTAGACAGACCCCGCATGAGCAGGAAGAAGCATTCTGTGCTATGTGTCAGCCACTCCTTTGGATGTGTCACATGCCTTTCTTCTTTCATCTTCCTGACAAGCCTACAGGTAGGGTCTTGTTACAACTCTTTGGTGGAAGAAGTTGAGGCTCAGCAAGGTTTATTAAGAGACAGAACCAAGATTGACTCTAAGACTGTCTACCCATTCTCTTTCAATGAATCAATGCTACTCCAACAAACTGAAACACTTTGATATTGACCCCAAGTTCAAGGGATGCCCAAAGGAGCACTAACAGGTGACAACAAAAAGTGTGTTCAATTCAACAGTAATAACAGAGGGCATTTTTGTGCCTTGAATCCTGTAGCGTGGTAGAAACAGCATAGGCTTTGATAAATCAGTGAGGATCACATTAGTCTCCAATCAGTTAAAATTCCAAAAATAGAGGCTTAAGATTTAAAAGTATTTTCCTGTAAAAGGTGGCATGTAATTCCTTGGTCTTCAGGGTCAAAGGCTCTTCCAGCTTTCTGTTTCCTTATCCTCATTGTCCAATATGGCTGCTAGAGCTCCAGATATCACATCCTAGTTCCAGGCAGCAGGAGAAGGGAAAGGCTGAAAAGGGGCATTGCCCCTTCCCTTTGGAAGACTTCTCAAATGTTTCACATAATACTTTAACTTCCATCTCCTTGGTTAGAACTTAGTCACATGGCCAACCTAGCTACAAGGAAGAATGGAAAGTGTGATCTTTTAGCTGGAGAGCAGTGTACCCAAATGTGAATTGAGGTTCTGTTACTAAGAAGAGGAGTCTTGTTACCAGGAGGTAACTAACAGTCTTTGTTGTAATATATTCTATGCTTTTTAATTATATGGTAAAATCTTAGCTACAGCTTATTAACTGAATTGATTGCATTTTTTGCATTCACTCGACAAACACTAATTGATGCCTACTGTAGGTATTGTGTTAAGTGCTAGGGATGCAAAGACCAATAAGACACAATAGGAACTCGATATTATCAAAATAAATATTAAGGGTGATGACTAAGGGATGCAGGGTTTCTTTCAGAATTCTAAAATTGATTGTGGTGATGTATATACAACTCTATAAATATACTACAAATCATTGAATTGTACACTTACATGGTGAATTGGATGATATGTATTCTATCTCAGTAAAACTGTTTTAAAAAGACAATGTGTGCCAGAGTAGAAAGGAGTCTGTATGCCAATGCTTAGGAGATTCATGTCAGTGCAGAGAATGGATTAGAGCAGTGGTTCTCAAAGTGTGTTCCTGGACCAGCAGCATCCGCCTCACCTGGGAACTTGTTAGAAATGCAGCTCCTCAGGCCTTACTCTTCATCTGCTCAGTCGGGAACACTGGGGGTGCGAGCAACAATCTGTGATTGAACAAGCCTACCAGGGGATTCTAATGCACACTCAAATTTGAGTCTCTAGATTAGAAAATATGAAAGGACTGAAGGAAAGCATTTAGGATGTTACTTCAGTGAACACCGGTGAAATGACAGTGAAGACTGGTGACACTGAACACTGGTGGCTTCAAGTAAGGATAAAGAGACAGATGTGGAATTATTAGCTATAGCTGGAAAACTTCTAAAAGGGTCTTAATATACTTAACTATTAAAGTGATGAATCAGGAGGTAATGGCCAAAACTGACGAAAAAGAACTAGAAGTCTATGTAAGCATATAATGAAAGTAACCTATAAAGGAACTAGAGTGATAGTCATTAACATTTTGGAGGAGGGGAGAAAAAGAATAATGAAAATGAATGACGTTTTTGCCTTTCTGGCAATCTCTTGAATATTCTTGAATCTTTTGAACAGTAATCTCTTAAATTGACAAATAGATTTTTGAAAAAATATATAAACTTATTATGTAAAGAAGAACTAAACCCAGAAATGGGTAGGTTTCCTCTGATGAGGTGGTCAGGGTGGAGCTTTTAATTATCTGCCTTTCTGCACGTTTAAAAAAGTGCAAAAATAGAATGTTTATTTTAAAAAAAACCACTTAACTCTCTAGATAGATTATACTATTAGTCTCACTAATCTGATCCCCCTTAAGACATCAGCTACAGTTTATGAGTAAATCTGAAAAACCAAGAGTTTTAAGAGGTAACGCCAGAGAATTAAATTTAATCTGAGAAAAAAGTCATCTCACAGTAACACAAATAATCTTGGGTGTTTCTAAAGCCCTATAGCTGGTATGTTTTCGGTGTGAGTTAGTACCTGAAGACTCATGATGTTCTAGTTATTTTTCTGTCTAATTTGAGTTGCTCTTGTCCTGTCTCAGGTGTGTAACATCTCTCTCAAGAGATTTGTTTCACTGGGTCCACCCAAGTCAATAGCATCCACAGGTTCCTTCAGGTGCTAAATTCTTTGTGCTATTATACTTCATGGAGATGAGCATCCCAGGAAGCCTAGGCCGCATTTCACTCAGGCCTTCAGCCTCATCATTTCTCCAAAACCTGTCCCTTCAAGGCCCAAATAATCTTTGTGCTTCCAGTCTCAAAGCTCATTTCTTGGTGTACATCTTATTCAACCTACCAACCCCAGCTGACCATTTATTCATTGACTATATCTTCACTTGGCTTCCAGGACCCTACTACCTTGGTTTTCAGGTTTTCTCGATGGCTTCTTTTTAATCTTCTGTGTTGCTTGCGTCTCTGAACCTTGCTGAGTCTTAGGGATCAGTCTGAAGATCTCCTTTCCTCTCTAGCTTCACTCACCTACTCATTCCCCAAATGATCTTATGTAAGTCTCACGACTTTAAATACTGTCTATATGCTGGTAACAACCAACATTTTATCTCCAGCCCTTACCTCTGAACTTACACCTCCAGCTGTCTATGTCATGTCTCCACTTGGGTGTTTAAGTACCCATTTCGAATGTGGCATGCTCCAAAACACTCCCTCTGCAAACTCTTATTCTTTTGCAAGCTTTCCTAGCTCAATATGTGGAAATGTCCTTTTTCCAGCTGCCTAGGTCAACATGGACTCATTCTTTGTCCCTCTGTTCCTCTCATTCCTTAGGTGTGATCCATCAGTCATACTGCAGCTCTCCCATCAGGTATATTCAGAAGATGACCACTTCTCAACATCTCCACTGTCACAACCCTGAGTCAAGCAGCCATCATTTCAGCCTAGAGTATTGCAATAAATGGTCTCCCTACATCCACCTTAGTACCTTCTCAATTAATTCTCCACATAGCAGCCAGAGTGAGTGTCTTAAAATATGCACCAGATCTTGCCACTTCCCTGCTTAAGTCACCCATGACTCCCATCTTACTCAGAGAAAAAGCTAAAGTCCTTACATATTCCCTGGAGCTGTGGCCTTATCTAGCAAACAATACCATGGTTTTCTTTCCCTAATCAGTGTTGGTTTCACTCTGTTCTTGATAAATCCTTTTCCTGCAGCTAGCCATCTTGAACATATAGGCCACTGAACACAGAAAATTCAGTGAAAGGAAGTGGCTGAATCAGTGTATTTTAATCTGCTAAAAACAAACAAAAGGTTAAAAGAAGAGTAGAATTTATGATACCCTATTAATGAGGAATGTGTATACGTACAGCAAGTAATAATCTCAGTCTATAAGCATAGATATTCCAAAGATGTAACTTTATTTTTCTACAATTCAGTTTATATCTAGAGCAGTGTGCGTCCTGTAGAAACTTCTGAGATGATGGAAGCATTTGCTGTCTGCAGTATCAAATAGAGAAGCCATCTAGTTTCTTGGACAGGACAGATCCAGAGCCCCCATTCCTCCCAGTGGTGGAAAACATAATCAGTGCAGGGTAAACTCAATCAAAACAAGGATTTCTGTTATTTTAGGGGACGTCCCTCCTCTCTTTATCCCTAGGTTGCATCTAAGTCTTACAAGGCTCCTTGAGAGTTTCTGGTTCTCAATCCTCTAACTGTCATCTGCTGAGCAGTCTGAGTTCTTATTGGTCTCTGGTCATTGGTCTCTCAGGTGACTGTAACTTCTGGTTTGCTGGCCATCCCATAAGTTTTTTTAGGATGAGAATGTACACTACAGGTGTTTTTATTTGTGACCTTATGGGGTATGTGAGTGTGTGTGTGAGTGCTAGATAAATATGCATTTGCTCTAAATTTGAGAATATTCAATTCTGCTATAGAAAATAGAAATGGATGGTGATACTCTTAAGATGTGTTAAATATAGATAAGGAAGTTAGTAACTTGTGAGATGTGTTAAATGTAGATAAAATAAGTAGGGCTTATGCATACTGAACATAGATAGGGAGAGATGGAAGAACTAAGAGACACCTAATTTTCACGAAGTGCTAAATATACATGGGGTACCAGAGGCATCTAATTTTCATGATACACTAAATATACTAGAGGCATATGAAACCCTTTATATTTATGACATCTGAAATTGATAACCCATTGGTGACACCCATTCAGACTCCAAATGTCCTCTGCCAAATAAAATCCACAGCTGCTCAACAGGCTAACTGGTGAGGAATAGCTGAAGCCAGATATAATAAATACATGTGTTTCTCCTAGAAAACAATGTCTGTGCTGGTCCCAGGCATATTCTGTGTCTTGGGCCTCTTTGCTCATCTTTGGTCCTTATAGCCTCACCATCAAGAGGGAAGACTGATGGTGTGGGGAGAGCAATGTCTATGGGTCTTTCATAACCCAGGTTTTATGTAGTGTGGTCCTTCTACCTTTCCTGCACCCTTTCCTAAGTACATTACCCGACCCCATTTCTTTTCTCCTTTTTATTGATGTGTGGATAAATTGATTTAATAAATTGTGTGCTTTGAGTATTTTAATTTGGTCTCTGATCCTTTTTAGTCCTGCATCTCTGGGGTAGCTTGTGCAACAGTGTACTGGTAGCATAGAGGCTATCATGGCATCAAGGTAATTTCCCTCATGACACTGGGGGTAGATGGGATTGAGACTGCCTCAGGGTGACTCTGCCCAGACAGGCTGTGCTATCATCACTATCTACTGCTGCTGCTCTACCACACTGCTGTGGGAGAGGGCAAGAAGATTTGGCTCTTCTGTGAACCCCAACTAAGGAGTGAGACATAGCCCTTGATCGTGCTCAGATTCCCAAACTTACTAGGGGGCTCTATCTAGCCGGACTCGGCCAGGGGCAGGAGTGACTCCTTCTTTGGGACACCCACCAGTGTTTCAATAGCTTTCCTCCTCCTCCTCCCTCAGTATGGAGGGTCTGTATGTCCTTTGGGAAGCACTGTTTCCAAATCTGTGGCTAATAGTATAAACTTCATGCCTCTAGTCCTTAAGTACCTTGGTTTTGATTCTCATAATCCAGGCTTTTGAAATTCAAAAACCTTTTTTGAGTTAAACTTTTTGAGTTTATTGTCTCTAGTTTTAAAAGTCTATTTCAAAACTCTACTATGGCCTGAATGTCTCTCAAAATTCCCCTTCATCCCCACTGTGAAACCTGATCCCCACTGTGGTGGTATGAATAGGTGTGGTCCTTTGGGGAGTGATTAAGGATTAGTGCCTTATAAAAGGGCAGGAGGAAATTAGCTTAGGTCCCTTTCTGCTCTTCTACCCTTCTGCCATGTGAGGACACAGCAAGAAGGACCTAACCAGACACTGAATGATGGCATCTTGATCTTGGAATTTCCAGACTCCAGAACAGTGAGAAATAAACTTCAATTAAATTACTTAGTCTGTGGTATTTTGTTATAGCAGCACAAATGGACTAAGACAAAGTTATTTCTCTTTTCTATCTCTGCATTTCTGCCATAGCAGCCCTACTGTGAGGGCAGGCGCACACCCACATGCACACACAGACACACACACACACATACACCTGACATCTCTGCTGCCTGAATTGGAGGAAGGTTGAGGGTAGGCCTGGAATACTGGGGAAAGAATAAGCCTAAGTCAATATTTCAAATCCCCATTCTTCCCCATTTGCGAAGGACTGCATGTAGCTATGAGTGAGTTGTCTGGACACAGGGTTTGGAGGACTCTGCAGGCTGCTCCTTCTTTGTGTCTTAGTCTACTCTCCTGCTTGTCTTTATTTAGCAACAGGATGGACACTGGCAGTTCCACAACAACATTATCAGTAGAGTTCAGTCGAGTTCAGAGGATGCTTTGATGTTCCTCTGGATCTGAAAATATCTTTCTTACCTTCTAAGTTTGCTTTGGTTCTTCAAAGGAATGGAGATAGCATTTATTGATTACCTTCCACATGCTGGGCATCACTTTCCAAGAGTCCCCTTTTAAAATGTAAATTCCCTCTGGCAGGGAAAAACCCTTAAGCCCTCATTATCTAACCCCTAGAATTAACTTATTAGAACCATTTCCATCTGTCATAGCCAGCTGCGATCAAGGCCGTGTGAGACTGGCATCAGGATAGCTGTCCTGGGGAGGGCCCTGGAAAGGGGAGGGAGCAATGAGAGGGGCAGGAGTGGAAGACCTTCCAAATCAAAGTTTATCTGCTCCACAACATTTGCCCTGTGGTAGCCCTGAAGTAATTGATGTGCTAATTAAAATCCCTGTAGATTCATTAAAGCAATCCTGAGAAAATCCCTGCTTTGCACTTAGGTTGTCTAGACAGTAGTTTGGGTATAAATATGAAAGTAATGAAACTCATTGCTTTAACAAAAATGATCCCATTTTGGCTTTTTCTATCAGTCCAAATGATGAGGTTGTAACTTCATTTTAATGCTTAGAAGTGCAAAATAGTGATAGATAAGAGAGAGGGTGTGGGTTATATAGGCAGGCTGGCTTGTGATTTACAATTTGTATTATACAGACTAGCCACAGATGATCAATTAGCATGCATGAATTAAAATGGCCTATTCACACAATGAGATACTCCTCAGCAATAACAAGGAATTACCGATTTATACAACCATGTGGATGCATCTTAAAAACTTGTTGAGCAAAAGAAGCCAGACACAAAGGAATATACACTGTATGACTCCATTCACATGTTCTTAAATGGACAAAACTCATCTACAAAGAAACAATCTGAATAGTGGTTGCCTCAGTGGGGGTAAGAGGAGAAGATTAAAGCATGAGGGGACCTTTTAGCTAGGTAGAAATGCTATCTTGATTTGGGTGTTGATGACAGGATCTACACGTTTGTCAAAACTACTAGAATTGTGCACTTCAGATATGTGCCTTTAGCCCCATGTAAATTATAACACAATGAAAACAATTTAAAAAACATTTCCTGGCCTTTTTTTGAGCTAGCTTTCCTCGGCTGACTGCATGTTGGTTTGGTGTCTGAGGTAACTAACAGCATAGGTATATCTAGCATAAAGCCAAAACTGCAGATTGTGTAACATGCAAATTGCTTTAAGTCGAAGAGCTAAACATTTAGGGTTGCCCACATGTGATGTTATTAATCACTTTATTATGTAATACTTGCTCTGAAATACAGGCAACACAAGCAAATTCCATCAATATTCTTTTGAACTTTTTATTTATTCAGTGTGTGTGTGTGTGTGTGTGTGTGTGTGTGTGTGGTTTTTTTTTTTTTTTGGACGGAGTCTCACTCTGTCATCCAGGCTGGAGTGCAGTGGCGTGATCTCGGTTCACTGCAAGCTTCACCTCCCGGGTTCACGCCATTCTCCTGAGCCTCCCGAGTAGCTGGGACTATAGGCGCCCACCACCACTCCCGGCTAGTTTTTTTTTTTTTTTTTTTTTTTCAGTAGAGACGGGGTTTCACCGTGTTAGCCAGGATGGTCTCGATCTCCTGATCGCTTGATCCACCCACCTCGGCCTCCCAAAGTGCTGGGATTACAGGCGTGAGCCATCGCGCCTGGCCCAGAGTGTTTTTTTAATAGGAAAAGTGTGGACCATATTTAATCTGTGCTTCATTTAAATCCATTCTTCAAATGGCTTACCTCTTTCTCTTTCTTTTCTTTTCTTTTCCTCTTTCTTTCTTTCTTTCTTTCTTTCTTTCTTTCTTTCTTCTTTCTTTCTTTCTTTCTTTTCTTTCCTTCTTTTCTTTTCCTTTCCTTTCCTTCCTTCCTTTCTTTCTTTTTTTTTTTTTTGAGACAGAGTCTCTCTCTGTTGCCCAGGCTGGAGTGCAGTGGCGCGATCTCAGCTCACTGCAAGCTCCGCCTCCTGGGTTCACGCCATTCTCCTGCCTCAGCCTCCCGAGTAGCTGGGACTACAGGCACCCACCACCATGCCTGGCTAATTTTTTTGTATTTTTAGTAGAGACGGGGTTTCACCATGTTAGCCAGGATGGTCTGGATCTCCTGACCTCGTGATCCGCCCGCCTCAGCCTCCCAAAGTGCTGGGATTACAGGCTTGAGCCACTGCGCCCGGCCTCCCTTCCTCCCTCCCTTCCTTCCTTCCTTCCTTCCTTTCTTCTTTCTCTTTCCCCTTCCTTCCTTCTTTCTTTTTTTCTTTCTTTTTTTTTTTTTTGAGACAGAGTTTTGCTCTTGTTGCCCAGGCTGGAGTGCAATGGCGTGGCTGGGCTAACCGCAACCTCCACCTCCCGGGTTCAAGCGATTCTCCTGCCTCAGCCTCCCGAATAGCTGGGATTACAGGTGTGCGCCACCATGCCCAGCTAATTTTGCATTTTTAGTAGAGATGGGGCTTCTCCATATTGGTCAGGCTGGTCTCAAACTCCCAACTTCAGGTGATCTGCCCGCCTAGGCCTCCCAAAGTGCTGGGATTACAGGCGTGAGCCACCACGCCCTGCCAACTTACACTTTTCTAAGCTACACCCTATACACCCCTTTTGCTACAAAAAAAGTAAATTAACACAATAAAATAGTTTAACTCTGGCCCTGTAGTGTGCTACACATAAAAACTCTAAATCTACACATACACCTCTAAATCTCTTTCCAAGATGCTATTGGAGAGTATTTCCGTACAATTGGCATGTACCTGATTGGAATGTTATGGAGCTTTGATTAGGCTTCCCCTTGCCCCTTTTGTTTATACAACGTCTACAGTATAGGAGTAGCTGCATCTTAGGGTAGGTGAGGTCTCCTAGAAAACGGAACTGAAGTAGTTGTTTTGAAGGCTGAAGAAATTCTGAAAGACCTATAGCGTACATTCTCATCCTAATATTCCTTCTGTTCTGATTGAGAATAAGGATCGTGATTATTTTCATTATTCATCTGCTCCTCTTGATTAGTCCTTTCCTGAAGTCTTAATCCTCTCCTTGAGACATCCCAGTTGGTTGCCATGGAAATGATTATTTTGCCACAAACACAGAATTATGACCTACAGTAAAGAATAAGCAGCAGAAGCCAATGAACTCTTGGAAAATAACTCAGTCTTGCTGACACTAAAAGAAGACTAACACTATTAAAACTGGAAGCAAAGTTGTCCAAAGTTTTTCATGAGGCAATAAGTTATCATGAATTTTTCTCAAATAATTATTAGATCAGTTGTGGAAGAATTTATGCTTTGAACATATTTATGGGCACTAATACCTTTACAAGTTAAAGTCCTTCCAAAATTTTGAACCTAAAGGTTCAAAGCAACTAATGATTGATATTAGTAATAATCATTTAATTGTTTCTGACCTGTCATACATACTCAAAAAGTACAGTTAAAACTCTACTTCAGGCTGGGCATGGTGGCTCATGCCTGTAATCCCAGCACTTTGGGAGGCTGAGGCGGGTGGATCACCTGAAGTCAGGAGTTCGAGACCAGCCTGGCCAACATTGTGAAACCCCTTCTCTACTAAAAATACAGAAGAATTAGCCAGGCATGGTGGAGAGCACCTGTAATCTCTGCTACTTGGGAGGGTGAGGCAGGAGAATTGCTTGAACCCAGGAATTGGAGGTTGCAATGAGCCAAGATCGCACCATTGCACTCCAACCTGGGAAACAAGAGCAAAACTCTGTCTCAAAAACAAAAACAAAACAAAACAAAAACTCTACTTCAAACTCAGCCATTTAAATTCTTGTGCACACCTTTCTGGTTTTATACACGGATATAGCCATAATTTACTAAAATATATTTATATTAAATAATTATTAATATGATTATATCTACTTTTGACATAATAAAATATATCTGTACTTAATAAAATAGAAATATACTTATGTTTCTATCTATATTCTTTTCTATGTTTCTATACCATCTTAATATTTATAATTTTCAAATTAAGAAACTTCTTATCCTGGTTCCATATAGTGGAATATTTATGTTGTATCAAATCCTTTTGCCATTATAAATGAAATGGCTGTAAATATCTTGATAGCAGGTCTTGAAAGAAATTCTGTAGAATTAGCTCAGAGAAATTGTGTTCTGGGCATCAGGAGTGTGAGAATTTTAATGTAACACCCTTCCCTATATATAGTAGGCCATCATTAAATATTTGTTACATGAATGGACCTCATCAAATATATTAAATTGAAAAGTAATGGCAAAAACCACAATTACTTTTGCATCAACCTAATACTTTATGGCAGGTAATATTTACGGCTCTTACAAGTCAGAGAAACTAGGATAAGAGAAAGTTCCAAAGAATCTTAGGGAAGAAAGCAAATCTTTCAGAGACTAAGGTCCAAGAGTGTCAGTAGCTTGACTCAGGCCCTGCTTGTGAGAAGGGTGTGTTTGGAAGTCTCATCTTGCCCCTTTCCATTGAATTTTCTTTGCACTGCACAAGCTGCGCTTCTCAGGGAGCTCAACAGAACTTGCAAAGGCCCTGAGGGAATGCAGTGTGTTCCTGACTCTGCTTAATTTGTTAATTTTTGTGTTCTTTTTCTTCCAAAACGATTTTAGGCAGGTTATATAAGGACATCAAATACAGTGGAATAACATCAAAATTAAAACAAAACAAAAAAAATCAAGTCAAAGAGGAAGTATAAACAACAAAGTAAAGTTGTCCCCAAAATGTGTACCTAGGGTCATATGGAGTTGGAAAAGATGTGACACAATTGGACTCTGAACTTCCTCAAGGCCAGAGGAAGGCAGGACATAAAAAACAGCACCTGATCCATAGCATATGCAAGACAAAAACCAGTTACCTAAGGGAAGAACAGCACTCTTTGTCAGTGAGTCCGTGTCTGTCCCTGAATGCCAAGATATTGCTAAGTTACACTTTGACCTCTACTGCGGAGCTTTCAAGCTTCGCTGTTGTGACAAGTGCTGCCACTGACATCGGCTGGTTTCATAACGCCTGGCCCCACGAGTGCTTCACGCTAGATGGCTGAATTTTGATGACCGCCATGAGGAGGGTAGAAATACAGCCTTGATGAGAGAATTTATGTGTAAATACCTGAGAGTCTGAAAGTGTATCTCAGATGAACTTGATTAAAAACTTTTCCTATTGTGATTAAGAAAAACACATAAAGTTCAATTGATTTTAAATATTTTTTTCAATTAAAAAAGTAATATATAATAGTCTTCTTGTAGAAAATGGAAATTTTAAGGAAGAAAAATATCACTGTAAATCTATAGTGTATAAGGCCAGGCACTGTGGCTCATGCCTGTAATCCCAGCACTTTGGGAGGCAGAGGTAGGCAGATCACTTGAGGCCAGAAGTTCATGACCTGCCTGGCCAACATGGTGAAACCCTGTCTCTACTAAAAATACAAAAATTGGCTGGGCGTGGTGGCAGGCACCTGTAATCCCAGCTACTTGGGAGGCTGAGGCAGGAGAATCATTTGAATCTGGGAGGCGGAGGTTGCAGTGAGCCGAGATTGCGATGCTGCACTCCAGCCTGGGTGACAGAGAGACTCTGTCTCAAAAAAAAAAAAAAAAAAAAAAAGTACAGTATGTAGAATTTTTCAAGGCTTTGGGTGTATTTCTTTCCATAGTTAGGGTTTTATGTGTGTGTGTATACATATAAGTGTGAGTATGTGTATGTGTATATGTATGTGTGTATATCTATCTATATTTATATACAGCTATATCCATATATGTAGTGAGAAAGAAAAAGAGAAAGAGACTATCTACAGACAAAGCAAATTGAAAAGAGGTAAGATGAAAAGATTCTTCGAGGCCCTGCAGTGTAACCGCAGGGGGTTTAATAGGGTCTCTTTGGTCTTATCCATGGGTGGAAAGGGAATTAAGGACTCCAAGTCCCTTCACGTGGCTGTCCCTCGGTTTCTCTAAGACTCATAGTTCTCAGTATAATTTTGTAATTTTCCACATATAAACACCACCTATTTCTTGTGGAGTTTAATACTACTATATGTGTTATTTTTTATATTGTGAACAAAAATGTTTGTTCTACTATATTTTTCTCTGGCCATTTCTAATATCTATAGATTTTTATACCTTTTTTTTTTTGCCTCTGGCTGCTTAACTAAATTCTCTTTGAATAATAATTTTTTTTTCTTTGTGAAGGTTTCCTTGGAATGAAATATGTCTTGAATATAATAACATTATTTCCTCCTTGTTGATGAGCATGTTTTTAAGACTCAGTTATCTATAGCATTTATCTCTACATATGAATAGTATGCCAAAACACTGTTTCTGCACATTAAACTTTGTGAATCAGTTTTTTCATCAGTAGCTGTTATTTTCATTATCTTTAATGGATCCTTGGTGGGATGAAGGGAAAAATAAGCCAACAAAAAAAATAAGGAAAACTGTCTTTGTCTTTAATCCTTGCTTTTCTGGTCCCACCCTTCTTTCTATTCCCCTCCTATGGATCAGTCTCATATCTGCAATATTAGGAAAACAGGAACAGCATGTGTGGAGAACAACAAACGTGTACTCTAGGGATGGCTAAATCTTTCTAAATTGTATAATATTTTCCAACTTACCAGGATACCTGTTATGATATATAAAATTCTGCCACAATTATAAATAACATGCATTTTTCCTTTATATCAGTACTGTATAAGTGGCATGCCTGATAGAAGAAATGGACAATTTTTTTTTTTTTTTGGAGACGGAGTCTGGCTGTCTCACCCAGGCTGGAGTGCAGTGGCGCAATCTCCGCTCACTGCAAGCTCTGCCTCCCGGGTTCACGCCCTTCTCCTGCCTCAGCCTCCTGAGTAGCTGGGATTATAGGTGCTCACAACCACGCCCGGCTAATTTTTTCTTTTTTTTTTTTTGTATTTTTAGTAGAGATGGGGTTTCACTGTGTTAGCCAGGATGGTCTTGATCTCCTGACCTCATGATCCGCCCGCCTCGGCCTCCCAAAGTGCTGGGATTACAGGCATGAGTCACTGAGCCCAGACCAGAAATGGACAATATTTTAAAAGCACACATAAAAAAAAATCTAAATTACCCAGAGTTGTCATATCCCAAAATAACCTCTGTCTTACTTCGGTTTCCCCAGAAAGACCCTGGGACAAGGGTTCATGTGCAGATTGTCTTTTGGGAAGTGATCCCAGGGAATGGGAGTGGAGGGCTAGAGAAAGGGAAGCAGGGAAGGAGGGAAAGGCCATTCAAAAGTGTATTATCAAATCGTTCACCACTCTGGGTAACTAAGGCTTAGTCTCACTGTAGAATGAGCTTCAGATTGTCCATTGAAGAGATGGAAGGTCGAGGCTGCAGTGAGCTGTGATCATGCCATGCACTCCAGCCTGGGTGACAGAGTGAGATCCTGTCTCTAAAAAGAGAGAGAGAGAGAGAGAAAGAGAGAAAGAGAGGGAGAGAGAGAGATAAGAGAGAGATGGAAGAGGTGAATATATTCAATGGTGTGTTGGAACCTGCTTGCCCAGCTTGGCATGGCCTGTTGTGCATGTGTCGTGCCAACTTTGTGCTCAGTGACATCAGGTTGGTAGCTTGAAATTGACCACAGTGGGAGTGTTTACACCGTGGAAATTGGTGAAAGCCACAAATCAGGGCTATTTTTGTTAGACAGCTGGTTGTTAAAGTTTATTGGCATATCACTTGAAATATTGATCCACTGGCTCCCATCTTCTTTTAGTCAAGGGTCACCCCACAGGGCATGAACTCCCTTGTTCTTCTAAATTTGCACAGACATCAGAAGGCTGAGAGGGTTTCTGCAGACAACCCACGGGGCCGAGAGGACCTCCTCCCAGCCGAGGCAATAGGCTGTCAGTTTACACCTGTGTAGCTGCTTTCCACAGCAATGACTGAAGTAAAATGGACGGCTGAGGGGATGTAAGGCCCCAGAGATGTCTAATCCAAGCACTATTAATGTTTTGGCAGTTTTCATGGACATGTGCATGCACACATATAAAAACACACAGTTTTAAACTTACTAAAATGGCATCATACCAACTATACTTTGTCTCCTTCTCAGCTTTTTATGTTTACTTAACAATAAATGGTGAACATTTTCCATGTAAACAAATGCTACTTTAGTGGTTGCAAAGTATTAGATATACCATAGAGTATTTTCTAATCTTCCACTGTTGCACACCTAGGTCTGTTTTCAATTTCATGCTATTACAAATAGGGCCATGATGTACATATTTGTATATATATCTTTATACCTCTGATAAATTCCTTGAAGTAGAATTACTGGGTCAGAGGGCATGCCTATTTCTAAGACTTTCGAACAGATTGCCTAGCCTAGAATATGTGTATCAACAAAGCCCATACCTTATGATCTTTCGAAGTCTTTTCTAGCCTGCCTTCCTTCCTTCCTTCCTTTCTTCCTTCCTCCATTCCTTCCCTCCTTCCCTCCCTCCCTCCCTTCTTTCCTTCCTTCCTTCCTTCCTTCCTCTTTTCTTTCTTTTCCTTTCTCTCTCTCTCTTTCTTCCTTTCTTTCCTTTTTTTCAGACAAGGTCTCATTCTCTCACTCAGGCTGGAGTGCAGTGGGGCGAACACAGCTCACTGCAGCCTCCACCTGCCAGGGTCAAGTGATCCTCCCACCTCGCCCTTATGAGTAGCTGGGACTACAGGTGCACACCACCATGCCTGGCTAATTTCTTGTATTTTTTGTAGAGATAGGGATCTCACAATGTTGCCCAAGGTGGTCTTTAACTTCTGGGCTCAATCTGCCCACCTCAGCCTCCTAAAGTGCTGGGATTACAGGCATGAGCCACCATGCCCGGCCTTTAACTTTATTATTCTATAATTCTCTCATTCCAATGCAGAAGTATCAATGATTCCTGTAAGACTAGCATGAACCACAATAAGTAAATAGATTGCTTATGACTCCGTATCCAATAGCCCTGAATAGTACATACTTAGAAAACAAAACAAAGCTACTTTACTTTAATATCTCTACCCAAAGAAATAATGTTTTTCCATATTTATAATTCATATAAACAAAACAAACTTGCAGCACTCTAAAAATTGAGTTCTTTAGACTTTAAAACTTAAGGCATTTCTATAACTGCTATTAATCACCAGTCTTAAATATATTATCCTCATGTCTTCAGACTCAAGAAGGCTTTTGTCTATAAATCCATTCTACATAGCTATTTTATTTGGAAGAGAGCATAATGCAGATGACAAATGATTCATTGTTTCTGGAGCAAAGCAATATTATTCCAGAACAAAAGGAAAGAGAAAAATAGTAACAAACGTTGTGATATTTTTGAATTTGGATTGATTTGATCCTTCAACACTGTTCTAAACTATCATATTTCTATTTGATTACTTTTTTTCCTAGTCATATCTTTAATGACAAAAAAAATGTTTGAAATCTTGCATATGTGCTCAGGTATTTAGTAACTTAAGACATTCGTACTGCATTCAATTCTATTGCACGCGAGAAATTAGAAAATACAAAATCAGTGTAACAAAGCCAACATGGGATTTCTGAAAGGCTTTAATTCAACATTTGTCACAAATGTTGACTAATCACCTTCTCTGGTCTAGTTGTAGTGCTAGGCACCAGAGATAATGCAGTGAACCAGACAGACACCATCCCTAGCCTCATAGAGCTTGCAATTAAAAACCATACTCCAATGGAAATAAGGAAAGAAAGAGGCAAATGCCCAGACCTCTATTTGCTCTTCTGGTCTTCCATTGCCTTCTCAGCTGTTAAACAAACTCTTTGTGTCATTTCCTTTTTGAACAATGAAGGGCCTGCTACTGGCCTAACTTATAAGGAAAAGCTCATAAAATTGATTTGCCAGATTGACTCACAACCCAAATGCATCTCATTTTTATGGCATAAAACGAAGATGTGGTGTGAATAACAAACATACTTACTTTAATGGATGTTAATTGTATTCTTAGTCTCTCTCCAGGCAATTAATATTTTCCCTTGCCATTTTATACATAAAGATCCTCTGAAAAACTCAGCTAAGGGCATAACAGGACTGTTGTCAGTGACCATGGATCCTAAAAGATCCATATAGGCTCCCAGGGCAAGCTGGTCATGGGTAAAACTGTGAAGGTAACGGTCGCTGATCATTGTTGCCTCTCCCTGGAGTGACGAGATATCTCCTTCCCACCCTCTGCATCCAGCATCTCATACTTGTGCCATCCTTTCCTTATTAAAAGGTTTTCAGGAACTGATCAAGTATTAATATCCAAAGAATAATAAAACGTGAATTTTAGCGAAAGTCAAAAGGGTGAATTTAGCAGAAAACAAATCTTTAAATCAAAGGGATAGCCCTACATATGTAATTTAAGGTATTAATTAGCATATAGAATATATCTGGGCAGGAGAAAAGTCCAGATATAAAATAACTCTAGAACAAAAATAAGAGAAAACTAGTTAAACATTGGTGGGTGGATGACAGGCATCTGGGTGTAGTAGGGAAAGGCCAAACTCTGGATGAAAGAACATATCTGGGTTCAAATTATTCCTGAGCCTCAGTTTCTCCAACTACAAAGTGGGAACAATGACATCTATAAGATTTTTTCTATTTATGGGATTAAATATGATAATGTATGTAAAGTACATGGACCACATGAGCTGTCCTTATGCCATCATGAAGTCAGACCACAAAAGTGCTTGCAAATTCCGCATATGCGCACTTCCTGAATGCATTTTCCTATCTGTAAAATGAGGCACAACAGGATTTTCAGCTGAGTCTGAACCCCAATAATTTGGAATACCGATGGAAAATCATGGAAGGGAGAGTGGGAAAAGCAGACTTTGTTTTGTTTTTGTTTTTGTTTTTGTTTTTGAGACAGGATCTCCCTCTGTCACCCAGGCTGGAGTGCAGTGGTGCCCTTTTGGCTCACTGCAACCTCCGTTTCCCAGGCTCAACTGATTCTCATGCTTCAGTCTCCCGAGTGTCTGGGACTACAGGAATGCACCACCACCCCGGCTAATTTTTGTATTTTTTGTGGAGATGGGGTTTCACCATGTTGACCAGGCTGGTCTCAAACTCATGAGCTCAAGTGATCCACCCGCCTTGGCCTCCCAAAGTGCTGGGATTATAGATGTGAGCCACCGGGCCGGCAAAAGCAGACTTTTTTTTAAAACTTCAGTGTGTTTTTCTAGAGCAAAACAGTGGGGTCTTTAGTTTGCATTAGAATTACTCAAGAAACTCCTCCCCACCTTTAAATGTTCATTTACTTATCACAATGAACAGGAAACACGTAAGCCAGGTAGCTTTTTCCTCAGGAAATTTGTTTTTAAATGCACATTCTGGGGCCCATTCCTATGAAATTCTGATTCAGAAGATCTTTGGGAATCTGCATTTTTAAAAAGTTCCATAGGTCATTCCGAGGCAGGGCAGCTGTGGGCAAACTTGGAGAAACAGGGCTGGAGAGAGTGTGCCTTGATTTCCACTTTGAGAACACAGTGTTTGAGAGTCTCTTTAATGTGGTATTTGGTAATGTAAATGGAAAGCAAAACTCCTTGCCAAAGTGGAAGGATTTAAGACAATGAACAACTAAATTGATTGGCAAAGTAAAGCAAAGGCCGTTTTCATTATGAAGTGAAATCTTGGCAATGTGTTTCTTTAAGGAAATGCTTCTTGTTCTTAATATAGATTTGGGCTACTACGAATCTGGACATTCTTTTGGTTCCCAAAGAACCAAATCATTACGCCAGGAGAGCTGGAGCTGAGGTGGGCATGAACAAAGGATGAAGGAGTCTAGTTTCTCTTTGCTGATGTGAACGGAACACAGAGGTGGGCCTGGTAGTTCCAGAGCCCAGCACCTTCAGTTCTGTGCGCAGTTCCCTCTTGGTGTTTTTTTATACCGGATGTTTCAAAATGTGAAAAAGATGCTACTGTCAGCTTGAATTCGGATGCCTTGTCCTTTTGGCAATAGGAGGTGGGGCCTTCCTGAATGTCAGGGCTTCCTGGATGGTTGGCCATCCTGGAAGGCAGAAGTTTGTGAGCAGTGAAGTTTTCCTTCAAACATTGGTTGGGGCCTGGGCTCTGGGAGAAGACAACTGGTCTAGGGGCTCTTGCTGGGGAAGGCGCTGGCCACTGCAAAGTGGTGGGCGCAGGCCAGGGATGAAGGAGAAAGTGCTAGTAGGCCACTTTCCTCTGGAAGGGCTCCTCTTATGATTCTGCTGGCAGTCACATCCAGTGTGAAGGTCTTTGTTATTCTTTGATCTTTTATTCTTTTTTGTTATTTCCAATCCTTCAGTAAAGTTGGGCACTTGAACAGATTTTTCAGTTCCACAAATTGAAGAGCACCTCCCATATTCTAGGATACTGAAGTTAGCATGGCAGACAAGTGTCCTATCTTTATGGGCTTTCTAACTTTAGATCCTGAGGTCTGAAGGGAATTAAGGAATGAGCTGGCATCCAAAATTGGACTGGGTTGTATGAGGTGAGCTACACAAAGGGTCCGCACTCCTGCTGTAGACCTGGCGGAGTTTGCCTGGAGCGACACAGATCTGACTACTCAATCCACCTTGAGGTTACCACTGATGGTCTGTTATCCTTCTCTCCTATAGAAAATCCTTTTAAATTTGGATTAAAGATTTATAGAGCTTTACTAATGTCTTCAAAGAATGGGCATATGCAGTTTGAACTCTATCACAGAAGCAATTCAGTTCTTTGCAACTAAAAACATTGGCTTCTACTTGAAGTATAAGTAAAAACTGCCTGATTGACTTGATGAAAATGAGAATTGTTTGTAATTAGCAATCACTTGTTTGGCATCCAAATAGCAGCCTGTTTGCTCTCTTGAAGCATGCTCAAATCACTCACCATCTTACTTTAAGAGAAATTTCTTTCAATTACAGATGTATTCTCCTATTGAAAATTTAGAAAATAAAAATGAAGAGAAGGAAAAAAAAGATTATCAATAGTTTCACTTACATATACATTGTGATTTATTTTCTTCTTCTGACATACAAACAGTTGCCACTTTATGAAGGTTTGACCTACAATTTTTCACTTTTTGTACATTGGTACAAAAATGAAATGCATTTAGTAGAAACCATACTCCAAGTAGCCACCCAACAATTCTCAGTACAGTATTTAATATATTACATGAGATATTCTACACTTTATTATAAAATAGGCTTTGTGTTAGATGATTTTGCCCAACTGTAGGCTAACGTAAATATTCTGGACATGTTTAAGGGAGACAAGTTTAAACTATGATGTTCTGGAGGTTAGGTGTATTAAATGCATCTTCACCTTATGATATTTTCAACTTAAGAATGAGTTTATTGGGACGTAGCCCCATCGTAAATTGAGAAGCATCTGTATTAATTTTTAAACAGTTGCAATTTCATGGTATATGTGCAATTGCATAGGCTGGTTTCTTAAAAATCTGTTTTTAAAATATCTGCTAACTATATAAAGCAGGAAAAATATCACTTAGAAGTCTACCTCCCAGAGGCCGGGCACGGTGGCTCACACCTATAATCCCAGCAATTTGGGAGGCCGAGGTGGGTGGATTACCTGAGGTCAGGAGTTCAAGACCAGCCTGGCCAACATGGTGAAACCCCGTCTCTACTAAAAATAAAAAAATTAGCCAGGCGTGGTGGCACACCCCTATAATCCCAGCTACTCGGGAGGCTGAGGCAGGAGAATTGCTTGAGCCGGGGAGGCAGAGGTTGCAGTGAGTCAAGATCGTGCCACTGCACTCCAGCCTGGCCAACAGAGAGAGACTCTGTCTCAAATAAATAAATAAATAAATAAATAAATAAATAAATAAATAAATAAAAAGTCTACCTCCCAGAGAAACTATCCCTTCCTTCCTTTAACATCTGGGTGCATTTTCTTATAATTCCTTTTTTTTTAAACACATAGTTGTGTTTATGCTGGATTAAAGTTTTGTTAATGTGCACAGATCTTGTAAGAAAGAGTTTCAAGAGGCTCAGTTGCAGATCATATCTGTTATTGGTGGTTTAGTAGTCTTTCCCAATTAAACCTCAATGACTCAGGACTCTCAGTATGACTTTTAAAGGTGCAGAAAACCATCACTCATGTTCCATGGCAGAAAAAAAAGGATGATTATGTTGCACTATGTCATTCTACTTTTGTGCAGGGAAAATACCTTTTGAAAGTAATTCTCCTGGTTCAGTTTCTTAACAGTGTGACCCACATAGCCATTGTTAGCAAGCACTGGAAGAGCACACTATTAATTACAGCTTTAAGTGGGCACTAAACATGCAGAAGATTTCCTCCGAACTGAGAGTTGAAGGATATGGTGCAACAAGCCCATTTCCTGGCACTGGAAAGTGGAGAGAGAGCTGCAGAAGAGGCAGTGGTGAAGGAAGCACTGCAGGGCCATGCGTGGCCCCCGACGTGGGCATTCGGCTGGAGCTCTTGATTGTAGGTCCCAGCCTGAGTACACGAGGATTCCTCTGGCCTGTTAGCTACAACTTCCTCTTCTGGAGGTCTTACTTGTCATCTATGTCTTGGTCGTCTGCATATATTTTCTAGAAATTTCCTCAAGATACTGTGATGATTCACTTTCTGAGATGTCACAAACTTGAGAACGACTTACTATTGTCTTCATATATGTGTGTGTGTGCATACACACACACACATACATATGCATGCATTCTGGTGTCATGACCCTTTCCCTAAAGTCTTTATTGTCTTCTGAAACTTACTATTATAGATGTCAAGACTGAGCAAAGCCTGATTTGCATCCTTTTGTAGAAACTTTTGTTCTTCGTATTTTAATTTTTAGTTTAATAATTTTTCTAGAATATATATATTGTGGATACTTCTTTTGTAAACCCCTCAACTATACTTACTTTCTGTGTAATCCAGTTTTTTTTCCCCCTTTCTCTTGCAGCCCTTCTACCGTGAAGGTGAGCCGTGAAGTCTATTGCCCAGGGATTGGGGACATTTGTATTAAAGAAGGTTTTGGAGTACAGAAGCAGGAAGATGTGTTGTGGAGGTGCTGTTGGCAGAAACAACTGGCCTTGACTAAACAAACCAAGAGTTCCTACAGGAGCAGAGACAACTGGGTGAAGGCTGACGCCCTTGCACAGGCTTGGGCAGCTCTTCTCCACATGTCCATGTGGCTCACTTCCTTACCTACTTCAGGGCTCTGCTCACACGTCACCTCCTCAAGAAGGCCTTCCCCAACTACCCTGTCCTCACTCCCACCCCTTACCCCTGCATTCCCTGTCCCTCTCACTCTGCTGTGGTTTTTCCTACCTGACATAGAACAGGTTTATCTCCCTGTTGTCTAGCAGGCTTTTATCCCGTTCTGCTTTGCTGGACTGTATTAAGTAAGTCCCAGTTCCTGGGCTTTATCACTCAGCATGGGTGGAACACACGAAAATGGGATTTTCCTGTTCCCACTACAGCACTTTCTTGTGGATACCACATCTCCCCACGTGCAATATTCTATTCCCATCTCACTCTTACCTTGTGCAGAGCTATTTTCTCAGAGCGTGAGTCTCTGAACGGAAAATCTACTGCTTTGTGCCCTGCCTGAGGATAAGCTTCACCAGAGCAGTCTATATTGTTGTTGCTGTTGTTGTTTATTGCTGTATTCCTAGCTTCTAGAACAGTGCCTGGCATGGCACTCAGTGGCATGAGTAAATTTATGAGTATATATAATGGACAAGTTTGGGAGAAGATAATTAGTTTGGAAACGGGAGAGTTTAGTGGGAGAGACAGGGCCCTGACTACCTCAAAAAGCAGCAGTACTATAAGAGGACAGTTTCTATTTTTCTGCCTGGTCTAGGACTTGTACTGGTCTTTCAACTTGAATTCATGCAGCAAGACAGTGGTGGTGAAAAGATAAAGGCATTTCTACCTGGGTAGACAGTTTCTTTTTCTGGAGACAAGAATTGAGAAGGCCTACCAGATTCTGGCAGTGAGTTGACTGTACTTGTTTTTAGCATTGTGAATTTTTGCCTTCATATGAATTTAAGTAGGGAGTTTAGCAATGCTGTTTCAGGGTTTCCATCCAGATTTTCTGTTTCAAATTGGACATCTATCTGCACCTTTAATTCGCGTAACAAATACTTCACAGAGAATATAAAGTTGAATTATGGGCAGCTCAATTCATCCCCCCAAAGGCAAACAAGAGATGGCAGGTCCAAGTTATGCCTATATTACACAGTAGAGATTATTTTAAGTGTTTTGTCATTGCTTCCAAGTTCACACAAATGCTTCTTACTAATTTATATTGGTCACATTCACTATTCTTATTTGGTACTCATTAGTGACTTTGTACTCTCTTAAAGAAAATAAACCTCCAGATTAACTAAAACATTTAAATATGAATTGTACATAGGCTTTATTCATTTATAAAATGCAAAGAAATTAAGATTAAAAGGAAAACCACATCAAAACCCAGAGACACAAATAAAATGCATTTAAATGGCTCTTTGGTAGTTTATTGATGCTGAGATAGTTTTTTTCTCCCCTTGAAAACATATAAAATTTTCTTTTCATCTTCCCTGAAGCATATCCAAATAAGTTAGTGACTACATAATTAATATCCAGGTATTTTGTGATATTTGGATAATAGGCTTCAACTTCTTCTAAACTTATTTTATATTTCAGACCACACATTTGCCGTTTGTTGATAATGTTTTTGGTTGCAGCCTGAGATATTTCCAGGTCTAAAGCCAGGTTCACATTGTGCTTTGAAGAGACAGAAATTCCAAACAAATGCAGATAGTCAGGCCATAAACTTAATTAAAATTTCTGCTTTACTGGATGTTACATTAAATATGGCCATAATGCCAAGAGAAATACTTGAAAAATCCATTTGCATCCACATACTGCTGCTTCCACATAGAATAAAATAACAGAATGCTAAGAAGTACATGTTTGTGTGTTTGTGTGTGAGAGCACATTTGTATTAAGCTAGTTCTCTCTTTTGGCTGGGTGGCCATACTAGTCATATTTTGACTAATAAAAGATTTTTTTAAAAAAATTTAAAATTAATTTTTTTTTTTTTTTTTTTTTTGAGACCGAGCCTCCCTCTGTCACCCAGGCTGGAGTGCAGTGGAGTGAACTTGGCTCACTGCAACCTATGCCTCCTAGGTTCAAGCAATTCTCATGCCTCAGCCTCCTGAGTAGCTGGGATTACAGGCATGCACCACAATGCCCAGCTGATTTTTGTATTTTTAGTAGAGATGGAGTTTCACCATATTGGCCAGGCTGATCTCCAACTCCTGACCTCAGGTGATCTGCCCGCCTTGGCCTCCCAAAGTGCTGGGATTACAGGTGTGAGCCTCGACACCTGGCCTAAAAGATGGGTTTTAATTAAAATCTGGGATTGGCCAGCTCCATATCTGTTAACTTTCCCATATAGTGCTGGAGCACTAATTTAGAGAGCTTTTGAACTACTGTGTGGTTTGTCTGCCTCCTTTTTGTGTAAATCTAGGACATCTTTTTTTTTCTTTTCCAATTTGCCTGGAATATTTTCTTATTTAGAATTCTATGGAGATCATAACTCATCTCCAGGAGAGTGAACAAGGTCACTCATAGGAAGGTGGAGCATGTCTTTCTTACACAATTGGAAGGGAGGAAGGGACCCAGCCCTGTCATTTACAGGTGAGGACTCTGTGTCCCAGGAGGGCAAGGGAACATGCAGAGTCTGGTGTGGTGAGCACAGGCCAAGCCCTGTGCAGATGGGGCAGTGAGAGCAGAAAGGACGGCTGGGGCCACATTTGACAGGTCTGGTTGACCCTGCAGTAGGACATCATCCAGAATTTCCATTAGATGCCTTAGTCCCAATTCCTCAGAAAGAAGAGCAAGCCTATGTATGAAGTCTTTATTGGTGAGTATGATCCCAAAGAGGAGTAGGGTTGTAAACCAGGAAAGACGGGTAAGTCGGCCACTACAGTCAACTGGTTGTTCTGCCCATCAGGACCTTGTGAGGAGCCTAATGAATTGTAGCCTGGGACCCTCTGTCATGGGTTGAATTGTGTTTCTCCAGGATTCATATGGTGAATTCCTAACCCTCAGTATCTGAGAATGTGACAGCATTTGGAGATAGGGCCTGTAAAGAAGTGATTAAGATAAGTGAGCCTGATAGAATGGGCCCTGTTTTAATCTGACTAGTGTCCTTTTAGGAACAGAAAATTTGTACACACACAGAGACATCAAGGATGCATGTTCACAGAGGAAAGGCCAGGTGAGGCCATAGCAGGAAGGCGGTCATCTGCAAGCCAAGAAGAGAGACCTCAGAAGAAACCAACCTGCTGACACCTTGATCTTGGACTCCCAGCCTCCAGAAGTACGATAAAATAAATTTCTGTTGTTTAAGTCACCAGTCTATCGTGCTTTGTTATAGCAACTCTAGCCAACTCATACGTTCTTTGACAGGGAAAAAGAAAGACTTCAAGTTTTGACTCTTAGAGGGCTCGTTGCCTAGCACTCTGGGTTGCATATGCTTGGGTATGAAGAAATTTCCCCTGGAGTCTCATGCATTGAGGTCAACAGAGATGTCCCAGGGCAGGAGATGACAGGAGCACAGCTGGGTGGCAGATGTGAGAAGCAGATTGGAGCCTATGCGGAAGTGGACTGCAGGGGTTGAGAGGTGGGGAGGGGAGACAGGTAAAGCTGGGAGGAGCAAAAGCAGAACTGAAGTGGTGTCTAATACACAAGGTAATAATGGTATTGATAATAGGGATACTGACACTGGGTGATATTTATTGAGCATATTTTATGTGCCAGACACTGGGCTATGCACTTTACATAAACTATTTCCCTTTCTATCTCACTAACTCTCCAGCAAACACTCTAGGATTTAGGTACCACTCTTATCCCTATTTTACAGACAAAGAAACTGAGGCATAAGGAGTTTCAGGAACTTATCCCAGGGTCATAACAGCTACTAGTCAGTTGCCTCAACTCAAGTGACCTGGCTCCAAATTTTGCATTCTTACTCTGCTTTTTCTTGATGCTGTCATTAAAAAAGTGTTCTAGAAAGATAAATTTGAACAGTTATTTTAATTCATTTTAATTTCATATACAAGTTATTTTTTAAAGAAAATACAAGGTATTCTATGTGCAAGATTATCACAAAAAGATCAATATAATAGAGTGGTTAAGCAGTCTGACCATAGAGCCAAGTTCCTAGGTTCAAATCCCAGCTCTACTATTTTCCTGCTATGAGAATTTGGGAAAGTTACTCAACTTTTCTGGGCCTCACTTCAAACCTGTGGATGATAAAAACAGCCCCTACCTCATAGAGTTAGTCCCAGTTTTCCAGAAAGGGGAGGATTAAATTATTTAATATACATAAACTGCTTTTTGTACGTAATGAGTACTAGAGGTTTTTATTAGTATAATCTTTAAAAATAATTTAGCTGGGCACAGTGGTGCAGACCCGTAGTCCTAGTTGCTCAGCAGGCTGAGGCAGGAGGATCTCTTGAGCCTAGGAATTTGAGGTATACAGTGAGCTATGATCATACCACTGCACTCCAGCCTGGGCAACAGAGCAAGACCTTGTCTCTAAAAAATAATAATAATAAAATAATACATAAATAAATGAGGAAAAATTGACCAGATGTGACTTTCAATAACTCTTACTCATATTAAATTCTTGAATTTTACATGTGGATCTCTGAATTTTTGCAACACTTCAGTTGCCGTGTAAGCTAAGGGACACAGTTTTTTTGAAGTACTGGTCACATGTCAGCTGTTAAACATCACATTACCGGCAACATAAGTGAAGTCACCATTTGGCAAATAATTTGTTGGCAGGAGTGGCTCTCACCAACAGGGAAAACGAAAAAACACAAATAAAATCTCTATTGCAATTATTTAACGCATTTCAGACACATGGCTCAGCAATTTTTTCAACTGCAAATCTCTTTTCTTTCCATCTTTGAACTCAGATGGCTGAGCTGTGCGGAGGAATTGAACTGTCCTGTAAATCCATTTATTTATTTATTTATTTATTTATTTATTTATTTATTTATTTATTTTTTCTGTAGCTGTCACTTATCTGCAGGTGACGCTGTTTACCACAGAAAAAGATAAGCACATTAGGGAAACACATGCATGGTCTTTGTCTTAAAAGGCCATAGTTTGTTATCTGATTGCTTTAAGTTAAGTGGGGAACCCGCATGAATGGTTGCAATAGTTGTCCTTATGTCATTTCCTCCCTTTCAAGTGTAGATAGAGCAAGTTTCCTCATCTGAGAAATGAAGGGGGTTGGACCAGATATCCTCCAAGCTCCCTTTTGGCTGTGACATTCTGTGGCTTCAGATTCTCTTCTTCTTGGGCAGTGTTTTTGGTTTTTAGGGCACTGAACCCAAACAGCCCTACCTGCTAATTTCAGTTTGGGCTGCTGTGAAGACAAAAGGCAAGGCCTGACGTTTCAGTAAAGCATTATAACATATAAAGTGGCTTCACATATGCATCCTTTATAAAATCCTCCCAGAAACTTCCAAGGAATTTTGCAGATGAGGAGAATGAGATCCCAGGAGGTCAAGTGACTTGTCCAAGGCCACACAGCTTGTAGGAAGCAAGGCCAAGTTTAAAACTCAAGTCCTTTTATCTGTTGGTGCAGTGTTATTTGCAGCATGCCACAGTCCCTCACAATCCAAGGGATAAACCTGATGAGATTGTGTGAACTCTTTCAGTTCCTTCAGCCAATCGGCCAGCATTGACTCTACTAGTTCTGATTGGGTCATGTGTATAACCCTGAACCAATCATTGTGGCAAGGGCAGTGTAAAATTTCTGATTGGCCAGACCTAGTCACAACCTTCCCTTGAAACGTGGAGAGGTTCCCTGAAACACAAAGCTAAAAATAGGAGATGAAAAAAAAAAAAATTAAGGGTCCTCATCAGACAAGACAGAATAAATGATGCACAGAAAAATAAGAAAATTCGCATTGCACACAGAGAAAGAATTTCCCCTAAGATACACTTCAAAAACAAGTTGTTTTAAAATGTCTTATTTTCTATTTTGTCTTAATTGAATTTAATTTTTGCAAAAGCAGTTTTTTTTGAACTGATGTCAAATCAAATACTAACTCAAGGGTGCTTGAGGGAGCGCAATGATAAAAGCCCAATCATTTCAAGTACTGGGATTTCTGAAATTCACATCCATTTAGTGCATTTGGGTCCCAGCTCAAATGAGATAGGCTCATTCTTCTTTGGGAAATGAAATAAGGATTTGAACTGCTCCCAATCAGATCAAGTCAACAAACATTTCTTGGACACCTTATGTGTAAGGTGCCCAGGATAAAGAGAGGTGGCTGAGCCAGCCATGTTTCCAGCTTTGTTAATTTGACAATACCTTCTAGTTTTCTGTTTCTTGCCTTGTGATCCCCAGATTTTATACCTGTGAGAAATTTTACTTGTTGGGCGTGCATCATTCACATTCCCTTTGGCTTCTAGAAGCTGCTCAAAAGATTTTTTTTTTTTTAATTGCTTTTGGATTATATTCTGTTGAGCAAAACTTTCCCCGTGGTTGTTATGGCAACTTTCAAATTGCAAGAGTTAGATGTCAGCCCAGAGGTTTGACAAACAGATGACTTCCAGACAGAGGGGCTGATTTAGGAGTTTTGGATGGGGACACAGGGCTTTTACTGTACTCTGAATTAGTTTACATAATTTGCAAATTGTTTTGGTTCAAGTAAGCTAACCTCTGAACCAACCATACAGTGTTCGGTTACATTCCAAGTCCCTACAAGGAACTACTCAATTCATTCATTAATATTCTATAAGTTTCAACTAGCAGCTAACTAGTTAGCCCGTAGATGTGGGGGCAGTGGACGGTGTCTGCATCTTGCCGTTGTTAGCAAGCTGGGTGCGGTTGTGCTTTTGCTTCACATGTCTCCTAACTCGTCCTCAAGTTTTACTGGCTTCCAAAAACACGAATCCATCCCATTACTAAACCTCTGTCCAGAAGCCTGACTCTTACACACTATCTGGGATTACCTGGGACTGTTAGGGTGAATGTGATTGCAAATCATAATTTTCTCAGTGAAAGGAAGGTGTTCCTGTTAAATTCAGGGTTGTGGCTTCCCCCTCCCAAACCCCCAACAAAGACTCTTAGTCTACCTTTTCAATGAGAGTCTGTATAGTTATTTTTTGCTTTTATTGTTATTGTTGTTTGTGTTTTCATTAGGACAAAGAGTTATTTGTAGTTCCAGTTCTTGAAACTGAAGTCTATTCCTTTAAATTGTCATGTAAAGGAAATAAAAAAAAAAACTGTTGAGAGGTAATTCACATACCACAAAATTCGCCCATTTTGAATATGTAATTCAATAATTCTTAGCAAATTTACAGAGTTCTATAACCATGATCACAATTCAAATTTAGAACATTTCTAACACCCTAAATAGAAACCCAGTGCCATTTTAATCACTTTCCAGTCCCACCCCAGCCCCAGGCAACCAATAAAGAAGGATGATTTATCCTTAGTCTACTTGGCTTCACTACTAAATCCTCAAAGTCCCTTTTGGGATTCATGAATGACCATCATTCCAGGAAGAAAATAAAGGAAACAAAACCTTTATTACTTTTTTCCTGGTTATAAAAGTAAGACATGCTTATTGTGAAACAAATTCAAAATTTAAAGAAAAATACTTTTAAAATATGTGATTTGTAGCAGAAAAAAAACCACTGTTATATTTTGGCATGAAATATTTCAGGTTTTTAAATCATATTAGAAACAATAAATATTTATAGTGGAAAATTGGGAAAAATACTTAGAAGCACAAATAATTTTAAAAATCACTTAATTTCACTATCCAGAGATAATCTCTATGTATTAGTTAGCTTTTTCAGTGTAACAAATGGCCTCAAAGAGCTCAGTGGCATAAAACAATGAGCAATTATTTCTTGCTTATAGTTCTATGGGTAGGCTTGGGCAGCTCTGTTTCATGCTACAGGCCAATTTTAGGTTTGTTTCACAGATGTCACTTTATTTCTTAAACTCAGTAATTACTTGGAACATGTCTACTCAGAGGATTAGTGGAAATGTGATATTTCTTAAGGCCTGCAATCAGACCTGCCATACTCCATTGTCCAAAACAAGGCACATGGAGAAGTCCAACTTGAATGGGCGGGGAAGCATACTCCTCTCATGGTGATACTGGGGGAAGGGAGCCAGTATTTGCTAAACAGTATATCAGTACCCTGTAAAGATTTTGATGTCTAGTCTTTTCTTTTTTCCCCATATAATATTTGTATAAAAACTTTTTTCTGTTATGAAAATCGGTTCTTTCTAATAAGCACATGAAAAGATGCTCAACATCACTAATATTAGGGAAGTACAAATCAAAACCACAATGAAATACCACTTCACACCCATTAGGATGGCTATTTTCAAAAAAACAGAAAACAACAAGTGTTGGTGAGGATTTGGAGAGACTGGAACTCTTGTGCACTATTGGTGAGAATAAAAAGGGTGCAGTTGCTACAGAAAACAGTATGGCAGTTCCTCACAAAATTAAAACTAGAATTACCATGTGATCCGGCGATTCCACTTCTGTGTGTACACCTAGAAGAACTGAAAGCAAAGACTTGAACAGATGTTTGTACATTAATGTTCATAACAACATTATTCACAATAGCCAAAAGGTAGAAGCAACCCAAGTGTTCACTGACAGACAAATGGATAAACAAAATATGGTATATCCAAACAAGGAAATATTTTTCAGCCTTAAAAAAGAAGGAAATTCTGATGCATGTTACAACATGGATGAACCTTGAGGACATCATGCAAAATGAAATAAACCAGCACAAAAGGACAAATATGAGTTCCCTTATATATAAAGTACCTAGAATAGTTAAATTCATAGACACAGAAAGTAGAACTGTGGTTCCTAGGGGTTGAGGGGAGGGAGAAATGGGAAGTTATTGTTTAGTGGATACGAAGTTTCAGTTTTACAAGATGAGATAAATTCTGGAGATGGGTAGTGGTAAAAGGGGCATAACAATGTGAATGTACCTAGTGCCACTGAACTGTACACATAGAAGTGGTTAAAGTGGTACATTTTATGTTAATTTTATCATGATAAAAATGGTTTCCTTTGCTACATATGGTTTTAATTGCCTTGTTAACATTTCCATGTCAATAAACGTTATTTTGTAGCATTATTTAAATTATTTAATTATTTTTTATTTTTTATTTTTTTTCGAGGCGGAGTTTTGCTCTTGTTGCTCAGGCTGGAGTGCCATGGCACAATCTCAGCTCAATGCAACCTCTGCCTCATGGGTTCAAGCGATTCTCCTGCCTCAGCCTCCTGAGTAGCTGGGACTACAGGCATGCGCCACCACGCCCGGCTAATTTTGTATTTTTAGTAGAGACGGGGTTTCTCCATGTTGGTCAGGCTGGTCTCGAACTCCCGACCTCAAGTGATGCGTCCACCTTGGCCTCCCAAAGTGCTGGGATTACAGGTGTGAGCCACCGCGCCCAGCCTGTAGCATTATTTTTAATGATTGCTTATATAGTTTCTAATAATGTAGATATAATTTACTTAATTTCTTATTATGGGCATTTACTTTTTCAATTTTTTTCTATTGTAAATAATACACTTTTGTTCCCACCTCTGATTACATTCTTTAGATAATTTTCCAGAAATGGAATTTTGAGGTCAGTGGTTATGAACATCTAAAAATATTTAAAAATCTGGATTCTCACTTCTTCAATTACTTGCCACTATGGCATGTTACTATCTTAAAAACCTTTTTTTTTCACATGAAAAATGCTATTCCGTAGATATTTTAATTTGAATTTCCAAGATTAGTGATGAAGTTGAATGTATTTCGACATGGCTTTTCTTTTTCTCCTCCCCTACTCACCCCCCGACCCCCATCTCTTCATTTTTTTTCTGTGTGTCAATTGCCTGCCCATGACATTTGCTCAGTGTTCTGTTGGGACAGACACACACTAAGGGCAGGACAATGGCATCAGCCTACCCTGGGTACAGGCCATATGGGGGTATATTGCCTGTAGACAATTTAAAACCAGTAATGAAACCTGTTAAAGGTCAACCTACACCAGCTTTCTAAACAATGTCAATGATAAAATACTCCACCCAGTCCTCTCTTTTCTTTTCTTAATGGTCTACACATTCTTTATATATTATAGTCATTAAACCTTTGTCTGACATTCATGATATCTGCCCTTTCATTTTGTGGATAGCTTTTAAATTGCTTTGAGTAAGTGATTCATTCACATGTTTAAAATTCAAAAAGTATGAAAGGGTCATCAGGGAAAAGTATCCCTCTCATCCCAGCTACCTAATTCTCCTCTTTTCGGACACCATAGTGATTAACTTCCTATGCATCCTGCCAAAAAAGAATTTATGCATAAATATTTCTCCTCTTGTAATCAAGTAGGAGCATACTATAATAATTTCAGTGCCTTGCTTTTTTTTTTCACTTTGTAATAGAGATCGTTTTATATCACTACCTTAATAGCATCCATTTTCAGTGCCCTGAAAAGTTAGATTTGTGCCTACTGCCAATGATGGAGGGAAACTGCTTCAGCATGCAAGGAGGAGGTGAGGGGTAGAAGTACTTAGAAGACAAGACAAATTAACTCGCCAAATCATCCTCAGCATGAATGCAAAAAAAATCTTGCATAATGAAGGATTGCCTCCAGTACCACCAAGCATCCATTTTCTTGCTTTTCTTAACCTTGGAAATTGAGGTTCCAGAAATCCTCATAACTTTGTGTGGTGTTTGTAACAGTTGCATGTTTTAGTATCAAACAATTCATATATATGTGTGAAGTGTGATATCTAATATTTATATGGGCAATGGATGACTATTAAACACTTGAATTGCAAAAAAACCCCTTATTTCTATAAAAGTATGTAATAAGCTTTTACTAAGTTTTCAAAAAAAAATGAAATATGCTTTCAGCTTTATTAAATACTTTTCATTTAACCCTATATAAAACTTTGATTTTTGTTAATAATAAATTGCATTTGCCTTTTAATAGATTATTTTTAATATTTAGAATAAAATATTTTTGGAAAGCATATATAAAAGTAAATTTAAATTTTTTATGTTTATATTTATTTAACTTATTTTTTTGATAAAATATTCAAATTTTGGATATTTTAATACCATTACATTTTATATTTTTAATCTTTTAGATTATTACTTTCTACAGGCCGCAATTCATGTGAAATTATTAATTATAACAACCTAGTTAGAGATTAAAGTGAGGGCAACATATATTAATTTTGTCCAAATAAATATATAACTTAGAAAACTATGTGTGTCTATTTTATTACAATATCACAGCATAGCAATACAACATTCACATGTGTACAATAATAAGGCCAAACACAATGGCTCACACCTGTAATCTAGCACTCTGGGAGGCCAAGGCAGGCGAATTGCTTGAGCTCAGGAGCTTGAGACCAGCCTGGGCAACATGGTGAAACCCTGTCTCTACAAAAAATACAGAAATTAGCCAGGCATGGTGGCACATGCCTATAGTCCCAGGAGGCTGAGACTGGAGGATCCCTTGAGCCCAGGAAGTTAAGGCTGCAGTAAGCCATAATCATGTTACTGCCACTCCAGCTTGGGTGACAGAACAAGATGCTATCTCAAAAAATAAATAAATAAAAATAAAATTAATCATAAAATTCGGTTGTCTTTGATATTTTTCCAGCTTTCAGTTATCTAAAAATCCTGGTTTGAAAACCATAGCTTTACATGTATCTTACATGCATTTAATACACATTATAAAGGTATATTTGTCAAGATATGAGAATGAAATGTACTTTACGAAGGTTGGTAGTTCAATTCACAAGTTTTAAATGTCTCGACAATAGCATTGGGCTTCTGTGTGTTCTTGAGCTCCAGGCCCTGTAAGTGTGAGGTGAGCTGGCACACACACACTCATGTTTTCCCACTGAATCCATCCTCAGGTTTGATTACTTGGTTAAGGCTGGTGACCGCTGAATCTCTCCATTGGGAATGTACAGTTTGTCTTTGTATGTGGTCAGTAATTGATGGGGTGAGATTTTGCACCGTGTTTTAGCATCCATTGGCTATCTTTGCCAAACCAGTTATTACCTTGGGGACTAGAAAAGGATGATTTTTTTTCCTAATTCCAGTATTGCTTCTACATGTACTAGATGACATTGTTCTGTAACAAACAAAAAGCTAGCCTTGCCTTTGTACTTTCCCTGCCCTAGGCTTGGAATCACCTGGATCCTCAAGGAGCCTCTCAATGCAATTTAATCTGAAAATTAACGGTCCCGGTTTGAGTGACGTTGAACATTATTTTATTTATTTAAGGGCCATTTGCTTTTCTTTTCTGGAACAGTTTGTTGATATCCTTTGCCCATTTTCATTACCCTTTAGTTTTTAAGAAGTTTGAAATATACTATCGTGGCAGCCACAAAAATGCACTTTTCAAATCTCCCACTGTGGGTAATGTGACTGACATCGCAGCTACTGCCTTCTGAAAGCACCTCTGAATTCATACCAAGACCATGATTTCCAAGGCTGGTCCTAACTGGTGGCTGGGTATGACAAGAACACTGTCCCTGCAAAATGGGGACTCCTTGATGGGTGACTTTGACTCCTTATGGATCTGGTTGAAACTTTCTTAGAACTGTGCTGCAGTCCAAAGCTCTGACTATCTAATCCTGCTTCCTTCTCCTTCTCCTTCAGAGGTATCAGACCTGCACCGTGGTCCCTTCCAGGCATTTCCCTAATAAGTCTCTTGCATGTTTAACCCCATTTTGGCGTCTGTTTCTTAGAGGACCTGAGCAAACACAACTCCATAAACATAAGAGTGTATAAAACACATATGCACACTTTATATAATTAAAAAATAGATGTGTGAACCTGCCACCTGGGTTAAGAAATAGAAAATAACCTGTAACTCCCTCCTTTCCCCCATCAATTCAAAATTAACCATCGTCCTGAAATTTGTGCTATTATTCCCTCACTTTTTGTTATTGTTTAATCACTGATATATGTACTATTAAGTAAAACATTGTTAATTTTGTCTGTTTTGGAACTTTATGCCAATGGGATTATACTTTAGGTATTCTTCTGTGACTTAATTGTATTTTTCACTCAACATCCCAGGGCATCAACACAACATTTAGATGTGTGCACTCTAAAGTGCATAACTAAAGTCAATTGACTTTGATATTTGCCCAGTTTTTTCTATTTGATTATTTGTTTTATTCTTTTGTAGTAGTTAATTGTATATTCTTGATATTGATTTTTTTATAATTACAAATGTTGGAAATATCTTCTTATCACTTGGGGCTTGACTTTTCACTTTCTTTGTGACTCTTTTGATGTACAGATGAGCAGAAGTAATCAAATATATCTACCTTTTCCTATATTGTGTCTTATTTAAGGAATTCTTCCTTACTCTAAGATCTTAAGTCACATTTTCCTGTGTTGGGTATTAAATATTTTTTGTCTTTTATGTTTTAATCTTTAATGTACCTAAAACTGATTTTTAATCTGGTATGAAATAGGAATCGGATTTAATTTTTCTTATTGAGGTGTGATTTACATCTGGTAAGATTCACCTTTTATAGTTCTATGAGTTTTGACAAATGCAGGTGGGTAACCATCACTATCATCAAGATATAGAACCATTTCCTCACCTCATAAAGTCCCCCAGCCTCCTTTGTAATCAACTTCTTCCCCTGCCTCAATCCCTGGAAACCACTGCTCTATTTTTGTCTCTATAGTTTTACCTTTTCTATAAGGTCTTATAAATGTCAGATTCATACATATATGGCATTTTGAGTCTTCTTTCACTTTGTAAAATGCATTTGAGATTCATCCACATTGTATGAATCAGTAGTCTGTTCATTCCTTTTTTATCGCTGAATAGCATTTCATTATATGGTTGTAGCACAATTTGATCCATCATTCACTGAAGGATATTTGGGGTGTTTTCAGTTTTTGGTGATTCCCATCGGCAATATAAGAGATTTACATATCTCTGCATTCACCGGCACTTGGTATTATCGGTGTTTTTTTTTTTTTAAAAAACATTCAAATGGGTATGTGCTGGTATCTCATTGTGGTTTCAATTTGTATCTCCCTTAGGATTAATGACATTGAGCATCTTTTCGTGTGTTTATTTGCCATTTGCATCTCTTCTTTCATAAAGCATTTTTTAAATTATACTTTAAGTTTTAGGGTACATGTGCACAACATGCAGGTTTGTTACATATGTATACATGTGCCATGTTGGTGTGCTGCACCCATTAACTCATCATTTAACATTAGGTATATCCCTAATGCTATCCCTCCTCCCTCCCGCCACCCCACAACAGGCCCCGGTGTGTGATGTTCCCCTTCCTGTGTCCATGTGTTCTCACTGTTCAAGTCCCACCTATGAGTGAGAACATGCGGTGTTTGGTTTTTTGTCCTTGCGATAGTTTGCTGAGAATGATGGTTTCCAGCTTCATCCATGTCCCTACAAAGGACATGAACTCATCATTTTTTATGGCTGCATAGTATTCCATGGTGTATATGTGCCACATTTTCTTAATCCAGTCTATCATTGATGGACATTTGGGTTGGTTCCAAGTCTTTGCTATTGTGAATAATGCCGCAATAAACATATGTGTGCATGTGTCTTTATAGCAGCATGATTTATAAACCTTTGGGTATATACCCAGTAATGGGATGGCTGAGTCAAATGGTATTTCTAGTTCTAGATCCCTGAGGAATTGCTGCACTGACTTCCACAATGGTTGAACTAGTTTACAGTCCCACCAACAGTGTAAAAGTGTTCCTATTTCTCCACATCCTCTCCAGCACCTGTTGTTTTCTGACTTTTTAATGATTGCTATTCTAACTGGTGTGAGATGGTATCTCATTGTGATTTTGATTTGCATTTCTCTGATGGCCAGTGATGATGAGCATTTTTTCATGTGTCTGTTGGCTGCATGAATGTCTTCTTTTGAGAAGTGTCTGTTCATATCCTTTGCCAACTTTTGATGGGGTTGTTTGATTTTTTTCTTGTATATTTGTTTAAGTTCTTTGTAGATTCTGGATATTAGCCCTTTGTCAGATGAGTAGATTGCAAAAATTTTCTCCCATTCTGTAGGTTGCCTGTTCACTCTGATGGTAGTTTCTTTTGCTGTGCAGAAGCTCTTTAGTTTAATTAGATGTCATTTGTCAATTTTGGCCTTTGTTGCCATTGCTTTTGGTGTTTTAGACATGAAGTCCTTGCCCATGCCTATGTCCTGAATGGTATTGCCTAGGTTTTCTTCTAGGGTTTTTATGGTTTTAGGTCTAACATTTAAGTCTTTAATCCATCTTGAATTAATTTTTGTATAAGGTGTAAGGAAGGGATCCAATTTCAGCTTTCTACATATGGCTAGCCAGTTTTCCCAGCACCATTTATTAAATAGGGAATCCTTTCCCTATTTCTTGTTTTTGTCAGGTTTGTCAAAGATGAGATAGTTGTAGATACGTGGCATTATTTCTGAGGGCTCTGTTCTGTTCCATTGGTCTGTATCTCTGTTTTGGTACCAGTACCATGCTGTTTTGGTTACTGTAGCCTTGTAGTATAGTTTGAAGTCAGGTAGCATGATGCCTCCAGCTTTGTTCTTTTGGCTTAGGATTGACTTGGCAACTTAAAGCATTTTTTTAAAAATCAGATTTTTGTGTTCTTATTGAATTACTGAATTGTAAAAATTCTTTATTTGTTGTAAATAAAAGCTCTTCATGAGATAGTGGTGTGCAAATATTTTGTCCTAGTCTGTCATTTGCCTTTTCATTTTCTTAATCATGTTATTTAAAGAGTAGAGTTTTCTAATTTGATAAAATCTAATTTGTTAATATTTTTATTTTAAGGATCATGCTTTGTGTGTCATATCTAAGAATTCTTTGCCTACCCAAGTTCATAAAGATTTTCTTCTAGATGTTTTTTAGTCTTAGCTCTTGTTTTAGATCTATGATTCATTACGAGTTAACCTTTTCATATGGTATGAGGTCAAGCAAATTATTTTTTATTTGTATGAGGTCAAGCAAATTATTTTTTATGATACTTTAAAAAAATTTCTTCTAAAAAAACAAGATACATGTGCAGAACATGCAGGTTTGTTACATAGGTATACATGTTTCATGGTGGTTCACTTCACCTATTGACCCATCCTCTAAGTTCCCTCTTCTCACCCCTACCCCCTCAAATTATTTTTTAACAATAATATATCACCATTCTAAAATACTCTATTGAAAGTTATATAAGATATATCTCAACTACTTCATCTGAACTTTTTTTTTGTTTTAGTTTTGGGGTTTTAAAAATTTTATTTATTTAAAAAAATTTTAATTGACAAACAATAATTGAAACATTTATGGGGTACAATGTATTGTTTTGATATATGTGTATATCATAGGAGATTAAATCAAGCTAATTAACATATTTATCACCTCACCTACTTGCCATTTTTTGTGGTGAGAATTTTAAAAATCTACTCTTTCAGCAGTTTTGAAATATACAATGCATTGTTATTGACTGTGCTCACCATGCTATGCAGTACATCTCTAAAACTTATTCCTCCTAACTGATACTTTGTATCCTTTGACCATCTCCCCTTTTCTCATCTCTTTCACCAGCTACCTCCCCACTGAATCCCCAGCTTCCATTCTACTCTCTGCTTCTAGGAGTTTGCCAATTTCACATATAAATGAGATCATGTAGTGTTTGTCTTTTTAAATGAGAGAATGTGGCTGTTTTCCCTCACTTATTTTTTGACCTTTATTTATTTAGTTTTTGAGACGCAGTCTTGCTCTGTCGCCAGGCTGGAGTGCAGTGACGCGATCTCGGCTCACTGCAACCTCTGCCTCCCGGGTTCAAGTGATTCTCCTGCCTCAGCCTCCCCAGTACCTGGGACTACAGGCACACAGCACCATGCCCAGCTAATTTTTGTATTTTTAGTAGAGACAGGGTTTCACCATGTTGGCCAAGATGGTCTCGATCTCTTGACCTCGTGATCCGCCTGCCTTGGCCCCCCAAAATGCTGGGATTACAGGCGTGAGCCACCACGCCCAGCCTGATTCTTATTTTTTTAACCAGGCTGTATGCCACAGGATAAATCGATCTACCCATTAGTCAATTTTCTTAGTAGCATGAAAACTACCAGGTAGGATATTTCCAATGCAGAGAAAATTTTGCTTCTAAATATAAAAACACTTGATGTTACTGAGTTGAAAATATAGATCTCAAAACATGTTTAAGACAGACTTGCTTTATTTTTAAAATTTCAATAGGAATATTGTTTTAGTAATTTCCTTTTTCTTAAAATTCCTGTTTACTCAATGAATGCATTTAAAAACAAAACCCTCAAGTGTGGTATTTTGTAATAAGATTTATTTTGATATAGGCTCCGAGAAAGCTTCTACAACTGGCGTTGTCTGCCTGCAGTTTGCCCATGGCAAGTTGAGTTGACATAGCAGGTGCACCTTAATTTTTCCCTCATCTTTGAAGATGGTTATTAAGATTTATGGGGCATGTGTGCCTGCATATGAATGCCTGAAGAGACCTCATGGAAATGAAAAGGCTCTTTCACTTTGTGCACATAGGGAGCCAGCCCTTTGATTAGTTACTACTGTGGAAGAGGCAGCTAGCTAAGGCCTTTTGCAGTTCATGGTGCTACCTTTTTTTCCCACTATTGGCCTGAAAACTTTGTCCACAAACAGCAACTCCATTCAGCACTGCTGAACCTGTGCCCGAAGTCAGCCTTTCTGGGGAAGGTTCTTCAAAATACAGTGTGACTTACAGTTTGAAATGACAACCTTAGCAGGTGTCAAGCAGCACCCAACGCTGCAGAATCCCACAAGTAAACATTTCAACAGATAAGTGATATTTTCTGTCCTCTACATAATGGATTTAATGAGGGGTTAGGTCAAAGTCATACACAGAACAAAAGGAGTGATGTTATGGAATGCCCAGCATGATATTTACAAAAACTGCTGAACACAGTAAATTATCAGTCTTTTCAGGACTGATAAAAGCCAAAATGGGCTGGAATGCTGACACTGAGGGGAACCTAATAGAATCCCACTTTGGCTTTGGGCTTGGCTATCTTTAAACTCTGTCTTCTTTTTAAAGTCACAGAGACAAGGACCATACACAGGGTAATTGATACCTTTTACTTCTGCCTGTGTGAGCCTGCCACAACTGTTCAGGACACGGAAGTTATGAAAAGGATGAAAAGAAAAGATGTACTTTGAAACTCCATGATATTGTTAGCAATGCAAGAATGGCTAGGATCTTAATATCCTTGAAAAACTAAATAGAAGACTCTTCATGCCTAGCTCTGTGAATTAGTAAAATTTAGTTAACACATCAAAATTAAATGTTACTATTTAAAAACCTAAACAAGATTAACTTAATGCTTCCTCTTTCTCAATTTAGTTGGTTGATTTGTTCCTGGGTGTATCTAGGTGAATTCCTCTATTGACTAATTTCCCGATTTCTGTGTGTAATGAATTAGATTCTTCCCAGTTCTGCAGGTACAAGATTATCTCCTTTGTAGCAGAGTGAACTTGAGTCACAACCCGAAGTCATCCTGGTGAAGCGGCTTCATTTGTCTGGGGTAATACCCGAGGTTAGTTGTCTCGTGCCAAGGAAATCGAGGATGTGGACACACAAGGAGTGGGTTTAAGGGCAGAAGTTTAATAGGCGAAAGAAAGAAGAGAGCTTTCTTGTTCAAAGGAAGGAGTCCTGAACGGGTGTCTGGGTTCTCAGTGAGATGCGGTGTGTTTTATAGATGAGCTTAGGGAGGTGGTCTCTGATTTATATAGGGCCCAAAGATTGGTTGGACCAGGTGTATCATATACATAGCCTGCAAAGAAGCTGGACATATTCCACCCTAATTTTTTATTACGCAGATGGAGTCTCTACCTGGCTGGCGGCATGTTGCCCGCTTTTTTACTGCACACACGTGGCAACAAAGAAAAGGGAAGAGGGAACCTCCATGTTGAATACACCTGGCCCCCAGGTAGTCTTTTCCTATTGGCACAGCTGCTGGCATTTACCTATGCAAGCTTCCAGCTTGCTTATCTATGTCTGTAGCTCAATTTTACAAGCTGGTCTTTGTTAGAAAAGAAATGATTTGGGGGCTGCTTTTTGTTAAAAGATAATTCCACTGAGAACTCTCTTACCCTTACTAAATACCTAAATAATTTTTGTTTTTTTTTTTAGCTCCTGTATCACTGGTTACTGGCCCATGTGGTTAGGTTTAAATGGCAGGGTTACAGAAAATCTCCAGAAGGGCCAGTGGCTATTAAGGGATTATGTCTGCTTTTTGAGTACTGTGCTTACAATTTTAGCTGTTAATGACTAATGTTTCTCAGAAATTGTTGCAATAAGCAATTTTATTAATTATTTTATTAACTGAATTGTAGAAATATACATATGCATGTAAATAATACAATCTTTTGCATAAGTTCACTTGTGGATGCCAGCTGTCACAGAACTGAGAACTCTAAAGAAAACAGTTTAACAGCTACCAAATGTCTTGCATTGCATTAAAAATTCTGCAGATAAAATTCTAAATTATCAAATATCTATAACACTTTTAGAAAGCAACAAGGCAATATATAGCAAATGTGGGTTCATATTCTTTGACTCAGTAATTCAACTTCTGGGAATTCTTTAAAGGATATAATCCAAAAGAAGGAAAAGGAGTGTGTACCTATATTTTCATAGCAAGGCTGTTTGTAACAGAAAAGAAAGGAGATAAATTTCTCATGAAAATAGATGCTTAAATCAATTGTTAAAAATGCAAGGGGTGATTATAGTTTTAAAGTGACTCTTATTATTTCTATTTATAGATACATAAAATGCCTGTGATTTGATATTAACTGAACATGCAAAAATGTGTGTCTCATATGATTGAAACTATATAAGGATATTTATTTATATGAGCAAAGAACGAAATGTTACTAAAAAGTGTGGTGGTGATCAAATTGTAGAAGATTTTTGAAATATTAAATTCTTTTTTATCTGTTTCTTTTTTTGAGACAGAGTGTCGCTCTGTTGCCCAGGCTGGGGTGCAGTGATGTGATCTTGGCTAACTGCAATCTCTGCCTCCGGGGTTCAAGGGATTCTCATGCCTCAGCCTCCCAAACAGCTGGGATCTCAGGCACCTGCCACCATGCCCGGCTAATTTTTGTATTTTTAGTAGAGACGGGGTTTCACCATGTTGGCCAGGCTAGTCTCGAACTCCTGACCTCAAGTGATCCACCTCCTTCGTCTCCAAAGTGCTGGGATTACAGGCATCAGCCACTGTGCCCAGCTTATTGTTTAATCATTATTTTAACAGTAAAAGATATTAAGGTATCTTTAAATTGCAAAACCACAGAAATTTTGTCAAATATTTGTAATCTTAAACCAAACTGATTCTTCATGTATTTTCAAAATGTCAAAAAAAGTACCTTAAAAGAATCAATTACATCACTAAGTATACTGTTTAGTTCAGCTTTTTTTTCTTTTTTTTTTTTTTTCTTTTGGCGAGATTTTCTTGCCGAAAGAGCAGTACTTTGATTTATATGCTGGCACAAATCCCTTCCCTTGTTGTGGACAACCTGTTGCAGGCAACGCTCTGAACAGCCCTGCCCTGCCACACTCACCTTTCTGTTTCTCAAACATGCCAGGCTGGTTTCTGTCTCCGGGTTTTGCACTTACCATTTCTTCTGCCTGGAATGCTCATACTCTGGATTGTCCTGAGTCCTTCTCAATGTTTAGGTCTCAGAATATTATCATTTAAAAGGGATCTTCCATTAACCTACCTTAGTCAAGGTTGTGGCATAAAATTTCTTTTTTCTTTTCCTGGAACTCTTCAGCAAGATCTCCAACTTTGGTTATGCATTGGGAGGTGGATTTATGGGTAATTCTTTGGGTATTACAATGATATGTTCAGAGCATATTTCAGGTGGAACCAGAGCAAACCACTGACAGTTACCAATATGTGGGAAGAGACCAGCATCTTATGTTTGAAATAGGAAGATTCCAAAGATCTCACAAAAGATCTGGGAAAGCTCCCCACTTAGGTAGGACACAGGATGGAAGATCAGGTAGAGGAAACAGGATGAGACATGTGACTTCAGAGGCCTCTTTATTTTCTAGTCCCAAAGAATGACATGCATTCTCATCCCTCTCATTCCCAAGTGGCCACATATACCTTTGTTATCCATGTCTCAAGAAGTCCCAGATGAAGTGATGGTGGTGATGGGAATTTTGCAAGGGCAATACTCCTGTCATGTAAAAAGCAAAGTCACTGTTTTAAGTAAATTTATTCTTGATATGTCTTTCCTTTCAGCACTGAACCAAATCCTAGTACATTCTTTGTGATGTGGAGAGGCTGCTGCCCTGGGATTGCCTGGGCACCATCTTTCCTGGCACCCACCCTCTATACCAGCCTTTCTTCTCCTCCTCAGTCACCAGGAAACTGACTTCTTTTGCAAAGCAGCAGTGATGAAAACTTTCCAAGTTTCAGCGGGTAGAGGATATCCAGCTTTGACCCTCAAAGTAAACAGAGCCTCAGAAATTCCATGGAGTAGGCAGGGACCAGGAGCAGAGCTCTTCAAACTTTTTGAATTCACAACACTCTTACTTTAAGTTTTCTGGTTAACTAAATATATAGTAGTACAGCAAAAATTAATATTGGTACAGAACCAATAAGCCAGATATTCAGAAAGAGTCTGAGAAAGCAGTAATTAAACATTGAGAATAGGAGTCATGGGACACATAGTAAAATCTTCCTCTCTACTTATTATGGTCCTCGTCTAGGTCAAAACGTGATGAACTGAGTGGATATTTCATCTGTCAGTGCAATTTGCTTTCTGGAGTGGTTCTTGGTTATACTTGAGTATAAATATACTGCCACAGTATAAAGATGATCATATAATTTGGAAACAGAAGAAGAGAAAGAAATTGCTTCTGAAATACCTTCATAGAATCTTAAAATCAGTAGAGCCACAAAGTCACCTAAGCTTAATATTTCTTCCAAATGTCCCGAGGAACTAACATACGTTTCAGAAGACTCTTTCAGCATCATGAAAATATATTTAGAAAGACTCTAATTTTTGCCTCTAATATGTTGACTGGTTTGACAAGTATGGTTAAAATTCTTCAAAATTCAAATTTCATAGGTAGGTTTCTTTTTTCTCGCCCTCCCTCCCTCCTTCCCTCCCTCTCTCTCTTTCTCTCTCTGTCTCCCTTCCTTCCTTCCCTCCCTCCCTCCTCCTTCTTTCCTTCCTTCCTTCCCTCCCTCCCTTCCTTCCTTCTCCTAGAAATATCCCTTAAATCGATTTATTTTACAAAGTTTTTGCCCCAAGATAGTCTAGCAGTTAGGAACAGGGACTCTAGACTCGTGTGGCCAGGGTGGAAATCTCAACTGTCATTTACCCACTCTGGGACCTGGGCAGGTTACTTAATCTGTCTCAGCCTCAGTGTTTTATTTGTAAAAAGAGGGTAAAAATAGTACATATCTCATAGGTTTTCATGAAGACTAAATGAGTTAATCAATGTAAAACTCTTAGAACAGTCTCTGGTGATGGTCAATGTTTGAAAAGTGTTTGCTATTGTGATTTTAAACCTAGGGGATCAAAGCATTAGCTTAGGTATTTTTGGTAAAACATTTAGTTGAATTGGATAAATATTCTTTAATGAGTTAATATTAATTTCACTGTAAGCAGGTCCAAGACTTAAACATGCAAATGTTGTTTGTAATATGTCGTACTGATCAGTTTTCCCAGTACTTCAACAAAAGAGACTCTAGCGCAGTAATTCTAAAATTTGAATGTGCTTCAGAATTATCTGTAGGACTTAAGACGCAGGCTGTTGGGCCTCACTCCAGAGTTTGTATTTCTGTAGCTCTAAAGGGAACTTAGAACTTTCTTTTCCAGCAAGCCATCAGGTGCTACCCATGCTGCTGGCCCTCATACCACACTTTGAGAACCACTCACTGCTTTACAGGATTGAGGAGGTCATGGTAATTGTATAGAGGAAAAATCCTCCTCTTTTCTTTTTCTGTGAGGAACACAGCCTTCCTGTGGTTTCTTGGGAACTATAGAATTCTTTATAAACAACTTGATCTCTTTAATTGAATTAAAATCTCCATTACTACTTTACTTTGTCTCTGCAAGTACTTCCCAGACCGCTCATCTCTGGTCTAGAGCATTGGTGTTTTGTTTGTCTTGTGTTTTGTTTTGCTTTTTAATTTGGTGAGGAACATTAACTTTGCATAAGACACATCACTTTTTGCTTCCTGGTAGTGGTTACACCAGTTACCACAGTGTCATCTTGGGCAAGTTTTCTAATCTATCTTTGGTTCTCTCATCTCCAAAGAGGGTATCATCTTCTGAGGCAGGAATATAGGGTCTGGAGGCAGGGAACTTATGGCGGATTCACACTTCAGCTGTGACAGGAAATATCCTCTCCATAGGGCATACGCCAAGTAAATGACTTTGTAACTTTACTTTATCCTCTTCATTCACATTGGGCGTACACCAAGTAACCAATGGAAACCTCTAGAGGACACTTAAAACCCCAACAATTCTGTAATGCGGACTTTGAGTCCCTGTGCTTAGGGCCGCTCCCACACTGTGGAGTGTTCTTTCATGTTCAATAAATTTCTGCTTTTGTTGCTTCATTCTTTCCTTGCTGTGTTTGTGCGTTTTATCCAATTCTTTGTTCAAGATGCCAAGAACCTGGACACCCTCCACTAGTAACACTTCTATTTCACAAGGGTGTTGTGGGAGTTGAATTAAATAATGTAAGGAGAGTCCTTAGTGTATACTTGGCCCAGAACAATGGCCCAATCAAGTGAGCTATTAGTATTCAGTAAACATAACACAAAGCTGAGAACTGGATTTAAAAAGCAAAGTAATTGAAAAGCAATAGAAAAATATATAATTTTTTTTACAAAAAGGAGTTGGGAGTGAGGGGGGTTTTAATTTTGATCAGATCATGGAAGCCAAGTCACCAGTTACTTCACTTCAGCACTTAATAATATCACACATCAGTTAAAGCCAACTTACTGGATTATTTTGACTTGTTTCAACTTGAGAGACCAGAAAACTTTTGCTGGGGCTTATCAACATGTTGTTGGAGGAATTTTGCTGTCTTTTTCTTCTCTCTATCAGTACTCTTTACATATAACTTCTGAGTAGAGGGAGCTAGTCCATTTTGCATCCTTTCACATTGTGAATACAATCCTTTCTTTTTCAATTAATTTATTTCCCTGATGCATACATTTTCCAAACCACATTTCAGAAAATCACAATTTAACATAATTTGGCAGAATTTGCCATGAGTGGGTAACTCACTTTTGCAAAAATTTAAGCTTCTTTGGAAGAAATTCTCAGATTCACTTTTGCCTGATATCAAGTTGATTCTTCTCATGCATACATATTTGTCTTTCTCACAGCACCAGATATTAACATAACAAAGTTATCTCTACAAAAGTGGATCTCTGCAGTAGATATATTAAAATTCTAAACAAATCTTCAAAAACTTCCTTTAATTATAAAACAAAGGAAGATATTATTGTTGACATTAGTATTGTTGCTAAACAACTTTTAAATTTATTTTGGGTAGGGGGCAGAACATAAGGAAAAGAACTTGGTGAAATATAAACTTTTATGGAGAGAATTTCTTATAAGAACTAACCTTTTACAGAGGCAATCCAAAGCATAAATATTCAGTAAAATGAATTAAACAATAACTTTTGGCCTTGTAGCAAAATATAAGCCCAAAGCATTTTTCTTCTGCTTTTAGCTGAAATATTCATATTGTGTGTATAGTTACCAATTTGCAAACACCTGACTTACGAATTACAAACCAAACAGCTAACCTTGTTCTGAGCCCTCAAACTTTTATAACCAGTATTATAAAATAACTCGGGAGAGTGATTTTTGGAAGAAAAGTCTAAAAAAGAAAAAAAAAAATCCAACTGGAGACTTTAGAGCAGTAGTCCTCAAAGTGTAGCCTGCCTCAGAATCACCCTCAGGGCTTGTTTAAACACAGATTGGTAATCCCACCCCAGAGATTCTGACTCAGTGGGTCTCAGGTGGGGCCCCAAAATTTGCATTTTTACCAAGTTCCCAGGTGATGTTGATGCTGCTGATCTAGGGCTCCCATATTAAGAACCATTGATTAAGAGTCTTTGAGGTCGGCCAGCCTGGCTTGCGCCTGTAATCCCAGCACTTTAGGAGGCTGAAGTGGGCAGATCATCTGAGGTCAGGAGTTTGAGACCAGCCTGGCCAACATGGTGAAACCCTGTCTCTACTAAAAATACAAAAATTAGCCGGGTGTGGTGGCGGGTACCTATAATCCCAGCTACTTAGGAGGCTGAGGCAGGAGAATCGCTTGAACCTGGGAGGTGGAGGTTGTAGTGAGCCAAGATAGTGCCATTGCACTCCAGCCTGGGCAACAAGAGCGAAACTCCGTCTTGGGAAAAAAGGAAAAAGAAAAAGAGTCTTTGAGGTCAAAATATTGGAAAAGAGACTAATGAATTGTTAAAGATAGATGAATTCTATTATTTACCTGTGGAAGCCACACAGAAAACAACAGAAACTACTTGCTAGAATTGTGATGAGGATCCAATAAGAAATTACATGTAAAGCGCTTAGATGTCTAATGAATGGTAGCTTTTACTGATACTGTTACATTGCGGCTCCTCTGTTTTCAATATCTACTGAAGTATTACTGAGATGTATCTAGGCACTAGGAATATAAAAGTGAATGAAAGCCAGGCTTGCTCCCTGTCCTCATGGACTTTACTGTTTGATATTGATAAAATAATCAGTTGTTAAAAGAAAGACTTTTGACAAATTAAACTTAACAGAGTTTATCTGAGCAATGAACAATTCACAAATCAGACAGCTGTCAGAACCAGAAGAAGTTCAGAGAACTCTGCTCTGCAATGTAGGCAGGCAGCATTTATAGACAGAAAACAGAAATGAGGTACAGAAACAGCTTGATTGATTACAGCTCAGCGTTTGCCTTATTTGGACGTGGTCTGATCAGTTGGCAGCCTGTAATTGGCTGAAGCTCAGCTGCTATGATTGGCTGAAGTGCAGCTATTTGTTATAAAATATACTCTTAAATTAGGCTTTTGGTTTATTTAGGTACTGAATTGGATTGCATTTGTTATTTAGGGACTCGGTGCAGAGACAGCCTCAGGCCAAATTTAGTTTAATTTAACACAGTCAAATTAAATAAAATAACAGCTAGAGCAAGTACTAGGAAAACAAGGTACAAAGTGCTATGAGCATATGTAAAATGAAACCTGACTGGTATTTTCTGACTGAATTTTTTCACTGTCTGCTTTACTGTACGAAATTTCACCAACTAGAAATTCATTTGATTTGACCATCATCTGTCCTCAAGGGACAAATAACCTCTGCAAGGTATTTTATATAGTCAGGGACACTGAAAAACCACAATAGACAATATTTTCCCACACTTAGTTTTTCTTTTTAAATTGTGGTAAAATACACATAACATAAAATTTACCACTTTAACCATTTTTAAGTGTACAGTTCAGTGGTATTAAGTACATTCATATTGTGCAACCAATCTCTGGAGCTTTTTTAATCTTGCAAAACCAAAACTTTTATACTCATTAAACTAAAACTTCCCATTCCTCCTCCCCTCAGCTTCTGGGAATCACCATTCTACTTTGTCTCTATGAATTTGACTACTCTAGATATCTCATATGAGTAGAATCATATTGTATTTGTAATATTGTGACTGGCTTATTTCACTGAGCATAATGTCCTCCAGGTTCATTATGTTACAGCATGCCAAAATTTCTCTTCTTTTCTTTTTTGAGATGGAGTCGTGTTCTGTCACCAGGCTGGAGTGCAGTGACGCGATCTCGGCTCACTGCAACTTCCGCCTCCCGGGTTCAAGTGATTCTCCTGCCTCAGCCTCCCGAGTAGCTGGGATTACAGGCGCCTGCCACCACACCTGGCTAATTTTTTTATTTTTAGTAGAGACAGGGTTTCACCATGTTGGCCAGGCTGGTCTCGAACTCCTGACCTCAGGTGATCCACCCACCTCGGCCTCCCAAAGTGCTGGGATTACAGGCGTGAGCCACTGAGCCTGGCCAATTTCTCTCCTTTTTAAAGGTCAATAGTATTCCATTGTGTGTATAGTATACACCACATTTTGTTTATCCATTGATTCATTAATGAACACTTGAGTTGCCTCCTTGTTTTGGCTGTTGTGAATAATGCTTCTATAAACATGAGTGTAGAAATATCTCTTTGAGACCCTGCTTTCAGTTCTTTTGGTTATATAACCAGAAGTTGAATTGCCAGATCATTTGGTAATTCTGTTTTTAATTTTTTGAGAAATTGCCATATTGTTTGCCACTTGGCTGTACCATTTTGCATTCTCACCAACAGTATACAAAGGGTCCAGTTTCTCCCATCTTTGCCAACATTTGTTATTTTCTGATTTTTTAGATAGCAGCAGTCCTAATGAGTATGGGGTTTTGATTTGCATTTCTCTGATGATTAGTAATGTTGAACATCTTTTCATGTGCTTATTGGCCATTTGTAGATCTTCTTTGGAGAAATATCTATTCAAGTCCTTTGCCCATTTTTATTTTATTTTTATTTATTTATTGTTTGAGACAAGTCTCGCTCTGTCGTCAGGCTGCAGTGCAGTGGCACAATCTTGGCTCACTGCAACCTCCACCTCCTGGGTTCAAGCGATTGATCCTCCTGCTTCAGCCTCCCAAGTAGCTGGGACTACAGGTGCGTGCCACCACACCCAGCTAACTTTTTGTATTTTTGCTAGAGACAGGGTTTCATCATGTTGGCCAGGATGGTCTCAATCTTTTGACTTTGTGATCTGCCTGCCTCGGCCTCCCAAAGTGCTGGGATTACAGGCATGAGCCATTATGCTCGGCCTCTTTGCCCATTTTCAAAATCAGGGTTTTTGTTGTTGAGTTGTAGGAGTTCTTTATGTATCCTGGATATTATTAACCCTTATCAGAAATATGAATTGCAAATATTTTCTCCCTGCCTTTTTGTTCTGTTCTCTGTGTTTTTTGATGCACAGAAGTTTTAACATTTTTATGTAGTCCAATTTATCTACTTTTTTCTTTTGTGGACTATGCTTTCAGTATCATATCCAAGTAATCACTGTGAAATCCATTGTTATAAAGATTTGCTCCTATGTTTTCTTCTAAGAAATTTTTAGTTTTAGCTCTTATGTTTAGGTCTTTGATTGATTTTGAGTTAATTTTTGTATATGGTATAAAATAAGTCACTAATATTCTCTTCAGCTATGTCTAATTTCTGTTTAACCGATTCACAGTTTTAACATTTTAACAATTATTATGTTTTTACTAAAAATCTAATCTGATTATTTTATGAATCTGACTGGCCATTTTGATATTTTTTCCTTGCTTATTTGTAAATACTTCATTTTTTAATTTAAGAAACATTTCCATATGGTTATATTTTGTGCGGATAACTTCAATATCTGAGGTCTTTTGGAGAAGGGGTTCTAAATATGCTTTTTTTGTGGTTTCTGTGAACTCTCACTCATAGTGTCTTGCTTTCTCGCATGTTTGTTGATCTTTGTTTATTAATTCATATTTTATCTAGTCAATTATTCTATTCATTCAGTGAATAGATATTGAATGCATACTCTCTCTAGCCTTTGTTTGTATGTCGGGCATACAGAAGTAAACAAAGTAGATAAAATCCCCTTCATGGAGTTTACATGAGGGAGAAGGAGAGAGAGAGAGAATAAACAAGATAAGTATGTCAAAGATATAATATGTTATATGATGACAAATTTTAAAGATAAATTAAATAAGTGGGATATAAAGTATGAAGTGTTAGGTTATGGGTTTTTTGTTTGTTTGAAAAGTTGGATAGGATGGCCAAGAAGGCTTCATTTAGATGAATTTTGAGTAGGCGTCTCAAGTGAAGAATCTAGACAGGCAGATATTTGGGAGAACATTACATGGAGAAAATAGTAGGTGAGAAGACCCTAAGGGCTCTTGACTTCCAGGTGACAGTGAGGGGCAGAGTGTCTACATTGGTGAGCAATGGGGGACAGACTAGGAGATGAGACCAGAGAGGCATGGAGGACCAGATTATATAGAGTCTTGTAGGTCAAAATAAGGACTTTGGCTTTCATTCTGAATGAGTTGGGGAGCCACTGGAGTATTTTGTCCAGAGGAATGACCACTTTAGCTCATGTTTTAACAGACTCATTTTGGCTTCTGTGTTGAGAATAGATGACAAGGAGGTACATGTAGAATCAGTGCACCATCTTGGAACCTATTTCAGTAATACAGAGAGGACATGAATTGGCTTGAAGCATGGTAGTGGCAATGGAGATGGTGAGAAGTTATCACATTTTTCTGCATCTATAGTTTTAAATTTTAAGGTGGAACCAACAGGATTTTTAGGATTAGATGGGGAGTGTGAGAGAAAGGGAAAAGTTCAGAATAACCCCAAATGGGCCTGAGCAACTGGAAGGATGGAATTGCCAGGAACTGAGATGAAGGAGGCTTATGGGCAGAGAGGTTTGTGAAATGAAAAGAGGAAGTCAAGAGCTCAGTTTTAGACATGTTAATTTTTGATGCGATTAGTCACCCGTTTGGGGATGGCCAGTAGGTGGTTTCATATATGAGTCTGGAGTTCTGGTAGAGATCTAGAATAGAGATATAAACTTGGGAGTGTTGGCATAGAAATGGTACTTAAAGCAATAAGATTGGATGAGATTACTAAGGAGAAAATATAAAAGAGAAGAGGTCTAAAGTCTAAGCCCAGGAACTCTCTAAAGCTTAGAAATCAAGAAAATGAGAAGGAACCAGAAAAAGGACCAAGAAAGACCAACCAGGAAAGTAGGGGAAAAAACCAGACAACTGTGGTGTCCTACAATCCCAGTGAGGCAAGTGAATCAAGGAATGTCAAATGCTGATGACAGGCCAAGTAATATTGCTAGCAGTGGTATTTGGGTCCCTGAGGTTCCTGGCATCTCCAGGCTTCAGGGTGCCACCGTGTTCCCTGGTGCCAACTGTGGAAGCTGCTTGCGGTGCACCTGGTCCAGCCACAGCCTTGCAGAGAGCTGGTGCCTGTGCTGGCACCTGGAGCTGCCCGCTCCGCTGCAGCAGCTGGCACGTATGACTGTGCGGTGGCCAGACCCCATACTCGCTTACACGCCCCCTACCACTCCACGCAGTCTCCCTCGGCAGGCATGGGATCCAGGCTTGTACCATGAGTCAAAGGAAACCTGCCAGGCTGAGTGGGCAGAATGAGTCCAGCGGGCCTGAGCAAAACTCGGGCAAAGGTGTCACTGGCCACAGAGGTTTCTGGCCAGAAAAGCAACACCCTAAAGATTCTGTGACAATATGAAGACTAAGAAACATTCAATGGATTTAGTGACATCATGGATATTTGGGACCTTGGTAAGAGTAGTCTTAGAGGAGTCATGGGGATGAAAACCTGATCAGAGTGGATTCAAGACAGAATGAGGTACACCCATGTTTCTGGCAGCATTATTCATAATAGTCAAAAACTAGAAAGAACGTGAATGTCTATCAATGAGTGAATGGCTATGCAAAATGTGGTATATACCTACAATGAAACACTATTCAGCCTTAAAAAGGAAGGAAATTCTGACACATTCTACAACATAGATAGAACTTGAGGACATTATCCTAAGTAAAATAAGCCAGTCACAAAATTATAAATATGGTAAGATTCCACTCATATGAGGTACCTCGAGCAGTCAAATTCATAGAGATGGAAAGTAGAATGTTGGAATGAGGAGTTGTTTAATGGGTGTAAGAGTTTCAGTTTTGCAAGAAGAAAAAGCTCTGGAGATTGGCTGCAAAATAATGTGAGTATACTTGACACTACTGAATTGTACACTAAAAAGATGGTACGTTTTATGTTATGTGTATTTATCATAATTCGAAATTTAAAAAGTTAAAGAAATGAGAAACAGAAACTGGAGACAGAAAGTATAGAATCTTCTGAGGAGTTTTTCTGTGAAGGAAAGGTGAAAAATAGAGGTAGAAATAAGGCCAAGAGTGTTTTGTTCTTGTGATCCTAGGTTGTCTGTTCGTATTTATGAAGAATTATGTTTATTAATCTAAGAATGCTTGCATAGATTCCTTCTTTTTTAGTGGGAAAATTGAAGAGAGCAGGGTGTGCATATGAATAGGTCTGAGTTAGGAATGTCCAGGTGAGAGATGGGCCGATGAATTTTTGCATTTAAATAAATGGAGTAATAATATTATCTACACCTGGGGTAGTGGTGATTATTAAAAAGTGCATGAAAAGTATTTTCTTGAGCAGTTAGTGCTGAATAAGTGGTAGGTACAATTATTATTTGTTTTTCTTCATTATCTGTTACTTGGAAAAGGCAAAAGTTAAATCTTTTACATTACTTTTAAATGTGTGAATTAGGAGACAATGTTAGCTATTTTATTAGAGTGACTTATATGATTAAACAGATTTAGTGGAGATTCCTTTGTCCATATCCCTTATACTTTTCTATTTGGTTCCTGGATCTTTTATGAGGGAATTATAATAAACAGGAATTTCCCCCTTCAAATTTGATTTGGTTGTGTTTTGCTATATAGGAAAAAATAAAACAGACTATGTTTGTAAAGCAATGGTTGCTTGTGAGCTAGAAAAAAAAAAAAAAAACTCCATCTGAAAAGAAAAATGTATAAATTTTCCTGATCCTTTACCATAGAGAAAAACAAAAAACAAAAAACACAATTTGCTTTGACCTTTTTGAAAGACCCTAGTTATCTAGGCTCCAAGAAAAAGGCATGCTCAATTTTGTGAATCACCATTTTATGTGAACAAATTGAAGTCTTTATAGCATTCTTAATTTGGTTTCTGAAAGACATTTAGATAATTGGGCAATTTACAAAAGAGTATGTTCTATTTGGGGCGAAACCTGCTTTTCCTTTGGGTTGCAGATTCTCTGCCCCCTTGTGGCCTTCCTCCTTCCTCTGGGGGAGTGTGTGTTTAATGCTACTGCGTTTTGCATTTCCAGGCTGGTTTGAGAAGAGCGCGGCTGCCTGGTTCCCTGAACACCAGACGGGTTGCTAATTACATTTGCCCAGATGGCAAAGGGGGTCCCTCAGCCTACGGACTTAATTTCGGAAATTTACTTTCAGAGAGAAGCGAGAGAGAGGATTGCTTTCCAAATTAAAGAGAATTATGTTACAGGCATTTGATTGTGTGAGGAGACAGAATCACAGAACAGGAAGGAAATCCTCAGAAGTTATTTAATCCAATCTGGACTCCAGAAGACATTCAAGACAGATGGGCAATCTCCTAATCTCCATGTTTTGTCTTCCTGTCTCTTTTTGAAGATGGTGAAAGGATTCTTTTAAAAAACATTATTTATCAGAAATATATTTATTTTAAGATATTTGGAAAATGTTGAAAAATATAATGTAGACAATAAAAGTCATCTATAACCCCATCACCCAGAGATAGTTACTATTTAAGGGTTTAACTCCTCTTCATATTTTTTGACAGAGAAAAATGAAATATACAGTTTTGCACTGTATATATGATACATGTTTTCAGATGGGAGCAGAGGCTGGCAAAATATGGCTTGTGGACCAAATCCAGTCCACATTCTGTGGGCCTGTATTGCCTGTAAGCTAAGAATGGTTTCACATTTTTAAATGGTTGAAAAAAAAGAATAACATTTCCTGACATGTGAAAATTACATAAAATTCAAATTTCAGTTCCTGTCAATAAAGTTTTATTGGAACACATGTATATTCATTTATATATATTTCTGTGGCTGTTTTTGCAGCACCGTGGTAGAATTAAGTAGTTGTGGCAGAGACTATATGTATTAGTCCATTCTCACACTGCTATAAGGACATACCTGAGACTGAGTAATTTATAAAGGAAAGAAGTTTAATTGACTCACAGTTCCACAGGGCTGGGAGGCTTCAGGAAACTTACAATCATGGTGGAAGGGGGGGCAAACATGTTCTTCTTCACAAGGTGGCAGGAGACAGAAGAATGAAGCAAAGTGGGTAAAGAGCAAAGCCCCTCACAAAACCATCAGATCTTGTGAGAACTCACTATCAGGAGAACAGCATGGGGGAACCACCCCCATGATTCAGTCACCTCCCATGAAGTCCCTCCCCCAACATGTGGGGATTACAATTTGGATTACAATTGAAGAAGAGATTTGGGTGGGGACACAGCCAGACCATATCACTATAGCACCATAAAGCCTAAAATATTTACTGTCTGGCCCTTTACAGAAAGTTTGGCAACCCTTGGTACAGAATAAGCATTTTCTAATACCCTTAAATGCTTTTCAAAAATAGACAGCCATGCTGGGCATGGTGACTCATGCCATAATCCAAGCCCTTTGGGAGGCCAAGACAGGAGGATTGCTTGAGCCCAGGAGTTTGAGACCAGCCTGGGCAACATAGTGAGACCCCATTTCTACCAAAAATTTAAAAATTAGCCAGGTGTGATGGTGCACACCTATAGTCCCAGCTACTTGGGAGGCTGAAGTGGGAGGATCCCTTGAGCCTAGGAAGTTGAGCCTGCAGTGAGCTGTCATTGTGCCACTGCACTCCAGCCTGGGCAACAGAGAAAGACCCTGTCTCAACAAAAAAAACCAAAATTATTGCTCATATAATTTTGTGGATGAATTCAACTTTTATTCCCTTAATTCTCCTGCTTTTAAACATTTTTTTTACAATGGTCCTTTAAATAATATTCATTATAAAAAGTTAAAATATACATAGAGAGTACAATATGGCCATATGTCCATCATCCAGATTCAATAATTACCAAGATTTGGCCACATTTAGTTAATATTTCCCTTTGTTGAAATATTTGAAAGTAAATTAATAGAGATTGTACAATTCCATCCCACTTGAAGCAGTCATTTTTTAAAAAAAATTATAAAACAATTTGCCAGAGAATCAGGTTCAAAAATATTATAAAACTAGTCCATGTTCATGATGAGTATTGAAGCACATAAAAACAACACAGAATGTGTAAATACTTGAAGTAAAAAGTAGAAATCCCTTTTTCACCTCTCTTCACCCCTCCTCCCCTGCCAGTTTAGTGGGTATCCTTTCAGTTATTCTCTTATGTATATAGGAATAAATTTTTTATAACTTAGATTAACTGTTTAAAACATAATTTTGGAATAAAGGAACAAGAGAAGAAACTAGAATGTGAGCGCATATGACAGCACTCCAGATTGGTGCCTTAATTGATGGAGAGTGAGGACTGGGCCCCTTCTAAGTTACTAGTTAGGGTAGGATACGTTTTCTTCTTCAAATACCACTGGTCACCAAGAAACTCACATCAGAAACCAGGAATGGGAAGATGATATTGGTGTGGATGCTCCTTTTACTGCCCCTTGCCACCTCCCCACTTAATTTCTCAGGTAACAGGTGGATACATATAGTAAATTCGAGAGACCCTGCTTTAGGCTCCCCCAAATGAAAGTCACTGTATATAATCACCTTATTACTTTTTGCACTTCTTATCTTAAAAGCAAAACTCAAATTTAGAGAAAGTCTGCAGGAATAATGTAATAAATTGCTGTATATCCACAACCCAGATTCACTAGTTACTACTGCTATATTTATTTTCTCTCTATATAAATACTGATATTTATTAATATTGTTGTTATTGCTGAAGAATATGAGAATAAATTGTAGACATCATGACTCTTTACTCCTTGATCTTCCAGTGTGTAAGTGCATTTTTGGGGAAGCTTCTTTTTTTTTTTTTTTTTTTGAGATGGAATCTCGCTCTGTCACCAGACTGGAATGCAGTGACGTGATCTCGGTTCACTGCAGCCTCCACCTCCCGAGTTTAAGCGATTCTCCTGCCTCAGCCTCCCCAGTAGCTGGGACTACAGGTGTGTGCCACCAAGCCCAGCTAATTTTTGTATTTTTAGTAGAGACGGGGTTTCATCATGTTGGCCAGGATGGTCTCGATCTCTTGACTTTGTGATCCGCCCGCCTCAGCCTCCGAAAGTGCTGGATTACAGGCGTGAGCCACTGCACCTGGGCTAGGAAGCTTCATTTTAATGTGTACTGAAGTCTGGGGCAAGGACCCTCAGGGTCTGCTGGATGCAACATTTCCATGTACAGTTCACTTGAGTGGTTTGTGGAGTTATCGGATCATTTTTATACTATAAATTGACAAATTACACAGTCTCTTCAGTTGTTTCATTTTTATAAAAGAAAACTATTTCTTTTAGAAAATAAATTTTGCAGGGATTTTGTAGTGTTAGAATTGGAGTAAATTTTTCCCATTCTGGTTTTTCTTTTTCTGAAACATATACATAGTTTTAAAAAATAACCGCTTTATTAAAATATTACTCCTCTAACATAAAATTCATTCTTTTAAAGTACATAATTCAGTGGGTTTTAAAAAATATGTTCACACGTTGACTTGTCATCACTACTTAATTACAGAAAATTTTCATCACCTCAAAAAGGTACCTGTCAGCAGTGATTTTTCCTTCTCACATCTCTGTAGTCTCTGGCAGTCACTCATTCTGTTTTGCGTCTCCATAGATTTACCTATTCTGGGCATCTTATGGAAATGGAATCATGTAATATGTAGCTCTTTGTGTCTGATTTCTTACGTTTAACACAATGTCTACAAGTTTCATCCATGTTGTAGCATGTATCAAAACTTCAATTAATATTCTTTTATATGGGTATGTTACATTTTGTTTATCCATTCATCAGTTGGTAGACATGCACATTGTTTTCACGTCTTAGCCATCATAAATAATGCTGCTGTGGACATTTGCATACAAGTTTTTTTGTGTGGAAATATGTTTTCAATTCTCTTGGGAATATACCTAGGACTGGAATGGGTCATTTGGGAACTACGTTTAATCTTTTGAGGAACTTTTCTGAGAAACTGCCAGCCTGTTTTCCCAAGCAGTGTACTATTTCACAAACTCACTAGCAATGCATGAGCATTCCAGTTTTTCATATCTTTACTGAGATTTGTTATTGTCCACCTTTTTGATTATAGCCATCCTAATGTATATGAAATTTCACCATAGTTTTGATTTGCATTTCCCTAATGACTAATGATGTTGAGCATCTTTTCATGTGCTTATTGGCCAAATTGTGTATCTTCTGTGGAGGAATGTCTATTCAAATTCTTTGCCCGTTTTTAGTTGAGTTATTTGTCCTTTCATTGTTGAATTTTAAGAATTCTTAATATATTCTGGAGACAAGTACCTTATCAAACATATGATTCAAAATATTTTCTCCCATTCTGTGAGTTGTCTTTTTATTTTCTTGATGATGTTTTTTGAAGCACAAATGTTTTAATTTTAATAAAGTCTAATTAATTTTTTTCTTTTGTTGTTTGTGCTTTTGGGATCACATCTAAGAAACTATTGCTAATCCAGGGTTATAAAGATTTATGCCTATGTTTTTTTCTAGGAAAGTTGTATAGTTTTAATTCTTATATGTAGATCTATGATCCATGTTGTGTTAATCTTTGCATATGGTATGAGGTAGGGACATATGATATTTTAAGAATAAAGATATTTAAGAAAAAATATTTCAGAATAAAATGTTTTTAAGAATAAAAAGTTTTAAAAATAAGTTTATGATCATAATGAACTGACAGCTTTCAAAGTCCTAATATTTGTTGTTTCAAAATTTGTATGCCTGTAGCCTAGAAATTTAAACTGGTCATCATTAGACTGAATTAGAAAAAGATATACAAAAACAAAGTAAGCTTTTTCCTTTTTAAAAAGATCAAATAATGTAATTGTCAGATGGCTGCTACCTGTGTGTTGTTCCATTAACTATGTATATGCATGTGGTTTTTTGCTCCTCCCAACAGCCAATCTCATTTATTCACAAGAAAGCTAAAACAGTCATAAAGATCTAGGTGATAAATTTTAAGCCAACAGGCAATTCAAAAATAACAGGATTGTGAAATATCCAACTAAAATCATATTTGAAAATGGTCCAGGAATCCCCAAATAACTTTTATGCATGTTATATGAAGATAAATGGATTCTAACGTTTCTGGTTTCCATTTTCAGAGGTCATAGACATTAAAAAAGTTTTTGATAATGAAAGGATATTTATTTCCATGTTGTGCTCAGGCCTGAGCTAAAGTACATTAAGACATTGAATGATGTCACCCAGGGATATGTAACCAGACAACACACAAGACTGAGATGAACAAGTGGTGGTGGTTGTAGAGGGGGTTGCATCGGTAATTCATGCAGAAGGAACCAGGCAGACAGTAAAACATAAATTTGCAGAACACACCAAGTGATCAACTCTCACATCTTCAGGATAGGCAAACTTGATTGCTGGGTTAAGAACCTTAGAGGTCAGTTAAGGTGGGCAGTGGTGGGGTTTTCTCAGCTTAGATTGTCCTCTGATATGTATATTTCAGCCTATACATCTAATTGCCAGCACTGTACATTTAATTTCATGAGAAACCAAGTCCTCAATTAAGGGAAGGGAATCACTTTGACCAGATCTTATGGCTCAGATTCATCAGGCTGGCAAGACCTCAAAGTTTCCATAATCAAAGCTAGGGAGAGGCTCTATATGCTAGAAGCAGTAACTAGTCACTGCATGTGGTCTGGGCCTTAACCCTCTACAGGGAGACTGACTACAGCACCAGGTACCTGGCTTTTCAGTCTCTACATAGGAATTCCACCATAATTAAAAGATATATAATATATAAACTTGACCTACGTCCTCCAACTCGAATTACTCAAAGGGCCCAAGACCCTTCCCCATAGAGCCTAAAGCCCAATAGCCTTCCCTCAAGGAATACCAGCAGTGTTCAAGTTTAGCTTTGTTACAGAAAATGAGCCATAACAGATTTCTCAGTTTGTGACACTAGTCACCTTGAAGAACACCTCTAAATGCATGAACTCATTGAGCACTGGTCCAACCTCTAATTTCTGGCTCCTTGCTTTTCCTGCCCCCGCCTACCTTTAAGAGACAGAGTCTCACTCTGCCACCCAGGCTGGAGTGCAGTGGCATGATCATAGCTCACTGCAGCCTTAACTCCTGGGCTCAAGCAATCCTCCCAGGTCAGCCTCCTGATTAGCTAGGCCTACAGGCATGCACCACCAGGCCGGGCTAATTATTTTTTGTAGAGACAGGGTTTCACTATGTTGCCCAGGCTGATGTTGACTCCTGATCTCAAGTGATCTTCTGCCTCAGGTTCCCAAAGCATTGGGATTACAGGCAGTGAGCCACCACGGCCAGCCCCTGCCTACATTTTCAATATTCCACTCAACAAATAACATTGAGATTTCCTGGGTCTGGAAAGTAAAAAAAAAAAAACTGAGTACTGTGTAGAATTAAGCAAGCATGTAAGTGATGTTTCAGAAGTAACCTGTTTCTGCTTCAAGTAAGGCCTACAACAAAGCCCTAACTCAAACAAGGACAGACAATTGTTATTTAGTTTTTATTTCATAATCATAAACTTAACTCTGCAATCCAGCTAGGCATGGAAGGGAACGAAGAAAACATGGAACCCAAAGGGAATTGCAGTGGAAGCACAAAGATTCTAGGATACTGCAAGCAAAAGGGGTGCTCTCCTGAGCTACAGAAGGAATGGTCCAGTGGTTAAGACAAAACACAAGTCAAACTTACCAGAGCTGTCCACAGTCAGCAATGGTGGTCTTCTTGCTGGTCTTGCCATTCCTGGACCCAAATTGCTCTATGGCCTCCAAAATATTCATGCCTTCTTTCACCTTGCCAAAGACTACATGCTTGCCATCCAACCACCCCGTCTTGGCAGTGCAGATGAAAAACGGAACAGTTTGTGTTGGGTCCAGAATTTGCCATGGACAAGATGCCAGGACCTGTACGCTTTAGGATAAATTTCTCATCTTCAAATTTCTCCCCGTAGATGGACTTGCCACCAGTGCCATTATGGTGTGTGAAGTCACCACCCTGACACATAAATGCTGGTATAATTCTGTGAAAGCAGGGACCCTTATAACCAAATCCTTTCTCTTCAGTGCTCAGAGCACGAACGTTTTCTGCTGTCTTTGGAAACTTTTCTGCAAACAACTCAAAGGAGACGTGGTCCAAGGGCTCACTGTCAACAGCAACGTCGAAGAACATGGTGTGGTTGACCATGGCTGATAGTACCGGGACTCCTGGCGGCAGTAGCCTCTGCAAAGCCGGTCATAGAAATTTGAGAGTTTCTGCTAGATGTATGTTTTAGCTACTTATTTTTATATTAAGTGGTAAATTCTTGACTGTAGGTACCTTGTCTTAATCCCCTTTGTTTTTATTTTTTTCTGTCCCCAGGGCAGCCGTGTTTGCTTTTATGGATTGTGTAGCACACAGCTCTGAAGAGTGCCTAGGGTTGAACAGTGCACGTCTGTCTCACTGTACGGGGAAGCCCGGACCGTCACAATAAACTGCAGGCAGCAAGTCTTTTTATTTATTTGCTGAGTTAAAATGATTCCAGTAAGTTCCCTCTAAAACCACCGCCAGATTTTTGGTGGGAAGAATGCATTGGAGACAGGCATTAAACACTAGTCCAGGTTAATATTTGCATTGAATGCCTCTCTTATAGCTTTTAGCATACATTAAAATGGACCCTAGCCTTGTTCTAGTAAAACCCACGACTGAGTGAACCAAGGATGAGACTGCCGGCTTGTAGTGCACACTCTGCAGGGTGCCAGGAGGCTGGCTTCATCCATGTTGCAATGTTTCCTAAGGAATATCTTACATCTAGAGGCTACGGTGTCTCACATTTTTGTCCCTAGCTATCTACCTTGTGTGTACCTTGCATTCCTTCCTTTCAGCATGCAGAATTGAACTTGGCTTTGAAGTAAAACAATACGGGTTTTTGAGTGATCCAGCAGCTGTTCTACTTTGGTGAGAGTTTTCTTCTCCACCCAAGTCTTGTTTTCCATTTCTCTCTCCATCACTTTCTCTTGTACCCCCACCTCTTCCAGCTTACTCTACCCAATTACCACGCCAGAAACAATTCCTGTCTATCTCTTTTCCCAAAGAGATGCTTCCTTTATTCAACTGCTTAAATAAATAAAACAAAGTTTCCCTTTCCCCTGAACCACCTGCTCAAAATACAAGCGGGAGACCAATTATAACCCAGGAGACAAATCCCCTTTGAACAGCTGATCCAGGGAATGGATTTGGAGGCTTATCTTCGGTCTGAATCACAGGGTCATGCCAGGGTCATCCCTAGAGCAAATTGTCCCCTTGGCTTCCACTGAGCTTACCCTGAAATGTGCACACTGGGTCTCTTTTCCCATGGATTATGAAGCTATTTGGTGAAGGCTGCCCATTTGATGTACTAATCAGTATCTTGACATAACACATGGGAAGAGTTTTAAAGTTTGCTTTTGCACTGCAAGGCTTCTAGGGTACTTTCTAATTATGTCCTTGTAATCACAGACAAAAGCCTGTGACTGTAAATCTGAAAAAATGACTTCCAAAGCATAGGGCAGTGCTTCTCAGACTTTCATGTGTATACACATCATCCAGGGATGTCATGTAAATGCAGGTTTTAATTCCCTAGGTCTGAGGCAGGGCCTGAGATTCTGCATTCTAACAAGGTTTCAGGTGAGGCTGACGCTGTGGTCCGCTGGACTGCACTTTGAGGAGACCCTACTTGATGGACAGTCAGCCAGGAAACTTTCGGTTTGAGGCATAATTACTGAAACTTCATATTCCTTAACGACTGCCCAAGGGCCTTGAATGGTAGACACACCTGTGTTTGGTAGACGCACCTGACAGTGATAACCTGACTTCAGCATACCCTGAGAATGACCCTGCATGGCAGATGCACACAGACGTGTATTTGGAGTTCCGAGCTAAGGAATCCAGAAGTTGCCAACCTGGAGATTCATTCCTTATCTATGAGGAATATCTGAGCCCCTCGCCCATCCCAAGGAACACAGGCTGTACAGGAGATCAAAGCCCTGTGTTTTAGGTTAAATGAAGGTTACCAGTTGGAGGTTGTTAGGAGGACGGTGCTAAGTGAAAACGCTGTTTCGACTGCATGCTTCTTACAAGCGGCTCTCCTGCCCTGTCTGCTGCCACTGGGCAGAGCAGTTCTGTGTAGCCCACTGTCACTGGACCATCCCTGTATGTAAGTAAGTTTCTCTCAACAAACCCCATGTCTGCTTTGCTGGCTCTGCGTCTCTTGTTCGGGCTCTTGAAGCTGGTGCATTCCCTACTGGAGTTGAGAGGGGTCTGGCATGACTGATCTCCTCTCTACAACTGCCCAAACTTCGCTGAGCATTCTTTATTTTTGCCCCCTTTCCCTAGTTCAAATGTTTTATTGTTGTAGTCATCATCTGAATGATATTTATTTGTTTACTTGTCTGCCTCCCAGACTCTGAGCACGTAGGGATAAGACAGCCAACTCTCATTCATCTTTGGATCAAGGGCACCTAGAACAGCATCTGGTACACACACACACACACACACACACACACACATGCACAGATACACACACACACAGAGTAGGCACTCAACAAATACTGGATAAAAGAAAAACTGATAGATTAAATTCACAAAATTAAAACCTTTTATCCATACCAAACAACATAAACAGGATACAAAGGCAAATGAGAAACTGAGAAAGATATTTGCAGTGTATTAAGATCTCTTATGAGTTGTTATGGTTTGAGTTGGGTCTGTCAAAAGATATGTTACAGTCCTAACCCCCAGTACCTCAGAATGGGACCTTATTTGGAAATAGAGTCATTGCAGAAATAATTAGTTAAGCTGCGGAGTAGGGAGGGCTCTTAATCCAATATGACTGGTGTCATAAGAGGAGGAGACATGGACATACAGGGAGAACCTCGTGTGTGGATGGAAGCAGAGATTCGACTGATAACAGCCACAGGCTGTGGAACACCTGGGGCTGCCAGAAGCTGGAAGAGGCAAGGAAGGATCCTCCCTAGAGACCTCAGCAGGAGTATGGCACTGCCAATGCTTTGATTTTGCACTTGCTGTCTCTAGAACAGTGAGAGAATATATTTCTGCTGTTTTAAGCCACCTAGTTTGTGGTATTTTGTTACAGCAGCCATAGGAAACTGACACATAAGCAACAAGAAAAAGAATGATCTAGTAGCAAAGGGGGCAAAAAACCCAATCATAGGTAGTGCACAAAAAAATGCAAATTGCTCATAAATAAACAATGTTCAAGGGCTAGTAATCAAAGCAATGCAAAATGAGCACAACATTGAAATGCTATTTTTATCTTATTATATTTATTATTTTAATTAGGAAAAAATACAGTGTTGTGAGTTTAGGACAACCAGGCCCTCTTCTGGGCTTGAACCACCAGTAGCTGTTGGTATGATCTCCAAATATATCTTAAGTAAGTCCACTTCTCTCCACGTCTTCTGCCATTGCTTCCTTCTAAGACATCATTGTCATTGCCGTTTACTATTTTTTTTTTTAATTATACTTTAAGTTCTGGGATACATGTACAGAACGTGCAGGCTTGTTACATGGGTATATATGTGCCATGGTGGTTTGTTGCACCCATCAACCCATCATCTACATTAGGTATTTCTCCTAATGCTATCCCTCCCCTAGCCCCCCACCCCCTGACAAGCCCCAGTGTGTGATATTCCCCTCCCTGTGTTCATGTGTTCTCATTGTTCAACTCCTGCTTATGAGTGAGAACACACGGTGTTTGGTTTTCTGTTCTTGTGTTAGTTTGCTGAGAATGATGGTTTCCAACTTCATACATGTCCCTGCAAAGGACATGAACTCATCCTTTTTTTGGCTGCATAGTATTCCATAGTGTATATGTGCCACATTTTCTTAATCCAGTCTATCATTGATGGGCATTTGTGTTGGTTCCAAGTCTTTGCTATTGTGAACAGTGCTGCAATAAACATACGTGTGCATGTATCTTTATAGTAGAATGATTTATAACCCTTTGGGTATATACCCAGTAATGGAATTGCTGGGTCAAATGGTATTTCTGGTTCTAGATCCTTGAGGAATTGCCACACTGTCTTCCACAATGGTTGAACTAATTTACACTCCCACCAACAGTGTAAAAGGATTCCTATTTCTCCACATCCTTTCCAGCATCTGTTGTTTCCCAACTTTGTAATGCTCACCATTCTAACTGATGTGAGATGGTATTTCATCGTGGTTTTGATTTGCATTTCTCTAATGACCAGTGATGATGAGCTTTTCTTACATGTTTGTTGGCCGCATAAATGTCTCCTTTTGAGAAGTGTCTGTTCATATCCTTTGCCCACTTTTTGGTGGGGTTGTTTTTTTCTTGTAAATTTGTTTAAATTCTTTGTAGATTCTGGATATTAACTCTTTGTCAGATGGATTAAAGATGTAAACATAAGACCATAAAACCATAAAACCATAAAAACCCTAGAAGAAAATCTAGATAATACCATTCAGGACATAGGCCTGGGCAAAGACTTCATGACTAAAACACCAAAAGCAATAGCAACAAAAGCCAGAATTGACAAATGGGATCTAATTAAACTAAAGAGCTTCTGCACAGCAAAGGAAACTATCATCAGAGTGAACAGGCAACCTACTGAATGGGACAAAATTTTTGTTGTTGACTTTCTAGACAGCTGAATTAATCTAAATAGTGTTGTTACTTACCTTGCTTAGAGCTGCCAGAAGGAATCATTAAAAAACATTATTAGTCAGACCACATGATTCCTCTGCTTAAAACCCTTCAGTGATAGCTTTCATTGCAGTTAGTGTGGCCCCTGCCAAGCTCCCATCTTCTCTGTCACTGAATTTCAGACCCGTGGCTTCTTTCAGTTCCTTTGTGGAGCTCTTCTTGTGGGGCCAGCAGACATTGCTAGTCCCTCTCTCAGAATGCTTGTCCTGCCACTCTTCACCTCCTGGTCTTAGCTTCAGTGTCCCAGTGGAACTTCCTTGGCATTCCTCCTCGAGCCCTGCCTAAGTGAAGTCACTGTATTATATTTTCTCATGGTATTCTGTTGGTTTTGCTCATGATTTATTACTGTCATGAATATTGGGTATTTGCTTATTGTCTCTCTCTCTCTACCTATATTGTAAACTCTATAAAGGCAAGGACTGTATTTATGTTGTCCCCCAACTGTAACTCAGACTTGGGTATAGAAGCAAACAGATAATAGGCAATCAATGTATATTTGCTGACTGAATAAATGGAGATTAACTTGGCAAAAGAGGTGAAAAGCCTTAGAAATGTGTATATCCTTTCAATCAGTAATCCCATTTCTAGGAATATATTTTAAGAAAATAATTAGGGATGTGTGTCAAGACTAGTCACATTGCAACTTAAATAACAGTAAGATAAATTTTAGCAATGTATTGGGAACAAAAATAAATATCTAAAAATGACCAATATAATAAATTATGATTTGTACATTCAAAGTAATATCACATAGGTAATCAAAGTGGTGTTGTAGAAATATATTTATTGACATATAGTTTCAGTAAGCATATATTTTTGTAAAAATAAAAAATATATATATTTATATTTTTCTCTAATGCACAGAAGAATATTTAGAAAACTATATACCAAAATATTAATTGTGGCTCCTTCTAAAATTTATTTAAACTTATTTAAAAATTGTATTATGTGTATTTTTAAAACATTCCATAAAAAGAATATTTCTCATATTATTAGAAGAATAAAAGTTTTTTTGAGTGAATGAGAGTTACCTGGAATGTTTGGTCTGAATTTCAAACTTTCATTCCTACAAAAAATAAAATGACTGATATAATCAAAAAGATACCTTCTAGGTTTCAGATGCTGTCATTCACTTCCACACAAGCTTATGCTGTGAAGGAAGACATCCCATCTGCAGTTAAATCCCAGGTCATCACTCTTTTCTATGGTTGAAAGTTTATTCTGTATTTTTTTGTTGGATAAACTCTTTCTTTTATGTTGGAGTTTTTTTTCATCTTAGGTTTTGGGTGAGAATTGAATGTAGAAATCTGCAGTTTCTCCTGTCAAAGGAATTTCAATACTTTGGTAGGCATCCAAACAACACATTCTACCATATAGACCAAATATTGTGTCAAAAAATGGGCTCTGGATCAAATTTATGAAAACATATTGGATGGATTTTATCATTTGAAAAGTTTCAGAGATAAAATTATATCTAATCTTAGATCTTCATTTCCTGATATGTCTTTACATTAGGAAGCCCTTAGGTTCTCTGGAGACCTTTGTTCTAACTTGGCAGAGGTGATCTGTGTTACTTCTTTATTTTCTCCTTGGATGTGTGGCTCCTTGGTTTTCATAGCCACTTGCAAGCATGATATTGGTTTGTTTCCAATCTCCAGATTCGACTGTGTTACACTATTTTTCACTAGAAAGAACAAGTTAAGGGCACACATTTGTTTGTGTATTTACTTATGTGTACACACACACACACATACAAAATTGACAATATAACATTGGGCAATTTTTAATCAATGTCTTGCAGATGATGAAGCTATATCTATTTTAAAAAGTGGTACACACTCTCTCTTTCCTTTCTCAGAGTCTGAAATGCTATTACTTGAGAGAGTGGAGGAAGGAAGAGGGAATGATTTAGGAGGAATGAGGCAGGGTATGGGAGTGAATGGGTAAGGAGAAAATTCTTAGAGACACTGCCAAGTTCAAACTAAAAAAACCGATTAATAAAATAATTACTGCCCTTCCATGGCCCCTCTTTTGTGTACTCACAGCACTTACTCATGTGGGTAGTTATCATTGCTCACCCTGTTGCTATGATAAACTCCACTTCCAATACTAACGATGTGTGTGACTGCTAGGTCTCAGTGTCCTCAATTACATCTTTGTGAGAATCAAATGTGATAAGGCATAACACTCTTGGCATGGTGGCTTTAGATATTAACAACTGTTGCTATGTTGGTTGTGCTTCTATGTCTATCTTCATCAGGGGTTGTCTATTTTTCTGCATCCTCCTGGGTATCTAGCATAGTGATCACAGCATTACAGATGCTCACTGAGTATTCATACCATTTAAAAGAAATGTTCTGAGCGCAGTGGCTCATGCCTGTAATCCCAGCACTCTGGGAGGCCAAGGCAGGTGGATCCCTTGTATTCATAAGTTTGAGACTAGCCTGGGTAATGTGGCAAAACCCTGTCCCTGCATAAAATACAAATATTAGCTGGGTGTGGTGGGGCATGCCTGTAGTTTCAGCTATTTGGGAGGCTGAAGTGGGAGGAGGGCTGGAACCCAGGAGGCAGAGGTTGCAGAGAGCCGAGATTGTGCCGCTGCACTCCAGTCTAGGCAGTGGAGCCAGACCTTGTCTTAAAAAAATGAATAAGTAAAAGAAATGCATAAAGCTCCTGTTTTCACTAAAATGCATTCTAATCCAGGCTAACTCTATAGGAAATTACAACTTTTAATTTTCCAATTAACATTTTTTGGGGATGTGGTTGAATGCAAAAAGAATTAACACCTTCTGTTTTTTTTTCCACATGATTCATTTAATCATTTTCTTTCTATTTAAATAAAGGAAAACATTTAAATTTTGCACATTTTGACTTCTGTATTAGTCAATTTTCACATTGCTATAAAGAATACCTGACACTGGGTAATTGATGAAGAAAAGAAGTTTAATTGATTCACAGTTCCACATGACTGGGGAGGCCTCAGGAAACTTACAATCATGATGGAAGGTGAAAGGGAAGCAAGGCACATCTTACATGGTGGCAGGAGACAGGCAGCATGAGGGGGGAGCTGCCAAACACTTTAAAAACCATCAGATCTCGTGAGAGCTCACTCACTATCATGAGAACAGCATGGGGGAAACTGGCTCCATGACCCAATCACCTCCCACCAGGTCCCTCCCTTGAGATGTGGGGATTACAATTGGAGATGAGATTTGGGTGGGTACACAGAGTCAAACCATATCAACTTCAATCTTTCATTATTCGTGTATCTTCTTAACTGTTAGCCCCGGATTCCACTAATTTTTATAATAGTAATTATGTCTCAGATTTTCTGGTTTAAATATTCAGTTTCTTTCTACTTTACTTTGATCTCCTCCTCCTCCTTTTTCTTTTAAAATAAAGACACAGCTAACCTAATGATTTTGCAATTCAGTATTCCCTACCCAGGACTGATTACATAAATTCTAGGTGTAGTAAAAAATAAAAATGCAGTGTCCCTTATTCCAATTATCAAGAATTTTAGAGACAGCAACAGCAGAGCATTTATCCAAGTGTGGCTCCCTCTGAGCCCAGGGCCCTGTGAGACTGCATAAGTTGTAGGCCCACGAAATGGGTCTGTGCTGTGGGTCCTGTCCGTAGCAAGGACATTGTCTTTGTACAGGGCAGTGATTAAGAGTGTAGATTCTAGAGTCATTAGATCTGGATTTAAGTCCTTGCTTTGCTAATTACTAGCTGAAAGGCCATAGGCAAGTTACTTATTTTCTCTGGGCTTTAGTTTCTTCACCTGTGGAATGGGGAAAATAGTATCACCAAACCATATTAAATGAGCTAAGATATATGTAACGTGCTCTGGCATAGTATTGCCCAATAAATGTTTGCCGTGTGTGTGTGTGCACGCATGTGTGCGTGTGTGTGTGTGTGTATTGCCCTACATTGTCCGATTGCCTGAAGGCATAGCATTCACATCTTTGAGGATTGAAGCTCCATCATTTTTCCTTCTCTTTCATTTATTGAAACAGCTTTTGTGTGTGTATCACAGTTGTTAAGAGTTATCCTGCTCCTTCTCAATCCCAAGAATTTCAAATGATACATAAAATCTTCATAATTTGTAACCACAAATAAAAGTCAAATGCTCTAATTTACCTGCATCTTGAAGCAGTGTGGGCTAAAGGCACTAGAACAGCTTGGCCTGTTTTCTGTTTGTTGCTCCATTACCTGGTCTGTGTGGTATCACACAGAGTACTTCCCTTTGCTCTCTTTCCATTGCACAATGTATGCTATGTAACATTTCTATACCCTGATCTTTTCAATATGATATTTATTTAGTTACAGGTGCTATAGAAACAGACAGGTCAAGGTGATAATCATGTCTCCAAAACCAGGCCGGTGATGAAGAGTGGGTCTGACCAACCCCAAATTGAACCCATTTTGGAGAGGGCTTTCCTGAAGGGAGAAATGCTCCATGGCTCATTGGAAGTGAATACAGACTTGTCAGGACTATGGCCTTGGAGCATCTGCCAGTGGTGCTGAGAAGACAGAGGTCAGGGACAAAAGCCTAAGCCAGAATGAAGTCTGTACCATTTAGTTGTTGATTGACCAAGTCCTTCCCTGGGCCTTTTCTTGTCACTTAAGACATCAGGATACTATTCCCTGCCTCAGATGGCTGTAATAAGGATTGGGAAAACATAAGGGAAAGTGTTTTGTAAACATAACCATAGCTCCTATACTCTGTCACGATCTCAAGGAACAGCTGAGGAATATATGTCTGGCAGGTGAACAAAAATCAGTGCTTGTAATGATTCTTCCTTCAGGAGCCCCAGGGTCCAGAAATTTGCATATAAAGGAAACTAGTGACTTTGTGATTCAGAATATTTATACCATGAAACAAAAGCTGGTGCTCTGTAGTCAGATAGACTTGGATTCTGGTCCCTACCCAGCCATTTACCAATCGGGTGTCTTTGTGTAAATCGCATAAACGCTCTTAGTCTCAGCTTTCTCTTTGGTTAAATGGAACGAATAACAGTGCCTTACGTGGTCATAGGATTGTCCTTTTACAATTAAATGAGATAATGCAAAGCCAACCACTTGGTGCTGTGGAATTGCAGCTTGCAGACCACATTTTGAGTGGAAGCGACTAAATTACATACAGTGACAGGGGCAAGTTACAGTTTGTTATGACCAGCCCAGCAAGCATTTTTCCAGGAATGATTTGGAACAATCCCATCACCTGTGGAACACTCACTTTGGCTCAGAGAGTCAAAAAGAGTCTTTTAACTTTATTCCTTCACAAAACAAATTAAAAATCAGTAGCCACGGATCATTTCCAAGGGGGCCTTTAAACACTTCTTGAAAAAGAGCTTGGCATGGCTTTAGGCAGCTTTATGCAGGTTTTAGCTGCATTTTAACCTATAAAAACCAACTTATGAATCTATGAAAACCACAGTCAAATTAGATACATTTCAAAAATAATTGAGGTCAGAAGTAGCTCTTCTAATTTTCTTGGGCCATTACAGCATTGGATTATGAAAGAAAATTGTGACTGTGAAATTGAGGCCTTCTCGGGGTTTATTCTGAAGACAGCCAAGCTCGATCTTTATGATCATGGCCTCAAAGCAGTTGAAGCTATTCTCTTCTAATATTTAATGTTGTGGTACTTTCTTCAGATCCCCCATTCAGGATTGAGGGGCTCATCCCCTCAACTGCCAAGAGCATGTTCATAGCTGGGTTTGTCCTTGGGAATGGCCCACTAATGGAAGAGAGCAGCCTTGACAAGGTCATGCCCATCCAATGGTGTGGGGAGGGGAGGGGTGGTGGAGAAGGAAGAACTCAGCTTCTTGCCTGTATTTGGGACAACACTGAAGGGCTCCAGAGCCCCTCAAGGGATCTGTTGAAACCTTTATTGTAACTGCATCTCTGTTCAGTGTTACTCTCTGTCCAACCTGCCTTCTATAGATACTGTTTGTGTTTCTCCCAGTAAACCCCTTACATAGGGAACCTGACCTAAGATACTTCTCTAGGATTACCTTCTGAGACTTCAATAACCTAAGACCAGTGGTCTCAGCTTGGGATAATTTTGGCACCTACGGGACATTAGGTAAAGTCTGGAGACATTTTTGGTTGTCACAAATAGGGCGGCAGTGGGGAGAGGGTGTTACTGGCATCTAGTGTGTAGAGGCCAGGGATGCTGCTAAACATTCTACAATGCACAGGACAGCTCTGATATGGTTTGGCTCTGTGTCGATTGTAATTCCCAGTGTTGGGGTGGGGACCTGGTGGAAGGCGATTAGATCATGGGGGCAGATTTCCCCTTCCTCTTCCTGTGATAGTGAGTGAGTTCTCATGAGATCTGGTTGTTTAAAGGTGTGTAGCACATCCCCCTTCACTCTCTCTTCCTCCTGCTCCAGCCATGTAAGACTTGCCAGCTTCCCCTTTGCCTTCTGCCATGACTGTAAGATTTCTGGGGCCTCCCCAGCCATGCTTCCTATACAGCTTGTGTAACCATGAGCCCATTAAACCAATTTTCTTTATAAATTACTCAGTCTTAAGTAGTTCTTTACAGCAATGTAAGAACAGATTAATACAAGCCCCCACAACAAAGAACTATCCACCGCAAAATGTAATAGAGTAGAGGTTGAGAAACCCTGGGTTATATATGTTTTGATCACGGCTCTTTATTTCCAAGTATAAGAGGGAAGATGGAAAATAAGTGTTGTAATTCAAATTATCAAATAGTGCTTAAGGTGAGAAGAAAACCTATGATCATGAGCTCCAGCTTCCCTCCCCCAGCCTCATTTCTTCTTTCCATGTGGCTGTTGACTCCAGATACCAGTTTGCTCTAAAAATGCCCTCTGCAGTAAGGCCCCAGAACTTCTCCTATTGCCAATTACAGCAGACAACACTGGAAAATATGAAGCAGCACTTCTCATTAATAGTGTTTTTTGCTTCCTTTTTTTTTGTTTGTTTTTAGAGACAGGGTCTTGCTCTGTTGCCCAGGCTGGAGTGCAGTGGTGCAATCATGGCTCACTGCAGCCTCAAACTCCTGGGCTCAAGTGATCCTCCCACCTCAGCCTCCCAAGTAGCTACGACTAAAGGTGTGTGCCACCATGCCTGACTAATTTTTATTGTTTTTTTTTTTTTTGTAGAGACAAGTTTGCCCTATGTTGCCCAGGCTGGGATAGTGTTTTTTAAATGAGGTTTTTCCTCTGTCAATCTGCTTCTGCTACCCCATCCCCCTTGCTTTCCACATCAATAATGACTCTACTCACCTGTTGCTTTTTGGGAAGGAATTTTTCATTAACTAAGAAATAGCTGATTTGCTCCTTGACTTAGTGCTGGGAGGTCTCATGCTTTCATGAACTGGAGCTATTTCTTGACCCAAATCAGGCCAGACTGAGTTTGCATTACAAACGTGCCACATTCAGCAAATAGTTGACATTGCAGACTGTGCTTTGCCTTTGAAGGCCAATGCTGACTCCCCGAGGAATCAAAGCTTTCACCCCAGTGGGGGCCAGGCAGCTGGTGACTTCTGCATACTCCTCCTCTCCCATTTGTTCAGGAATGAGACACACTTGGGGGCTTAGACTACGGTTCTCTGAATTGTTTTCATTCAGAGGGTGAGGTGGGGGAAAAATATGTGGTGGCAGAAAATAAATGATGAGTCCTTTTTTGCGCATGTCAAGTATAAGATACCTATTAGCCATGAAGTAGAGAAAGTGGGTGAGAGGAAATGAGAGGTCAGGGACAGAGAGAAAATCTGATTGACATTGAACTGCCTGTGGGATAGAAGGAAAACTAGTAGACTGTAGGGTTAAGGACAAAGAGGGGAAAGTATTTTAAGAAGGAGGAGCTGTGTCTAATGCTGAAGAGAAGTTTTAGTAAAGTGAGAACAGAGAAAGAAAGTTAGATTCCCAAACTCAGAAAATTAAATGAGAAAGGAACAGGCAGCTAGGACACCCACTTGGCGATGGTAAGAGTTTGTGCCTTGGCTGCAGTACATTGATTAATAACAGTCTGCTGAAATGGTCTGTAAAGGTAATTTTGAACACCCTCTGCCACTGTCCCCTGCCTTCACTTCCCTCATCTCGCCCCAAATTGCAAGGCCCTGAGCTTTTCATCATTACAAGAGTGTTTAATGCCCTCACCTAACTAATCAAGAGGATTCCCCCAAGTGAAACAGAAAGGGAGACGTGACAGAACCATGGCCCTGAGTGATTTGTGCTCATGGTCCCTTGAGTTGCCTCCTTTCCACACCATGCCCTCACTACATTGGTTATGGGCAGGGCTGTTAGACATGGCGGAGTGGCAGAGCATTGGTATGAAGCCACTTTACCTCTTTGAGCCTTGGTTTATGTTAAGGGAGAGTTTGGGACTAGAGGATCTTTAAGGCCCCTTCAGGCTCCAATATTGCATAGATCTGAAGTGGTTCCATTTCATTTACCAGCAGTGAAAAGCAGCATGCATTCAGCTGTTCCGTCAATTTAGTCAAAGCAACACATTTCCCCTTCTTGAATTTACCTTCAACAGAGGGGGAAATGTAGGCGGCATTATTCCCAGCATGTAGAAGCTCTGTCTGAGATTCTTAGTATTGCAGGGTACATTTACTTTTGCTAATGATCCCTGAAGCTGACTGGTTTCAATCGTGTGATTCGAGCAAAGCACAGACACTCTGATTTGTAATAATGATGCCGTGAAATCAATATCGAAAAACCTTGGGCTATATGAAACTGCTACTACTCAGTGAATCATACTAGGCAATATTTCCTGAAAGATAATGGGTTTCAAAACCAAACATAAATCTTCAGTGACAGGTTGGCTATTTGTCATGTTTTCTGGTGGTGGAATTACAGCAGCTTCAATAAAATCCATTTGGTGGTTGGGTTTTAGATTAATATCTGATACAATCATGGTCTTAGGGCCACAAGAAGTAAAGCTTAGAGGGAGGGAAGCAAGTTTGCAATTATTCTAGGGTTCTAGTACCCCTTGTGCCACATGTTGGCACAGAAATTGCTCAAAAATTACAAAAAAGCAATACAATGTGGGACTTTGAATACTAAGCACTGTAAAGTGATACTATATTCTTGAAATAGTAAACATGTCTTCCATATGTGGCTAAGTGTGCCCAAGACTGCCAACTGTAATGCAAAGCAAATTGATTTCCAACTGTTTTGTTCTCACCACTTTAACTCCTGGCTTTCCATTTGACTCCTTGACACAAAATAATTAACTCTACATTTTTCTTGACTTAGCAGAAATATTTTCCCCATGACAAGGAAAATGAAATTGATTTTCTGATTAAATGACTTCAGTTAGTCCTTCTGAGTTAATATTGCTTCCCTGTGACCGATGAGTCGGCAACATCTATTGAGCCCCCACTGGGCAAAAAGTATTTACAAGGTGTTACATGAATCTATAAGAGCAATAACTTTCTGGCCTTCCTAACCCATCCATGTTTGGAATTAAGCAGCTATTTCTGTCTAGATGCCAGGTTGACACCTAATTCTCTCAATATTGTGGAGAAAGGGAAGGTTGTCTTGACAACAGTGTGGAAAAAATCAACTTGAAAAATTTATTTAACCCAAAACTGTAGTCTTAGCAATTGAACGTGGATGCCAGTTCTCTTGGTAATTTAGGCCAGTATCAGGATGGATACCTCTTTTTAAAACAATGAATAAAACGATAGGTAACATAGTCACAGGTTACAAAAACTGGGAAAGTACAAAGAATACACAGTAAAAATCCTCCATCCCACCCCAGTCCCTCAGGTGCCACTTCCAGTCCCCATAGGTGTCCACGGTTCCCAGTTTTCTTTTATGTCCTTCCAGAGATATGAAATGCATAAACAAGCAAAAACATAAAGAATATTTGTTTTTTATTTTATTTTAATATGAATAGTGGCATACTATATACATGTGCTTTCCAAATAATAATATTTATTGGAGATTCTTTTATAGCAGCACAAAGAGAAATGTTCCTGTTCTTTTTAATGATCTCCTAGTATTCCATTGCATAGATGTACCATGATTTATTTAACTTGTTCTCTATGGATGGATTTGTTTCCTGCCTTGATTTTTACAAGCAAAGTGCAATGGATAACTTTGCATAAATGTCACCTTTCTTATACACTAGCATAGCGATAGGGGAATAAATTACTAGAATTGAGATCACTGAGTCAAAAGGTATGCAACATGTATTTAGCGGATAAATGGAAAGATGAATGCATGGATGAATGGAGGCTGACTTGATGTAGATGATTTAGTGTCATTTTAATTTACATCTCTCTTATCAAAAGTATACTTGAGGCCGGGTGCAGTGTTCATGCCTGTAATCCCAGCATGTTGGGAAGCCAAGGTAGGCAGATCACTTGATGTCAGGAGTTCGAGATCAGCCTGGCCAAAATAGTGAAACCCCATTTCTACTAAAAATGCAAAAATTAATTGGGCGCGATGGCATGCACTGTAATCCCAGCTACTTGGGAGGCTGAGGCAGGAGAATTGCTTGAACCCGGGAGGTGGAGGTTGCAGTGAGCCGAGATCACGCCACTGCACTCCAGCCTAGGCAACAGAGTGAGACTCCATTTCAAGAAAAAAAGTATACTTGAACATTGTGTCATGTTTCATGTCTTCATGGGTGGCAGTTTCCCTAAAAATTACAAACGGAACTATCATATGATCCAGCAATTCCAATTCTGGATATATTCATACATTTTCAATTTTGATAAACACTGACAGGTTGCCCTCCACAGGGGCTGTATTAATTTATTTTTCCACCAACAATGTATGAGAATGCCTATTTCTTCATATCCACCCTAACATAGCATGTAATAACATAGCATGTTAAAGGTATGTCAGCCATGGTCGGGTGCAGTGGCTCATGCCTGTAATCCCAGCACTTTGGGAGGCTGAGGTGGGTGGATCACCTGAGGTTAGGAGTTCGAGACCAACCTGACCAACAAGATGAAACCCCGTCTGTACTAAAAATACAAAAATTAGCCAGGTGTGGTGGCAGGCACCTGTAGTCGCGGCTACTTGGGAGGCTGAGATGGAAGAATTGCTTGAACCTGGGAGGCGGAGGTTGGAATGAGCCGAGATTGTGCCACTGCACTCCAGCCTGGGCAACAGAGCGAGACTCTGTCTCAAAAAAAAAAAAAAAAAAAGTATGACAGCCTTTTTTGACTTTTGCTAATCTGAAAGTGGAAAATTGTATCTTAATGCTTTCGCAGTGTTGGGAGAAGGCAGATCAGGGGCCGGATCTAGATAGAATCCAGGTCTACTGTCTTCTAGTCCAGAACTCTTCCCTCCAGAGTCTCATGCAGAAGTCACAAACAACACACAGTAGGCATGCAACGTATGTTTACTGGATAAATAAAGAGGTGGATGCATGGATGGAGGATGATTTGATGTAGATGGAATGGTTAGTGTCATTTTAACTTATATCTCTCAAGTATACTTGAACATTGTGTCATGTTTCATGTCTTCGTGTATGGCAGTTCCCCTAAAAATTAAAAGTAGAATTACCCTATGATCCAGCCATTCCAATTCTGGGTACATACCCAAAATATTTAAGGCTTATAAAGACTTGAACAACTATTTGTGCACCCATGTTCATAGCACCATTATTTCAATAGCCAAAAGGTGAAGGCAACCCAAGTATTGATCAACGAATGAATGAATAAACAAAATGTATATCCATACAAGGGAATATTATTTCGTCTTAAAAAATGGGAAGTCTGACACATACTATAACATGGATGAGCCTTGAAGACATGCTAAGTGAAATAAACCAGTCACAAAAAGAAAATATTGTATGATTTCACTTTCCAGAAGTACCTGGAGTAATCAAATTCATAGAGATGTAGAGACAGGCTGCGGAATGGGAGGATTGGAAGTTAATGTTAATGGGTATGGAGTTTCTGTTTGGGAAGATGAATGATTTTTGTGATTGTTGTGTGGGTTCCACAACACTGTCAGTGTGCTTAATGCCACTGAACTGTACACCTAAAATGGTTAAAGTGGTAAGTTTTGTATTATATATATTTTATAACAACAAAAAGTGGGGATATTGAGTTCTAACAAATATCTTTTCAGCATCTATAAAAAGGATCATGAATTTTTCTCTTTTGCTGTAACTATATGATGAATTGAATCAACAGATCACCTAATATTGAGTCTTTCTTGGCATTTCACAAAATAACCTCAACCAGGTTATGGTTTAATTATTTTAAAATGCTGTTGGGTTCTTTTTGCTAATACTATATTCAGGATTTTAAAAAATTGAAGCCCATAAATGAGATTGTTTTGTTTTTCTTTTGTTTTCTCTTCCTTCTTTCCTTCCTTCTTCCCTTCTCTCTTTCTCACCCTCCCTTCTTCTCTCTCTTTTTTCTCTCCTTCCTTCCTTTTGTGCTATGTCTTCTGTTTTTCTCCTGAGTCTCTCCTTAATAGCTACAGTATTTTTCTCTGACTCAGCTACACCATTGCCAGAATATTCCAGCTATATTTCTACTTAGTCACAAAATTCTGAATGTTTTATCCTGTTGATAAATTATTTCTATTTTGAATAAAAAATACATCCTAAGGAGAGACTGTGAGCTTTTCAAATGATGTTGCTATTTGAGAAATTAGATGACAGTGTTTTGAATCATATTAATATATTTCACGAGCATTTGTTGGTCACCTTCTATGGGCCAGTGACTAAATTAGATGTGGGGAATAAAAATATGGCTGAGATAAGACTTTTGTTTGGTGGAGACAGAGGAGTAAACAAGCAATTGCTATGCTGTAAGATAAGGGCTATGAAAGAAGCATGTTCAAGGTGCACAGTAGGGGGCGCCTGGGGGCCTCAGGGAAGCCTTCCTAGCTGAATCCTCCGCCTCAAATCTTGTTTCTTATAGTATATGCTTCTTCACCTAAACTCAGAATTGGCACATAGCCTCATGTCTGGTAAAATCTCCCTCTTCTACTTATCCAAGGGTTGTCCCAAGATCCAAAATACTTCTGGTGACTGTTTGTACCTTCTTTGGATTCATAGACTTCTCTGGAGATAAGCCTCCAGAGCTTATAAGTGGCCTGCCCAAGGACTCACAGACAGTAAGTGGTAGAGTCAATGAAGGACTGATTTACTGCCAAAAAACAAATGTGCTAGGTTCCCACTGTGTGCTGAGAACAGGCTCTGGGGATGACAATGGAGAAACTGGAGCGGAGCCCTTCTGAGAAGGACTTCAAGATCCTCAGGAAATAGCCAGACCTGATGGTGTGGGCCTCTAGTCCCAGCTACTCTGGAGGCTGAGGCAGGAGGATCACTTGAACCCAGGATTTGGAGGCTGGGACTATACCACATCACTGCAGTCCAGTCTTGGTGACAGAAACAGACCCTGTCTCAAAAAAATAAAATAAAATAAAATAAAAAAAAATTCAAGAAGTAACAAAGGTCTTTGCACTACTTACCTAGTGCCAATCTGGGTAATTGTGTTTGTTCAGTCTTTGTCTTTCTGCTAGGACTGCCAACAAAAGTATCAATGCTTGCTAAGTGGGCCAATGTTGTGTTCATGTCATTTTCTTAGGTTTAAGCTTGCTCTCTCTGCATTTGTGCCAGGGAAGATTTGCAGCTCCTATCACTTTAAAATGTCCCCTGGAGTTACATTTTGTTAGATCTTGAGCTCCAGCAAGATTCTCTGCCAAACTTAGTACAGTCTTGGGGCCTCTTGAGTTGTGGAAGCCGGAGGTGCGCCATCTGCTTACTTTAAAATCACAGTGAATGCTGTATGGAATTGGTTATTTTCAGTTCCTTTTTTTTTATTTCCTAATTTTATTTAAATTTCAGGGGTACATGTGCAGGATGTGCAGGTTTGTTACTAGATAAACATGTGCCATGGTGGTTTGCTGCACAGATCATCCCATCACCTAGGTATTAAGGCCAGCATCTATCAGCTATTCTTCCTGATGCTCTCCCTCCTCCCCACCCACCTTCCTACAGGCCCCAGTGTGTGTTGTTCCTCTATTTTCAGTTTCTATATAACTTTCTGTTCCTTAGACATTTGTTTCTTGGAACCTACATCTATAAGAAGCTTAGCTATATTTCATATTGAGTATTTTTCCCATGAGTGGAAATTCTAAATTGAAAAAAAATCAACTAATCCTACACACAATTCTGTAACAGTGTAGTCTAGGTAAAATGCAATACTAGAATGCCATTCAAATTCTTTACCCGAGAATTAGCTGCAATAGCCAGAGACTAATGTGGCTTTTCAAATATTTAGGTTTAGCGTAATTATAAATGTACATAACTAATGATTCATGAACTCTCAAATTATACATCTGCGTTTGATTTTATGTTGAAGTGTTTTTAAATCCTCAGAAAATGATGTTACCAAATGTTTCTGGCTCACTAAATGTTCTATTTAAAAAAATTCTTAATCAAAGGCAAAGACTCATCCGGCACCTTCATATAAAATTTGATGAGTGGGAGATACATTTCTTGTAATGTAAATACATCGGGCTGAAGGAATTCAGAGACAATCTTCTGGAATCTTAAACACAATTAATAACCCACCAAGATGATGATCACTGGTGTTTTATATTCCTTCTGAGAAAGGCTATAAGACAAAGCATGGATTGACTGAAGATGGAAATACATGTGACAAAGTCACAGTGTGAATGGACAGGTTAGGTCCCCCATCCCATCATCGTCACTATCTTACCTGACTGCTTACTGCTTATCATCCTGACGGTGCAGGATTCTTCCTTGGCCAGAGAGGATTTTGCTGGAGTCAGAAATTCAACCAACCGTATTGCCACTGGGTGGCACAATTGGAAGTCTCTAAAGAGGTCTGGGCTTTAAAAGGGCCTTTTTCCCTCTGTCCGAAGGACTGGGATTTATAAATACTAAAGCTGCCGGCCATTGTGATTGCTTTTACTTTGGGACTGTTCATAAAAGCGAGGGAGTCTGTGGCCTTTCAAAGAGTGTGGATTTCACATTGGAAGCCTCTGTGTTGTTATTCTATAGGAAACTAACTGGAGTATTTTTTAAGTTTGTCTTATTTTTGATCTGATGAATCCAAGGAGTGGAGCAAGAGGCAGATTTCAGACACGGTTATGAGAATGACAGAAACTGCCTAAAGCATTTATGCTCTGGCATTCGTCCCTGTTTCTGGAGGTCCAGTAAGGTAGGCAACAGCCATGTGTAGCTATTTAAATTAAAATTAATTAAGATTGAATAAATTAAAAATTCAGACCCTCAGTCATACTAGCCACATTTCAGTTGCTCAACGTGTGGCTACTAGCTACCATATTGTACAATACAGATATGGAACATTTCCCTCATTGCAGAAAGTTCTAGGCAAGGCTACTGATATTCTTTTCTTATTGTCCTCAAAAGAATAGACAAATACTGGATGTTTTTTGCTCATGCTACCTGAAAACCTTAGGAAGTGTTATTCACTAGCATTGATTGTGCAATGTGACCCAACAAACATTTATTTAACATTTACCCTATGTTAGATAGATATATTTTGCAATGCTGCAATGTTGTGTTACCAAAGTTTAGGAGCCAGGGTAAACTAATATACACATTGGATAATGTGTTTGATGGACATCAACATGGTCTTGAAATTGAATCTGCATGTTGCGTATTGTAAGAATCAATCTATACCACTAAGATTTTGATAATTAAATGTAATTATTCAGTCAATCCTAATTTCTCCGGATCCATTTTTGTGTAATGTGTTGCCCTTTTCATCCTGTTTTCCATTTTGTTATTTATACTGCTTTTTCGCTTTATTTATTTATTTATTTATTACTACCTTAGGTGTTTCATTTCAGTCATACAGGGAGGGATGCTCACCTTGTCAAACTTTGACCCTCCATTACCCGTGCAAGGATTGCTTGAACTAGGCTTCTCACCTTCCTCGTATGGTGCTAGTTCTCAAGCTTTGGCTCCCATTGAGAATATCACATTTACACACTGACTGAATGGGCTGTGAGAAGATAATTTGCTTGTCTAATATTTGTGTCAACATTCAGGAGTTTTGATTACGTTTATATGCCGTCAAGGCAGCTTGGTGAAAAATGAAAATTCAGGCAATTTTGTCCTTTTCTCAACAGAGCGTATGTCCATCTCCAGGTGGCTGGTGTTGGGTGGACAATAAACAGATTCAATTCTACAGTTATTGAACATGTCTATGTGCCATGCCCCTGTGCGTAGTACCTGTGGGGACAAAGGTGCATTCAAAACAGCCCATGCTTTTGAGGAGTTTTCATACTAGCAGTAAAAAAAATACACATTTAAACAAAAATCCCAGTGAACATTTCCTGTTGCCAAAACGTTTTGAAACCATGGATAGTCTGTGCCGAAACTGGTTGAGCATTAGTGTGTGTGATTTAGTGTGATGAAACACATTTCACACGGAGTTAGGGAACTAATATGATTTTTTTATAGACTCATCTTTCTGTAGGACAGTGGTTATCAAACTTGGCTGCACATTAAACTCTCATGAAGGGCATTTTTAAAAAAATACTACTCTTCAGGGCCAACTCCTGAATAGTGGTTGTCAAAGTATGGTCCACAGACACACAAAACCCTGGAAATTGTCATAAACGCAGATTCTCAGGCCCTGGTCCAGACCCCTGACTCAGAGACTGGGTTTGGGGTCCACCAATCTGTGCGTTAACAACTCCTTCAGTGATTCAGATATTTAGAAATTTAAGAACCACTGCTCTAGAGACTGTGATTTAATTGGTCCACAGTAGGATCTACATTTTGATCTTTTTAAAGGCTCTTTTTAAAGGTGACTCTAATATGTAGACAGATTTGAGAACCACCGCTCTAGCAGAAAAGTCGCTCAAGCTTACTTTTTGATTGGGAACTGTTCAGGTTGGTGTGACATCAGAGAACCAGTTGTTTCAGCTGTCCTTGGATTGTGGTCAAACTGTCTGGCAGGGATTTTCATGCCTTTCAAGTACATGAGGGGAAGAATCCACTCACTCTAGACTAGTGTGTGTGGGAGCAAACTTTAGTGTTGACCAAAACCCATTGGGAAATAATTCCTAAACTGAGGTAGACGAGTGCTACTCAAACACAAATGTTCATACAGATCACCTGGGGATCTTGTTATTATACATGCAGAGTCTGCCAAGGTAGGCCTGGGCTTGGCCCGAAAGTCTGAAAGTCTGCAATTCTAACAAACTCTGAGGTGCTGATGTTGTAAGCTCTGGAACTTTGAGCAGTGAGTTAGAAATTATGACTCAGGTCCAACCCCGGATATACTGAATAAGGATCTACATTTTAATAAGATCCTTATTGTCTAAAGGGACTCTATATTCTAGAAGAAGAGAAAGCATTCTCATCTCTGGAAGACATAGCCTGGCTATGAATTTCTGTTGTCTGTATTGCCAGTCCTAATCTTAGAATTAATTGTAGCTTGTCTAATTCCAAATGTTTGTTCTGTTGTTTACAGGTTTGTTTTGTTTAGCTCAGAGGAGGAGGATGCACAAGGCATAGTCATGTGACTGAGTTCCCGGGGTTACTAATGTGACAGAAACAATTGTTTAAAAAGAATTTCTTTGGATTTGATGTCTATTCTTAAAAAATTTCACCTTGAGACAAATTCTCTGGAGGTTTGCCAAATAGGAAAAGTGACTGAGTGAAGTCAGAGCTTTGATATCTGGAGAGGGTGTTTTAAATGGAAGCTACTTCAGAAAATAATAAGCAATTGGGTTGGAAATTGAAATTCGTTAAAATAGATAAACTCAGAGAATATTTGAGTGGCCTATGTGTCATCAGAAAAGTTAATTTCTTTCATAATAAATGTGGTATATTATTTAAGCTAAAAATAACAAAATGTGAAATTTCAGTATCCCTATATATCACATTAAAATATTAATTCTCTAATTTTAAAGCACCAAATAAATAGCTGCATCACATTAAGTATTTCATTAATAATTTGAGGGTTTTTTTGGACTGATTTTTGGTTTCTACTGAGAAGACATACCCATGTCAAATTAATTTCCAAACAAACATTTATGCAATTCTCTAGTGAATATTACATGTTAAAAATCTGCCTTAGTTCAAATGATTCATACGTGTTAAAGCTGAAATTGACAATGGACTTTAATGTGTTTTTGCCATGTTTACTGTTTGGAAATCAAACTACATGGAACATAATTATCTAAATTGCAGGATTTTAATATGATGAATTCATAGGATTTAGAGCTGGAGGAGATATTAGATTTTGAATCCAATCCCTTCATTTTGTATGTGGGGAAGCTGAAAGCCAAAAAGTTTTCATGCCTCTTCCAAAGTCCCAGAAAGGAGGATTTAGGGTGTGATGTGCTGGGGCCAAAAGAGGCAGGCAAGGCCATGAACGTCCTGCTCAGGAGCTTGTGCACACCCCCTTTCACCTTCCATGGAGAGCCAGCCCTCTCTCCAGCATGGAAAACAACCACTAAAACACCACCTTTAAAGACCAATGTGGAAAATCACTTTAGGAGAACAGAAAACCACATCTGTTTGGCTTTGGACCCACAAGAATTACATAAATCACCTCTTGTTTGCCCACCAATTATGGTGATTAAATTACTATAAAAATCAAACTTGAAAGAAAAGCAATGCTGTTCACAGAATGATGGCGGAATATAGGGTTGCTCTCCCAAACCCCCTCACCAATATTTTTAAGAAAATTCAGAGCATAGGTCTATATTGCTAGTCCTAATCTTGGAATTAGTTGTAGCTTGGGAGGTGCTGGCAGGAGAATCGCTTGAACCCGGGAGGCAGAGGTTGCGGTGAGCCAAGATTGTGCCATTGCACTCCAGCCTGGGCAACAAGAGCAAAACTCCATCTCAAAAAAAAAAAAAAAAAAGAATTAGTTATAGCTTATCTAATTCCAAATGTTTGTACAATATATGTTTAGTAAGCAGACTACGATGAACCTTATTTATTTGGTTAAGTGCGATTGGTTCTGGACTGCCCCAATTCATAGGCATAATTTTTGAGGCCAGTTGAAAATTTGGGCCCTCACTTAAATGTTGGCACAGTTAACTAAGACCCAATAGAAAAACAAAGTAACATATGATTACATTTCATTTTACAAGATAAAAGCAATAAAACATTAAGAAATACTATAACAATAAATCAAGAGGGGGAAATTAGCCAGCCTTTATCTAGTTAACATTTGAGGATTTTAATGTAGAGAGGCTCTTACCTCTGGTTTTCTAACTTTGCCGATGTAAAAATACATGAACACCTAATAAATGCATATGTGCTTTTTGATTAGGTTGCTTCACACAAATATTTGCATGGTTGCTGAAGATGAACAGGAATTTTATATTGTGTTGGACCTTCTATGAGGCAGTAAAATAATAGGATTGATATAAATATCTAGTTTTGCTTCCCTGTGGCCAATTTCTTACTTTCTAAAACTTTATGGATACAATCCAAGATATACACATGTACATACATATTTAACTTAATGTTATTGCAGATAAGAATTTGAGAAATGTGGACCTGATTAATGTTAATGGGATTTTATAGTATTTTTTGCACAAGTGTTCAAAAATAAAATTTAAATATATGCAAAGAAAAACACACATTTAATTTACATTGGCAGTAAAAGTGGAATAAAATAAATATAGTTTTAGAATAAAAATCAGGCAACCTTGCTAATAAGAGAATAATAAATAGCTCAAAAGAACAGTTGCTTTTTTATGATTCCAATATTTCCATTTGGAATGCTATAATGTGGCTCAAATGTATAAATTAAACAGTGTTATTCTAGTACCTAATGATAGCAAGAATAAACATAAGGCTTCATCCTGTTTTCTTTATCTACAAGTCTTCTATTAAAGATGTGAGCCTGGTCTCAGGGGAAAAATAAATGAGAGTCCTGGCAATTTTTGCGTGTGACCAGAACATAGAAGAATATCATGGTTTAACCATCCACCAAACTATTATTTAAATAAATGAAGATTTATAAGAAAAGAAAATGAATGTATATATTTGGCTCTGTCTCAATCATAGACTTATAGTACAAGAGGATATGTGAAAAATCCATCTAATGACAGGTATGTGGAAAAATGTTCTTCGCAAATAAGCAATTTCCATTTATAGTAGATATTTCATTTTCTCCCTTTTCATCTCCTCTTTCAAATGCTAATACCCCATTGATTAGGGTGGAGGATGGAAGGAAAAGCACTTTCTTAGCCTGCTGGTGGGAGTATTTGTTGATTCTTTTCTGGAGTACAGTTAGGCAATGGTTATGGAGAACCACAAACTTGTTCCTATCTCTTTCACCTAGGAAATCTCAAAAGCAATGAGAGGCATGCATAAAGATGAATGTTTTTGTAAGTCCATAAAAAGAGAAGCCACATAAATATCCAATAATTGCAGACTAGTAGATAAATTATAGTACAGTATACACATACCATGGAATATGCTATAGCTATTAAAACTCACATTGTAAAAAATCGAATAGAATGGAAACATTTCCATGATAGACTATTAAGTGGAAAAAAGCAGGCTGTAGGACAGAAAAGAGTGTATGGTTCTGATTTTTATAAAAATACGTATGTATTTGTAGAAATGAAAGGCTGGAAGAATATACACTGAAGTGTGCACAGTAATTATCTCCGGGCAGTATATGTACTCTGGGAAGTATTTCTTCACTGAAATCTTTCATAGTTCCCAAATTTGCAACATGTTTGTCAAATTTTATAACTAGGAAAAAATACATTTTAAAAAAGTTTAGCTCCTCCAGCCTCTTGTTCTAAGTTACAAAGCTATGAGTTGCCAATCTTGTCCTAAAACATAACTTAGGAATATTTAGCATCTCTCTTTCAGCGAAGTTCTTAAATACACTTCTCTTAAAATTCACATTCATAGTCTCCCCTGTTCTTCTGGGGCAGAACTGTCTTTTTTTTTTTTACAATACCTTTGATTTCATGTTGAAACACAATTCTGAATCCACACCTTGGCTTTCTCATCTCCAGTCTTTACAGTATCTCTTGTCCAGTCTTTTGCTCTTTCCTTCTTTCTTTCTTCTTCTCTGAATCTCTCAGAGAACATCCCAGGAAAACCTACAGTCCACTACTGGACACGCCTGGAGGCCAACCCACTGTTTCCTTCGACATCAGTGTGGATGTCAGGGGAACCCAGCTTTCCCCTGGGAATTCTAGCTCTGTAGCTCAGTAGAGCTGCCCCAGTGCTGTGAAGAAATGGACACTTACCCCAAAGCTACTGCATTCCCTTTGGGCATTCTTGGTCTCACAGTGAAGAGTGAGACTAAGAAGACCTCCTGAAGTGCGTTCATTGAATTAATGGGGACTCTGCTATTCAGAGCTCCCAGTAGCCACACTTTCTCATCCTTTCCTGGATCACTCAGCATTAGCCTTCATGGTGAATATCATCTGTCTTCTTGTTTTTCTTTTCTTTTTTTTTTTTTTTAAAAAACTTCATTATTTCATTTTAATTGATGATTTCATTCATTCAATTATTTACTTTTGATTGATTCCAGTAACATATTCTCCTTGTGAGCTAATTCAAACAATACAGAAGTATATAAAGTTTGCCCAGATGTAACAACTAACATTATGCATGAACCCATCCAGATATTCGTCTATACACCAAAAATAGTGTGTGCGTGTGTGTGTGTGTGCATTTACACATATGTGTATGGACACATATACAGATTTTAATTAGTTTTTTTTTTGCAAAAGTGATAAGCTATTGATAGCAATGTAGGTTATTTTCAGTTTTTCATTATTACAGCCAATGCTACAGTTATTCCTGGATGGTATCTTTGTGCCACCTGTTTGAGAAAGCCAGACTCTTTCCTGGGCTCTAGCTGCAACCAGCCAAAGCGTCCATAATTGTAACACTTGCTGTTCATGCCTAGGGTAGGCAGAAACCCACAAAGTGTGAAACTAATACTAGTTGTAATATTTATTGTTTACGGAGAGCTCTTTATGTGCCTGCTGTGTTACTCTTTTCTACACCTCCGTTTTACAAAGGAGGACACTGAGGCTTAGAAGGGATAATAGCTTGTGAACCATCACACAACTCTGAAATTTCTGACTCTGACCTCTGCCATTTTTTTATTCCACCACTCCAGCTTCCCTCTGAAACTATAGCCCATTCCTAATTGGGTTGATGTCTGCCAGGGCAGACTCCCAAATCAAAAATATTTTTTGCTCATCATGGCACAAGATTTTAAATGGGCGATGAAAAAAACTGGTGCCAGTACATAGAGATACAGTTTTATAGATATAAAAAGGTATTCATGAATACATATGAAATGTGAGAATGATGATTGGAGTAGGAATCTAATAGATGACAACATTTTGGTTTACTTGCTTTTGCAGTACAGTTATTGCTCCAGCAGTTTTTACCTGTTCAGATAAGAGTCACCCTCATACTTTTTCTTTAAACTTTATTGGCTGCTATGAAACCTAACAGTGTTTCATGAAATGTTCACTCTCAGCCGATAAAGAGATGGATGTCAGATGCCCTTGCCCCTCCTCTAATGTCCCTTGGCCATGGCAGATGTTGCTTGTGATAGGATGCTTTCACACTCAGCCAGCTCTGTGGTTTGAATACATTCCCTCCAAAATTCAAGCTGAATCTTAATACCCCTGGTGGTACTACTAAGAAGTGGGGCTTTCAGGATCTGATTAGACCACGAAGGCTCTAGCCTCATGAATGGATTAGTGTCTAATAAAGGGGTTTGAGGGGGCAAGTTTGCCCTTCCATCCCTCCCAGCATGTGAGGACCCAGTGTTCATCCCTTCCAGAGGACACAGCAACAAGGTGTTGTCACAAAAGGGGAGACTGGGCCCCTCACCAGGTACTGAACTTGCTAATGCCTTGATCTTGGACTTCCCAGCCTCCAGAACTATAAGAAATAAATTTCTGTTCTTTATAAATTACCCAGTCTAAGGTGTTTTACTATAGCAGCACAAATGGGCTTAGACAGTTGCCATCTGACAAAGCTCCAGAATCCTTCTCAACCTGGCTTCTAAAATGCCACTGGAAATTAGTTGGACTTAGCTGAGAGCTGAAACCTGTCATCTCTAGATTTATTAAATTCTTGCAAACATGTATTTGCTGAGCACAATGTGCCTGGCACTGTGCTGGGTCCCAGAGGTTCAACTGTGAATGATACAAACTTGATCCCTAGTCTTAGGGAGCTGGGTGAGGAGGAAGACAGATAATGATTGCAAATCTAATTCCAAGGCTTTGAATGATTGATGCGAAGAAGAGCAGGGGCTACAGAAGCACACCTTGGGGAGACTTTTCCTTAAACGGAGCCCCTAATGATGCATGGGAGCTGGTAGATAAGCAGGGCAGCGCCCAAGGAGGGCTGCTCCAGGCATAGGTGACAGCACTGCAGAGGCCCTGAAGATAATTCAGGGAACATGGAGAAACCTGGCATCCCTGGTGCCTGGGCATCCTGGATGAGAGAGGTAAGAAGTGAGTCAATGCAGAGACACATCCAGAGCAAATCAGGCAGCCTTAGGGGCCCTGATAAGAACATGAGTCCGTTTCCTAAGGCAACAGGAAACCTTGGAAGAATTTTAATTAAGCAACTTAAATAAAATTGCCTTTAAAAAATGGGACTGAAATATAAGACAGTCTTTATATGGCTTAGTCCCTTTTCATTTTGTATTATTTGAAGAAAAATTTCAGTTCAAAATTTCCCGAGTGCTTAGAGCACAATATGTAAGCTGCTCTAGTGCTTTCGACTAATACTAGCAAACAGTTCCACAGCACTTACATGTACCAGGCTTTACAAATATTATTTGTGCTTTACAATTACTTAACTTGTTGAATTTAGATATATTTGATTTAGGTATTACTAGTAGCCTCATTTTGCAGAGGAGAAAACTGAGATGCAAAAAGGTGAAGTAACTTATTCAAGTTAGCAAGTGGTAGACCTGGACTCAAACCCAGGCTGCCTGGTTCCGGTATTGTGTGCTGGTGGTGAATGGCTTGCTCCCTTGCTCCCTTCCCTCCAATAGCTTAACGAGCTGCCTGTCTTATGCCAGTCCCCCGGCACAACCCCTTCACAGCCACCTCTACAAACTCCTGGTCTCATCCTTTCTTGCCCATTGCAGGAATCATATAATGACCTAGGTCTTCATCCAGGTATAAGGCCTTTTAGTCTTCCGGTCTCTGCAATGAGTTGAGATCTTTTCTGTTTGTCCCTGATGGTTAATTTTATGTGTCCATTTGGCTGGGCCATGGGATGCCCAAATATTTGATCAAACATGATTCTGGATATTTCTGTGAGGGTGTTTTTGGATGAGATTTACATTTAAGTGCGTGGATTTTGAGACTTCCATAATGTAGGTGGGCCTCAACCAATCAGCTGAGTAGAACAAAAAGACCAACTATCCCCCCAGCAAAAGAGAATTCTACAGCAGACTGTCTTTGGACTCAAACCGGAATATTAGCTCTCCTGTGTCTCCAGACTGCCCATTTTGCCTTATGGCTGGAACTGTAGCATCGGCTCTCCTGGGTCTCTAGTCTGCCAGTCCACCCTGCAGATTTTGGACTTGCCAGCCTCCATTATCATGTGAGACATTTGTTTATTCTTTATAATAAATCTCTTTCTCTCAATGCACACAAGCTATTGTTCTGTTCTTCTGGAGAGCCCTGACTAATACACCCCTGTACCCCTGGCATTTGGCTTAGAGTATGTGCTTAATAAATACAGGTGAAATTAACGCACCTAGAACACCCGCTCACAGAGCCTTAGTCTCAGGCCCCTCTTTTCTCTTGATGCCATAACCATGGCCAGTGGATTTGCCTGGCTTTCTGGCACATGCTTCTGATTTGTGTCCACTTTCCTCTGTATTTCCTTTCCAGGGATAGAGGCTTCCCTGGACCCAGGCCTCCTGGATGACATCCTGCTTAACCCTCACCAGCTTCCCAGCTGGTGTTGAGAGCCGGGCTGGTGTTGCCCTGCCCTCACTGCTGAGCTGCCTGAGTTGATTTTGCCAATGCCAGGAGAGCCCACCTACCAGCCCTAACCCCTCAGGCTGGCTCCTTTTTGATACTGATGCTCCCAGCTAGGAAAAGTTCAGGTTTGCTTCATACCCTTTAGAAATGATGTTTGGATTTTGGTCCAAACCTCTATCCCTCCCTTGCTATTTCCAGGACAAGCCACATCATAGCTCCTGGCCCTACATTGCCTCTCTGCTTCTGGCTTCCTCCTTCTCTGATTTCTGCCACTGCATCTCAGCACACCTGACATGAGATCATTGAAAGGGCAGGTCATACATGTGCTTAACCATTAACAAGGAAGGAGATAAGGACATTAGTGAGGCTCAAAACAAGGGCTAAGGGGGGGAGGTCCAGAGAAGGGCGGGAACACTTTCTACTGGAGGAGGGATGAAAGGGTTCATGGAGTAGCTGCATTGTCCTGGGCTTTGGAGCTAAGCAACATTTCAGCAGGAGGAGCTAGACATTGGAGGGTGGACACAGACACCCAAAGTGCAGTATGAGGTCAAAAGCAGCAAAGAATGCAAGGAGCCCAGGGGATGGGGTGTCCTTGCGGATGGAGAAAGGAGTGGAAGGGAGTAGTGGGGGGTGAGGCTGCAGAGAATAGGGAGAGTTATTTCATGCAAACGTTTACTCAGAATGAGCAAAGGAAGTGTTCATTTGGCCTTTGACCAGACCTGCTTCTGTAAAATAGTAATAGTACCTTGTCTGAGAGTTTATAGCACAAAGATTAGAAAGCAACATTCTTATGCTTGTCTGATGGTGTTTGGTGTAGGAGCTCTGGACAGAAAGCCTGGAGAACCAGATTCTAGTCCTGGCTGGACTATTAAATAGTTGGAAGAGTTTTGGGGGTCTGAAATCCCTCATCTGGAAGACAGAGATGGGTGGAGTGGACTGGACAAAGTCTAACATTCTTTTCAACTATGAAATTTTTAGCGTTTCACATCAATTTTGCTCTTTGGAGTAATTGCAAGTACAGGGTGATACATTTCTCTATATATTTGTCTAAGGATTTTTAAATTACGCAATTTCAAACATATACGAAAGTATGTTTACCTAATTGTTAAGATCTTGCTTTATTTGCTTCATCTATTCAGTCCTGTCTCCCTCTTTTCGGTTGAATTATTTTAAAAGACTGACTTCATGTCATTTTTACCTCTACGTGCTTCAGTGTTCTGAATTCTGCAGACATTAAAAAGAAGAATTACAAAATCATTATTACACTCGATGAACAGAGCTTTGTATCATCCAATATGTAGATCATAACCAAATTTTCCCAATTGTCTCAAGAATATCTGTTTACAGTTGCTTTGTTTGAATTGTGATCTAGATAGAGTCCACACGGGACATTTGGTCATTATGTCTCCTTAATCTCTTTTAAAGAATAAATATTTTAGGCCAGGCACCGTGGCTCACGCCTGTAATCCCAGCACTTTGGGAGGCTGAGGCAGGTGGATCACGAGGGTCAGGAGATCAAGACTATCCTGGCTAGCACGGTGAAACCCAGTCTCTACTAAAAATACAAAAAAAAAAAAAAAGAATAAATATTTTAATGCAAAAGCGGTTTTGTGAAACCAGTAAGAGTGAGCCTACACTGCATTTAAGGAGGCAATATAAACGGCACTGTGACCAGTCACCTCTGGGTTGGCTTCCCATCTAAGGGAGGCAGGTACTCTTTCTATCTCTCAGTTCCTTTTTCATGGACTCTTGAGCCCTTAGGACCTATTTTCAAAGAACTGTGCTGAACTTTAGCTGTTTCTGCATCATTAAAACCAATGGGAACTGAGCAGTTAAAACCCTGGGCAGTGCTTTGAAAACATATCCCCCACGGTCCTCTCTTCCCTCTTCCCATGGAACATTGATCAGAAACAGACCTTTGGAGCTGTCCTCCTTTCACACATTTAAAACGTTTTTCGGTCCTACACAATGTACTTTATATTCTACCCCAGGAAATTAGTGTAGCCACTGATGTTCTTAGTCTCTTTCTTTAATTTTGACCAGTTTGCCACAGACTCTGATTTAATACTGTGTTAAGACACATTCCTTTAGAAAACAGGGAGTCAGGAGCCCTGGGCGCTGGTCCTGGCTCTGCCACGCCTGGCCGGTGTACTCCTGGGCAAGGTACGGCACCTCTCTGGACTTCCGTGGCTTGTCATTGAAGACCCTGACTAAACTAACCAGTGCATGGAGTTGCTGACCAGAACCTTCTCCGCAGCAAAAGCCTCACGTGGCAGGCACTGTCTCTGCTGTCTGCACTCCTCCCTCCCCAGTGTCAGTCTCCCTGCTGGTGTGGCTCCTCCCATAGGCCCTTTGTACTTCTCAGAGGTTTGGGCTGTTAGGACCCTGACTTCTCCTTCCTTTCCTCCACGTCCTGCAGAGCCAGTCCTCCTGTGTTCTGCACCCTTTTGTTCTTCTACCTCATGGAAAGACTGTTTTTTTGAGTGGGAAACGATCTAATTAATTGAATTCACACCCTAAGATGTAATTGGCTGTTATCAACTTGATGTGCTCTTCCTTTGGGGTCATTTTAATTTCATTTCATTTTAGTGAAAGGAAATACTTAGCTAATTGATAAAAAAAAAAAAGTGGAATTTTAGCTAGCAGTGCCTAGTTGGCTTACAAGGGTCTTCCTGGTGGCCCTCATATCACAACCCAAAGGCAGCCTCTTTTTCTGCTCATGGATGGTGAGTTTTGAGGGCAGCCAATGAAAGCATATTTGCGAGAGAATGAAATACCCATGATACCTACTCGGATTTCACAGAGGGGGAGGCACAGGGTGGTGGAGCTGCAAGGGATGCTGGCATGAGCCGAGGGGGCTCAGTGACAAGACCGGTGCAGCCAGAGGTGGCTTGGGGGACCATGGACATGCAGAAAGTCTCTGGTGTACAAAGCGGGAGGGAAGCGGGTGGAGGCGAAGGAACATGGGTGCTGAGTCTGGCATTTACTGGCTCTGTGAACTTGGACAAGTCACTCAACCATTTTGAGGCTTTTTCATCTGTAAACATGGGGATGGTAATAATACCCATCTCATAAGGTTGTTATGGAGACTAAATGAGATAATTGACGTGAAAGTGCCCGGTAAAGGTAGGTCCAGGTGTCATCTCCAGAAATTAGTCCCAGGTATTGGTATTTTGTTTTATTTTAAAGCTCCTCGGGCCATTCTAATGTCAGAGTTTATAACAATTGCAGTAATGTATTCCAGTTCCCTTTCCATAACTCATAGTGTTGCCAGTGGTCAAGCCTGAGTGTTGGTAGAGCATCAGTTTCTCATTCCAAAAAGAAAATAATGCAGACCAAAGAACCTTATGAGACTTGTGAAATTACAGAATTGAATGGCCATCCAGTTCAATCTCCTATCTGATGGTTGAATGCTCCCTGCAGTATTCTTGACCAGTGGTAGTTTAGGTCGGTGTTTCTCAAGCTCCAGCAGACATTGGAGTTACTAAAACTGAGAGTGCTGAACTTCAATCCCAGAGTTCCTGAATTAGTAGGTCTGGGATGGGTCTTGAGAAATTTCATTTCTAGTAGGTACGCAGCTGTTATTGATACTGCTTGTCTGGGCACCACTGTTTGAGAACCACTGATCTAGATGGTGCTTGAATACCTCTAGTGTCAGAGAACTTCCTGCTTCATGAGCCTGCTCATGCCATCTTCCGAGAGCCTGAAGCACGAACACACTTAATCTGATGGAAAGTTCCTTCTCATATGAACCTGAAACCTGTTTTCCTATCCCTTTTACCTGTAGGCTGTTTGTCTTGTCCTTTTGACAGTAGAGTTAAATTTTATTCATCATAGTTTTAGCAGAAAGTATTTTTATTACTTTTGGTCTGTGATTCACTGTCCTAAGGATAAAAGACAACCTGACTGTATTGGCAGTCTGAAACTACGGCAAAAACCTCAAGCCATTCTAAGGAGAAAAGAATCTGATCTATTCCTGGGAAAACAACTTCAGTTGAGCAAATGTATTTTGAGTGCCCAGTGTGTTTCGGGGATGGGAGATGTACAGGTGTGTTTCGGGGATGGGAGATGTACAGGTGAACAACCAGTTCAGGGATTTCTGTGGAAGGTGGGAATAACCACTGAAAAACCACTCCTCACTCAATGGATGTAGATTTCTAGTGATGGACAACTCAATACCCCTTCACGGTTTTAACACAGCTTTGTGGACTTGTGACCATTTCAGCAATGAAATGCATATTTTGGCACACATGCCACTTGCTGAAGAAATAAAAATTTAATAGACATATATCTGAAAGTTTCTAGCACTTCAGGGAGATTTTGAGATTTATTCTAGCATACCATACAATGAGTTTTATTGGGAGCTGCAAAAATATATAATTTTAATAGAAATAGGTAAGCATAAAACATTGACACCACTGAAAAAATATTGGCCATGCCAAAGCAACCCCCATAAAAGTTTGCAGAATGTTTCAGAAAAGAATCAGAGAATTATTAAGGGCTGATTTTTCTAGTGGAGCTTTGGCCAGGGTCTCATTTTTAAGGAAACATATCTATGTTTCCAAGGAAAAAGCAGGTATTCACTGCCTTTGAAGTGCAGCGATCCTGATGTTTCTTGTAGCTATGTGAAGAAAGATCATGGAGATTGTTTTGTGCAGATTTGATGAAAAAGCTTAATTAATGATTAAAAGCACAACAGTCCTGTTAAACCAGACATGTTTTAGGAAAACACTTCAAGATGAGATGACAGTACCCTCCTACATTCAAAGGCTGGAAATTCAAGTATTAGAACATTCATTACTTTTTCCTTGGAGATGGTGCTGTCTTTATCATCCATCTTCATCACTTGCTCCAAGTTAAAATGGTTGATTTCTTGCTGCTGATTATAGGGCATGAATCTTAGTCCTATGGAGCTTGAAAGCACGATGCCTTTGTGTTCTTCAGTATCTCTGAGCTTCATTTTCATCGTCTGGTCAAAACCAGGAGAGTAACATCTGCCACACAGATTATTGTGATATATAATGTGAAGATACAGACAACACATACAGCACAGTGTCTGATGACCAAGACATGCCAGTGTCATAGTTCATATACTTTGGGGTAAGGCTTAGTGAGCAGCGACACACCTACCCCAAGGGAAAGAAAGCCAGAAGGGCCCTTCCTGAAGGGGAATCTTGCTCCAGGTCCCCAGTGTCTCTTTACTGAGACGCTTTACTGAGACAGTTCTTCCCCAACTGGATCACCGGTGTGCAATTTGACCTTCAGAAGTATGTTGTAGAAAAGTGCTGTATGGTCAATAAATTTGGCAAATGCTGCTAATGGGCACATCAGCATGTTAAAGGCTGTAGAAAGCCTAACAGTAGAGAAAACTGTTCAACTTTGTTTAATGTAGCATTTTTCTAACCATATTCCAGTGACAGGAACATATTTTCCTGCCTCAAGACTGGTATGCCTCAAAGCACTGTTTGGGAGCTGCTAATCCAAGCCCTTGAAGTCAGTAGGAGATAAGGGTATCTTATCTTATCCTTGGTGTTTAGTGTGGTCCCAGCCTATACAAGGTATGGAACAGATGCTGGGTGAATAAATGTCTCAATGTATATGTCAATTTCCTGATGATTCTTGCCAAGGCAATGACTTCCTGTGGGCACAATTCATTTGTATTGTCACCACCAACAGGGACTACAGCACAAATCCTTCCCACATAAGCTGGCATTTCTACTATGTTGCCAGTTTAATGAATTTTGTCAAAAACAGACTTCTGACCAGCCAGGGTCCTGATCTGACAATTTTATTTTTTCGGAAAAAGTCACTATGATGACTCTGTTTGCAGCAGTTGTCCGAAGCTGAGGTTGCCTTCTGTTAGCCGCTTCTCTTGGTTGGACCTGAGCAATGGGCAGGTGCCAGAGAACCCTGGACAAGAAGAGGCTTCCAGCCGGGTGCTGCAGAAAACTTGTTCTGCAAAAGCAGACAGGAGACGCTGAATGAAGGACTCTGTTCTCCAACAACAGATTTCATCATTGTGAGGTTCACATGGGGTGTGTTTTCATTTTGTTTTTCCCTACAGTTTCAATCTTCTTTCCTCCCAGAAAGGGTTCTTTTGTGTTTGACCTCGTCCCGACGCGTTGGAAAACGTCCTGCTGCACCAGCTCTTAATTCACCTTCCTGTGTGGACTTGCCTCGGTGGCAAAGTCACACTCATTAACAAGTTCTTCCTCCCTGGGCTCTGCACATCACCCAGCTATATATCTTCCAATGTGTTCCTTTCTGTGGGGAAATGAGCTATTGCCAGAGTCGGGCTCTGGGACACGGAGGACTGGCTCATTGGCTGGCTGCCCTGGTGATAATCTGGAAGTGATCAGTGGAGGAAAAAGATAACACAGCTGTGATTTTCAAGGAGACAGGTCCTGGTTTTTTTACCTGCCAACCACATTTCCTCCGGGGAGTTTTTCGGCAAGTGCTGTAAAAGAGACCTTTTAATCTTGTTTCAAAAACCTGGAGACCCAAGTTGTTCCAGATCTTGAGTAGAAAACAGGCCAGGGAAATGTGCATTGCCGAGGAGGCGGGTGGGATGCCATTGCGATTCCGTGGCTTAGTTTTGCATGTGCTTGAGAGGACTTGGTGAACTTGGCCTTCAAGTGCTTTCACCCACAAGTATGATATGGTTTGGGCTGGGGGTGGAGGGTGTTGCAGAGGTTGATGAACATAAATCTGTCAGTGGGTGATTTTCAGACATCTGCCTGGAGCACTTGCAGACAAACATTGGAGTCATTGGAGCCAGGGAAATGCCTGACAATGCCTGGGAAAACCTGAGCCAAAAAGCTGGCCCGGGGACACTGCTGGGCCAGAAAAAAAGGATGTGTCAGTAATAAATAGTTTATAATTTAAATTGGGAGCAAAAAGGAGAGAGGAAAAAAAGAAAGAGACAAATCAATCAGGATAGGGAGCTTGGGAACTAAATATTGTCTTTGTTAGGAGTCAGTGAATGCTGCAGAAATGCACCGCCAGATCCTGGCAGTGTCTGCCATCCATTGGGCATCTCGTATCGCTCCTGCCAGCAGCCTGAGCAACAAGGCCCAGGAAGTCCCCAGTGTGTGGTTTCAGAGATTTACTCAACTAGGGCATTTCATTTTTCTTAGTGTATAACTGGCAGAGTTACATCCTATTTTCTAGCTGAAAATTCTACTGCTTAGTACAGCATGATCGAGTCAACAGCTCTAACTGTGGTTACATTTCAGAATACTTTCAAAATCTCCTTACTGATTCACAGTGCAGAATGTATATGGTACATGGCAGCTGGGTTCCTGTGGCTTCTCCAAGCCTCCATATCCTAATCTTTAAAAGGGGGATGATAATACTTGTCTTGAAGATTGTTGAAAGAGCAGATACACTGTTGGGTCAACAATAAATATGACTTCGCCTACCATAAAATGCAAGATTTTCATTCTGAAGGTAAGTCTTGATTTAATGGTTGTCTTCTCTGGCTGGCATACTTGATACTTATAGAACTGACGCCCACATAGGTACTTGGCAGAAATACAAAAGGAGACCCATCCCATCTCCTCCCTGGCAGTATTTATCTGATGATTTTTTGCATTCTGCTGCCCGTATTTCTGATTCAGTTTCAGTTTCTCCCTTTTGCATGGTGTAAACTGACATCTCACACAGAAAAGGAGGGTTCAGATTACCCCAGGAAAGTGTAATGCAGAGAACTCTTCATCAGCGTGAAACCAGGGTGGGCACCAGCAGTGAAAACCTTTGAATCAGAGGTGGATTTCTGGCTGTTGTTTACCACGTGACAAAGAGCAAACAGGCAGTTTTTCCTTCATTCCACCTGGGGCATCCCATAAACTTCAAAGTTCAAAACACACTTTGAGTGGGCAGGGGAAGAGGCATCTTCCTAATAGCCTTGACTTCCTCATCTCTGAATTTCTAAAGCAGCAATAGTTGATGCTGTGGTATAGGCATCAAGAGGCAAAAGAACACAGGAGCTAAAAGCAATGGATTTGCATTTATTCAGACAGACGTGGCTTAAAGCTCAGCTTCACAATCTACAATTATGTAATTTGGGGCATATTCATTTACTTGTTTGATTCCTATTTATCTTCTTCCTTCATTGTGTTGAGAGAATTAAATTAGGTAATCTATGTAATTAGCACAGTGCACTGCACATTGGTAAACATCAGTAAATATTTTTCAATAATAATGTACAGTGTGTTTTATATTATTGTTCCATACATGTCAGGCTAATCTCTTCATTTCAGTTCTAAGCACCTTAGGAGAAGGACACTGTCTCTATTTGTTGAGTTCTGTATGGAATGACTGCAGTGTAATTGTACCATAGAGTAGATGGCCATTCAGTATTTGAAACATTGGTCAACTATCAGCAGAGATAGATGGATCTTGAATCTATTTAAAGCTCTTTAAGTCCTTTAAAGAAATTTCCAAATACACTTCTGAAATTTGCCAGTAATACCAAAACAATATTCCCAAATTTCCAATAAATTCTTATATTTCTAGCCAATTGTTTTCCAAATATATGAAGTTATCTGATTTTAAAACCTGCCAGACATTCCTAGTATTTATTCCTAGAATTTTAAGTTTGGAATGATTCTGACATTCCAATCTACCACAGCCTATGTTTCTTCTACAAATCCTATGATATTAAGCTCATTCCCTCAGTTCAGATTACCACAGAGGGCTGTTCAATTTGATACATGAATGTTGTATTATTGACGTAGCCAATCTGCAATGTATTGGTTCCAAGAACAGGCGGCAATAATGATGCCTCAGCAAATAAGATGCAGATGTTCTAGGAATATCCATGCCAGACAAAAGTGTGTTGCAAAAATGAATAGGTGCTACTTGTAAAAGTATACAAAATTATTTTCTAAGTTTCAAAATATGTTTACTGCATGCCTTGAGGCATTGGTGGGTTAAATTGAAAATGTATTATTCATTTTAGAAAAAGTATGACTAACAATACACATATTTCCAGCATCACTGATTCTCTATAGAGCCTCCCTTCTCTGCTACAATGCCTCACTCTCAGGGTTGCCTGAGACAGGAGTTGGACCACATGGCTTGACCCAGGAGGCATGTTCAGGCTGAAAGAGACTGAGAGACAGAACCAGTTCCTGGTTCAGGGATCGTGCCTAAAATGTCCTGCATCTAGTTCTACAGAATGAAATACTAGACTCTTAGAAGAGGCACAGAATATCATCGTAAATACAGCATCCTATGCTGCTACATTGAAGAGGAAGAATTTCAAGGCTCATCAAAATCAAATTGCTTAGGCTTATGTAGATTGATAATATAACACCTGGAAATAATTATGTGGGGAAGAAAAACAAAAAGTACCAGAAAAGTCCTCCCAAATATCATCTACTCAATAGATTTCGATTCTGGACTGACATTCTATCTGTGGCACTTCAAGCAATTCGACTAAAGGAAGCCCGCTTATCTGTACGTTAAATGTACTAAGTCAGTGGGTGGAGTCGGGTCATTCCGATACTCTTTTCTAGTTTCTTTAAGCTCAGGGCCTAGAATGTACCTTGAGACCTGTTCCCCAGCTCGAGAAGGACAGGGAGCCATAAGGAAAAACTCCAGTGGAGGGAAAGGAAGAAAATGGCATCTCCTATTAGGTCTGCCATATTACATGGCCTGTACAGAAGATCGGTGGGTCAAAGGGCAACTGAAAAACTCACTAGTAAGGGCAAAAAGGGCTTGTTTCTCTTATAGAGTAATTCCTGTGTATCTTATTTATCTTTCACTTGTGCCACTCATTTACATGGAATACCTTTGCCCATAAGTTGGAGTATTTTTAGCCCTCAATGTTGGCAAGTTGCAGAGTAGCTTTATGGTAAAAGAGAGCAAAGGTGTGTCATCCTTTGATTCCCAAGATTCCTAGTGGAAGTATTTTCTTTGTTATTCTCTGAACAAAAGTTAAAGAGGAGGCTGGACTTCGGAGTATTTGTGAAAATGCTATTTCTAGCCCTTCATCCACACAGTGCCTTTCGGTGTTCATCTGGAGGTGATGAAGGTGGATGCGGGTGACTCCTCCGCTCTACCCATGCTCACAGCCCAGCCCACTCTTCTCAAGAGTGCCCCACCATTTCCCCATGAAGTCCAAAGGCAGCACCAGAAGGGTAGAGTGAGCATCCCCGGAGTCTGTGTCTTTATTATTTCCGTGGTCTGCTTCAAGTGTTATCCCATGTGCTTGGGGTAATGTGTTTGTTTAATTGACGAAAACTCTAGGTGGCAGGAGGCTGGGAAGGTGGCTAGGCTTTTTCATATTTATTCTCATGGAAAACATTCCCCTTTATAAATCTTTTTGCTACAAATAGCGTTTTTTTTTCTTTTATGTAATTTTCTTAATTTTTAAAAAAAATTTTTGAGACAAGGTCTCGCTCTATCACTCAGGCTGGAGTGAAGTGGTGTGATCTTGGCTCACTGCAACCTCTGCCTCCTGGGGTCAAGCGATTCTCATACCTCAGCCTCCCAAGTAGCTAAGACTACAGCTGCATGCCACCATGCCTGGCTAATTTTTGTATTTTTAGTAGAGACGGGGTTTCGCCATGTTGTCCAGGCTGGTCTCAAACACCTGACCTCAAGTGATCTGCTTGCCTCAGCCTCGGATATGCTGGAATTACAGGTATGAGCCACCACGCCTGGCTGCTTTTATGTAATCTTGATATAACACCGATCCCACGTAGTCAGCACAAATTATAAAGTGTGTAAATGACTGGTGAAAAAATAATGCCCTTCTCAAAGAGAAGATAATTCCATTACAGGGCATCTAGGGGCCGTTCCATGCCAGAAGATCCCACCCAGGAAAGCTGGTGGCTGCAGGGATAAAAGCCAGCAGTTTGGAAAGAAACATCTATAAGAACATGGACCACGTAGGAGCCTAGCTTCAAGCTCCGCTTTACCAAGCTTCCCTTCCCCTTTGCTGAATTGCAGCTCCTGATCCTGCCTGCATCCTACTGGCCTGTCTTACATAAAGATCTAGTTCTGGAATACAGGAAATATGGTGGAGATTGTTCTATGTTAAGGTTCCAAGCCAAGTACAGGCCCATATCCTCAGCTAAGATAATTATTGGTGGGTGAATAAATTAGGCTTGCCGACACTTGTCTGTTTAAGCAAAGACAGCCTTTTAAACATTAGAAGAATGTCCACTTCACTCTACAGAGTCAACATTATTCAGCACTTCCATTAGCTGTGGATTACCAAAGCAGAAGACAATTCTTAAGTTAAGAAAATTTTATGAGTGAAAAGACAAACGTAAGCAAAGTGGATACATATTCTGAAAGTTTTATGTAAAAACCAAGGTGCAGGTGCAAGTGTATGTAATTGATACATAATGCAGAGAGGCAGAATGGGAGAGCAGAAGAGAACACGGACTCGGGAGCGAGATGGCCTAGGTGTGGAGCATGGCTCTGCCACTGACCGCCTGGGAAACCCTGGGCAAATTACCTGACCTCTCTGGGCCTTGCTCTCTCCTCATCTGTACAATGGGGCCATGATAGAACTTGTCTCAACGGATTGTAGAGAGGATTAAGTACGCTAGAGCATGTAAAGAACTTGGACACACTGCTTGACACTTAGTAAGTGTTGTGAAAGTGTTAGCTTCCTAATGCAAGCATTGTCTTTGCCTCTTCATCCTCTTTTTTTTGTACCCTTCATCCTCCTCTTCTTTTTCCTTCTCCTCTTTCTGTCTCTTCTCCTCTTCCTCCTCGTCCTTCTTTATTAGCATGATTGTACATGTGAAATGGCCAGGGCTGGCTATATAATTTGTGGCGCACAGGACAAAATGAAACTTCAGGGCCTCTTGTCCAAAAATCAGGGGGAAAAAACATTTCTTTTTCTTCTATCTCTCTCTCATACCCAATCTATCACAGGGTTCTTTGTTGGCTATTTATTGACCCATCTTCTCTCAGGCACGTATATTCTCTGGGCAAGTATAGACTCACAAGTGCCTGGAGTCCCTCCTCGAAATTTGGTGTGTGAGTGTGCGCCCAGCTCCACCCTTTGCTGTGTTTGTGTCCAGCCTTTCGCCAGGGGTGAGGTGACAGAGATCACTGGGCTAGGGGCAGGAGAGGGTTGGCAGAGAACCCATCCCAGGGAGGCAGGGAGGTGGTGAGTGGGGGACTGCACAGGAGCAGAGACCCCAAGCCCTAGTGCACACTTCATTGTTCCACTGGACTTCACTTAGGAGAAACACATTCAAAGGTAAAATTATTAAGAATTTTCAACATGATCACAGAGCACCGATGCTCCAAGGGGTGGCCCCCTTCTGAGTGTGGGACCCTGTGTCAGATATCCATGAAGTTGGCAGTGACAGTAGCAGAAAAGATGTGAAGTTAGCAATCAACTAAACCCCATTTTGGTTATGAAGTGATTCTTTGGTTTAAGATGTAGAAATTGGATTTTATTATCAGTTTTGGTGAGACCAACACAAATTAGGTAACTCATTTTATCCATTTATTAAACTTAGGGAGAAAAATGCACATTTTAACCACCTGGTCTACCCCAGAGATGTAGTAAAAAAGTAGCTTTTAAAAAGACCTTTGTGCTCTTCTACCCAAAAGCATAAGATGGGCATTTTCCAAAGTGTGTTACTTGAGAAAAGGGTTCTGTGAGGAACAATTGGCTCCTTGGGTAAAACAGAATTAACGGATTTTTGAAATTCAGGACAACCCACTTACTAAGTGGGTAGTCTAATTGTTTTTCTGTTTATTTACCTTAGGTCTTACTCTTTTCCAATTAATCATCTTAGACTTTGGAAGGTGAGGGGAAACATGGAAGCAGAGTCCATTTAGCAAGCTGAGATATTGTCAAATTTCAAAATGAATTTTTTAAATTAAATTTAATTTTTTTATTTTAAAAGTTTTACTTTAAGTTCTGGGATACATGTGCTGAACATGCAGATTTGTTACATAGGTACACATGTGCCATGGTGGTTTGTTGCACCTATCAACCCATCATCTAGGCTTTAACCCCCTAATACATTAGGTATTTGTCCTAATGCTCTCCCTCCCCCAGCCCCCGCTCCCCGACAGGCTCTGGTGTATGATGTTCCCCTCCCTGTCTCCACGTGTTCTCATTGTTCAATTCCTACTTATAAGTGAGAACATGCAGTGTTTGGTTTTGGTTTTCTGTTCCTGTGTTAGTTTGCTGAGGATGATGGTTTCCAGCCTCATCCATGTCCCTGCAAAGACATGAACTCATCCGTTTTTATGGCTGCATAGTATTCCATGGTGTATATGTGCCACATTGTCTTTATCCAGTGTATCCAAAATGAATTTTTAATCTTAAATGTAACTGGCCTCTCAGTTCTTCCACCATGTCCGCTCCAATGATCATTTTCTATAATTATCCACTCCTAAGACCATATTCTTATTCCCCTCCCTCTGTCCTTTAGCTAACCAACTCTAGTACTCACTAGTAATTCTTCTGCCTTTTTGACTAATTGACCACCAACAAATCATTGACCAGCACTTTAATACCTCCCTTAGTGCCCTCATTTCCTTCTGTATCCAGCTTAATGACCACGCCCTGTCACTGGGAACATTAGCACCCTAATTCTTTCACACCCTCCCCTCACCGAACTTGGCTGGGAGAGCCCCAATCCTGGTTAAAACCCACAACTACCTACTATGTGCCTGCACTTGGTTGGAGAAAAACCCACAACTGTGCTGACTGTTCTCACTTTAAATCCTTGCCCTCAAATCTCAAATGGACATTCAACGTAGCAGCAAATCTTATTTACTTCACTTTTCCATGCTTCAGAATTACTCTTTTTATCCCTTCTCCTCTTCCCTTCCTCCGTGTTCTTATCTTGGGACCCTGCTTCATTCTTCATTGGAAAAATAGAAGCAACTAGGTAGTAATTCTTTTACTTTTTTCCAGCAGTTAATCTACCCATACCCTTTTCCTTTCCTTCTTGTGTCATAAACAAAGTGCCCTTTCATCCTCTCAAGGAGTTATTCTTACTCTGTACCACTTTTCGGCTCCTGAACTCTTATCAGTATCTCCCCTCCTGTGTCACTCACTGTATCTCCAACATCCCTACTCTGTCTAGGGCAGTGAACCCCAGCCTTTTGGCACCAGAGACCAGTTTTATGGAAGACAATTTTTCCATGGACTTGGGGTGGAGAGTGAGGGATGGTTTCGGGATTATTCAAGTGCAGTGCATTTATTGTGCACTTTATTTCTATTATTATTACACTGTAATATATAATGAAATAACTATACAACTTACTATAATGTAGAATCAGTGGGAGCCCTGAGCTTGTTTTCCTGCAAATAGATGGTCCCATCTGGGAGTGATGGGAGACAGTGACAGATCATCAGGCATTAGAGTTTCATAAGGAGGATGCAACCTAGATCCCTCACATATGCAGTTCACAACAGGGTTCATGCTCCTATGAGAATCCAATGCCCCTGCTGATCTGACAGGTGGTGGAGCTCAGGAGGTAATGTGCATGATGGAGAGTGGCTGTAAACACAGAGAAGCTTTGGTCACTCGCCCACCGCTCACCTCACGCTGTGCGGTCCCCTATGGGGGTTGAGGAACCCTGGTCGAAGGGATACACAACTAGAGCCAAAAATGTGCTCTGAAAGTTCCTGTTTAAAGAACAAAATATAAAACAAACCTTACATGATCCCATTTTATCCTTCTAGCTTCTGCTCCATTTCTCTGTGCCCCTTCAGAGCAAACCTTCTTTAAGAGTTGTCTGTAAGCACTATCTTCACTCCCTCACTTCAGTTCTCTGCTTCACTCATTCCAGTTGAGTTTCTGTCCCCACTTCTCCTCCTGAAGCTGCTCATGTCAAGGCACCATTACCTCCATGCTCTCAAGTCCAGTGGTTTTACTTTGTATAATATTGCCTCATTTTTGATATGCCTTTAAAAAAATATCTTGACTTTCATGATGCCACATACTCCTGGTTTTTCTCCCACCTCACTGGCTATTCCTTCTGTCTCCTTCACTGGCTCCTCCTCCCTGCTAGAGCTGTAAATGCTGGAGGCTTTTGGAGCACATTCCTGAGCCCTCTTCTAATCCCAAGCAATATTTTTTCCTGTGGGTGATCTCATCCAACTGTAAGGTCTTCAATATAATCTGCACACCAATGACTCCCAAATCCATGTCTCTAGCTCTTTGCTTTGACTTTCAGATTTTCTATATCCAATTGTCACAGGCATCATCTTCACGTGGATGTTTGCTAGGAAGCTCAAATTACCATGGTCAAAACTGAACGGTTGATACTTTCTTTCCCTCCCAAATCTGGTTCTTTCACAATCATCCTATCTCAGTAAATAGCCCTGTCATCCACTTAGCTACTGAAGCCAAAAATCTAGGAATTATCTTGATATTCTCTTTTCTTTAGCTTTCTATGTCAAGTGTATTAGCAAGACTTGTCAATGCTTCTTTCAGAACTCATCCCTAAACTGCCCACTTCTTCTACCTCCAATGCATCACTCTACTACGTACTGTCATCTTTTCTAATCTGAACAACCGCAATAACTTCTCAATTAATTTCTTTGCTTCTACACTTATACACTTATAGTCCTTTCTCTACACAGCAACTGGAGAGATGTTTAAAAAATGTAAATCAGGCCGGGCGCAGTGGCTCACGCCTGTAATCCCAGCACTTTGGGAGGCCGAGGCGGGTGGATCACAAGGTCAGGAGATCGAGACCATCCTGGCTAACACGGTGAAACCCCGTCTCTACTAAAACTACAAAAAATTAGCCGGGCATGGTGGCAGGCGCCTGTGGTCCCAGCTACTCAGGAGGCTGAGGCAGGAGAATGGCGTGAACCCGGGAGGCAGAGCTTGCAGTGAGCCAAGATCGTGCCACTGCACTCCAGCCTGGGCGACACAGCAAGACTCCGTCTCAAAAAAAAAAAAAATGTAAATCAAACCATGCTTAAACCATTCTGAAGGCTTCCCTTGATGCTGGGAGTAAAATCTGACCTTCTTGCACTGGTTATGCCCTACCTGGTCTAGACCTTGTCAACATCTCCATCTATCTCATATGATTCTTCCTGTGCCTGCTGTGCCTACTTCAGCCACTCTGGCCTTTTCTTTGTTCCTCTAGTATGCCAAGGTCATCTTAACTAAGGGACCCTTACTGGTTCCCACTGCCTGGAATGCTCACACCTCTGATTTCCACATGATCAGCTTCTTCTTCTCACTCAGATGCTGACTTAAATGTCACCCTTGTTATTTATGTCATTATGCAGCAATGAATTCCTGTTGTATTCAATGGGTTATAATCAATTACTAGCATTATGCATTTTGATGCTCAAATTGTTCCAAACTTGGGTATTAGGATTCCCTTCAAGTTGGCTTCTGTGTCCTTTTGACACAGCTCTGTCATTCTTTGAGTACTTTATTATATTCTGCCACAGAAAGATGTTTCAGGCTCATTTTATTCTTTCTCTGGAATCAGTTCTTCAAGGAGATTTAATTCCTTTTAGTGGAGGATGGCATTTAGTAACCAAGATATGGGCTCTAGATGTACTCATTGTTACTGTGATGTCATTGATTTTAGACCTTCTCAGCAGACAGAACTGGTACACACACACATTATCTATCTATCTATCTATCTATCTATCTATCTATCTATCTATCTATCTATCTATTTATCTATCTATCTTGAAAAACATGAGTTCACACTGATACCCACAGTTCCAACCTAATACTACATACTTTTTTAAACCAACCTCCTTTCCATGTTTATAGCTTTTTATTTTTCCAGCAGTGAGAATCCTGGCTCCCATTATCCTTGATATATTTATTTGCTAAGTCCCTCCATATGTAGCCAATCTCCCTACATGGACTGTCTCCTTGGCCCAGCACTGCTGGTTCACACAAGCTCATGCCAATTGGGAATCCATGCTTCCAGCCCCACTGCTGTTTGATATTAACAACTTATAACTTTCCAGTAGGTACGTTCATTCTGTCTGTTCATTCATTTGTTTATCTATCAAATATTTACTGTTTAGTCACAACAGGCACAATGCTGAATGCTGCATAGACACCAGTGAACAAGGTGGCCAGAATATCTGTCCTCATGGTTGCTACCCTAGACCTTGTGTCTCTGCTCTTCACAATTCATCTTTATTAAACTTGAAAGTTTGTTGAACATAAATAGGTTGAGGTTGCATATAATTCTTATTATAGAATTAGGGCTCAATTATTTTTAATATGCCTTTGGATGTCCATACAGTTCTAAGATAAAGAATATCCTAGGTAGACATAGGTGGATAAACATATAGAAACTGTATTTAGGCTGGGTGCGGTGGCTCATGCCTGTAATCCCAGCACTTTGGCAGGTAGATCATGAAGTCAGGCAGATCACGAGGTCAGGAGTTCGAGACCAACCTGGCCAACATGGCGAAACCCTGTCTTGAGTAAAAATACAAAAAATTAGCCAGGCGTGGTGGCAGACGCCTGTAATCCCAGCTACTTGGGAGGCTGAGGCCGGAGAATCATTTAAACCTGGGAGGCAGAGGTTACAGTGAGCTGAGGTCAACCCATTGCACTCCAGCCTGGGCGACAGGGTGAGACTCCATCTCAAAAAAAAAAAAAAAAAAAAAGAAACTGTATTTAGTAGATTTTATCTGAATATGATTCTGGAATGTGGAGTAGGCACAACCAAGTGAGCAATGCTTATTTATCTCTGGTATGTTATGCATTAGCCATATTCAAGAGTTGTAAATTTTGGCTCCAAGAAATGCTTCCAACCCATGAATATGCATTTTGTCATGTACCTCAGAGTGACTTGATGACCTGCCTCATACATTGTAGTAAAACACCATGGGCTGCTCTAAAGGAAATGAGATTTAAATATGCAGATGAGGCCTAACACTCATCTGCAAGTCAGTGGTGTTCCTTGCACATAGAAGGTGTTTGATAAAAAATGATTATTTGAATTAAAATTTATTTATATAACTCATCTTCTGCTGTAGTATGTGTTAAGATACTTATTAATAGCATTACTTATTTGTCTCTGCCCTTCCCACTTCTCCCATAATTGAGCATTTCTGTTGCCTTTGCAATCTGATCTCTTGAGAGTTTTTAATTCTTTTTTGCCTTTTTTCTTTTTATCATGGCCGCACTTCCTGCTGAACAGTCTTGGCAAAAACATTCTTCCTCCTTTTAACATCTGTAAATACAGGTTCTCAGAATTTCACTGAAATAATTTTTGTACCTCCCCCTGAGAGAGAAAATGCTAACACAGATATGAGAAATTGTTTATGAGGCCTGATGTGTGGCAGATAAGATGGCTTCTTCAAGACTCAATTTGGGGATAAATGAGTTACTTTATATTCCACTTCCTTTTTCAAAAAACAAGTCTGGTTTTGTTCAGACCCCTTATTACATTTAGCCTCTGCTCTCATAATCCATCAAAATTACTAGCTGAAAGATCAAAAAATAAAAATCTTCTGGTGTAGATTGAGAATGTTCCTGTTTTCAAGCCTGCTGTTTAAATAGCTGCAGCACCCCTCAAACACATGGGCCTATCTCCTACTTGCTTCTAGGATTTCCTGCAAACCAGAGTCAGTTGTCTGCAATATCAAGTGAACTCAGAAGAATGGATGAGAACAAGCTACTCCTTTTGCGTGGCAACTTTTCATGACTGCATTCAATCTAAGCCCATCATCCTCATTCAGTTTTAGCCTCCCTTCTTAGTAAAATCCAATTTATAAACTTTATTGTCATGTCTATAGTTGGCCACAAGAAAGAACTAAGAAACAGAGCAGTTGAGACAGATTCCCACACAAAAGGGTTATGACTGTGTCTCAACTGTCATTTTTGGTGAGGCACAGACCTCATTTTCAAATCGTTTCAAGTATCTTTGGCAAGAGAAAAGCCTTCAAACAAGGTGTGTGAATGAATGACTAAGTGCTGTGTATTTTTAAGGTGTGGCCATGTTTCCACCTGGCTTTTCTTCTTTTCCATTAGGATGCCCTGTCAAAAGGCTTTTAAATGCTTATTCTAAATAATAAAAATAATGATAAGAATAATATTTGCTGAGCACTTATTATCTGCAACGACTCTTCCAAGTTTAGAGGGTGTCTGCTATATGTATAGCCATATACCGTCATTAGGCACTCTGCTTCTGGGAAGTGGTTCTCAAACTTATCAAAAGTAATCACCTGCTTAAAAGACAGATCACTACCAGATATCTGATTAGTGTGCTTAGAATGGGGCTCAGGAACTGAAAATATTCACAAGCTGCTGGCAAAATTCAGCTATGATGGGTCAAACTTTGAAAACCACGGTTTAGGGTATTGAGAGGGCTCTTGGCTGTCACTGTATACACTATGATGTGATGGATAGTATTGCTGGAGAGCCATATGCAAGTACACTTTTGGTGAAGCCAGTTGAATTTTGCCGGTGACTTACCCTCTCCTTTCTGAGAGGTATGTGTCATCTGTTCTTTTGTTATGTCAAGTAACACAGGTGTCTGTAAACATCACTTCAGTGTAACCCGTGAAACTCTCTGTTCAGAGGAATATCTCACTGGTTCATTCTGTAAAGCTGAGAATCCGTTTCTGGGGTAAATAACCACCCTTAATAGATGAATAGGGATTAGCATATGGGGAAATTTCTCACAGAAAGGGAACCACCATTCTATCTCATGGAACCGTGACGATTGTCAAATCTACGAGCTGAAATCACTGGGGTTCCCTTTTTTGGCATCATGCTCTTCATCACTACAGAAGTGGTTCTAGTTTTGCTGCTAGCAGATCATAGACTGAGGTAGAGGCTGTGTTTGCATTTCCGGAAATTTCTAGAGTTCCTCCTCCTACTGGCCTTCCAGCTGCAGAATGGGGTAACGCTGGAAAGAATAGACTGAACTGGGGCTGAAGCCTCTCAGGCTGGCTCAGTGCCCAAGGTTCTTGCATTTGGAAAACAAATGTAAATTCAAATTGTAAACATTCATAAAAATAATAATGATATTTTTGACTTCTCGCCAACTTGTTTAAACTTTTCAACTTTCTTTTAAAAAATCGAATTGATGGAATATGGTGTGTGAGATTTTAGAGCCAGCATTTCTTCCCACCACTGAAAAAAGTTCCCTAGAATGAGAACTTTTGCATCCAGTTTTAGCCATGAAAGGGTTCAGCTCTCTGTCAAAGATAACACTGTAATTCTCCCCACATAATGTGATGATTTATGCCCTTGGCACCTTACAGTGTTAATAGGACAGAGGGGCATGAATTCTCTGTTGTTAATACAGAAATAGTTCTCACAACTTTAGCTGTGCCATCCCATGTGGCGCTGGTCAGAGAAGTAAAACCAAACCAAACAATTCCAATAAGAGCAGATGCTTAAGTACTTTTTACACTGATGGGTTTGTGGAGCTGTTTTCTCTTAAGGATGGAATAATTTGAAACACCTTTCCCACCAGTTCATCCACTCTGGCAGCAGCTAAGCAGCTCCATGGGACCTCCCTACTCTTGATGCCTGCAAGGTTAGGTCCCCTGAAGGGCGAGCGTGGCCCAAGATGCCCTTGCTTGGCCACAGGTTTCAAAGGACATCTGCAAATCATTGTGCAAAACTGAAAAGTACAAATTCACCACAGCCTGATTCTCTCGTGTTGCATGTGATATTTCCTGTTTTGAAGGTTTCCTTGGTATCGTACATTGGCTGTGAAACGCCAGCTGCTCTAAGTGACTCAAATTTATAGATCCTTTGATCAATTATCTTGTCATGTTACTCAATTGCTAGATAATTGAGAGGAGGGTTAAACTCTCTCCTTATGTAAATATGACTTAATTGTTTAAAAATTCTGTCTTTTAGCCTGTGCTAAAAGAACCTTACTTTTTTTTTTTTTTGCATATTTAGTTTGCATCGTCAGTGGAACCTTTTCTCCCTAATGATATCCCATAGTGCTTTGCAGGTAGACCAGATTGGAAATATTATTAATGACAGATTGAGAGTAATAGAGTGACTTATCTAAGTTTTGCATTCTTTGATGATTCATTTAGTTTGTAATATGCTTAGATCTTTGCAAAACAGAATAGTGAAAGTGAAGCAGCAAAAAGAAACAACCACAGACTATGAACTGAGTCTCCCAGCTGAAGGGCAGGTTGAAAGCAGCAGCACAAATTTTTATCAGGTTCTTGTATTTTCCTTCGTGGTACAAATTCCAAAGTGATGGTTAGGGTGTAGGTATGGTCATAGAGAGACATTCGAATTTGCAATAATTGGACTTGTTTTTCCTAAAAGCCAAAATGGCTGGAAAAATATCCAAGGAGATTTATGGTATTATGACATTGGTGCGTCATGTGCTTGTGAAGCTTAACAAATATTTCTTTACTAATCCTGACACTTATCTCATGAAAATCCTCATCTAGCCCCTGCTTGCAAACTTCCAAGGACAGGGTATTTACTACCTTGTGGGGACAGACCTGGTTCACTATGAATCAGCTGTTATCAGTTACAATGCTTCTTCTCATTAGTGAGGCCCACTTTGTCTCCCTGAAGTTTTATCCATTTATTCAATAATTGAGTTAACAGTTACTGAGCACTACCCATTAATGACCATAACATGGTTCTTAGTTTTGAGGGAGTTCTAGTTCAGTATTCCTCAACCATTTTTTTATTATCGCTACCTTAAGGAGCCCTTTTAGATTTTTTCCTCCCTAATCACCCATCCATCCCATGAAAATTTAATACCATAGTTTGGTGTTCCTAAGACAGTTTTTATTATTGTTCCCTTAAGGAGCCATTTTAGAATTTTTCCCCTAATTTCCTCTCCATCTCATGAAAACTTAATATTGTAGATCTGTTTATGTGCTATAGGTATACCTGTGCTTATTATATAAAAAAGTAAGGTCTTTTTTTGCCCCTCATGAACCAATTTCTGCCCCTTGGGTAAGAGAATGCATGGTCTAATGGGAACTACTACAGACGTGTGCAAATGACTAAAATCTTGTATGGGGATGCCAGCATACTCTTCCCTCTGTCCTTATTCTTTTACTCCTACACTTTGCACATGCTTTTAGAAAGAATTTCGGGAGGCCAAGGTGGGTGGATCACTTGAGGTCAGGAGTTTGAGACCAGCCTGGCCAACATAGTGAAACCTCAACTCTACTAAAATAAAAAAATTAGCTGGGTGTGGTGGCACGCACCTGTAATCCCAGCTACTCTGGGGGCTGAGGCAGGAGAAGTGCTTGAACCCAGGAGGTGGAGGTTGCAGTCAGGCGAGATTGTGCCATTGCACTCCAGCCTGGGTGACAGAGCAAAACTCCATCTCAAAAAAAAAAAAAAAAAGAAAGCTTGTTTCATATTTTATTTTAATTATTTGCTTAGCCATTTGTAGTGAGTTGAATGATGACCCTCCCCCAAAAGATAGGTCTTACCCAGAACCTTTGAATATAACTATTTGGGGAAAGAGTCTTTGCAGATGTAATTCAGGATCTTGGAATGATACCATCCTGGATTATTTGGATAGGCCCTAAATTCAAGGACAAGTGAGTGTCCTTATTAAAGAAAGGCAAAGGGTATTTGAGACAGATACAGAGGAGAAGGCTACATGAAGATGGAGGCAGAGATTGGAGTGATGTGGCTGCAAGCTAAAGAATGCCAGCAGAAGCCAATAGCCACCAGAAACTGGAAGTGATTCTCCCGAGAACCTCTGTGAGGAGTGTGGTCTGGACTGAAACTAGACTGTGGACTTTTGAACTCCAGAACCGTGAGATAATGCATTTCTGTTGTCTGAAGCCACCAAGTTAGAAGTAATTTGTTATGGCAGCTTTAGGAAACAAATATACGGTCTTTCTCCTCCACTCTACCCTAGTCTCCAAAAGGCACAGCAACTTATTGATTTAAGTATTCCTAAGTGCATAGCCTGATGACTGGCATATAGTAGACGCTCAGTTTACGTTTGCGTGGTAGAAACAGTAAGTGGGAAGTGACTCTAAGCTTGCTGCCTCCCCTGCTACATACACTTGGAAGTATTTGAAGATTACAACCCTGTACACCTTCCCGTCTCCTCACACCCCCAGCAACCTTCTCCTGGGCCAGTGGCACAGTCCCTGTGTCTTATATTTTATGTTTAGAAATAAACATTTAAAAAATGTTAAAATATATAAACCCACAACTTTATGCAAATTAGATAATAACATGTACATTTTTCTGTAGTCTGCTTTTTTCCCTCACTAACTAACTTATCATGGGCATCTCTCCATGTGAATAAATGTAGCTATACATCATCATTTTACTAGCTACCTGGTTTTCATTGTATGGATTCCTATAATGTATTTAACCAATCTCCTATTGATGGATGCTAATGTCTTTCTTGAAATGGAATAGTCATTTTGACATAAGATACTGTATATATCACCAATATAATGAGACTATTTTTGCTTTTGACTTGAACACTGCACTAGTTTTATTGTGACTGACAATTTCATTAGCTTTGTGAGATAGTGGCTACTTTCTTTTGATAGCAGACTGCTATTGTCTTTTGACTCTGTAATTAACTAAAACCCCTACATCTTTTAACCTGAACAGCTATGAAGTGGGAATGCTCCTAACTTGTGTTTAAATAATTGATTATATAGTTAAAGAATTCATGTGGGATTGTTACGTAACAGTAATCTAACCTTCAGTATGGTCTTGTTTCTACTTATATATTTTGTTTAGCATGTTGGTTTTATAATTTTTAATTTTTGTGGTTACATAGTAGCTGTATATATTTATGGGTTACATGAGATGTTTTGATATAGTCATACAATGTGTAATAATCATCTTGGGGTAAATGGCATATCCATCAACTCAAGCATTTATCCTTTGTGTTAAAAACAATCCGATTATACTCTTTCAGTTATGTTAAAATGTACAATTAAATCATTATTGACTGTAGTCACCTTGTTGTGCTGTCAAATACTAGACCCGATTCATTATTTTTACCTTTTTTTTGGTACCTATTAACCGTCCTCACTCCATCCACCCACTACCTTTCCTAGCCTCTGGTAACCATCATTCTACTCTCTATCTCCATGAGTTCAATTGTTTTAATTTTTAGCTTCCACAAATAAGTGAGAACATGTGAAGTTTGTCTTTCTGTGCCTGGCTTATTTATCTTAACATAATTCCCTCAAGTTCGATCTATGTTGTTGCAAATGGTAGGATCTCATTCTTTTTTATGGCTGAATAGTACTCCATTGTGTATATGTACCACATTTTTTTAATCCATTCATCTGCTGATGAACACTTAGGTTGCTCCCAAATCTTAGCTGTAATGAATAGTGCTGCAAGGAGCATAGGAGTACAGATATCTCTTCAATATACTGATTTCCTTTCTTTTGGGTATATACCCAGCAATAGACTTGCCAGATTATATGACAGCTCTATTTTTAGTTTTTGGAGGAGCCCCTAAACTGTTGTTCATAGTGGTTTTACTAATTTATATTCCCACCAACGGTGTTTCCTTTTCTCCACATCCTTGCCAGCGTTTGTAATTGCCTGGCTTTTTGATATAAGCCATTTTAACTGGGGTGAGAACATATCTCACTGTAGTTGTGATTTGCATTTCTCTGATGATCATTGATGTTGAGCAGCTTTTTTTGTTTGATTGTTTGAGATGGAGTTTCACTCTTGTTGCCGAGGCTGGAGTGCAATGGTGCAATCTCGGCTCACTGCAACCTCCACCTCCCAGGTTCAAGTGATTCTCCTGCCTCAGCCTCCTGAGTAGCTGGGATTACAGGCATGTACCACCATGCCTGGCTAATTTTTTGTATATTTAGTAGAGATGGGGTTTCACCATGTTGCCCAGGCTGGTCTCCAATTCTTGACCTCAAGTGATCTGCCCACCTTGGCCTCCCAAAGTGCTGGGACTACAGGGGTGAGCCACCATGCCCAGCCAACCACCTTTGTATATAGCTGTTTGCCATTTGTATGTCTTCTTTTGATAAATGTCTACTCAGATCTTTTGCCCATTTTTAAACTGGATAATCAAATTTTTCCTGTAGAGTTGTTTGAGCTCCTTATATACTCTGGTTATTAATCTCTGGTCAGATGCATAGTTTGCAAATATTTTCTCCCATTCTGTGGGTTGTCTCTTCACTTTGTTGATTGTTTCCTTTGTTGTGCAGAAGTTTTTAAACTTGTGATCCCCATTTGTCCATGTTTGCTTTGGTTGCCAGTGCTTGTGGGGTGTTACTCAAGAAATCTTTGCCCAGTCCAATGTCCTGGAGAGTTTCCATGATGTTTTTCTTAGTAGTTTCATAGTTTGAGGTCTTAGATTTAAGTTGTTAATCCGTTTTGATTTGATTTTTGTATATGATGAGAAATAGGGGTCTAGTTTCATTCTTCTGCATATGGATATCCAGTTTTCCCAGCACCATTTATTGAAGACTGTCCTTTTCCTATTGTATGTTCTTGTCACTCTCATCCAAAAGAATTCACTGTAAATGTACAGATTTGTTTATGGGTTCTCTATTCTGTTCCCTTGGTATATGTGTCTTTATGCCAATACCATCCTGTTTTGGTTACTATAGCTCTAAAGTATAATTTGAAGTCAGGTAATGTGATTCCTCCAGTTTTGTTCTTTTTGCTCAGGATAGCTTTGGCTTTTCTTGTCTTTTGTGGTTCCATATAAATTTTAGGATTTTTTTTCTATTTCTGTGAAGAATGTCATTGGTATTTTAATAGGGATTGCATTGAATCTGTAAATTGATTTTGTAATACGAACATTTTAACAATATTGGTTCTTCCAACACATGAACATGAAATATCTTTTCATTTTCTTCTGTCCTTTTTTATTTCTTTTATCAATCTTTTATAGTTTTCATTGTAGAGATATTTCACTTCTTTGGTTAAATTAATTCCTAGGTATTTAATTTGATTTGTTGCTATTGTAAATGGGATTACTTTTTAAATTTCTTTTTTTCAGATTGATTGCCGTTGGCCTATAGAAATGCTACTAAGTTTTGTACATTGATTTTGTATCCTGCAACTTTACTGAATTTGTCACTTCTAGTAGTTTTCTTTTTTTTTGGTGGAGTCTTTAGCTTTTTCCAAATAAAATATTGTATTATTTGCAAACAGGGATAATTTGACTTATTCCTTTCTAATTTGGATGCCCTTTATTTCTTTCTCTTGTCTGATTGCTCTAGCTAGGACTTCCAGTACTATGTGGTGTAACAGTGTTGAAAATGGACATCTTTGTCATTTTCTAGATCTTGGATGAAAGGCTTTCAATTTTTCCTCATTCAGTATGATACTAGTTGTGGGTCTGTTGTATATGGCTTTTATTATGTTACGTTCCATCTATACCCAGTTTTTTGAAGGTTTTTATCATTAAGTGATGTTTAATTTTGTCAAGTGCTTTTTCAGCATCAATTGAAATGATCATATGACTTTGGTCCTTCATTCTGTTGATATGATGTATCATGTTGATTGATTTGCATATGTTGAACCATCCTTGTACCCTGGGATAAATCCCACTTGGTCGTGATGAATGATCTTTTTAATATGGTATTGAACTCAGTTTGCTAGTATTTTGTCGAGGATTTTTGAATTAATGTTCATCAGAGACATTGGCCTGTAGTTTTATTTTTTGATGTGTCTTTGTGTGGTTTTTGTATAAGGGTAATACTGGCCTCATAGAATTAGTTTGAAAGTATTCTCTCCTCCTCTATTTTTCAGAACAGTTTAAGTAGGATTGGTATTTAGACTTCTGTAAATGTTTGGTAAAATTCAGCTGTGAAGCCATTGAGTCTCGGGCTTTTCTTTGCTGGGAGACTTTTTATTATGGCTTTGATCTTGTTGCTTGTTATTGGGCTGCTCAGGTTTTGGATTTCTTCATGGTTCAATCTTGGTAGGTTGTATGTGTGTAGTAATTTATCCATTTCTTCTAGGTTTTCCAATTTATTGTCATATTGTTGCTCATAGTAGCCTCTAAAGATCTTTTCAATTTTTCTGGTATCAGTTGTAATGTCTCCTTTTTCATGTCTGATTTTGTTTATTTGGGTCTTCTTTCTTTTTTCTTAGTTTGGTTAAAGGTTTGTCAATTTTGTTTATCTTTTCAAAAAACCAACTTTTCATTTCATTGATCTTTTGTATTATTTTCTTTATTACAAATTCACTTATTTCTGCTCTGATCTTTACTATTTCTTTCCTTCTACTAATTTTGGGTTTGATTTGCTCTTGCTTTTCTAGTTCTTCAACATGAATTGTTAGATTGTTTCTTAGAAGTTTTTTTTTTACTTTTTTGATGCGTGCTTACAGCTATAAAGTTCCCTCTTAGTACTGCTTTTGCTGTATCTGATAGGTTTGGATATGTTGTGTTTCCATCATCATTTGTTTCAAGAAATTTTCCAGTCTCCTTCTTAACTTCTTCATTGACTCACTAGTCATTCAGGAGCATATTGTTTAATTTCCATGTGTTTTTATAGTTTCCAGAATTCCTCCTGTGATTGATTTCTAGTTTTATTCCATTGTGGTCAGAGAAGATACTTGATATTATTTCAATATTTTGAACTTTTTTAAGACTTGTTTTGTGGCCTAACATATGGTCTAGCCTCAAGAATGATCCATGTGCTGAGGAGAATAATGTGTATTCTGCAGCTGTTGGATGAAAAGTTCTGAAATATCTATTAGGGTCAGTTAATCTACAGTGCAGATTAAGTTCAATGTTTCTTTGTTGATTTTCTATCTGGACGATCTATCTAATGTTGAAAGTGTGGTGTTTGATTTCTCTAGTTATTATTGTACTGAAGTCTGTCTCTCTCTTGAGCTCTAATAATACTTGCTTTATACAACTGGGTGCTCCAGTATTGGATGCATATATATTTACAATTGTTATATCCTATTGCTGAATTGACTCCTTTATCATTATATAATGACCTTCTTTGTCTCTTTTTTATAGTTTCATCTTGCAATTTATTTAGTCTGATATAAGTATAGCTTATCCTGCTCTTTTTTTTGTTATTTATTGGCATATATCATTTTCCATCCTTTATTTTCAGTCTATATGTGTCTTTATAGGTGAAGTGTGTTCCATGTAGGCGATAGATCATTGGGTCTTGTTTGTTTTTTAATCCAGTTAGCCACTGTATGTCTTTTGATTGGAAAGATTTGTCCATTTACATTCAATGTTATTATTGATAAGTAAAAACATTCCTGCCATTTTGTTATTTGCTTTCTGTTTGTTTTGTGGTCTTATCTTCCTCATTTCCTTCCTTCTTGTCTTTCTGTTAGTGAAGGTGATTTTCACTGGTGATATGTTTCCATTTCTTGCTTTTTATTTTTTGTGTATTCGTTGTATGTTTTTTGATTTGAGGTTACCATAAAGCTTGCAAACAATATCTTATAATTCATTGCTTTAAACTGATGACAACTTAATAATGATTGCATAAACAAACTAAAAAACAAGCAAAAAGAAAACTAATAAAAATTCTACACTTAACTTCATTCCCCTACTTTTTAACTTTATGTTGTTTCTATTTTTATCTTATTATACAGTCTATGTCTTCAAAAGCTGTGGTAGTTATTATTTTTAATTGGTTCATATTTTAGTTTTTCTATTTATTAGTAGTTTATACACCATAATTACATTGTTATAATATTGTGTGTTTTTCTGCATACTTACTATTGCCAGTGACTTTAGTACCTTCAGATGATTTCTTATTGCACAATAATGTCCTTTTCTTTCAGATTGAAGAACTCCCTTTAGCATTTCTTGTAGGATTGGCCTGATCTGATGAAATTCCTCGGTTTTTGTTCATCTGGGAAAGTCTTTATTTCTCCTTCATGTTTGAGGGATATTTTCAGCAGACATACTATCCCAGGGAAAAAGTTTTTTTCCTTTAGCATTTTAAATATGTCATGCCACTCTCTCCTGGCCTGTAAGGTTTCCACTGAAAAGTCTGCTGCCAGATGTATTGAAGCTCCATTGTATGTTATTTATTTCTTTTCTCTTGCTGCTTGTAGGATACTTTCTTTATCCTTGATCTTTGGGAGTTGGATTATTAAATGCCTTGAGGTAGTCTTTTTTGGATTAAATCTGCTTGGTGTTCTATAACCTCTTGAATTTGACTATTGACATCTCTCCCTAGGTTTAGGAAGTTCTCTGTTATTATTGCTTTGAATAAACTTTTTACTCCTCTCTCTTTACCTCCTCTTTAAGGCCAATAACTCTTAGAGTTGCCCTTTTGAGGTTATTTTCTCGATCTGGTAGACATGCTTCATTCTTTTCTATTGTTTTTTCTTTAGTCTCCTCTGACTGTGTATTTTCAAATAGTGTGTCTTCAAGCTCACTAATTTTTTCTTCTGCTTGATCAGTTCTGCTATTAAGAGACTGATGCGTTCTCCAGTTTGTCAACTGCATTTTTCAACTCCAGAATTTCTGCTTGATTCTCTGTATTTCAATCTCTTTGTTAAATTTACCTGATAGGATTCTGAATTCCTTCTCTGTGTTGTCTTGAATTTCTTTGAGTTTCCTCAAAACAGTTATTTTGAATTCCCTGTCTGAAAGGCCACATATCTTTGTCTCTTCAGGATTTGTCCCTGGTGCCTTATTAAGTTCATTTGGTGAGGTCATGTTTTCCTGAATGGTCTTGATGCTTGTAGATGTTTGTCAGTGTCTGGGAATTGAAGAGTTAGGTATTTGTTGAAGTCTCAAAGTATGGGCATGTTTGTACCCATCCTTCTTGAAAAGGCTTTCCAGGTATTCAAAGGGACCTGAGTGTTGTGATCTAAGTTTTTAGTCATCACAGCCATATCTGCATTGGGGACACTCAAGCCCAGTAACACTACGATTCTTGCAGGCTTTTAGAGGTACCAGTTTGGTGGTCTTGGGTGATCTGAGAGAATTCTCTGGATTACCAGGCAGAGACTCTTATTCTCTTCCCTTACTTTCTCCCAAGTAAATGGAGTCTTTCTCTCTCTATGGGGTGAGCTGCCTGGAGCTGGCAAAAAGGTGACATAAACACCCCTGTGGCCCCCACTACTTGGGCTGTGCTGGCTTAGACCTGAAGCTAGCACAGCACTGAGTCCTGCCCAAAGGTCCACTGTACCACTGCCCAGCTACCACCTATGTTCACTCAAGGCCCTAGGGCTATGCAATTAGCAGGTGGCAAAGCCAGACAGGCTTGTGTACTTCCCTTCATGCTGCTAAGTTTCTCCTGGCCCCAGGCTGGTCCGAGAAGATGTCTGGGAGTCAGGAACTGGAGTCATAAACTTTAAAAATTTACCTGGTGTTCTATTCTATTGCAGCTAAGTGGACACTCAAACCACAAGACAAAGTCCTTCCCACTCTTCCTTCCCCTTTCCTCAGGAAAAGGAGTCTCTCCCCATGGCCCGTGCCACCACAGGCCCATGGGCAGTACTGTCATGCTACCGCCAATGTTCACTTAAGGCCCAAGGGCTCTTTAGTTAACTTGTGGTGAATAATGCCGGGTGGAGGACTTACCCCTCAGGGTAGTGGGTTCCACTCTGGCCCAAGGCAGTTCCAGAAATACTATCCAAGAGCCAAGGCCTGAAATTGGAGACTCCAGGAGCCTGCTTTTTGCCCTACCCCACTGTGGCCAATCTCGTACCTAAGGTGCAAGATAAAGTCCTGTTTACACTTTACTCTGCTTTTCTCAAGCAGAAGGAATCTCTCCTCATAGCCACCACAGTTAGGAATGTTCTGGGTCACACCTAAAGCCAGCATGGCTCTGAGTCTTACCCAAAGCTCACAGCAAGTACTGCCTGGGTACTGATGCTGATTATTTAGGACCCAACAACTCTTTAGTCAGCAGGTGATAAATTCTGCCAGGACTGCGTGCTTCCATTCAAGGCAGTGGGTTCCCTTCTGGTCCAGGGTGTATATAGAAATGTTGTCTGGGAGCTAGGGCCTGGAATGAGGGCCTCGGAATAGGTGCTCTATCCTACCATGGTTAGGCTGGTCTCTAAGTTGCAAGACAAAGTCCTCTGTAGTCTTCCCTCACCTTAAGTGGAAGGAAGGAGTCTCTTTTGTAGCTGTGAGCTGCACTGCCTGGGGTTAGAAGAGGGGTGGTACAAGCACTTACTTGACCACTCTGGCTGGTATCTCACTAAGTCGTGTGTCCCCACAAGTCCACTGGCTCTGAGCCCAGCACAGCACCAGGACTTGCCTAGGAGTTGCAGTCCTTGTAGCCTAGATTGCCTTTCAAGTTTATTTAGGACCCCAGAACACTTTAGCCTGCAGTGGTGAGGCTTGCCAAAACTCAAGTTCTGACCACTGGGATGGGTGATTCCCCTCTGGCTAGGGCTTGTCTAAATGCTCCCTCGGTGGGCATCAGTTGAGTTCTGCTCTCTGTTGGCAGCACTGAATTCTAATGCAAAGTCCCATAATCACTGTGCTGTCTCTCCCTAGATTCTCTCTCTGCACAGATTTTCTCTGTGCCACATGGCTACTGCTGGGGGATGGGGAAGGAGTGGCATTGGCAATTGAAGACTGTATTTCTTACCTTCTTCAGAGCCTCTTTCAGTGATACGAAGTTAAAACTAGGTACTGTGACCACTCATCTGATTGTTTGTTCTTATGAAGGTGCTTTGTTGGGTAGATAGTTGTTCAATTTGGTGCTGCTGTGAGGATGATTGGTGGAGGCTTCTATTCAGCCGTCTTGCTCCACCTCCTTCCTCTAGTTTCTACTTTAAAATTTTACACTATATCATAAGCATTTTTTTCTACTGATTTTCATTAGTTTAAACCTATAATATTTTATATTTATCTCTGTTTATTATTGGAAAAATATTCCATCATTTCAACTCACTGAGATAATTCTGGAACTAAACTTTGTTCTCAATTATACCAGTCATTCACACCCAATAAGCAGGTATTTTATATTTTTGTCTATGTTAGGGATTGTAGTGTTGACTAGTGCAAGGCAAGAGATGAAACTCTGACTCTTACCTCAAGATGTCTACTTCCTGGTTGATACTAAATTTCTAATGGACACCTTGTCTTCATCATCCATATACTACCTCCAACTGATTGTATCGGCTTTCATCTTGGCTCATGTAGAAAGGGGCTTGCACTTTATTTTGTCTTGCATTCTTTGTAGTACTTAGTACAGTGCTGGATGTGCAACAAAGATGTACCCAATAACCATTTATTGTTTTACATTGAGTTGTCCTGGAGAATACAGTGAATTGTATGTAGTGGATCCACAGCCGCTTAACAATTAGCACTTTCTCTTGCCCTTGCTCATTTATGACTTATTCAATAATTCATTCTAAAATTCACAAGGGATTGATGCCAAGTTCACTAGAATATATGTACCTTTACCCCTTTCTTGAAAGTCAGCAGTGAGGGCTGGGAAAGTTTTGTGCAGAAAGTGAGGTTTTGAGTTGATATTGATGGACAGTTATAATTTGAGGAGAGGGAAGGGAAGGAAAAGGCCATTTGGAAATCAGGAGCTCTTCTTAGTAAATGTGGTTGGAAGACAGAATTGTTCACAGACAGAGAATCATTTTATATTAGCAAAATTTCAGCTCAGCCAGCACCTGGACAGTCTTGAAAAAGTGAAAGCTGTGTTGGAAGCAGAGAATGTCCTGTCCCCCTCTGCTCTTCTCCCTCTATATCCGTTGACACTCATGATCCTTAAATGTAAGGCCTCAAGTATGTAAAAATATTAATGCATTTGTTATCACCATTCCTCTCTTCCATTTGGTGCCTAGATGTGGCTATCATCCTTGGTCACAGTGTGGAAGGATAGATGAGGGTTAGTAGGAAGATCAAAGTGGTACAGAAGCCCCCTTTTCCCATGAGCTGAGAGTGGCTAAGAAAATAACCATACAAGATATCAACTTCATTGATTCAGACTAATTAGTACTAATACTGGTAAAAGTGCAAAGTTTAAATTACTGAATACTCAGGAAAAAAGGAGATTTGTAAGTGATCAGTACATCAAACAACTCAATTAACAAATGCTTGCATCTGCAATGTTCATTATAATATAGCATCATAGTTGCAGAATTAAAATGGCAAGATTATAAAACATAAGATTTCTTGAGTTTCAAACTTCTATACAGTAGTAATGCCAAAAAGTAACTCTTTGTTTCTAGAATATCACTCCATCTGTATTTACAACCCCTCTCTCTGTTCCACCTCATGCTGGGCCTGTGTGGCCTTGAAAGGAACAGATTACAGGAGGAAAAAAACCATATCCCAATTTCAGTTGTCACTTTTTAAAAACTGACACTTAATAATTGTACATATTGATATTGTACAATGTGATGTTTTGATAATGTATACATTGTGTAATGATCAAATCAGGGTAGTTAGCATGTCTTATAAATCTATCATTTCTTTGTGGTGAGAACATTCAGAATACTTTATTCTGGCTATTTTGAAATATGTAATACTTTTTTTTTTTCTTGAGATGGAATCTTGCTCTGTCGCCCAGGCTGGAGTGCAGTGGCGCAATCTGGGCTCACTGCAAGCTCCGCCTCCCGGGTTCACACCATTCTCCTGCCTCAGCCTCCCGAGTAGCTGGGACTACAGGTACCCGCCACCACGCCCAGCTAATTTTTTATATTTTTAGTAGAGACAGGATTTCACCGTGTTAGCCAGGATGGTCTCGATCTCCTGACTTCATGATCTGCCTGTCTCGGCCTCCGTAAGTGCTGGGATTACAGGCATGAGCCACTGTGCCTGGCCTGAAATATGTAATACTTTATCATTAACTGGAATCACCCTACTGGACAATAGAATACCAGAACTTATTAATCCTGTCTAACCGTAACTTTGTACCCATTGAACAATCTTTGCTTATGCTATCCCCAGACCCTGGTAACCACTTTTCTGTTCTCCATTTCTGTGAGATCAGGGTTTTTAGATTCCACATATGAGTGACATCATACAGTATTTGTCTTTCTGTGCCTGCCTGGCTTATTTCGCTTAACACAGTATTCCCTAGCTTCATTCATATTGCAAATGACAAGATTTCATTATTTTTAATGGCCAAATCATATTCCATTGTGTATATCTGTATCTGTATCTATATCTACATATACCACATTTTCTTTATCCATTCATCTGTTGATGAACACTTAGGTTGATTTCATAGCTTGGCTATTGCACAGTAAACATGGGCATGCAGATATTTCTTTGACATACTGGTTTCATTTCTTTTGGATGTACACCCAGTAGTGGGATTGCTGGATCCTACGGTAATTCTACTTTTTACTTTTTGGGGAAACTCCATAATGACTGTACTGATTTCTGTTGCCACCAATAGTGCACAAGGATTCTCTTTTCTCCACATTCTTGCCAACCTTTGTTATCTTTTGTATTTTTTATTACAGCTGCTCCAAGTGGAGTAAAGTGATATCTCACTGTGGTTTTTATTTGCATTTCCCTGATAATTAGTGATATTGAGCATTTTTTCATATACCTGTTGGTCATTTGTATGTCTTCTTTAGAGAAGTATCTATTCAGAATTTTTGTCCATGTTTTAACTGATTTTTTTTTTTTTGCTATTGAGTTGAGTTCATTATATATTCTGGATATTAATCCTTTGTCAGATGTATAGTTTGGAAATATGTTCTCCCATTCTGTAGGTTGTCTCTTCAGCATGTTGTTTCCTTTTTTGCTTTTGTTGCCTATGCTTTTGAGGTCTTATCCAAAAAATTCTTGCCAAGACCAATGTCATAAAGCAGTTTCCTTTGTTTTCTTCTAGTAGTTTCATAGTTTTGAGTCTTACATTTAACACTTTAATCCATTTTGAGTTGATTTTTATATATGGTGAGAAATTGGGGTCTAGTTTAATGCTTCTGCATGTTGATATCCAATTTATTCAGCACTATTTGTTGAAAAGATTGTCCTTTCCCCAGTATGTGTTCTTGGTCCCTTGTTGAAAATCAGTTGGCTGTAAATGTATGGATTTATTTCTTGACTCTCTATTCTGTTCAACTGTTCTGTGTGTCTGTTTGTATGCTAGTACTATGTTGTTTTGGCTACTACAGCTTTGTGGTATATTTTGAAGTCAGGTAGTGTGATACTTCCAGCTTTCTTCTTTTTGCTCAAGATTGCAACCAGAAAACAAGTAACAAAATGGCAGTGGTAAGTTCTTATCTATCAATAATTATTTTGAATGTAAATTGATTCCAATCTAAAGACAGAATGGCTAAGTGGATTTAAAAAAAAAAGACAAGATCCAATTGTATGCTGATTATAAAAGACCTTCTTTAGCCTTAAGAACACAGATGGACTGAAAGTAAAAAGGTAGAAGATATTCCATGCCAATGGTAATCATAAGAGAGCAGGGGTGGCTATACTTACATCAGATAAAATAGACTTCAATAAACAAAGTCCACGAGAGACACAGAATGACATTATTTAATGTATAAAGGGTACAATTCATCTAGAAGACATAATAATTGTAAATAATTTATGCACCCAACATCAGAGCACCTAAATAGATAAAGCAAATATTAATGGACATGAAGGGAGAAATAGATAGCAATACAATAATAGTAGGGGACTTTAACATTCCACTTTCAACAATGGACAGATCAACCAGACAGAAATTAATAAGGACATACTGGAACTGGACTACACTTTAGACAAAATAGACCTAATAGATATATACAGAACTTTCCATCCAAGTGCAGCAGAATATACATTCTTCTCTAGTGTACATGGAACATTCTCCAGGATAAACCATATGGTGGCCCACAAAACAAGTCTTTTTTTTCTTTTTTTTATCTTTTCTCTCTGAGTGTGACAACTAACACAAAACATGTCTTAACAAATTTTTTAAAAATCAAAATCATGACAAGTATTGTTTCCAACCACAATGGTATGAAACTAGAAATCAATGTCAGTTGTTACTTTTGAGATCCCACTGAGCTAACAATGCCACTTACTGTATAACAGGGTTTGTTGTGATGGGGGATGGGGATGGGGTGAATGGTGCTGGGAGGGGCCAGGCTTGACCTCAATTTATCCTTTAGGGCAGGGCAGGTCCTGCAGGCAGAGAGGTACTGAGGCAGGGAGCGTGTCCTGTTCATTGCAGAGTTTCAGCCCAGTGGGTGAACTAGACACACTGTTCAAGGGGGCAGGAGTTAGCAATATCTTGTGTTGGTTCTGGTAGATGGTTAGCACTGGGCAAGTGGGGAGGTGATTGGGATTGTCCAACAGGATGGTGGGAGCTGCTGATGCCAGATGAAGATAGGCCAGAGGCAGGAATCCATGCAGGCTCTCAGCTATCATCCAGGGACTTGTGCAGAGGTGGTGTGACCCAAAGTGACACATTGGAGCTCAGGAACACAGGGAGTGCTGGTGATGAGGGTGGGTGGCATGGCAGGGGCTTATCCTCAGCAAGAGACAGGCAACTTTAGTATGGTGGCCCATCAGAAGCCCAACCCTACAAACTGTAGGGCGGGACCTCTGTTCAACTCAAGATTCAGACACAGATACGACGTTATCAGAAGGGGGGCACTGTAGTGATGGGTTAAGTGTCCCAGGTTGGGTTTACTGGGGAAGTAGATTCTGAGATGCAAATCAGCATATTTGGGAATGCTCTTGTGATCAACACCTGTGGAAGGAAGCAATTGGAATATCGAGCAGAAAAAGTAATTGGCTAAGACACCATCTGTCTTAGTCTATTTAGGTTGCTAAAACAAACTACCATAATTTGGTTGGCTTATAAACAACAGACATTTATTTCTCATAGTTCTGGAGGCTGAAGGTGTAAGATCAAGGCATCCACAGATTCAGTGTCTGCTGAGGGCCTGTTCCCAGTTGGTAGCTGGTGCCTTCTTACTGTATCCTCACATGGGAGAAGGAATGAGCTAGCTCTCTGGGGCCTCTTTTACAATGGCATTAATCCCATTCACGAGGGCTCCACTCTCATGACCTAATCACTTCCCAAAGGTCCTGCCTCCTAATACCATCACCTTAGGGGTTAGGATTTCAACATGTGAATTTTGGAGGAACACAAACATTCAGGCCATAGCACCATCCTAACAAAGGCCTTAGCCAACTCCATGGGGAAACTTGAGAGAACCCCTCAGAATTGCCCTGAGTTAGGGGAATCAGGAATCAGGCCTTTGTACCCCTATATTGATAAGTCTGGATGCAACAGGAAGCAGGTGGGACTTTGGGCCAGACACTTTTCTTCAACAGAAGCAATTCTTCAAGGTGGTTAAGAGCTGAGGGCCATCTTCTGGTTGAGTTCCCAGCAGCTGGGAGAATAAGTCCATCCTTCCTGTAAAGGGATCTGGGGACGGCATCACAGCATCCACCACAGTGGATCTACCACAAGCTACAACGTGAAAGATTTGAGTGCCAAATGGTCATGAATAGTAGGATGCGGACATTAGAACTTTGATCAGTATAAAAGGGAAGACATAATATTATATTAAGTACCACTGGGTTGGCCTTGGTAGGAGAAGAGGCAAGGACAAAGGAGGGAGTGGAAAAGAAAGAATGGGAGGAACGGGCCAAGACTATTTGCATACTTGAACCCAATTGCTCTGTGAATATCTGTGGGCATTTCTCCCTGTTCATTCTAGCAAATCTTGTACACTGTGGCCCTGGGGCTTATCATGCCATAAAAATATTCAAACAGTCAAATCTGCTCATCATGTGCAAACATGCAATGTTAATTTTAAGAAGTATTTCTTAAGGCACTGATGTAATTTCTCCCTTAGACTTATATTAATGTTTGATTGTGAGATTTCCAGTGTGTTGTTCCAGCCATTTTACATTACAAAACCAGAGCAGGAGATTTTTGATTAATTTGTTTTAAGGGAGACCTGTCCCCTCTCTGCACAGCTCAAAGTGATCTTTGATTTAATACGACTTAGAAGGCAGGAAAGAGGACAACAGTGTTTAGACTGAGTTCAAGAATAGAAAATTCTTATATCAAAAAATCTTTCCCCTTTAAAAAATGAAGTGAGTAAGCAGAGAGGAACTCATATTAAAGCATATTTCGATGTCAGCATTTAATGTGTCACAATATTTTGCTCATCTTGGCAAATTATGACATTTTTCTAATTCTTAGAGTGTCATTAAACAGCTGTTGTTTCTTTTCTAAATAATACTAACCCTGCCCCGCTCCGCACCCCAGAGTGTCCAGGTTTCAATAGCTTGAAATTTCAATGCAATAGCTTCAATTTCACTTTGGAATCCTTTCACAGATTATGTATGTCCACTTTGCATGTGGGGTGTGACTCTGCATGAGTCTGTTGTTCATGAAAAGATTCAGCTGCAGCAGCATATGGACAACACACTTTAAAAAACGTGGTTATTTCATAATTGCATCGACTCTGTCCAAGAAAAGGGAGCACATTCGAATTCCCTATAATTCAAACCACTTGTTAGCAGAGCCCTCCCTCCTGAGCTGGGGAGGACTGGTGTCCTTGAGGGATTGTTGTGTTCCAAACAAGCCACCTGGTTTGAAAACTCATCCTGGAACCGGTGCCCTGGCCAGGGAAATTGTAGGGAGAGAGGGTTCCCAGGTGTGAGCTATGAAGTGCTGTCCTGGGTTGGGCATGGGCTATGTTCATGTGCCAAGATTCCATGTGTTATTCAGCCGAACACTCTCACTGGTCAATCCAGAGGTTTCATGTGCACAGGATCACCGGTTATCCATGTGGCTTCTTATTCCACAAGGGCAGAAGGAGGTCATGGCAATAGATAGTGTGACTCAGGGAGAACAACGTGGGCTCAGGAGCTGATGAAAACTGAGTCTGCATCTCATCGCTGGCACATTACTAGCCTTAAACAAGTCATGCCAATTCTCCAAACAGCAGCTTCCTCATTTATAAAATGATGATCAACATGTGCCTGCTTTCTCTCTCTCTCTCTCTCTCTCTCTCTCTCTCTCTCTCTCTCTCTCTCTCTCTCACACACACACACACACACACACACACACACACCTTGCATGGTAGTGGTGAGAATTAGAGATATGTCTAAAATGCTCAGCATACTATCTGGCCCACAGTAGGGACTCAATGCTTGGAAGCTATTATTATTAGCTATTACTAAATAAAGTCTGTGGAAAGAGTCTTTCTGTATAATCGAAATTCCCATTATGCTCATCTTATGCCCAATCTGGCAGCAAAAACGGCTTGCCAACAGCATCCGTCTTTCCATTCACAAGTCACATGAAATATATGACCTTTTTCCTAAAGGGTTCCCAAAGGTCCGCTAGCTTTCCTGGCAATGAGACAGCAATTCAAGCCAGTCCAGGTACAGAACAAAGTGGTGCCAAGAGCCACATTCCTTGCATAGAACACTCCCCAGCCAGGCCATCCACATGGCGGCTGTGTGTGCCAGCCTCTCAGGCCTGGCTCACCAGGCAGCTGCATAAATTGCTTCAAACATGAATTTATTTATGGCATAACCAACCCTGATTTTGGCCTAGCTCTTGTTCTTATTTCTTAAATGATAGTATTAGTGCTGGGGAAAGACATGTGGTGTAGGAAACTGAATTCCACAGACAAACGTTGCCAGGTGCAGGCTTACCAATGCAATTGCACTGGGCCTTGTCGGTTTATTGTCAGCTCCATAATTCCAGGCTCTGGGGTGGCAATAACTATCCTAAGTGAAGACAGTCCACCGCACATCAGTGATGCCTGGGTGGAGAGGAACGGTTTGATTTTTCTGTAATTTTGAAGTTTCGAGAGCTCTCAGCAAGGTTTTCGGAAAGTAGTTATAACCTTATAAGTGAGGTTAAAAGAAAATATCAAAGTGCACCAACGATATTTTCCAATTTTTCCCTCTTAATTTACTCTTCATCTGAAGAAGTTTAGACAGATCGAACAGTCTTTCGTTCTTAGCTTTCCCTAATTTTCAAGTCAAATTAGCCATATATTGAAATCCAGAGTTAAAATTCAATTTTTGATACAAATTCCCCCCATTCCCATTCAATCTAGTGTCCCGTTGTGGTGGGAAAAGGGAAAGAGGGGATGTAAGCCATGGCATTGATTTCAGGAGAAAGGGCCAATAGGGAGGTGTGAAATTTCATAATTTTATAATTTTTGCTTTTGCTCCAAGTTCTTACGGCCTATGAACCAACTAAGGAAGTAGGACCACCATCGGCCCATACAACTTAAGTCCAATATATAGACTTTTAACCTATGTCAGTGTGAATAGTTGCCTGCTTGACCAGGGACTTTAATTTCAGTGATGGAGGGACACCAGGAGAGGATGTACAACTGGGGGATGTCACCATGATGATTGCTCCTTTTTACTTTGATACTTGTGTTTGTATCTTCAATCATCCAGTCAGATGACTATTTGTTCAAATATTTATTCTACTACATGACACACTGTGCTGGACACTTCAGAGATAGCTGTGAGTTTTGCTTCCTGTGTGGTAGCTCTGTGGAAAAGGTGATGTGATGTCACAAAAATCACCAATTCTAATTTTATTTGCAGTTGAATTACTTACATTATTGCTTTCAATTCTAATCAAGGCCTTTTAAGTCATAGGCTGATTGCTATATAGAGGCAATTAAACAGGAAGTTTAGCGTCTTGAATTTACCTTATGGATACAGGCATTCAGCCATCATTGGTGGGATGCAGGACAAAGTGCTTACTTTTGTCTTTCAGAGTCAAAATGGGAAAGGTTAACACAAGGAGTAAACTAAGAAAATATATCCATATCCATACTCATAATTATATCTCTGTTTATCTTAAAGATAGGTCATTTTTTACTCCTCCAACACCCTCCAACGTGTTCCATCCCATGCTATCTCTGAGAGAGAAGACTGGCCGCCTGTGGAGGGGAAGCTACCTCAGTAGAGGTGGTGTTATTGCTTCCTGCTCAGCACACATTGCTTCTCCTCACAGCTTATCATCCTTCACTTTCCTTGTGGGAGAGCCCTCTTTCTCCATTTTTATCATGTGATGTGGGTGGAATTTTTGCCTCCTTAAAACTTCATAGGAGAGTACTAACTGGCTTCAGCCAATTACTATACCTGTTTCCTCTGGCTATAGTGATTGGTTCAGGGAGAGGCCCTTAATCTAGTAGCTGTTGAGATGGAAAAAAAAAACAAGCAAACAAAAAACAAACAAACAAACGAAACGTCTGCTAGAATTTCTGGAAAAGAGAGATTCCTCTCTTTGCTCCATGAAATCTATTAGATTTCATAGTGTGCGTAAGCATGGAGGCCAGACATTCATTCTGCGATCCCAGGGAGAGCCCTGAGCTTCAAGGGTAGGCAAGGAGAAGAGGGGAGTGTGGGGAGCTGGAGGAGGAAGCCAAGCTGCAGAAGGCAGAGCTGGGAAATGGAGAGAAGTCAGATCACTCGTGATAACTGCGCTGCTAGATTCAGCCTTCTGTAAAGTCAGCCTTATCTCTGCTTTCTAATCATATGAGCCAATACATTTTGCTTTATTTTCTGAAGGCTCTTTGAGTTGGACTTTGTGTCAGTTGTGACAAAAAGAGACTCAACAGTTACCATGGACTTTGAGCTTTTCCTGAATGCCATCCATACAATGAGTCTTATGAATTTCCATCTGACACCTTTATGTAATGATAGAAGTAAATGCATTCTAAAGATGGATTATATCTGTTTCTTCTCAAATAAATTAGTTGGTAACTGTGATAAGTGGCTGGGATGGTAAGGAGAAACAAGAGCTGAACCTATGTAAGAGTGAAAATGGCATTTTCAATTTTGGGAAGTAATATATGATTTTCTGGAATAGCTTCCATTCCCCCAAGTATCTTCATGAAACAAATCTATAAGAATGATCCTAGGATTATATGGTTATTAATAATAGATTTTTCAAAGTGCTCCATGTCCTCTTCCACTCACAGGAGATAGTTCCTATTCAGGACACACACCCAGTGCTTGCAGATCCATACTGCTAGACTACATGAAGGAGGAAGAAAGATGTTTGCAAAGGAGCCAAGGGGGAAAGCAGGTTGCCTGCGCCAAGATCGGACTGTCTTTTGTGTTCTTTGATAACTTTGAGATTTCCCTTTCCTATTCCTTTCTTCCCGTCTATTAATGAGCATGAACTACATCCTGGCCTTTAATCATTGATATCATTTCATATATACTTTTTCATTATCCTCATCTCTCCTTTGCTTCTATGAACATCTGTTTCCCAGACCTCTTTATAATACAGTGTGTACATGGCAGCTTTCCCCATCTCTGAGCCACGAAGCTGAATTTCCTATGCACTTTCAAGCATTACATTGAAAATTAAGCTAAATGTACCATATTTTGTTATAATTATGGTTTAGAAAAAAAATCCTTGTTAATTAGGTATTCAAGAAAGTTATGTGGTCCATATGCTATAGAGGAATTTATAGTCTACAGTAATAAAGTTTGGTAATAAAGGGATAGTGATGAGTGAAAGGGACAAATGTAAATTAACATCCCCCAAATAAATCAAGCAGTTTAGGAAATTGGGCCATTCATGGAAACCACATGCAACTAGTTTTAATTGCCAGTTTTAAAGTGTCTGATTTTAGTTTTTTTAAAAAATTATTTTTAAAAAACCAAATAGACATGATTTGAGGCTTAATATTCTGTTATCATTTGAAGGCATAGAGCTACTATGTTATCATCAAAAATTATTTGTTATAATAAAACATTATTCTGATCATCTTTCATAGAGTCTTTGGCATTGGGTTGGACAATGATGGAAATTAGTGAGTTTTCCTCAGACAAGGTCCCTTCCTTTGAGGAATTTATCCTCCATAATGATCTGCACTTGCCTGAGCAGTGTTGGGAATGGTCTCTCTTCCTTGGCATGGAAGAGTCCCCTGGGTGATAATGATGATTGACATCAAGTATCAAGGGCTTCCTCTGGGCCAGCTCCTGCACTGCGCACCTCTGCTTACAGTCCTCAGAGGGAGTGTATTACCTAAGATATTTTTTAGTTGTAAGTATGAAAAACATAAACCAGAAATTACGTAAGTGATAAAGAAACCTCTCTTGTAATAAGAGGTTTAAAGATTGGGCAGCTCCAGGATTGGTAAATTTATCATTTGACACTGTTAAGGACCTGATTCTTTCTTTTTGCTCAGCTCTTCTCAGTGTGTGAGTTTCTCTTTGGGCTGGCTCCCTTCAAAGTCACAAGATGACTGCCACAATCTCAGAGTCACATTCCTCATGTCAATCCCCAGAGGAAGCAGAGGGCAAAAACTTTTCCTGGCATCTCGTTTTCTTTATAGTAGGAAGACTTTTGCAGAAGACTTTCACAATAGGTAAGGAATAGATGTAGAGTAGGAAACCAACCACATCTACTGTAGATAGAGGCTATCATTGTCTCCATTTTACAGACAAAGAAACTGAGTCTTGGAATGGTTCATTAATGTGCCCACTGTCTCTCAGCTAATAAGTGGAAAGCTAGGGTTTGAACCAAGGCATTCAGACTTTACACGTGTTCTCATCCACTGCACAAACCACTTGGCTGTGGCAAACACATGCCTACCTCTGAATAGGACCCTGGAGTCAGTTGAAGTGAAAGAAATGGGTAAAAATTTTCTTCAATTTTTATCTTTCTTCTTTCCCTTAGAAGTGCCTCTTTTTCTTTTTCTTTCTTTCTTTTCTTTTTTTGTTTTGTTTTTGTTTTTTGGGAGTCTTGCTCTGTTACCAAAGCTGGAGTTTAATGACGCAATCTTGGCTCACTGCAACCTGCGCCTCCCAGGTTCAAGTGATTGTCCTGCCTCAGCCTCCTGAATAGCTGGGTGGCCAGCCACCACGCCGAGCTAATTTTTGTATTTTTAGTAGAGGCGGGATTGCACCATGTTGGCCAGGCTGGTCTTGAGGAGTGCTTCTTTTTCTTTCCAAAGTCCTGTCCTAGATCCCATACTCTGAAAGAAAAGTACAGGGTTCTAGGAGAATCTATGGGAGGGGCAGTTAACTTGGCCTTGGAGTGAGTGATGGCTTCTCAGAAACGAGTTACATTGTCTCCAGCAAGATGTGAAGAACAAGGAAGACTAGCCGGGTGGAAAAGTTTATGTGCACACATATAAGATAAAGTGTTTCAGGGAAAGGAAGCAGCATACAAAAATGGGAGAACGGGTCCAGGCGCGGTGGCTCACACCTGTAATCCCAGCACTTTGGGAGGCAGAGGCGGGCAGATCACGAGGTCAGGAGGTCGAGACCATCCTGGCTAACATGGTGAAACCCTGTCTCTACTAAAAATACAAAAAATTAGCTGGGTGTGGTGGCAGGCGCCTGTAGTCCCAGCTACTCGGGAGGCTGAGGCAGGAGAATGGCGTGAACCCAGGAGGCAGAGCTTGCAGTGAGCAGATATCACACCACTGCACTCCAGCCTGGGGAACAAAGCAAGACTCCATCTCAAAAAAAAAAAAAATGAGAGAATGGGGTGCAGTAGGAAAACTGAAAGTAGCTCAGATAAGCAAGGTGTCAAGCACAAAGGGTGATGAAGTGGACAGACAAAGCTCTAGAGGTAGTAAGACACCATTAAAGACATTATTAAGCAGATTAAGGAGCTTGGACTATATCTGGAGATAAGCAGGAAGTCATTTGGAATTTTTAGCAGAAGAGGGACTTGATCAGAATAAAATTTAGGCACGATCCTTCTGCCAGCAGGATAGAGAATAAATTTGTGTACTACTAAGGAGTGCTTGCATGTCTAAATTAAGTATGGAAGGAAGGCGTGATGGTTAATACTGAGTGTCAACTTGATTGGATTGAAGGATGCAAAGTATTGATCCTGGGTGCGTCTGTGAGGGTGTTGCCAAAGGAGATTAACATTGAGTCAGTGGGCTGGGAAAGGCAGACCCACCCTTAATTTGGGTGGGCACCATCTAATCAGCTGCCAGTGCAGCCAGGATATAAAATAGCCAGGAAAACATGAAAAGGTTAGATTGGCCTAGCCTCCCAGCCTATGTCTTTCTCCTATGCTAATACTTCCTGCTCTTGAATATCAGACTCCAGGTTTTTCAGTTTTGGGACTCAAACTGGCTCTCCTTGCTCCTCAGCTTGCAGACGGCGTATTGTGGGACTTTGTGATCATGTGAGTTAATGCTTAATAAACTCCCCTCTATATGTATCTCTCTATACTATTAGTTCTGTCCCTCCAGAGAACCCTGACTAATACAAAAGTTACAACCTAATTCAAGCTCCCACGTCACTGCAGTGCCAGGGCCCTCCCTGTGCCAGACTCTGTTGGTTGACTCATCAACCCTTCCCTCCTTTGCCCACATCCCAGAGACTTAAGAACCCAGATACTTGTTTTCCCAGCCATTTGGCAAGGGGTAGCCATGTGACTCAGTGTGGCTGCAGGCTTCTGGGAGAGAGTTTAACTTGTTGATAATGGGAGAAGCTCACTAGGAGGCTGTGTAAGAAGCTGACGTCTGGACCCATCTTTTAACTGTGAAGTCACAGACGTAAGGATGAATGCCTACATGGAGCAAAAGGATGGAAAGAGCCTGGGTTCCAGATGACAGCATTCCTCTAAACCAATGGGGCCTAGCCAGCCCCGCATGGCTTGTTAAGCAAGCAGTAAATGTGCCTCTGGTTTAAGCCACTGTTGTTTATGTCTTCTGTTGCAGCAGAAAACATCCCTAGGAAAGTCACATGCATTAATGCAAGTGACTTGCAATTTTCTATTTCATTTTGACTGTGTATGCACTGCCTGGATTCTTCAAGCAAGAGAAGGACATTTCTATAGTGCATCTGTTATGGTGACAGGTTACAAGACAGAGCTCTGTGAAGCTCCTGCTCCCTTTGGGATGAAAGCGTGCATGTGCAGCACCTGCTCTGGACAGGACAGGGGAGGTCTGGTGGATTCCTTCAGCCGTGGCTCAGTTTCTTTCTGCTGACCCTTGGCATGGCATGAAACAAAGTCCATTTGGCCTGTGATTTCATCTGAGACACCCACAGTCATAGTAGAGAGAATCATGAAATTTTTTTATTACATGATTTCTTAAAATCATAATAAGACTTTATGTTTGGAGAAAAATATTACAACATACTTTTCCTTCAAGCAATTTATGTTAATAGAAGAGTGTCCTAAAGAAAAGATTAAACACAGCAGTGGAGCCTGTTATATTTTTCTCAGACAGACACAGCCCTTTTATTGAAATTCTAATGAAATATATACCCATAAAAATGCTCCCCCTGCCACCACTTAAATGGTATTCGCATGTACAGCATACCCATGCCAACAGCCACTGATTAACATGTCATCTGAGGTCTGCCATCACCTGACAGGATAAAGCTAATCCGAATCGACTACCTGCCGCATTTTTATGACACGCAGCTATTGAAAAGTACAGGAATAATTAACTTGAAATGTAATAAGAGGAGGCTCTCTCTGAGCTCGGGGCTGTCACAGAGCGTAACACCTGATATGGCTTCCCTGAGTGCCAGGCCCACTGCAATAACACTTTTTAATGCTACTTTCTGAAGAAACGAGTGACTCAAGTCGTCCATCAGGGCAATTCGTTGTGAGGAGAGCATGACAGCTGTGGCAGGTATAAAACAGAGGTGCCTTGTTCCACTGAGTGACACTAATTACGGGTAAGAGCTTTGTAAACACGCCTCTCTGTTCGGAAGAAGGGAACAACATAGAGTAAAGCACCAGCATAACCAAAATGACGTCTATAAATAAATAGGAAAGAACGGCACTTTTCTAATTGAATGCAGATAGGTAAATAAATCAGGGGGCACTTAAGCCCATTTTAGATACAATGAGTCATTTTCTACTCTTCGACAAAGTGAATGGCAATTGGCTCTTGGAGTTTACCCAGATGTAGCATGCTAGAAAGAAGGATTTCCACCTCCACAGCTGCTATCTCAATGAAGTGGGTATGTATTTGTATTATAACACACATATGTGTGTGCATACATGGGTTTGTGTGAAACACCCTCTCTACTTAGCAATAGGTTTTATTTTTACAACGTCGTTTTAGGCAATGGTTTGGTACTCTGAATGCATTTAACTAGAGGTGAAGTGATACATGTGTTGATCCTTTACCCAGGCTGGCCCACAGATATAAACCCACGGGCAGACTGATCAATAGGCTTTTGGGAGCGAACCTGATAACCTACCCTCACCTGTTGTCTTGGTTAGCATTGCATTCAGCTACAAGTGAGATAAAACCCAAAGGAACCACTTGAATAAGTTCCTTTATGTGTCATGTAAAAGTACAGGTAGATGGTCTAGGGCTGCTGTGGTACTCCTGGGGCAGGGAGACAGGCTGCCCCTGATGTGTGGCTTTGCTACACTGAGTGCTGTGTTTCAGCCACAGGATGAGAATTGACAAAGGGCACACACACACTGTTTCTTAATTAGGTTTCTGGTTGCTGCCACGTGGCACTTGTCATCAGCCAGAGCTAAGTCACATGGCCATCCGTGGCTGCAAGGGAACTGACAGTGTGTCTCCTTTCCTGGGGGTTAACAGTGTTATCACCATAAAGAAGGGCAACATGGATACTGGGGAATAACCAGCAACTCTGCCACATGTGATTATATAGGGGAGGAAGCTGTTTTGTAACAAGTAATAAGACAAAAATGCCAGGGGCCCTGGTACACACTCACTTTCTTCTTTCTTTTTTCCCTGCATCCCTCACTAAAGCCACAGAAGGAGTTACCTGGTGTGGGTCAAGAAACAAATGCTAAATTGAAGAATATTTCCCACTGTCCAGAGAGGGTTAAGGGAAGGCTGTGTTGCTGGCTTCTTAAATCTCACCTTGCTGATGTCCAAATTCTACAGCACATCTTTCTTCAGCATGGATCTAGATTCTTATTTGAAAAGCAGCTTCCTCTGGGAATAACTTTCAATGTCTATCAGATTTTTACATTTTCATTTGAAAGGGTTTCTGAGTTTCCTTTCTTTTCTTGCAAGCAGACGTCTTTACTGGGAGAAAATCAGGTTGGACCTGCCCATATAACTTGTTGAAGATGAAGGGAGGTATAGTAAATTTGGTATTTAAGTGTTTGTATGATTTATTTAGGATTTTGCTGTTTGCAGTCATTGGATAAGAATGCTATTAATCTGGATTGTTTTAAAGAAAAATTTTTTTCGTGGGTCTTTTTTCACTTAAGCGATGAAGAAAAAGAAAATAAAATTACTCTCAATCCTTCTTTTCCTTTTCCTGCTAGGCTTATCTCTCTCTGCTTTAGAGATGCGTGACTTCGTGTGCATGGATGTATGTCACTTAGCACATGCTCCTGGGGAACACAGAGCGTATGCATTGGAGTTCTTCAATGTACAAGAACTAAGTAAATACAGTATTGTGCCAGAAGTTAACTGTGGAGGCAAATGCTTGGAATAGTATTTAGTACCACTCTATGCAAGTCAGAGCTTTTATTAAGGAATTCTTGGAAGTGGCTGTGGTTCATGAAAGAAAGGAAAGATCCTTAAAGTGAAAGGAAAGGGTATTTTGGGGTGTTATGGGCGGAGTAAGGTGGATGGGGGCAGAATTTAAACTCATATCATTGGATTTAGTATGTGCTTATTGATAGCAGAGGAAGAGAGCAGTGTGGAGAAAACAGCCCGAGTTTTGGGGGCTCTACAGTGAAGGAGCTGGTAGCCTTCACTAAGCACCTACTGTATGTCATGCATTGTCTGAGGCATCTTGCATACACACTTTTTTTTAGTCTGCACAACAACTGAAGTCCAAAAGAAATGAAGGACCATGGTCAAGGTCATGTCCTCTGAAAATCAGAACGGGGGCTTAAATATGCTCTGCTGACCTCACAGGCTCTGTCTACCTTATCATAAACACTGGGTTAAAACATAAGGAGAAGAGCTGCTAAGCTGGTTTAACTGGGGGCTCCTGCTCACACGACTCTCAGATCTCCCACTGTCCCACCTGTGGACCCCAACCATCACACATTCCCCAGCTGAGGCAGCTGCTGTGTCTCTGGGACTTGACATGGCCACTTGTGGCTGGAGAGACCATTGATGGTGTGCAGCCAGCATCAGGACCATAAGTGGTTCTTGGATATCACTGTTGGTCACCACTTATTAGCAGATGGGACAGGCCGGGAGCTCTGGTGGTTAACCAAAGCATGTTGTTTTCTTTTTAGACATTGCCTTGATTGCCAATTAGCCAGAACTTTTGTTTTGCTTTTAAGTCACGAACATCCCAGCTGTCAAAGTCTTTCTTTCCCCAGCATCTGCAGCCGTCCTGCCTGGGGCCATGAGCTCATCTGATCTCTTACTCCAAGCTGCCTTACATTTGACCTGGTCTTGGCCATGACACTGTCAATGAAAGACCAAGTGGTAAAGTGGTATTTGTGAGTCAGTCCTCCCTCTGAGTCAGAAATGAAACAATGCCTCAGCATGTTAGAGGGAATATAGAGCCATCCTGAGATGAAGCCTAAAGGATTCTTCCCCCTTAGTTCTTTGAGGTGCAAAGTGACTGGGTATACATATTGGGGAGTTGTTAATAGGGGTGAGGAGAACCCCTCAGGGCAGCCAGATGCGTTCTCATTTTTCCTTCTTTCTTTTCCCCTCTCCTTTCTTTTCTTCTTTCTGACTTTTTACTTCTTTCAAAATATAGGAGCTAATCATTCAGGAGAATTTGTTTCTCTTTAATATTTTGATCAATGAATTTATTCCCAATTTAAATTCTGTCATTTGTAAAACTGTGGTAGGTGGAAAAAACACTGGGTAGGGTGGGAAAGAAGGAAGAAAAAAATCCCAAACCCAAAACGAAACAAACAAACAAAAACCCAAAAAAGCGAATACACACACAAAACAAATAAAAAAAAAAAAGCTTTAAGTACTGGCTGGATAAAGAGATAGTTGAGATATGTTAAGCAAATCACAATCTCTTTGAAGCTGCATTTCCTCAAAAGAAATATGAAGACAGCCAAACTTGTCTTACCTCCCCTATAAGAGCATTGTCAGAGACACTAATGAAATAATCTGTGTGAAAGTACTTTGTAAATCCGTGCATTTATGGCCAATTGATTTTTGACAAAGATACCAAGAACACACAATGGGGAAAGGACAGTCTGTTCAATAAGGGGTGTTGAGAAAACTGGATATCCATGTGCAGAAGAACGAAATTGAACTCTTATTTCATACCATATACAAACATCAGCTCATGATCATTTAAATACTTGAACATCATACCTGAAACTGTAAAACTACTGGAAGAAAACATAGCAGGGAAAACCACACAACACTGGTCTAGGCAATGATTGTTTGGATTGGACCTCAAAAGCTCAGGCAATGAAAGCAAAAATAGATAAATGGGATTACATCAAACTTAAAAAGCTTCTGTACATCAAAGAAAACAATCGACAGAGTAAAGAGACAATATACAAATTAGAAAAAATATACTGGTAAGCCACACATCTGATAAGGAGTTAACATCCAAAATATATAAGGAACTCAAACAACTCAATAGCAAGGAAACAAATAACCTGATTTAAAAAATAGGCAAAGGCCCTGAAGGGACATTTCTCTAAACATGACATACAAATAGCCAACAGATATATGAAAAAATGCTCAACATCACTAATCATCAGGGAAACACGAATTAAAGCCACCATGAGGTATCATCTCATACCTGTCAGAATGACTATTCTCAAAAGATGAAAGATAATAAGAATTGGTGAGAATGTGGAGAGGGAACAGTTGTGCACTGTTGGTGGGAATGGAAATGGGTACAACCACTGTGAAAAACCATATGGAGATTCCTCAAAAAGCTAAGAATAGAATTACCACATGATCCACAATCTACCTCTGGTTATATATCTAAAAGATTGGAAATCAGTATGTTGAAGAGATACTGGCATTTCCATGTTTTTGCAGCATTATTCACAATATCCAAGTTATACAATCAACCTAAGTTTATATCAGTGAATGAATAGATTAAAAAATAGGGCATCTATCCACAATGGAATGTTATTCAGCCTTTAAAAAGAAATTCTGTCATTTTCAGCAACATGGATGAACCTGGAGGACATTATGGTAAGTGAAATAAGCCAGGCACAGAAAGACAAATACTGCATGTTTTAGATTCACTTATATGTTGAATCTAAAACAGTCAGACTCACAGAAGCAGAGAGTACTGTGGTGGTTATGAAAGGCAGAGAGTGGGGGAAATAGGGAGATGTGGTCAAAGGGTACAATATTTCAGTTAGACTGGAGGAATAAATGGAATTTGAGGTAATAGATAAGCTAATTAACTTGATCCAATCATTCCACATTGTATACATATAATATCACTTTGTGCCCCATAAATATATATAATTTTTCAATATGTAATAACACTTAAAAAATAGAAAGTGCCTTATAAAACGTGTAGTCTGTCACAAGCATAGTTAGCAGTTTGTGTTCTGGGTTGGGACTGGTCTGGGAGCAATCATTCCTAGTGGTGTGAGATGGGAAAAATAGTTTTTGTCAGTGATTCTCCGCTGGGGGAAACTTTGACCCCAGGGATATTTGGCAATGTCTACAGACATTTTTAGTTGTAACAACTGAGGGGCGGGGTGCTACCAGCATCTAGTAGATAGGGGCCAGGGATGCTGCTGAACATCCTGTAATGCACAGAACAGCCCTCCACAACAAAAAATTATCTGACCCCCAATGTCAATAGTCCTGAGGCTAAACACCTCTGATTTATTTTAATAAACCTCAGCTAAAAAAAAACTTACTGTAGGACAGAAATAACTGTAATAATAAGATTACTTATTGCACGGAGGTTGAATAAAGCAGCGCAACTAACTCACAGCTCAGTGCCTGGCATATGTTGCGTTCATAGCCTATTTCATGCTCAGTGTTCGCGTTATGGCTCTTTCTAGAATCCTTCCTACATATTTGCAGTCCTTCATCATCAACCTTTCCTAATTTTACATGAGTCAATGTTCATATTGCTTTGGCTGCCTACTCTCCATTTCCCCTCTTCAACAGCACACCAGTTTTCTTTTTGAGAATTTCTTCCCTCCAATCATTGTGAGGCCTTGGTGGCAACATAAATCCAGATGCCTCTCTAAGGAAGCAAAAGAGGCCACATCCTTTTCCCTGCCCCAGCCCAGCTAGGTGGTGGGCATATGACCTGACATTGGCCAAATAATTTCTTCCAGGGTGTTGACTCTTGAGTGGAAGAAGTGATAAAAACATGCAGCAGTTCGCTGACCTCAGGGCTCCTGCTTGAGTTTATTCCTCTGGGGCCTGCTTTCCAACTCCACAGAGCCTCTTGGTTCCTGTGGTTTTCAGGGCCTCTTTTCAGCCTCCTGCGGACTCAGCAGGGCTCCCACAGCATTCAATACATTTCCAGAGTTTGTTCTGTTGCTTGCAGCCAAAACTCTTGACTGATCACTTGCCCACCAATGACCCAATGCATAGAACAATAGCACTCTGTATTGTGTCTTTTGGTAGAGGGGCTGAGGATGGAGGCATGGATTTGTAGCCTAACAAAACAGCAAAGAGCTTCTAATTGTAATTTTCCCACTAGCACTGCAGCAATATTAAGTTCTAAGTTCTTTATTGAAGTAAAAGTTGAATCTTCTTCCTCCAGCCAGGTCCTTATCAATAAACATAAATTAGCAAAGTGTTTTAGCTCTTCCCTTGTGGTGAACGCTTTACATTTGGCTAATAGAATTGGGCAACAGTATGACTTAAAATATCGATTTAAGCAAATTCTCAGAAGTACGTAGTATACTTATTGTAAAATATACATTCGAAGCTATCTTTTTTCATCCCATTTTACCTTTAGTGTTTGCCAAACCCTATTTTAATATCCGTATAGAATGGAAACTTACATTTTGTGTCCATCTGGGAATAGTCCAGCCAAGCAATGGCACTGGCTAGTGATAAGCACAAAAAAGAGAAATTAACAAATTAATTAATATTTATTTTTAATTTAGATTGTTTCTCTGGACCTGAAGTATGACTGTTAGAAAAAGAAAAATCTGATAAGCTTCACTTCCTGTTTTGAAAAAAATAGTAAGAAATCACATGTGTTTAGTGGCTTAAAATATTTTAGTCATTTTTAAGTTTGCAAAATAGATTGTGCATATGCCTCTTCTCATTATAAATATATACCTGTGAAACTCAAGCGCATGAGAGATTTAAACAGCTTTTATTTTTCAAAGGCACGAAAGACAATATTTGGAACAGAATTAAGAAATAGAATTGCAATTCTTGATTTTGTCACTAATTCTCAATAGATAACACTAGCAGTTTTCCAAGTTTAGATTGAATTGTATGAGCTGTAATTAATAGGTATTTGTAAAATCAAATTATGTATTTATACATGCCTGTAGCAGTAGTTACCATCCTCATCGTCCTTGGGTAGAGGTACACACACATGAAAATTGGATAAACAAGCTTTGCAAATATTTTTAAATAAAATCATTAGGTCTCTGATGAAGCTGGTTAAAAGTTTGACACCCCTGAGGCTCAGTTTTCTCATCTGGAAAGTGGGAATGATAATAGTAATTATTCTAGCTGGTTGTTTTGATGACTAAATGAGACCATGTGTGCACAGGGTTTTAAATGTATTTGAAGGGCTATGTTGTGGGGAAGGATTTTATAATGTCTAACACTAGGGGGAGAAAGCATTTTCTAAGTTAAGATTGTGCTAAGTATAAGCTCAGCTAAGCACTAGAAGCAGCCATTGTATATCACTTTGGGTCCATTTAAAAAAGGAAAGAATTATGGATGACATTACTACAGCAGCCAAATATTTCAGGAGGATATTTATGACTGGAGAGAGTTTGGTCATCTCATTATTAGTGACATCCTGGGGACAACTAACTCTCTTCACTTTTCTTCCCCTGTCTTTCCCTAACATGGCAACACGAAGCAGGTGTTCTTGGTCCTGACCCATGGAGAAGGCAAGCACATAATTTTCCTTTGATCAGGCTAAATGCAAGCAAAGGAAATTGGCTAGGATGACCTAATTTTGGGATGCTGACCCTGAAAGGAGTGTGACTGCTGCTTCAGGACTGAGCCTCATGGCTGTGAATGTGGCTGTGAATGTATCTTCCCTTGTCAACCTGCTGCCTTCTTGTCCATTCTTCGAAGACCATCTCAAGCAGCCTCTCTTCCATGTAGTCTTTCCTGATCTTCCAATTAGCTTTGATCTCATCCACCGAGAATGGGTTTGAACTTCCTCACAGAACTTACTGTGGGTCTGAATCCCTTACTAGATAATAAACACCTTGAGGGTGAGAACTACATCATACTCATTTTTGTATCCTCCTTATTCACAATACAGTGCCCCACATAGAGTAGCACTGTGCCATCGAAGAAGAAGGATAGATTTTTGGAGGGCAGCAGAGCTGAGCTCGAATCTTGGCTTCCCATTACCTAGCTAGGGGACTCCAGAATGCTACTTAATCTCTCTGAAACCCTTTGTTCTCATGTGTGAAATGGAGAGAATAATACCAGAATTTGAGGGGAGAATTGTCATTGGTCTCAAATATTAGTTTCATGTATCATATTCCATTGATATGCATTATTTCTGAGTTGAGTTAACATGCACAAGGAAGTTTTAACCCCATATTTACAAGAGCAGTGTTTGTAGTAAAGGTACATTCTAGTTAAAATCTATGAGCCAAATTAGGCTTACAACTGAAGTTTTAGTTAGTTGAAATGGATAAGTAAACATTTACCTAATTGCTTATTTCTCTAAAATTTCATCTCAAGTCTTACCTGTGAATGGCTTAATGTTTGGTGTTTTCAGTTTATCTCACAATGAATTTATGTCTCTTCAATTGGGTGTTAAAAACTTTTTGCCGGAAATCTTCAGAAGCTTGGGCAGAAAGATCCCTGGAATAAACGAGAAAATGCCAGCCTTAAGATCATATGATTTTTGCACAACTGCTCCCTGGTGGTGACATACCCAAATTGCAGGAACATTAAGAAAAAACTCTAGCTCTTTGAGGAAAGTTATGAAGAGACAGTTCTTAAGTACAGTTGCTCTTTGACCAATTCCTCAACATCTACTGCTTTTTCTATCAGTGTAAAACAAAAACGTTGAGTGTCAAGAACATGTATCTTCTAGCTAAATCCTCAGGACTTTAGAATGCACTGAGAGTGCATCTCCCTTGTAGAGGCCAACAGGCAAATTCCTTCATTACTGACATCACCAACAGAAGCTCAAGCCTCCTGGGCCCTCCATCATGCTCCAGACCCCCTCCAGTGTTCTTCCATTATGCATGCTGGCACTCTCAGTCTGTCATCAGCAAACCCTCTCCTATCCTCAGGCTCCTCTCTGAACTGATCTTGACCCTCTTGCTCCATCTGCACCTACCTTGCCAATATTTGTCTAAAGTGGCAGCTGCCTTTTCTCTTATGCTCCTTATGCCTCAGATCATAGAGGTAGAATAGCTGTCCTCCTGGCTACCTATCATCTGCTAGAAACTATCTGTCTTCCTTCATCTTTCAGAAATCACAACTCTTCTAAAGCACATGGCATCTTACTATTTCACCCAACATCCTTTTATAGCCCTCTTCTACTAGCCTCCCAGTGATGCCCCTTTATTTATGAGATTGGTACCTGGTTCATGGTCTTTTTCATTCTACTCCTGTTATTATTCTTGGTGACACCAACTTGGTGTCACCATTCAACACCCTGAATCTCAGCTCCTTAGCTTTATCACCTCTAATTACTTTTTCCTTCATTCCACCTCACCATCAATTTCCTTGACCAAACCACGAATTGCATCTCCTCTAGAATAACAGTCTCAAACATTCGTCTCTCTGGTCCTTTCTATTCTTCCATCTCGTTTACTCTATTAATGTCATTGCAATAATTTTTTGGACCATATCAAGATGGCCAATTCCTTACCCCTACAACATTTTCCACTATTCATTTTCCTTGTTTTCAATGAACACAATAGTACTGGCGTCTATACCCATACATCACACAACTTCCTTCTTACTACAATGGAAGGTATGTTCATCCTTCACTTGTGCTCTGGATCCCACACCCTCACCTTTGCTCCCAGAATTATCCCCTTTCCTCCCGGAATTATCCCCTTTCCTCAATGCATTATCAGTTTTTCCATCTCTATTGAACTCTTCCCATCAGCAAACAAATGCATTGTGATATCTTTATCTCCCTTCTCTTGATCCCATCTACTCCTCTGGCTCCCGCCCCCTTTCTCTGCTCTCCTTCATGGCAACATTTATTGAAAGTTGTGCTTACTTGCAGTCCCTACTTCTTCACCTCCCATTCTCTCTTCAACAGGTTCCAACTGGGCATCTGGCCCCTTCACCCACTCTACAGAAACTGCGCTCCTCTAGGTCGCCCATGACCTGTCTGTTGCCAATCCAAATGCATTCCCGTTTTACCTCTCAGCAACATCCAACGCAGCCAAACACTCCCTCTTTAAAATATTTTTTTTCTTTTGGCTTACTTGTGTTGTTTTCAAACATTTTTACTCATATAGCACCTAAAAGAATTTGGTAAAATTTTGTAGACCATTACACATTTTTAGAATTGACATCTATATTGTTCATCATAAGTTTAAATAGTTGCTAGGGATAGAATTTCCAGTATGTTACAAATATTGACATCTTAAAACCGTTATATGGTTCTTTTTAAATGTGCCCAGTGAAATCTAAACACCATAGAAATTTGATACCATAATTCGTGTAGAAAATACACAGACTTCTTTAACAGAAATTTTACATTGTTTCCTTTTTCCTTAAATTTATATTTTCACTCAACTTCACCCGCAAAAAATTTTCCCAATATATTTTATCTCTCCACCAACTTCTCTGCAACTGATTATATAAATTGAAGTTAGAACTTGAAAATTTTCCTATAAGGCTCTATAAGTCAAAACTTTTTTAGATTTAGTTATTATTGTAGTTATTTAATTATTTATACACTTGATCAAAATAACATAAACATTATAGATTACAAATTTTGATGAAAAAGCATTACTCTAAAAGAAAACTGTATTGTAAACACAGATTCTTAGGAGATGGCTAGGATGTTTTTCCCCACCCATTTAACTTGTGTATGTGAGGATACTACTACTTATTGTTATTGTGAGACAGAGTTCAGCATTAATCCTCTCCATATTTTGTCTTTTTAGAAGATGTCAGCTCTGAGAAATACTGTTTATATACATAAGTAGATAGAAACTTTATCATAGAAGTGCTATCCAATTCTTTGAATTCCTTTTGAGTTATACATCCAAAATCAGAGTAATTTATCACAAAAAAAGTTTTCTAATGATCTAGCTCTTAACTACCAACTTTCAACTCAGTTAAGTTCTCCTCCAATTTTCTGGAAAGCAAAATATTGGACATCCTTCTGCAAATCCTTGTGTAAGTCAGGTGATGTCCAATATTCGTTACCTAGCTATTACAGTTATTAACTTCATCAAACTGGCACCAGTATTTCTAATTGTTTTCTTTTCGTGTCTAGGATGTTTTACACTGTTGGACACTGCAATATAGTAAGATTTGGGACAGATGCAAGTTGTAGAGGGGTAATCATGAAAGGAAGTTGGGATGGAGAACATCTTTATTTTATTAGGTACATTCTGAGGTGGAAAGGGTTTGGAGAGAGTACATAGGAAGTTGAAGATCTGAAAATCACTCTCCTTAAAACTATCTGTGCATATATTCCCCTTGGACATTTTCGGCATACTCTTAAGACCCCTGGTTTTTCTCTTAACTCCGTAGCTTTCCTTGTGAGTTCCTTTGCTGGTGATTTCTTCCCTGTTTATCCCTAAGTGTTGAGCAAAATGGGTATCATTCCTGGGTCCCCATCCATCTCCTTTTTGGCCATCTCTTCATCAGTCCCAGTGCTTCAACTACTGGCCATAGGTTAATGGTCTTCCTGCAAGCTCAGAGTCATACATACAACCTCAAGCTCAATTGCCCAGTGTGAAGGCCCAATTGGCATCCCACACTGCTCATGTCTAAAAGAGAAGTCATGATTCTCTGGCACCACATCCAACCAACCTGTTCCTCCACAATCTCCCACATCTGAGAAAATGGTACCATCATTCTTTCAGTTGTGAAATGAAAAACCTAGGAGTTATTCTTGATTTCTCTTTTTCATCACTTCCTACAGCAAGCTCCATCAGTGCTACCTTTAAAACATAGCCTAGGCCGGGCACGGTGGCTCACACCTGTAATCTCAGCACTTTGGGAGGCCGAGGCGGGTGGATCACGAGGTCAGGAGTTTGAGACCAGCCTGACCAACATGGTGAAACCCTGTCTCTACTAAAAATACAAAAATTAGCCAGGTGTGGCAGCGCATGCCTGTAATCCCAGCTACTCGGGAGGCTGAGGCAGGAGAATTGCTTGAACCCGGGAGGCAGAATTTGCAGTGAGCTGAGATCCAGCCACTGTACTCCAGCCTGGGTGACAGAGCAAGACTCCATTTCAAAACAAACAAACAGACAAACAAACAAACAAACAAAAAACAACAAAGAAACACAAAACATAGTCTGGATCCATCCACTTCTTTTCATCACGTTCCCTGCTCCCTCCCTAGACTAAGACGCCATCATCATGGCTTGCCTGGAGGACTTGATGCTTCCTACTGACCTCCCTGCTTTCATTCTGCCATACCCCACCAATGATCTATGCTCCATAAAGCAGCCGAAGTGTCTTTTCATATTGTCAGTTGGATCATGTTACTCCACTGGCTAAAACACTATATGAAAGATAATTACAGGATGGAACTGGAGGCCATTATCTTAAGTGAAGAAACTCAGGAATGGAAAACCAAATACCGCATGTTCTCACTTATAAGTGGGGGCTAAGCTATGGATGTGCAGGGGCAGACAGAGTGGTGTAATGGACATTGGAGCCTTGGAAGGGGAGGTGGGGAATGAAAATTACCTACTGAGTACAATGTATGGTATTCGGGTGACAAGTACATGGAAAGCCCAAATTTCAATGCTATACAATTCATCCATGTAACCAAAAACCACCTGTACCCCTAAAGCTATTGAAACAAAAATAAATTAATTGATATAGAAAAAAGAAAAATATTCCGATTTTATATCTGGGTCTGAAGTGCTCTGTGGTCTGGGCCCTGCCTATCTTTCTGATTCCACTTTCATGTCTGTCTTGCTGTCTTGCTAACAGAACTCCAACCACACGGACCCTCTCCTTGTTCCTAAACATGGCAAGCTTGCTTTTTACTCAGGGCCTTGTTCTTGCTGTGCGCTGAGCCTAGAAACTTCTTCCCTCAGGTGGTCCCATTGCTACCTCATTTTCTTTCCTTATACCTCAGCTCACATAACATCCCCTTTTAGAAACCCTCCCTGACCACCATGCTAGCTCATTACCCTATATTTTTAAATAGCAAATATTCTACTAGAAATTGATTATATTGGTTGGGCCAAGTGGCCCACGCCTGTAATCCCAGCATTTTGGGAGGCTGGAGCAGGAGGATTGCTTGAACCCAGGAGTTTGAGACCAGCCTGGGCAACATGGCAAGAACCTCTTTCTACAAAAAGTGAAAAATTAGCTGGGCATGGTAGTGCACATCTGTAGTCCCAGCTACTTGGAAGGCTGATGTGGGAGGATCGCTTGAGCCTGGGAGGTCAAGGCTACAGTGAGCTGGGATGGTGCCACTGCACTCCAGCTGGGCAACAGAGTGAGACCTTGCCTCAAAAAACCAAAACAAACAAACAAACAAACAAAATAAATTGATTATATCTGTTGTTATGTATGTAAACTGCACAAAAGCAGAGATCTTTCCTGTGTTATTTATCTCTGTATACCCAATGCTAAAAATGAGTCAAACATGTAGTAGTAGGTGCTCAATATGTAGTTGTTGAATAGATGCAGAAATTTTTACTGTTTGCTACAGTTTTATTTAAGCACAAGAGCATGGCCAGTGGTATTTCCAGGGAAGAATACATTAGTAATGCAGGCTTGGGTAACCACTCGCAGCTCACCTCACTACTGAGCAATGACGTGGAATTGGAGCTGGTATCACAGAACAGGGAATGATCATGGGTTCTGGAGTCAAAAGAGGCTTTTAAAGGATTTAACCCCTGAGCTGTCAGTGTCCAGCTCTACGGACATTGTGGGCAAGTCACATCATTCTTTACATCCCAGTTTCCTCATACGTAAAATGGAGATAACTTCTAGGATTGTTGTAAGAATTGGAAATAATATAGGCAAGTGATTGACACATAGTAGGCATTCAACTAACGGTAGTTGTGGTAGATGCTGTTATCACCCCATCCGATTCCCCTGAGATTCCTTTTACTGCTTTGTCCCATGGCCAGTGGCAGACTAGGATAGGGTGATAAAATCCTGTTCGCTTGCCTCAAGGCAGGGCAGACCCTGGGGAGTCCTGCAACAGGAGACCAGGACTTCTATGTCTGCAAATCTTCCTGTGAGTTCAGGCTAAATCTAATCTTCACCAGACACCACCTCCTTCCCCTTCTCTATTCTGATTGCTTCACTTCATATTACTTTCTCCTAGGAGCAATGCTTCAATAAATCATGGGTACGTGAATCCCTGGCTCACGTTCTGCTTCTGTGGAACCTGAATAGGGCCGTGGTTATCACCTCTTGTTCCACTAGAAAACCCTAGCAGCTACTTTTTTTTCCCTAGTAATGCTGTCTGTTAGTTGTACTTATCTGCTCATAGTAAAAACCATAGCTAGAAGTGAGAATTACTATAATGTCTTTGCATTAGTTTAATGTTGATAAGAACAGCCACCTATTATTAAAAGAAGAAAGAATGGGAAGGGTGAGTATTTACATTTCTCATTAGTGGAAATAGGAGAGGCTCTAGAATTTAAACGCTCAGGCCTTTCTATCTGTAAGGCCACGGTAGGACGCGCCCTAGCCTCAGCTTCAGGTATCCTGAAGCCAGGCCTCTACCACTCACTGCTGAGCTGTGAGTTCTGGGAAGAAATACTCAACATCTCTCTGCCTCATTTTGTCATTTGTAAAGTGAGAAAAATAATACAGAAGTTGTTGAGTGAAGTAAATGAAATCTTGTATGTGAAAGAGCTTGGTAATTATAAAACACCTCATAAAGGTGAGGTGTTTGGGAGGATAAAAGTGACGTTCTGGTTCATTCAAGAATTGAAAGTAAATGCATTAAGATATTGCACAAAAGTGTGAGCCTCTTTAAATATGTAGAAATAGGGAAAATTGTATTTGAGTTATGTGTATTGTGTTTTAAAGAAATTATTTTGGGGAAAATATATTTTATACTTAAATAATAATAAATAAGGTAGAAGCACTTTGTAAATGATATAAAGTATACAGACACTGCAGAAAATGTACGCATGTGAACACATACGCACTGTAGCTCCAGTGACTTCTGGGAACTATTTGGGGGAGTTGCAGTAACAGAATTTCATAGGATTTATTAGCAGTAGAAAGTTCCCCAGAGCTGCCTACATAAGGCTTTAATTATTCGAAGATTGCACTTTGGCACTTCAAACATTGCCAATGCAAGAAATCAGAAAAATGAGCACATTTCTGGTGGCAAAGAGAGGCATTTTGTGCAGGAAGCAGCAGTAAAAATGCAAACCAAAACCTCTGAGGAAGCCACCACTGCAAGGTAACTTTGAGGCCTGGGAATGAGTTCTTCCCTAGACTGAAGGAAAGAAGTATTTTCCTTCAAAGGATTGAGCCAAAGCCAAGAAGCGAAAAAATAAATGACAGGAGACAGCAAGTAAGGATGAGCAAAGGAAAGCAGGAGCGGAAAGGTTCAGAAAGTGGCAGACAGCGACAGCTGGGGGAAACCAGAAGAGGTAAAGGGACCGGGCAGCAGCAGAAGATTCAGGGAGGCTGGGCGTGGTGGCTCACGCCTGTAATCCCAGCACTTTGGGAGGCCGAGGTTGGAGGATCACAAGGTCAAGAGATGGAGACCATCATGGCCAACATGGTGAAAGCCCATCTCTACTAAAAATACAAAAAAAAAAAAAAAAAAAAAAGCTGGGCATGGTGGCAGGCACCTGTAATCCCAACTACTCGGGAGGTTGAGGCAGGAGAATCGCTTGCACCCAGGAGGCGGAGGTTGCAGTGAGCCAAGATCGCGACACTGCACTCCAGTCTGGGAGACAGAGTGAGACTACTCCATCTCAAAAAAAAAAAAAAAAAAAAAGATTCAGGGAAAATGGGGAGGTGGGGAGGCCAGGCCTGAGCTGGAACAGGTCTTCAGCCCTGGAGAGCCCTGCGGGCAGCACCACCATGGCCCCAGCAGTCCTTTAGTATCTGGCCTTCTCAGGCAGCCCTGCTTCTACATCCAGGACGGAGGCTGCCAGGTTGAAATGCCTCCCTCTTTTGGTCCTCCAGATGGAGTTGGAAGTCCCGCCCCTTTGTCCCCTCTGCAGGTTGCTCACTGCACTTATAAGATGCCGTTGCTTATGCGTGTCCTCCAGTAGTCTCCAGTGGGAGCCCCGAGGGCAGGCTGTCTTTGCCACCTGAGCGCTTGTGACTGGCCTGGTAGACACCACGCTCCCAATCATGGTTAAGTAAAATCTGCTTAAGAAGGCAGGAAGACTTCACCCCAACCTGTACCATTTGAATGGCCCAGGACTTAGAGGGTTAAGATATCAGTTATTCAAAGGACCTACGTGTCCGTCTATTTTTGAGTGTGCCAGACTCTGTTCTGGGGAGTATCGAGCCCAGAACAAAGTCGAAAATAAAGATGCTGTTAGCAGTGGGGAACATCAGGTCACACTAGCTCTGTGCCAGGCGCTGGGCTGGCGTATATACAATTAGTTAATTCTCACGGCAACTCTCTGCCCTCAAGAAAGGCAGATTGATTGATGATTTAAAGAGGGAGGCAGATACATACATTACTAATAAATGGCAACTAAATTATAGTAAAATGCAGCAAGTAATATAAAAGGGTGAGAACCAGGGACTGGGAGTGAGTTATTTAGTTTTCCTGAATTTGGGGAGGGTTTCCCCTAGAAGGAGTGGCCAAGTAATAATGGAGACGTCCTGGTAATTTTAAAATTATTTATTCCTCAAGGAGACAAAGAGTCCAAAATAGACCAGGAAAAGTCCTTCCTTGTGTGTTAGCCTGGTAAAAAGCAAAATAAAGCTCAGCAATATATTTTATCTCACTGAAAAGCAAAAGCTCCACATTACAATCGTATTATTTGAGAAGGATATATGAATTGCATAAAGGTGTAAATATTATTTATGATGCTTACATTTAACTGGGACAATAGTGTTATTGCTCTTATTTCTCCAGTTTATTATAGATTGGTATTAAGGCATGACTATAAAGCTCTTTGAATAAATCATTTTAATTGCCTAGTAATATGAGTGTTCATGTTAATTAAGTAGATATTTTGCACATGGCAAAGATAATTCTTTTCAGCTTTTTCTTTGGAAAGACAGCCTTATAAAGTGCCCTTTGTGGAATAAATGACTTTCCTATTATCAAACTGAGGACCATGCAACTCTCTTAAAAATTGTATTAAAACATTTAATTTTGATCTTAAAATATAGAGCTGCCTAGCAGAACTTGGGCTCCGGATAGCTAGAATGTGTACGGCTTTGTCATGCTGCATTAGCAGTGTGGTGCGGCGGGGATGGTGTTTATTTGGGGTAAGGACACACCACTCTGGCTCCTGCCTGGCTCTGTTTTGCTGAGTAGTCACAGGAAAGTCAGTCTGGTTCTCTGGGCCTCGGTTTCCTCACCTGTTAAATGCAGCGTCTGGACTCCAGCTCTAATAGGCTTTTATCTGCGACTAAGTCCTACCATAAGACCTGCGTTCTATCCCCTCTCATGGAGTAAATTCAGACTCGTGATGTCCCTCCTGACTGGACATCAGAAGAGTAGGGGCATGTCCCTCCCATGACGGTCAGGATTGACAAAAAGGCACAGAGATTTCAGTAAGTTGCTCTTTGTTATATTGGAATTGAGAAGTATATTAGAAATTGCTGTTGGTTTGGTTTTTTAAACGGTACGCATTATGTTAAAACATGTACAGAAGTGACAAAATGTTAAAAAGTGGTAGTAGAATATGTGGTCTTTAATTTTCTTCTTTTTCTTTTTTTCTTTTTTCTTTTTTTTTTTTTTGAGACAGAGTCTCACTCTGTTGCCCAGGCTGAAGTGCAGTAGGGCGACCTTGGCTCACTGCAACCTCCGCCTCTGGGTCTTAAGCCTTCCAAGTAACTGGGACCATAGGCACATGCTACCATGCCCAGCTAATTTTTTTTTCTTTTTGGTAGAGACGAGATTTCACCATGTTACCCAGGCTGGTCTCCAACTCCTGGGCTCAAGCAATCCACCTGCCTTGGCCTCCCAAAGTACTGGGATTACAGGTGTGAACCACCATGTCCAGCCTAAATTTTCCTGTTAATACTGTTACATATTTTCTAAATTTTCTGTAATGAGTGTATTCCACATACATATTCATATACATATATTCAGGAAAAATGAAAGCACTTAAAAAATAAGTGTGGTTAATATTCATAAAATGCCGGCAGTGAACCAAACTCTATCCAACACTTGTTTCTGCATATATATATATATATATAAACTTTCTAGTTTTATAAACACTTTTATGCCCGGCAGGGACACACCAGTACCTTAAGTGAAACGGGGAAATTAGAAGTTACCAAGGTTACCACTGGTCAGCCTTTTTTCTTAAAAGCCCGAGCTTCAATGGATTTGAATAAATGCTTAATTAAAGAAGACATACAGATGGCAAATAAGCATATAAAAAGTGCTTTACATTATTAGTCATCCAGAAAATGCAAATTAAAACTACAAGGAGATACCACTACACACCCACTGGCATGGCTAAAATCAAACAGACTGACAATAGCTAGTGCTAGAGATGACGCACAGAAATGGGAACCCTCCTACATTGCTGGTGGGAATGTAAAATGGTGCAATGGAGAAGTTTGGCTGTTTCTCCAAAAATTAAACATACATTTACAGTATGACCTAGCAACTTCATTCCAAACATATTTCCACACAAATACTTGTATGCAAATGTTCACCGTGGTATAATTAATAATAGCCCCAAACTGAAAACAAACCAAACATTTATTAACAAGTAAGTGGATAAACAAAAATGTGGTATATTCATATAATGGAATAACTCAGCAAGGATAAAAATAAGAACAAACTACTGATACATGAAACAATGTGGATGAACTTCAAAAATATTGCGATAAGTGAGGGAAGCCAGGTGCATAAGACTACATATGATTCCATTTGTATGATTTCATTGGTATGAAATTTCTAGAAAAGGTGTATCTATAAGGACAGCGTTTGGTTGCCTGGAGCTGGGGGTGTGAGTGGGTGTTCGCTGTTTGAAACAATTTCAGTTCCCAACTCGTCAGTCATAGTATTATAGCCTCAGAGCGAAATAGGCCTTTGGGATTATGCATCCCAGGCTCATTCCTTTGGGAATATCCATCCCAGGTTCACCTCATGCCCAGGTAGCCCTTGATAGGAGGTCACTCAGTGTCAGTGAAACCATGCACAATAACAGAGAGCTCTTCCCTCTACAAGGGAACTCATTCTATATTTGGACAGTTCTGTTAGAAAGTTCTTCCCTCATTGACATCTATCAGTTGGCTCTCTTCTGCCCCAGGAAGCAGAAGACTGTGAAGTTATATGTGGGCAGTAGGAGGAGGTAATGGAAATGGTTTAAAAGTGGATTGTGTTACTAAAACTCGTTGAACTCAAAAGGGGTGAATTTTATGGTATGTAAAGCATACCTCCATAAAGCTGTAAAAAATTAAATCCAAAATTACCTAAGACCTCCTTAGAAAAAAAAGTTTGGGACATCTAAGATTTTGTTCTGTTTGGTTATGGGAAATCTACCTTCAACATTATTTCTTGAAATAAGCCAGGCACAGAAAGACAAACATTGCACGTTCTCACTTATTTGTGGGATCTAATAATCAAAACAATTGAACCCATGGAGACAGAGAGTAGAAGGATGGTTACCAGAGGCCGGGAGTGGTAGTGGGGGTTGGGGGCAGGAATGGTTAATGGGTACAAAAAATTAGAAAGAATGAATAAGGCTTAGTATTTGATAGCACAACAGGGTGACTATAGTCAATAATAATTTAATTGTACATTTTAAAATAACTAAAAGAGTATCATTGGATTGCTTGTAACACAAAGGATAAATGCTTGAGGGGATGGGTACCCCATTTTTCATGATGTGATTATAAATAAATACATAAAAAGAAAAAAGGAAAAAAAAAACAGATTTCTTGAGGGCATCATGAAAATAGTTTAAGTTTTGAGATGGGTTGTCCGTGCAGCTGTCAACAAAGATACAGCTGTTCTGATCTGGAAGTGAGTACTGTTCAAAATGGACCACTTCTGTTATTGAAAAAAAAAAAAAAAAAGCAAATATGGAGGCCTGGAATGTTCCTAGACCAGGGATTTTTCAACTGACAATAAGAAAAGAGACAGTGTTTAATCTGTAATAAGTGTTTCACATGGGTTATTTGCTTTAATCCTCACAACTCTGAGGTAAGTACTATCATTACTCCCATTTTACAGATGGGAAAACTGAGGCACAAAGAAGTTAAATAACTTGTCTAAGGTCACATAATTAGTGAGAGGCATGAGTGGAGCTTGAACTTATGCAGTTGGCCTCCAGAGGCCATCTTGTCTCCCACCATGCCCCTTCCAGCTTCTCCCAACTGCTGTTGCATGTGGATTATAAGAGGCTGGCTCATCAGACTGATTGTTTATTCAATTTTGGTCAGGCTGACTGTATGCTGGCGCCAATCATCAGCTGCTGCAGATGGTGAGGCCTGGGACTGTGACTTGGTTAATGTCACACAAGCAAATGGTCTTCCTTTGTGGACTGCTTTCCTTTTTGAATAGCACTTTCAGGAGTTCTTCCAGAGAAGTACTTTTTTTTTTTTTTTGAGACGGAGTCTTGCTCTGTCACCCAGGCAGTGCAGTGGTGCGATCTCAGCTCATTGCAACTTTCACCGCCTGGGTTCAAGCGATTCTCCTGCCTCAGCCTCCCGAGTAGCTGGGACTACGGGTGTGTGCTGCCACACCCAGCTAAAGTTTTGTATTTTTAGTAGAGACGAAGTTTCGCCATGTTGGCCAGGCTGGTTTTAAACTCCTGACCTCAGGTGATCCACCTGCCTCAGCTTCCCAAAGTGTTGGTATTACAGGCACGAGCCACCGCACCTGGCCAGAGAAGTACCTTTATGTTCTCAACATGTTAATGAATTTAATGCAGAACTGAAGCCAAAGATGAGCTGGTTGGATGAGTGAAGCAGTTAAGTGCGTATGTTAGACACATGTTCTATGTGGGTTATTTCCAGACTCACCTTAGCTCAGTGTTGTGATAATAGTCTCCCTTCAGCCTCATATCAGAGCCTGAGCCAATAATATGAGCTGTCTTCTTGGATAGCTTGGGCTGGGCTCCGCAACAGAAGAAGCTGGGGCAAATTGGCTCTGTTGCTGAGACCTGCCATGTATTTACATAACTAGGTTGGCAAGATCTTCTTAGAAAAGGTTGGCTGGCCACTTGTCCCAGAATGTTATGAAGTTGATGATTCAAACAATTTCTATTCCCAATCATACAATTATAGGCTTAGAGTGAGAATTAACTACAGGATTATCCATCCCAGCCCATGCCCTCTGTGGAAATGCCTTAGTAACCCTTGACTCATGATCTCCCAGTCTGAATTAGAACATATCCGATGACAGGCATTTTTACTCTACAAGGGGTCTTCTTTCATTTTAGACACTTCTATTAGAAAGGTATCCCTTCCTAACATATAGGAATTGGCTCTCTTTTGCTCTGGGAAGCTACAGAGTTGTATTGTCCAATATGGTAGCCACCAGCCACATGTGGCTGTATTGAGTACTTGAAATGTGGCAAATCCTAATTGAAATATTTTGTAAGAGGAAAATACACACAAGATTTCAAAAACTCAGTATGAAAAAACTTTATACTGATTATATGTTGAAGTGATAATATTTTTGATATATTGGGTTAAATATAATATATTATTAAAATTAATTTCATCTGTTTGTTTTTACTTTTCAATATAGTAACTAGAAAATTTTAAATTGCGCATGTGGCTGGCATTATATTCCTACTAGATAGCACTACTATAGAATATAAGTCTTTACCCTCTTTAAAATGCAGCCTTCAGATTTTTGAAAGACTGCTATCATTTTTCCCTCAAACATTTTTAAAGGGTAGACTTCTCAGGTTCTTTTCAATGTTATTTATTTAACATAATTTCCTTCACCATTAAATGTGTTCTAGCTTTTCAGTCTCTACATTGAGCTGAATACCATAAGCTGAAGATTAGAATTAAGATGTACCATGCCCTGCCAGGTATCCTGGCTAACACGGTGAAACCCCCGTCTCTACTAAAAATACAAAAAAAAAATTAGCTGAGCGTGGTGGCGGGCTCCTGTAGTCCCAGCTACTCGGGAGGCTGAGGCAGGAGAAAGGCGTGAACCCGAGAGGCAGAGCTTGCAGTGAGCCAAGATCGCGCTACTGCACTCCAGCCTGGGAGACAGAGCGAGACTCCATCTCAAAAAAAAAAAAAAAAAGAAAAAGAAAAAGAAAAAAAAAGATGGACCATGCCCTTTAGGGCTATTATCTCTCTTGTTTTAATATTACACTTTTGTTAAAACAGCTGGTTTGCTATAATTTGTATGGTGGCACAATTATACCATTCAAGGGTCCTTAACTTAGGGTTAGTGAACACTGGTTGGTCATAGATGGGCTCCAGGTTTCCATGATCCACCTGAAATTGTAAACAAAATTTTACAGCTATGGGCATTTGTCTGTAAGTTAGTCTTTAGCTCTCTTAGGTTTTCAAAGAGATCTGAGGCTTTTAAAAGTTAAGACCTATTAGATTGTATTGCGGCTACAGTCACTTTCAACTCCTGGGATTTTTTTTTTTTCTCACAAAACTCTTTTTAATTATACCTAATGTTAAATGACGAGTTAATGGGTGCAGCACACCAACATGGCACATGTATACATATGTAACAAAACTACACGTTGTACATATGTACCCTAAAACTTAAAGTATAAAAAAAACTCTTTTTAATTTTAGTCTCCCATATGTTTGCATTTAATTTTTTAAATGGATGATTTTATGTTTATTCCTCTTAAGTCTATACCTGTTCCTATTACCCTTCTATTTTAGCTTATTGATACCTTTTGCCTCTCTTGGTTTATCTGACATTTAATGAATTAGGCTTCTGTCCTGGCTTTGTCACACCTGCAATTTTGATAAGCATGTCTTTTGTGTGTTCATCCATCACTAATTGAAATTTTAGACTGCATAAACCATAGATAGCACTTGGGAGTCTGCCATAGTGATTGCCCTTTGGATAGGCAGTGATTCATCAAGTAGTCAACATTCCTTGGGTAGAGTTGTTCAACCAGCTACAAATCTACTCAACTCTACTGGCATTTGTGTCTTCAACTTGTCCAGCGGATGTCAAATTCTTTGCTGAAATGAAGATATATTTTTGTCTATGGCATTCCCCCAATCTTCCTGACCCGTAAGCCTGTCAAAGAAGGAAATGTGACTGGCTTGGTGAAAGACTTATTTGAGGAATCTGTGCTGGCTTCCAGTGATCACTGTCCTTAAAATAGTTAAGTCCAATGTTACTAGAGGTTTGACATAAATCTCTCTAGGCCACAGTTTCTGGCATCTACTTTCCCTCATACTTTCATGGCTTTCTGAAAATTGGAACAATTGTCTTGATAAAGGTGTGGTTGAAAAATTAAATTTATATTGGATTGAAAATGAAAAATAACATGCTTTTAAATTATCTGAGCCTCAGTAACAAAGTGGTGATGCTGAGTAATGATGCATTAAGTCAAAGGGTAAAGTTACAGGATAACAGGGGCCTGGATACAGACGCTATCTACTACACTCATATGTTCTAACCACCAATTTAAGCTAATTGCGCTCCCAAAGCAATTCAATTTGTTTATCACAATGTGTTCTGCTGAGCCTCAGTGTTTTAAGGTTCTGAGAGCTATTGTCTCTGAGATATCCATTTTGTTTTAAAATCTAGAACAGCTAAGTTCTTTTCTACTAATAATCATAAACATGTTCTCTTCTATCAGATAAAGTAGATGTCAGATGCTTCCTCTGCTTAACTCTCAGGAGTTGTGGAGAAAGCCAAGGCTCTGCTCTCACAGATCCAGGGCCAGTGGTGCCCAATCTTGGATGCACGTGAAAATCACCTGGAAACTTTAAACATCCTGGTGCCTGGGTTACACATGCCCCGAAAGGTTCAGATTTAATTGGTCTGGATGTAGTTGGGCATCAGGATTTTAAAAAGCTCTCCAGGGATTCTAATGTACAGCCAACATTGAGAATACTGATCTAGGTCAATGGTTCTCAAAGCAGAGTTCCAGACCAGCAGCTTCAGCACCACTTGGAATCTGTCAGAAATACAAATTCTTGAGCCCCCACCTCAGATCTATTGAGTTAGAAATTCTGCAGGAGGAGTTCGGAAATCAGTATTTTGTTTTGTTTTGCTTTGTTTCTCGCTCTGTCACCCAGGCTGCAGTGCAGTGATATAATCATAGCTCACTGCAGCCTCAAACTGGGCTCAGGTGATCCTCCCACCTCAGCCTCCTGAGTAGCTGGGATTACAGGTGTGCGCCACCATGCCTGGCTGGAAATCAGTGCTTTAACAAGCAATGTAGGTGATTCTGATGCATGCTATGGTTTGAAGACTACTGCTGTAGGCTTTCTTCCTCCTTGGAAGAAGCTTATCTGTCAAATGTTATTGACCCTAAGGACGTCTGGTCTGAGGCCAGTGAAAGTTCTCTACAGCCATAGGTAAGTTACACAGGAAGCTTTGGGTGCTCACTTTTCCACTCAGCCGGTGAGCTGGCCCTGCAGAAGGTGCTAGGAATGCTTTCATCTAGTGTCTGCACAC